>NC_070630.1:27624721-28824721 GCF_947347685.1 Pleuronectes platessa
TGGACCGAACAGTTTGTTTTGCTTGATGAAGAGCAGGAAGGGCAGCCTGGAGAGAAAGAGAAGCCGGGTTGAGCCCACTACCATCATCCACGTACCACGAGGAAGATGAGGGAGAGAAATGATCCTACCATTAAAGAGGTACTTTTAAGTTATATACCAGAAAAACCATTTTATATAATTTGCCAAATATACATTTTTATTAAATCCCCAAAGTACGCTTGCTGACATACAAGTTAATATCACACTGAAAGAATTTTGATCAATCATGCTTCCCTGCTGTGATTGTTTAACTGGGAAAACAACTTTTTCCACAGGAAGGCAAGTCAATTTAAGGAATACATGTGCAAAGTTTTCCTGTTATGTAAAATGATGACCCCCATCAAACATAATGTTAGCAATATTTACACCTTTTAATTTATACTGTTTATTTCTGTCTACATGTGTGAATTTGCCTTCATTAGTTTCAGAAAAGAGCAATGATGTATCGGTCAGTGGGCAGCAGCACGAGACTCCGCAAACTAGTCTGTAAGCAAAGTAGACGAAGGCATCGAGGTTGCGGCCTGCCATCATTGTTATTTTGCATAAGGGACTGAATATGTTTCATGCAGAAATATTAGCATTTCCCTTATATCTACCAAAACTGCTTGTTTCACAGACTGCAGTTTTGTTTCGATCCGATGTGGTGTGCAAATACAACCGTATTGGCAATGGGTTGTGGGGCATTAACATTTGTAACTCTAATTTTGTTTTGACAGACTGTGAAAAGAACGTTGAAAACATCACCACTCTACAGGAAGACACAGTCCAGTAATGGGTGTCAGAAGTTCAGTAGTGAACGACAGGTACTGTGGGAAAATGTGTGTCATTGTTGTACAATGTCCTTTGACTCTGTTTAAACAAGGTCAACACAAAAAGGTTTGATTGTAAACTGATATCGGTACGAATTCACGTTATTCTCCTCTTCAAAAGAAACAAACAATCCAAATTACCTGCAGAAAGCCCTTGATGGACGCTTCAGCTGCATCGTCAGACTGGTGAGACAGCAAGATGCCAACTTTAATGCCAATTTATTTGTGCAACATTCTGTGACCAAATGTATAGATAACTTTTTGTAGATTGTAAAAATAGATAACCCATTTATTACAAAAAAACTACGATAGAATTACCGCACTGCGTTGTATGACTCCGCTAACCAGTGCAGTGTCCGTCTACATATTTTCTCTCGTATAAATGACACTGTGTCTCTTGACAACTGAAACCATAAGATGAGGTCAGTGTGGCCTTGACCTTTTGACTTTAACACAAATACACAGTTAGACAATCCGAAAACATACAGTTATGCCAAAATATATTTTGTTTCACATTCTAGATCGCATAAGCAGAGACATCAACTCAGGAAAAATATTTCTGTAGAAAAGAATGCCCTGTACGTGTGTACGTATGTATACATACACACGTACAAACGCACTATTGAGACGTTTTGTCTTTTATCATATATTCTCAGGCAGTACTGATGCATTTACTGAGACGGGACGTGAGGGCCTACTCTGCGTGCTCAGAGTTCAAGCCCAGCAGGCTGCAGCGGTCCTGACATATTCCGGAACAGCAGCACAGTCTTTGGATGACTCCTCTGAAGATGAAAACATGGCGAGGTACTTCTCCACTGATGAAGAACTGTGAGGGCTGTGATTAGCTACACTCTCTTGCTACAAGGCTACTCTTGCTACTCCCTGGCAGCCTTAGGAAGGCATTAGCTTGCTGTTGGGTAGCTGTTAGCTTCAGCATTTTTAGTTTTTAGCGGCCTGTGTGACGTTTATGTTTAAAACAAAAAAATCAGAGGGAACCATCTTCATAATTTAACGCTATGGTTTGTTTGTGTGTCCTTCAGTTCTTCTCAAGAGAAGCAGTACAGGTGTGCCTCAGCTCCACGGTCCCTCCTGCAACCTCCGCTCCTGATGCTAACCTCATGTCTCCATCGCACCAAGCAGCAGACCTGGATTGACAGACCTTTCTCCAGAGCTGCCCCCTCCCTCTGAAACCCCCCTCTCCAAAACACTATTTGTGTAGTTTTTAAAGTATTTTTTGCATGAGAATTGTTGATCATATCATTTCCAGCAGATGCCTTAATGTAATGTTTGTGCACAATAAATGACATTGTTCATAACATATTGCTATTTCCTTGCACTTCTACACCATGATATTGTCAGATAAGATGCTGATTACATTAAAGCAGTGAATGCTCTGCTTTAAGCAACATAAACACACAATGATCCAATGGATCTGAAGTAGAATGGGCACATTACATTCTGTAGAGAATGCCTCAGTAATTGAAGTCAGAAAATAACTTTCTTTATCTGAGGTTCCAGTCATTTATAGTCACAGAAAAAATAAATAAGATGTATTATTGTTTATACATTGCTTTATACATGTTTTCCTAAAAGTCACTGTAGATACAGAAACAACAGTATGGTTTAGGTGACAGTGAGTGGAATGTGAAGGTAATTTCCATGAGCTCAAGAGAAACCTAATGTGACGATATAGTTGATTTCTGATAGATAACCCCTGCCTCATTCATTGTAGTATTAATGTGTTTGAAAAAGTCAGGCTGCTGATTACCAGCTACTGATTTGAGTCAAACATCTATTGCTATCCTCTGTGTTCATTTCTTTAATGTTAAGAATGTTTCTCATAAGACCTTATCAGATGCATTGTGAAACATCTGGGTCACCTAAATTTAGTGTAAACAAGAGAGTGAACTCTTGACTAATGACGGTATGTATTTTGCACTGATACACAAACTTGATGTTACACATCTTAAACAATGATATGGGCGCCACTTAGACAACCAGACCTGTGTGCTTTGCTGTGACTATAAATGACTGGAACCTCAGATAAAGAAAGTTATTTTCTGACTTCAATTACTGAGGCATTCTCTACAGAATGTAATGTGCCCATTCTACTTCAGATCCATTGGATCATTGTGTGTTTATGTTGCTTAAAGAAGAGCATTCACTGCTTTAATGTAATCAGCATCTTATCTGACAATATCATGGTGTAGAAGTGCAAGGAAATACCATAGACGGATTACCGCATGGGCAAAGTGGGCGTGTGCCCAGGGCCCCAGAGCCAATGGGGGCCCTTGGCCTTCAGAGTTTTTTTTTTTTTTTTTTTAGTTAAAAAAAATAAAATAAAAGAATAAAAAAATATATATTGGAATGGATATGGTTTTGAAAATGTAGTATGATAATAAAATAATTTGAATTTTTGAGAAATTATAAGATTAAATGTGTGATGACACAATGACGTACGCACGCTGGAGGTCAAACGTACAATGCGTTTTCAAAATGGAGAATCGAGCGCTGAGTGGAGCAGCTAAAAGAAAGCAAAGGAAAGAAAAAGAAGCCAAAGATGTCTCTTTGTTGCAGCAAATTCCGTCCATCTCCTAATTTTTCACCAGAAAAGTGAGGCAAGGTGATGGTACTGACAGCAGCGGTGTCAGTACCACAACTGCAGCGGACAATGCTAGCACTAGCATTACTAGGGCGGGCAGCAGCCTGGCGGTGGCGGCCGAGACAGGTCAGACCGAGCTAAGTCCTGTCACATCGCCAGTGGATGAGATATTGGCGGCCGGGAACGAACCTGAGAGTGCGGTACAGCAGAGGGATGATGATGAAGACTCCTGGTGTGAAACTGTTACTGATCCTGCGCTGTGGGGAAATATATTCAGTGGCAAAGTAAAGAGTGTTCTTATTGAAAGAGGGCCCTCTTCATTTCACAACAGACGAAGGAAATATCCTGCATCGACGAGAGACTGTGGACTAGGTGGTTGGGTTCGTTCATTAACTAATGACATGATGTGCAGTCGCCTGCCAAATGGTCAACTAGCACCACGTGAATGGTTGGTGTATTCACCATCAACTGGACATGTCTTTTGCTTTGCCTGCAAAATTTTTGGGGCAACAAAAAATGCATTTGTGGACGGTTTTTGCGACTGGAAACATCCACATCGCATTTCAGAACATGAGAGGAGCCCAGTCCATATGTCCAACATGCTGACACTGATGCAGAGGATGAGTGGATCTGGCGCAATCGACTCAGCGCTGATAAAGCAAACTTCGGATGCGAGGCAATATTGGAAGGATGTTCTCCGACGTGTGGTGGCAGTGATCAAGTTTTTAGGAGAAAGAGGACTGGCATTCAGAGGGAATGACGAGCTCATTGGATCGCCAAATAACGGCAACTATTTGGGAATATTAGAGTTAATATCCCAATTTGACCCATTTCTGGCAGAGCATATAAAAACATATGGCCAGAAGGGCAGAGGGAGCGTCTCATATTTGTCGTCAACAATATGTGAAGAGTTTATTGACATGATGGGAGAAAAAACCAGGCAAGTAATTGCAGAAGAGCTCCGTGATGCAAAGTATTTCTCTGTCATTGTAGATTCCACTCCCGACCTCTCTCATGTTGATCAGTTAACATTTATCTTCAGATTTGTTAGCAAGCAAGGTAACATAGTGGAGCGTTTCCTGGCATTTGAGCCAATTCAGAGCCATACAGGCCAAAGTCTAGCAGATTGTGTGACTGCCATGGTGGAGAATCTTGGGCTGGATTTATCTAACTGTAGAGGCCAATCATTCGATAATGCCAGCAACATGTCGTGCCGGTACAATGGACTGCAGGCACATTTGAAGCAAAAAAACCCATTAATCCACTATGTGCCTTGTGCTGCGCATTCTCTAAATTTAGTGGGTGTGAACAGCATAGAGGGAAGCAGTCTAGAAGTGGGACAGTATTTTGATTTATTACAATCCTTGTACACATTTTGCGCAGGATCCACTCACAGGTGGGAGCGAGTTTTTCGGAACTCTGATATTCACATAGACTTAACATTAAAATCACTGTCAAACACTCGGTGGAGCTGCCGAGCTGACTCGACTAAAGCTCTTTGGCAAAACTATGTTAAAATAAGGGAGGCATTGGAGAGCATAGCTGAAGATGAAACTGAGAAAAGAGACACCCGAAGTGAGGCCAGGACACTTGCTGTAAAATTAAATAAACTGGAAACTGCGTTCATGGCTAATTTCTGGAATACAATTCTGGCTCGTTTCCAACTGACAAGTTTACAGCTCCAAAAAGCCGACATAGACCTCATGACAGCTGTGCGCCTTCTTAAATCTCTGCGTGATTTTGTATTAGCACAGAGAGGTCTTTTCACAGACTTTGAAAGGGAAGCCTTAGCTGTGCCAGGCGTGTGCCAGACGTACAAATATGACCTCCAGCGCACCAGAAAGCGCAAACGGTTTGAGGATGACAGCGCAGAAAAAGATGCGGTATTTGATGGGAAAAGCAAATTCCAAATAGAAACATTCAATGTGGCTATCGATAAGTTAGTCAGCTGTCTCAGTCACAGAATTGATGCATACAAGCCCCTGTGTGATCTGTTTGGTGTTCTTTTCATGCTGGAAAACACACCTGACTGTGAGTTAATAAACAAAGCGAACTCACTTGCCTCTGCCTATCCCGCTGACCTGGACAGCAATCTTGGAAATGAACAGATTCACTTCAGAGCTTTCATCAGATCAGACGGACAGAATGTGCCTCCACCGAAATGTCTGAAAACAATACTTGATTGTGGATTACAGTCAACATTTCCTAATGTGTACATTGCCATAAGACTGTATCTGACGCTTCCTGTGACAAACTGCGAGGGAGAACGGTCATTCTCTCAAATGGCCAGAATAAAAAATGAACTAAGGACAAAAATGACCCAGAGACGCCTGAACAGTTTATCACTCATGGCTATAGAGTCCGAACTCGTTCGAGACATGAACTTTGATGATCTGATAAAGGACTTCTCATCAAAGAAAGCCCGGAAAAAGCCTACGTTTTAGGTGAGTCTCAACGATTTGTGTCATATGGTTGCCTATATTTTAATTAAGGTGTGTTTTACTCTATAATACTGCGAGGACTGGCTGTGCGCTTGCTGTCTCTCCCATAATATGTTTATTGTGCTGTACGTGGCACGTGCCAAATAAAACAGACCTAAAATGAGTTATTTTTGTGTGGTTGTGTGTTGCCCGGTGTTATGTGCGTAATGGCAAGCCGCCGTTCCGCGCGCACTGTTTGCGTGTGTAGACAGGGGCCCGTGGCGAGTTTGTGTCCAGGGCCCATGGTCATGATAATCCGTCTATGGGAAATACCAATATGTTATGAACAATGTCATTTATTGTGCACAAACATTACATTAAGGTATCTGCTGGAAATGTTATGATCAACAATTCTCATGCAAAAAATACTTTAAAAACTACACAAATAGTGTTTTGGAGAGGGGGGTTTCAGAGGGAGGGGGCAGCTCTGGAGAAAGGTCTGTCAATCCAGGTCTGCTGCTTGGTGTGATGGAGACATGAGGTTAGCATCAGGAGCGGAGGCTGCAGGAGGGACCGTGGAGCTGAGGCACACCTGTACTGCTTCTCTTGAGAAGAACTGACTCCGTTGACTGACGTCATTACGGTAAGCGTGCTGCGTCATTTCCTGTTTTCTTGCCACTGGTGGTGGTCGCTCTGCGAATTAGCTCCGCTGCTAAAACACAACTGTTTCTCTGTAGCACTACAGCTAAAATCACCGGTCTGTAGTTAAACACTCGCACATACCAACCCTTACTCTATCGTGCTTAGTGATTCTGTGTTCTGTCTGAGCTCACCCTCGCAGCTCTATAGCAGCGATGTCTTCTCTCTCTCCCTGTTGCTCCACTGCTCTCTCTTGCTCCGAGTGTCTTATGTTTACTTACTCCTCTGCCTCCCTTAACAGTAGTGGTACATGTAATAAATGTAGTGTGTTGATAGCGATGGAGGCTCGGCTTAGCGACTTAGAAGCTCGGCTCAGCAGCTTAGAAACTCCGTTAGCTGTAGTTAGCCGGCTCCCGCTAGCCGCAGAGCCACCTAGCTTATCACGTGGCTTAGCATTAACTAGCAGTCCCCAGACTAGTCCCGTGCAGCCGGGAGCGCAGGGCAGCTGGGTGACAACCCAGAGGGGGCATAGTGCTAGACTTAAAAAGCCCACGATTAAAGAGCCACCAGCTCACGTCTCAAATAGATTCGCTCCACTCAGCGAGGCACCCGCTGATAAACAGACTCTGATTATTAGATCTCAGTGCAGCATTCGACACAATTGACCATCAAATTTTATTACAAAGACTCAAACAGTTAATTAACATTAATGGAACCGCCCTTAACTGGTTTAAATCGTATTTTTCTGATCGCTCCCAATTTGTGCAAATTAATGATGAGTCATCTGTGCGCACCAAAGTTAACCAGGGTGTTCCACAGGGCTCTGTGCTCGGCCCAATTTTATTCTCATTATATATGCTTCCACTAGGAAACATTATCAGGACACACTCGGTAAATTTCCACTGCTATGCGGATGACACCCAGTTATATTTGTCAATAAAACCTGAACAAAGTAATCAATTAACTAAACTTCGAACATGTCTCAAGGACATAAAAACCTGGATGACCCGCAATTTTCTCTTATTAAACTCAGACAAAACAGAGGTTATAATACTTGGCCCCAAACACCTTAGAGATGCATTATCTAATGATATAGCTGCGCTAGACGACATTGCCCCTGCTTCCAATGAAACCGTCAGGAACTTGGGAGTGATCTTTGATCCTGATTTATCCTTTAATTCTCACTTAAAACAAATTTCTAGGACCGCTTTTTTCCACTTACGTAATATTTCCAAAATTAGACATGTCCTTTCCCAAAAAGATGCAGAAAAACTAGTCCACGCCTTTGTTACATCGAGACTGGACTATTGTAATTCATTATTATCTGGCTCCAGCAGTAAGTCGTTAAAGACTCTACAGCTTGTCCAAAATGCCGCAGCACGTGTCCTGACGAGAACAAAGAGAAGAGAGCACATTTCTCCAGTATTAGCGTCGCTACACTGGCTTCCAGTTAAATCTAGAATAGAATTTAAAATTCTCCTCCTCACCTTCAAGGCCCTTAATAATATGGCGCCTTTTTACCTTAAAGAGCTGTTAGTACCTTATAAACCCGCTAGAGCACTCCGCTCCCAGAATTCAAGCCTACTTGTCGTCCCTAAATTCTCTAAAAAAAGAGTAGGAGCCAGAGCTTTTAGCCATCAAGCCCCTCGGCTGTGGAATAATCTACCACTTTCAGTTCGGGAGGCAGATACCATCTTTTCATTTAAGAGTAGACTCAAAACCTTCCTTTTTGATAAAGCTTATAGTTAGAGCTAATTAGTGCGCCAGAACGTTACTTGTTCTATTTTATGACACATGACACACGGAGCTTCTCTTTCCAGCTTCTCCTTCCTCTTCTCCATCCCTATCCCCCTTCCCCGGAATCCCTTTGCTTTATCACCCGCAGATCCAGGGCCTCTGTGGCCGCACCATGGATTGCGGTTTGTGGATCGTACACCGGGGGTCGCGGTGGTGGATCCATTGTGGCGGATTCTGGGCTGATCGTGGTGCTGGTGGCGGACCCTGTGTCGCGTTGGCATTGGGCACGGGCGGTGGACCAGGACCGCGGTGGTGGCTTGTGATGGGTCCTGGTGGGCGGCGGTGGACGGTGACTGAGGACTGGAGTGGCGTCTGGTCTGGATGGTGGATCGTGGTCTGGATGGTTGCTGGCCATGGACTGTGCTTGCAGCGGGACTGCTTGGCATGTCATGTTGGGGTTGTCCTTCGGGATGTCTACCCTCATCAAATGCTGCTAGAGACTTTGATCATTGATGATGTTTTCCTGCACGTGGCATCTATTGCACTTCTGTCCGTCCTGGGAGAGGGATCCCTCACATGTGGCTCTCTCTGAGGTTTCTACATATTTTTACCCTGTTAAAAGGGTTTTTAGTAGTTTTTCCTTACTCTTGCTGAGGGTTAAGGACAGAGGATGCCACACCCTGTTAAAGCCCTATGAGATGAATTGTAATTTGTGAATATGGGCTATACAAATAAAATTTGATTGATTGATTGATTGAAGGACACACAAACAAACCATAGTGTTAAATTATGAAGATGGTTCCCTCTGATTTTTTTGTTTTAAACATAAACGTCACACAGGCCGCTAAAAACTAAAAATGCTGAAGCTAACAGCTACCACACAGCAAGCTAATGCCTTCCTAAGGCTGCCAGGGAGTAGCAAGAGTAGCATTGTAGCAAGAGAGTGTAGCTAATCACAGCCCTCACAGTTCTTCATCAGTGGAGAAGTACCTCGCCATGTTTTCATCTTCAGAGGAGTCATCCAAAGACTGTGCTGCTGTTCCGGAATATGTCAGGCCCGCTGCAGCCTGCTGGGCTTGAACTCTGAGCACGCAGAGTAGGCCCTCACGTCCCGTCTCAGTAAATGCATCAGTCCTTCCTGAGAATATATGATAAAAAACAAAACGTCTCAATAGTGCGTTTGTACGTGTGTACGTATGTATACGTACACACGTACAGGGCTTTCTTTTCTACAGAAATATTTTTCCTGAGTTGATGTCTCTGCTTATGCGATCTAGAATGTGAAACTAAATATATTTTGGCATAACTGTATGTTTTCGGATTGTCTAACTGTGTATTTGTGTTAAAGTCAAAAGGTCAAGGCCACACTGACCTCATCTTATGGTTTCAGTTGTCAAGAGACACAGTGTCATTTATACGAGAGAAAATATGTAGAAATATGTAGACGGACACTGCACTGGTTAGCGGAGTCATACAACGCAGTGCGGTAATTCTAGTGTAGTTTTTTTTTATTAAATGGGTTATCTTTTTTACAATCTACAAAAAGTTATCTATACATTTGGTCACAGAATGTTACACAAATAAATTGGCATTAAAGTTGGCATCTTGCTGTCTCACCAGTCTGACGATGCAGCTGAAGCGTCCATCAAGGGCTTTCTGCAGGTAATTTGGATTGTTTGTTTCTTTTGAAGAGGAGAATAACATGAATTCGTACCGATATCAGTTTACAATCAAACCTCTTTGTGTTAACCTTGTATAAACAGAGTCAAAGGACATTGTACAACAATGACACACATTTTTCCACAGTACCTGTCGTTCACTACTGAAATTCTGACACCCATTACTGGACTGTGTCTTCCTGTAGAGTGGTGATGTTCTCAACGTTCTTTTCACAGTCTGTCAAAACAAAATTAGAGTTACAAATGTTAATGCCCCACAACCCATTGCAGATACGGTTGTATTTGCACACCACATCGGATCAAAACAAAACTGCAGTCTGTGAAACAAGCAGTTTTGGTAGATATAAGGGAAATGCTAATATTCCTGCATGAAACATATTCAGTCCCTTAAGCAAAAATAACAATGATGGCAGGCCGCAACCTCGATGCCTTCGTCTGCTTTGCTTACAGACTAGTTTGCGGAGTCTCGTGCTGCCGCCCACTGACCGATACATCATTGCTCTTTTCTGAAACTTATGACGGCAAATTCACACATGTAGACAGAAATAAACAGTATAAATTAAAAGGTGTAAATATTGCTAACATTATGTTTGATGGGGGTCATCATTATACATAACAGAGGAAAACTTTGCACATGTATTCCTTAAATTTACTTGCCTTCCTGTGGAAAAAGTTGTTTTCCCAGTTAAACAATCACAGCAGGGAAGCATGATTGATCAAAATTCTTTCAGTGTGATATTGACTTGTATTTCAGCAAGCGTACTTTGGGGATGTAATAAAAATGTATATTTAGCACATTATATAAAATGGTTTTTCTGGTATATAACTTAAAAGTACCTCTTTAATGGTAGGATCATTTCTCTCCCTCATCTTCCTCGTGGTACGTGGATGATGGTAGTGGGCTCAACCCGGCTTCTCTTTCTCTCCAGGCTGCCCTTCCTGCTCTTCATCAAGCAAAACAAACTGTTCGGTCCAAGTTATTGACGTTAATGAAACTCCTGTAGCTTCACTTGGATCCTCCTTGATTAAAAAACAGAACATAGCAATTGTTTTATAAAATGAATCGCAACTCCATAACATGAAAACATTGTCATATTGCATACTATACATTAAACCAAATTGACCTGATATTGTGGAGTAATAGTAGAGAAATACACTCCTTATTAATCTAAAGCATTCATAAATCAAATTCATGTTTATATTTATATTGTAGCGTCCCTCAATGATGAGCTAAGCATCTTGAACTGGTTTCAACAACCATGTATTCACCTCCCAGGTAGCACAGGCTACCGTGGGCTGAAGCATGTGGCTAACAATGGCGTATTAGCTGATGAACAGCGTCCATAGTGTGGATTGACGGACTCTCTCCGCACTCGGACTGTAAACCTAGATCGTAACGATCTTTAAAAACAATAAACTACTTACCTGACAGAAGGAAGATGACATCGTGGTCTTCCAAGCGCGCCGTGTTTATGACGTAGCGCTGAGTTAAAGGACTGGTTGTTTACAAATAGGGTTTTTACGACAGCCACACGTCATGTCCGCTCGCGCACTCGGTCCGGTCGCGCACTCGGGCCGGCCTCGGTATGAACAGACTCGCAGGTTCCTTCTCATTAGAGATGTAATCTAGCCTCAAATATTACTATTATATAACATGAATAACATTCACGATCACTGAAGGACACCACGCAGGGACTGTGATTTAAACACCAAGCTGCGCCGTGGTGGCATGGCAACCATCATAGCAACGATAAAAACATGCGTGATAACTATTAAAATATTTATCATAAGCACGAACTGGCTGAAGACTGTGGAAGCAAAGAGCACATTTCTCGCTAGAAATGGTGTCAGAATGTATTTTTATGCCCAAACTAAGTTACAAAATTATATTTTTATCTGAAAAAACAAGGAATCTCCGCCATGTTTTCCTCTCCGCAGACGGGAGCTTGAGAGTCACGTGACGTGAGAACACGCCAATGCAAAACAATGGGAGGACTAAATGTTACCATCTCACAATCTGGCCTCTCAGATTGTGAGATGGTAACGTCGTTCCAAGTGGACCAACGTTGCCATTGAACGTTTTCTGATGAGACTGGGTTGTAATGAGGCATAGCCAGACTTTACACTGTGGTCAGTTCAGGAGATGAGCGTGAAATTCCCCATTAAATAATGTGAATCTCACATTAACAGCAGCTCCTAAGGCAAAGCGTCCACGGAAGGGATGACTAACTCCTATCAGAATGCCTGTTTGTGTTGTTACTGTGTGTGAAATGAGAGCACCGGGGCATACGAGGGGTTTTGGCCGACAGCCTCTGAGCTGCTGGCCTGCCCTCGACTCCAAAACAAGCCACCACCGTACTTCCTGTTTTGTGAGTCCGTGTCTCTGCCTGCCGTGTAACTCGCCCATTCCCCTTCTAACTGTTTGCCATGCTAGAGCTTTATCCTTGCCATTCTGCTTCCCCCTCTCCACCGTTGTTTTCTTGCGCGAAAAAAACAAGTTCATTGTAATTCGGAATGCAGTTCCACGGCTCAATGGGTTCTGTTTGAAATGAGATTTGAGAGTGTGAGCATGAGAGAGAAAGACACCGAACCTCCAGCCGCCTTCGCGTCTTGATGAATAAAAGATGGAGGCACCAGCATCTTATAAACAACAACAGAGCATAATTAGTTCAGTTCTTTATTTTAGGAACACTTTATGTGACATTTCCTTTGTGTGACTGTTTTCACAGCGCACGTCCCGTCTGCTTTACATGTCGTGTGGGCTTCCTCTGTCGCTTCCTTGGAAGTCAACAACGCAGCTGGAATAATATTTACATCCTATGCAAATGTAAACGCTGACATACCTTTTGGCACGCTCTTATTTTCCTACAGTTTACCATTGTAATATGGTTTGCCTATACAGAAAATAGCCAACAATCCAACAATGTAAATTATGATAATTATTCATGTTATTTATGTACCGCTGCAGTATTGGTGATAATTAACACCAGGCCTGGTTCCAGCAGGATTGCTTCTTCCAATAGAGTCTAACATTTATAACAGTAGAAAAAACAAGATCCATCCAATCATTTGTACCTCTCATCCTTTGAGGGGCTGGAGCCAATCCCAGCTGACAATGGGCAAGAGGTGGGGCCTTAACAGGTCGCCAGCGTATCACAGGGCCAACATACAGAGAAAAACAATTACATTCACATCCACTGTCACTTTAGAGTCTTCAGGATACCCAACCTCAATCTGCATGACTTTGGACTGCAGGAGCTGCTACAGAAAACCCGTGCCAGCACATGGATTTGAACCACAAACCTCCTGACCATGATGCAACAGTGTTAACCACCGCACACTGGAATTACTGTCAAATAAACTGTATCATAGATGTGGGGCATATCATGACATAGTGTGAGGCCCACTTGAAGGAATTTTAAATGACATTTCAAGAATAAAGTGATCATATGTGAATACAATTGTAAATTACAAAACTAAAGTCGTAATGTTGAATTGAGTTGTAATGAGGGATATGGATCATCTTGTGAAGTTACACTTAAGCTTATAGATTTATCAAATAAGAAAATACTTAATCTTTTGGCTCATCAGTTGCCTTTTTAGTGGAGGAGGAATTGTCAGGCTACAGTCTCTCAAGTAACAATGAGATTGGAAAAGGGTTTTCGGATCCAGAAGGTAGACCTGGATTATAAGACTTTATTGATGTAATATTATGACAACAATGACTTTATTTTTATTTTCCAAATCTCAAAGTGTTCATTCTTCTCATGTCCCTAATAGTCTGTTGTATCATATAAAGCAGTCAAGATCATTGGAACTTTTAAAGCCTGGTCTGTATTGATCTACATCCCTTTGATCACTGTTCCTTGTACGGAATTGCGATTTCTGAAGATTGTTTTCAGTATGTTTTCTTCCTGCAAATACACCTGTTATTTTTGATAAGGCGATTTGTCCTTTTGAATGTCTGGTGTTTCCTTTAAAATGAATGTGCTACTTTTAAAATGTTCTTTTGTTGCAGGCTTCTAATTGGCTTTTATAATAATTACCTGTGGCTGTGTTGTGCTCGTGGTTAGGCCACATACATTTCCTTTTCCACTAAGAATTTACATTATTGCGTAGGACTCAGCACACGGATGCATATTTCAGTGACAGGCAGTTCACCTGACATTATAAAGACTCACTCAAGTCCCACATTTTTCCAACACAAGGGAGTGTGAAACAAATGTAAAAGCTGCCAAATCTGCTCGACTCAGGTCTGTGCCGCGTGTTGCTCTGCAGTCTCTCCACATATCGTCTGCTCTGTTGAATGTGGTCCTTTCTCATGGTTTCTCTGATATCCCCAGAGCACCCCAAGATAGGCTGATGGCAGCATGTGTTTTTTCTTCTCTTCTCCTTGCTTTCTCTATAATACATCGTCACGGATACACACACACACAGCTATGCTCGCACACGCTGCACCTTCTTAATCTTCAGTTCCGCTCCGCCACCCACTATTGATGCGTCAGAGTCAGAGCCCTGTAAAGTCTTTAGCCTCAGGTGCTGCCTCAGGGTCTGAGCAGTGGTGAGGGCAGGCGCAGGGTAGCAGAATCAAAAGATGATTACAGGGAACATATGCATATTAATGTGAATTTGTTATGGGTGTTTTTTTCAAAAACCCTGCTCACCTTCCAAACCCCAGTTCCCTGCTCTCTCAATTACCAACCTTTCAGCCTCCTGCTCCTGCTCATCAGACACCCCAAGAGGGCACTGAGTAGATTCAATTACAGCGGTGGTTTATGCGAACGTGGCGGTTGGGTTCGCACCACGCAGAGCTCCTCACACGTTACCCAGCCCATATGCATTATCCAGAATATACTGACGTAGAACAAATGACCTTCAAGCACCTCCTTGCAAGAAAGGTCACCTGGGTTGTCAAGATTTTCCATTCAGTGTGAGTCAGCAAAAAGAAAAAAATGTTGACTTTCGCCCACGTACGACAGGAGTCCTTTAACGCCCTAATCACATTTGAACTCATGCAGGGAGAAGGATAATGGAAGAGGGTTTCACTGTTTTCAATTCAAAATTAAACCAAATGCTCCCTGTCAAAACAATGGTGTCCACAGTGAAACAATAGAAAATCTATAGCTCTAGGTGATAGATAGTCACAGTCAATTATAGAACTCACAAAAATAAATTATTGATCTTTCTATAACAGCTCAACAAAAGCTGATTACTTCTTAATTGGTAACTGTGTCTACCATTTTTATATTGTGGGAGGTTAATTAATCAGGTTACCTTATCAATCCAATAATCTTAATTATCACAGACCGAAATGATTTGTTTAAGAGAATTGTCTGACATAACCTAGCCTTAGTCTGAGAGAGACAGTGTCGACCGGTTCCTTTTTCCAGGAGAGAGGACATTCTTTATTGAAAAAAATGAACTCCCCAGAAATATCTTTGCCGGTGGAAAGAGTGCAGGTACTTCTCATACAAAGTCTTATTTCATCCTCCACATACTGGATAGAGAGCTGCGAGAATTTTGTTCGTCTCTCTCTCACAGAAAAAAACTAAAAGCTGAGATACGACAAAACAGGCATTGAATCTAAAAAAACAAGACAAAACAAAACTAAATAAATCAGGAGGCTGGTCAAGCAGAAGCAGGCTATGCAATTTGCAGTATCGTAGTGACACTACGCTCAGAAAAACAATCTCAAATTCCACTGGGCTACCTGAAGAGACATCTGTTGTTACTATGGTCATTTGAACACATGACCTCTAGAGAAGGTCGGCACAATGGGGTCCAGACTTTCTCCCGTGTTTCCCTTGCTCATATGAAGATGCAACTTGTTTTTGACTATTTCCGAAGTAACTGATTCAGACATGTGCATTCTCACAAACAACCCCTACAAATAATTTCAGGTAAATAACCAGAGTTCAGTGCATGTCTGAAAGCAGTTTATGTCCTTATTCGGGGGACATTTTAGAGATTCACGTCGTGCTAAGCAGTGGTGTTTGTTCCTTTCTATGTATCAATCAATCAATCAAATTTTATTTGTATAGCCCATATTCACAAATTACAATTCATCTCATAGGGCTTTAACAGGGTGTGGCATCCTCTGTCCTTAACCCTCAGCAAGAGTAAGGAAAAACTACTAAAAACCCTTTTAACAGGGTAAAAATATGTAGAAACCTCAGAGAGAGCCACATGTGAGGGATCCCTCTCCCAGGACGGACAGAAGTGCAATAGATGCCACGTGCAGGAAAACATCATCAATAATCAAAGTCTCTAGCAGCATTTGATGAGGGTAGACATCCCGATGGACAACCCCAACATGACATGCCAAGCAGTCCCGCTGCAAGCACAGTCCATGCTCAGCAACCATCTAGACCACGATCCACCATCCAGACCAGACGCCACTCCAGTCCTCAGTCACCGTCCACCGCCGACCACCAGGACCCATCACAAGCCACCACCGCGGTCCTGGTCCACCGCCCATGCCCAATGCCAACGCGACACAGGGTCCGCCACCAGCACCACGATCAGCCCACATGACTCAGAATCCGCCACAATGGATCCACCACCGCGACCCCCGGTGCACGATCCACAAACCGCAATCCATGGTGCGGCCACAGAGGCCCTGGATCTGCGGGTGATAAAGCAAAGGGATTCCGGGGAAGGGGGATAGGGATGGAGAAGAGGAAGGAGAAGCTGGAAAGAGAAGCTCCGTGTGTCATGTGTCATAAAATAGAACAAGTAACGTACTGGCGCACTAATTAGCTCTAACTATAAGCTTTATCAAAAAGGAAGGTTTTGAGCCTACTTTTAAACGAAAAGATGGTGACTGCCTCCCGAACTGAAAGTGGTAGATTATTCCACAGCCGAGGGGCTTGATGGCTAAAAGCTCTGGCTCCTACTCTACTTTTAGAGAATTTAGGGACGACAAGTAGGCTTGAATTCTGGGAGCGGAGTGCTCTAGCGGGTTTATAAGGTACTAACAGCTCTTTAAGGTAAAAAGGCGCCATATTATTAAGGGCCTTGAAGGTGAGGAGGAGAATTTTAAACTCTATTCTAGATTTAACTGGAAGCCAGTGTAGCGATGCTAATACTGGAGAAATGTGCTCTCTTCTCTTTGTTCTCGTCAGGACACGTGCTGCGGCATTTTGGACAAGCTGTAGAGTCTTTAACGACTTACTGCTGGAGCCAGATAATAATGAATTACAATAGTCCAGTCTCGATGTAACAAAGGCATGGACTAGTTTTTCTGCATCTTTTTGGGAAAGGACATGTCTAATTTTGGAAATATTACGCAAGTGGAAAAAAGCGGTCCTAGAAATTTGTTTTAAGTGACTATTAAAGGATAAATCAGGATCGAAGATCACTCCCAAGTTCCTGACTGTTTCATTGGAAGCAAGGGCAATGTCGTCTAGCGCAGCTATATCATTAGATAATGTATCTCTAAGGTGTTTGGGGCCAAGTATTATAACCTCTGTTTTGTCTGAGTTTAATAAGAGAAAATTGCGGGTCATCCAGGTTTTTATGTCCTTGAGACATGTTCGAAGTTTAGTTAATTGATTACTTTGTTCAGGTTTTATTGACAAATATAACTGGGTGTCATCCGCATAGCAGTGGAAATTTACCGAGTGTGTCCTGATAATGTTTCCTAGTGGAAGCATATATAATGAGAATAAAATTGGGCCGAGCACAGAGCCCTGTGGAACACCATGGTTAACTTTGGTGCGCACAGATGACTCATCATTAATTTGCACAAATTGGGAGCGATCAGAAAAATATGATTTAAACCAGTTAAGGGCGGTTCCATTAATGTTAATTAACTGTTTGAGTCTTTGTAATAAAATTTGATGGTCAATTGTGTCGAATGCTGCACTGAGATCTAACAGAACGAGGACAGACACAAGTCCCTGATCTGAGGCTATTAAAAGGTCATTAGTGACTTTTGCCAAGGCTGTCTCTGTACTATGATTGGCTCTAAACCCCAACTGAAAGTCTTCATATATATTATTTTCCCGGAGAAACTCACACAGCTGATTGGCAACAACTTTTTCTAAGATTTTAGACATGAAGGGGAGATTAGATATTGGTCTGTAATTGGCTAAAACCTCTGGGTCTAGGGTGGGTTTTTTGAGTAGGGGTTTGATGACAGCTATTTTAAAAGACTGTGGTACATAACCTGATGATAATGACAGATTGATAATGTTAAGTAACGATCAATTAGGGGCAGAATTTCTTTAAGTAATTTGGTAGGAATGGGATCTAAGATACAGGTTGTTGGTTTAGAACCTGAGATTAATTTGGTAAACTGATCACGGGTGATCAGAGAGAAGCTGTCTAAGTAATGGGTAGGATTCTCAGCCGTTTCTGAGATCTCTGTTGTTGGGAGGGTATTAGTGCCAATTGAGGGCAGGAGATGGTTGATTTTATTTCTAATAGTTTGAATTTTATCATTAAAAAAGGTCATAAAGATATTGCTATTTAGGGATCGAGGAATACTGGGTTCGGTGGAGGTGTGACTCTCTGTCAGCCTGGCTACAGTGCTGAAGAGAAACCTGGGGTTGTTTTTATTCTCTTCTATTAGTTTTGAATAGTAGGCGGCTCTTGCTTTGTGGAGAGCCTTTTTATATTCTTTAACACTATTCTTCCAGTCTATTAGATTTTCAACATTGTTGCTGGAGCGCCACTTCCTTTCTAGTTTTCGTGATAATTGTTTTAACTCATTTGTCTGGGAATTATACGACGGAGCTAATTTACTATGTTTGACATTTTTCTTTTTTAGAGGCGCTATTGAGTCTAATGTTAATCGTAATGAGTCTGCAGAGCTATCGACGAGGTGGTCGATCTCAATGGAGCTCAGGGTTTTAAAGAATTTGTTGTTTATATCTACTGCTAATACGGGTTTAAATGTAATTGGGATTATTTCCTTAAATTTAGCTACAGCACTATCAGGTAGACATCTAGAAAATGAATTTTGTATTAGTGGCATATATTCAGTTATTGAAAAATCAAAGGTTATTGAATTATGGTCTGATAGAACTGGATTGCGCGGAAGTACTGTTAAATTTTCAATTCCGACATCGTACGATAATACAAGGTCAAGTGTGTGGTTACAACAATGAGTAGGTTTGTGCACACACTGACTGAAACCAATAGAGTCTAGTATTGAAATAAATGCTACGCTAAGGCAATCGTTATTATTATCAACATGAATATTAAAGTCACCAACAATAATAATTTTATTGGTCTTTAGGACTAAGTTTGATAAAAACTCAGGGAATTCCTTTAAAAATTCAGTATAAGCCCTGGGAGCACGGTAAACTACGGCAAATATGATTGGCTGTTGGTGGTTCCTGGATTGGCGTGGAAGACTAAGAACCAGACATTCAAATGATTTGTAGCTGAGTTTAAGTTTAGGATTAATTGATAGACTGGAGTTAAAAATAGCAGCAACTCCACCTCCTCGCCCAATTTCTCTAGGAACCTGTGAATTGATATGACTGGGGGGAGTAGATTCATTTAGACTGACATATTCATCAGGATGCAGCCACATCTCAGTGAGGGACAATAAATCTATGTTTAAGATTAAGATCCATTTATTCATCCCAAACACATGCACAGACATGCAAAGGCACACTCATGCAGGTAGGGAAATTTAATCTCTGCTTTTTACCCATCTGGTGCAGGACACACAGAGCAGTGAGCGACCATGTACGGCGCTCGGGGAGCAGATGTTGGGGGAGTGAGGTGCCTTGCTCAGGGGCACTAGACAGGGTAGGGAGATCTTGGATTTTTGGACAGATCAATCCAGGTTCGTCTTTTGTTGTCTCTCCGTGGAGTCGAACCAGAGACGAACCAGAGACCTTCTCTGCCAATAGTCCAAGTTTCTGCCACTCGACCACCGCCTCTCCTATGTTGTAATCGGAGACTATTTCATTAACTAAAAGAGCCTTTTTTTCCAGTGATCTAATGTTTAAAAGACCACATTTAAAAGTCTGGGTTTCCTGTATTGTTTCAGAGGTTGTTTTAATTTGTATTAAATTTTTGTGTGGAGTTCTCGCTCTGTTATTGTTTAATTTCAATAATTTAATCGGACGGTGAACAGACACAATCTCTATGGGGTTGTGTGACTGATCCAGAGGGAGCGCAGAGAAGTGTTTAGCACTGCAGCTCTGCTTCCTGGTCCCAACTATGGGTTGTCATGTAATAGACTGAGTAATTTTCCTAGATAAGAGAGCTGCTCCATCCCAAGTGGGATGAACGCCGTCTCTCCTAACAAAACCAGGTTTTCTAAAAAAAGTTAGCCAATTATCTACAAAGCCCACGCCATTTACAGGACACCACCTCGACAGCCAGCGGTTAAAAGACAACATGCGGCTAAACATGTCGTCACCTGTTGTATTAGGGAGCGGGCCAGCGAAAACTACTTTGTCCGACATCGTTTTAGCAAAAGCACACACGGACTCAACATTCAATTTAGTGACCTCCGACATACGAAGCCGGGAGTCGTTGCTGCCGACGTGAATTACGATTTTATTGTATTTACCTTTTTTAGTTTTAGCCATTAACTTAAGTTTAGATTCGATGTCGCCGGCTCTGGCCCCTGGGATACAATTAACTATAGTCGCTGGTGTCGCTAACCTGACGTTTCTCAGAACCGAGTCGCCAATAATCAGAGTCTGTTTATCAGCGGGTGCCTCGCTGAGTGGAGCGAATCTATTTGAGACGTGAGCTGGTGGCTCTTTAATCGTGGGCTTTTTAAGTCTAGCACTATGCCCCCTCCGGGTTGTCACCCAGCTGCCCTGGGCTCCCTGCTGCACGGGACTGGTCAGGGGACTGCTAGTTAAGGCTAAGCTACGTGATAAGCTAGGTGGCTCAGCGGCTAGCGGGAGCCGGCTAACTACAGCTAACGGAGTTTCTAAGCTGCTGAGCCGAGCTTCTAAGTCGCTAAGCCTCGCCTCCATCGCTACCAACACACTACATTTATTACATGTACCACTACTGTTAAGGGAGGCAGAGGAGTAAGTAAACATAAGACACTCGGAGCAAGAGAGAGCAGTGGAGCAACAGGGAGAGAGAGAAGACATCGCTGCTATAGAGCTGCGAGGGTGAGCTCAGACAGAACACAGAATCACTAAGCACGATAGAGTAAGGGTTGGTATGTGCGAGTGTTTAACTACAGACCGGTGATTTTAGCCGTAGTGCTACAGAGAAACAGTTGTGTTTTAGCAGCGGAGCTAATTCGCAGAGCGACCACCACCAGTGGCAAGAAAACAGGAAATGACGCAGCACGCTTACCGTAATGACGTCAGGAATATGTCACAAACATATGATAGGGCAGCTGCACAATAGTCTGCTCCATTGTGAGGCAGTGCGTGACAATCTGCGTTTGGTGCACAGACATCTTTCACATCTGTTTGGTACTTAGGTTCGTAATGAGTAGGTGCATCAGTCCTCTCATTTTCTTTTTCACCAAGCAGTCATAGACAGCATTCCTAAAAGTAAAAGGCAGATGGAGAGGACGGAGGAGAAACTTGAAAAGAGGTAAAATTGTCCCCTTATGAACAAGGTAGCACATTAGAGATGCAGGCGAGGTACAGTGTCCTTCATCATGAAAGGAACAGCTGAGATTGGTGAGGCACCCAAACACTCCAGAGAGAGTGACTTGGAGGTACCTATTGCAAAAAGGCATCAAGCACAACATTGTCCAATATTAATGATAACATCTTAAAAAGTAAAATTTCAAGCTCAACTCTATGCTGCCACTCATGATCAGTTGCAAAAGGATGGTAGATCTACAATCACATTTATCAAACTAGAAAATTCCTCCTGCCGAGAAATTTCGAATGGGTGCCTTCTACGTCCGGGTCGAAAAGACACTTTTGTTTTTTGGGGGAAGAGAGACAGACTGTGTCAATTTGAGAGAGAGGTGGAGAGAGAGAGACCCAGAGAGAGAGAGATAGACCCAGAGAGAGAGAGAGAGAATGGCCGATATAAAAGAGAAAGAAAGGGAAAGAGACAGACTGGTTGCTTTAAGAGAGAGATAGCAGACTCTGCCTTCCTAAACTGATTAGGAAGGCAGAGTCTGTGGTTGGCTCTAAGCTTGTCACCCTGGAGGAGGTGGTGGAGGACAGGATGCTGGCAAAACTGCTGGCAATCATGGACAATCCGTCTCACCCCCTCCACAAAACACTGGACAAGCTAAGGAGCAGCTTCAGTCACAGACTCATTCAACCCCGCTGCTCTAAGGAACGATACAGGAAATCGTTCCTCCCAACCGCAATAAAACTGTACAACGCATTTACCTCTGTCAGAGCCACCATCACAGAACTGCACTAAATATACCTGTCTCAATTCATCATTTTATTCAATAATATTGTCTTTTGCACACTCTGTCTACATATTCTTACACTCACAGTATATTATCTATTGTATCGCCAAATACTTATATTTATACCCGTACTATATATCATATATTATATCATACTCTTTGTATATTCTTTGTATATATAAGTCTATATACACATATTTTATTTATACATGTGTACATGTTATTATTATTATATTTTACTATTATTATTATTATATATACTGTTGCTGCTATTATTACTATATACTGCTATTATATTGGTATAATTACTATCATATATAAATATATATTATATACTATATATACTGTATTATTTTTGATATACTGTCTAACAATAACATTACCATCATATCATCAGTACTATTACCATCATCTGCCACTGCACCTTATCTACCTATTTTATCTTGTGTTTCTGTTTTTATTCTTTCTACCGCAATATTTTATATTTTATATTTTATATTTTATATTTTATATTTTATTCTATTGTATTGTATTTTATTGTATTCAAATGTACCGGCTGCTATGACGACTTAATTTCCCCTCGGGGATGAATAAAGTAATCTATCTATCTATCTATCTATCTCTACCCAGAGAGAGAGAGACCCAGAGAGAGAGAGAGAGAATGGCTAGTATAAAAGAGAAAGAGAGAGAGAGAGACAGACTGGCTGCTTTAAGAGAGAGATAGTAAGACCCAGAGAGAGAGAGACTGGTTTAAGAGAGAGAGAGAGACTTGATCAGCAGGTGGCGCTATCGCTAACATTGCATACACACTCATCGATCTCTAAGGACAGGGCTCTGATCATGTGACAGGATTTTGGGGGGCGATTGCTAAAACTTAATTTTCACACAGACCTCTAGGTGGCGCTATCACTATAACTGCATATGCACTAATACATCTGTTCAGGTCTGGAATCTGATGAAGTGTGTTTAATTTGGGACCGATAGGACAAACTTCATTTTCAGACCGACCACTAGGTGGCACTATCACTAATAATGTGTATGCAGTAATAGTCTTGACTTGAACAGGTCAGGGCTCTGATCATGTGAAAAGATTTTGGGGGCGATTGATCAAACTTCATTTTCACACTGACCACTAGGTGGCGCTTTGACTATCACTTCATACACGCTATTACAGGAAACCGAAGAGGAGCCAATCACAAAGTTGTTCAAATCATTGAGAGTTGTATGTTTAAAGAGTTCAATAGTCCCCTTCTGAAAAACAATGTTTAAGACCTGACCTCACCTGGATTTGAACTCTCCACCTCTGGGTCTCTATCCCTCTGCTCTACCCACTGAGGTACCTACAGTGTTTACTAACTCCTGTGAAGTGTAACCATAAAGAATCCACTGTCTCCTTTCCCCCTCTGGCCCCCCTCCTCAGTGGTGTGACTTCACTAACGACGCACCTGTGACACAGAGTGACAGATTGGACCTGAGGAGAAGGTCCCAAACAAAATGCTCTGATTGAAAATCTATAACTCCTATCCATGAAATGAAAACACCCTGAGAACCACAACACTTGGACAAACAAGTACATATCTATATCATTATTTAGAGCCAAAAAAGAGGCCATGCGAGCAGTTTAGAAACGTAGTTCTCATTTCATAAATCTCCTCCTTTTGCTATCATTAGTTTTAATTGAAGATACATTTTAGAGATACAAGGCTGTCATCAAACAACTACTTGTTACTCAAAACTATAAGTCCTATCTGGAAAATGAAAACATTTTGAGAATCACAAGACTTGACACTACAACCAGATATATTAATACATTTGTTCAAAAGTAATTTTTGGCTTCTGTTGGTTTTGAAGTCACAAGCAGTGGATCACTGAGTCAGCGGCAGACCCACTAATCCAATCACATTGACTTTAGATATCATTGACAGTTGATTATTTAAAGAATTCAACAGTTCCCCCCTGAATGGCAATGAAAAAATTCAATGTTTGTGTCTTAGCCACACTTGGACTTCAAAACGCCCTTTTGGGTTACTGTCCCTCTGCTCTACTAACTGAATTACCTGCAGTGCTGATTACCACCTGTGAAGTCTAAAAATAGATCCCACTGTCCCCTTTGGCCCCTCCCTCTGCGTGTGTGACTCCCTGATTACAGCAGGTGTGTCGTGAGAGAGGCAGACATCACAGCTCGGGAGAACGTCCCGAACAAAATGCTCTAATTCAAAATCTATAACTCCTATCCGAGAAATGAAAACACCGTGAGAATCACAAGGTTTAGATGAACACAAACATATCTATATTATTGTTTTGGGTCAAAATATGAAGCCATGCCAGCAGTTTAGAAACGTACTTCTCATTCCAAAGATTGTCCTCCGAAAAAGTACATTGACTTCAATAGAGCAGATTTATTTCCACACTCTAGCTCTCTGCTCAAACAAGTAATTGTTACTCAAAAACTATAAGTCCTATCTGGAAAATGAAAACATTTTGAGAATCACAAGAGTTTACACTACAACCAGATATATTTTTTATTCGTGAGAGCTGAGAAATGGAGCCCTGCAAAGCGTTGCCTAGAGGTGCCAGCCACTAGGCGGCACCCATAATAACATTAAATCTCACTCTCCGAGAGAAGAGTAAATAACATCACGCAGTTACCATGAGAGGGGGAGTGGTTCCTAATGTCACCTCAAATCAAGAAGGTTCCTGATTCTAAACCAGTTTGGTCAGGGGTCTGCCATCACAGTGTTTTAGTGGTTTTTATCTGGCTACCTCCCACAGACATGCAGATTGGGGTTAGATGGAGAGTCGAGCCAGAGCTGAAATATAAAGAAAAGATCAGACAGTGCAACTTTACCAGTTTTAATTTAATAATATAACATTCACTACTCTTCATTTCCATATGACAATAACCCTAAAAATAGATTTGTTTTTTACTTTCTTCCCTGTTTAGCCGCTGTATCATGTTCAATATGATATATAGTCTTTTTGTCTTAAATCTACCTACACTCATTATTTAGCAGCCAGGCATTATAATGCAGCTCACCCTCTGAAAAGAACTTGGCCTTTCATATGAGGTGATGAAAACGGTTTCTCACACCTGAATGGAAAATGTGAGCACGTCAGTAGTACAATTATACATGATCCTCGCCGCTGACCTTCTCCCTGGTCTGAGGCGTGCTCACATTCCCACCACCTCCTCAGGGACAAATAAGCACGATAGATACAGAAGAAGAGATTAAATGAGGGAAGAATATGGGCGACAAATGCAAATGAGACAATCGTTATTGATTGCTAATGATGAGCTTGTTCCAGCTTGTCCTCTGTCCGTGTTAATATTCAGTTCGGCCTTGAGTCCTTGCCTCTTCTCACTGCTTTGATTGACAGTTGGGGTCCATGATAACCATTCATAATGGACAGGCTTGTGCAAAAACCGCCGTGTGAGGACAGGAGTATGGGCAGCATGACACATGACAGCCTTGAAATAGCCAAGGCTTTGTTTGCCTAGCGGAGAGATACCGACCGCTATATCTCACCACTCTCTCGCCAACTCACCTTATAATGGGCATCAACAAGTGATCTCTCTGAAACCACGGGCAGGCCATAATGAATAGCCAGAGGGGTACCAGCAGTTTTTGAAAGCCTTATTATTACAGAGAGCGAGAGGCATACTTCACCGACAAGGGGACATGACAGACAAAAGAGAGAGCCTACCCTTGGCGAGGTGGGGGACGGAGGGGAGGCAGTGCGTTGAAGATAGGCGTGGGAAGATGTAGAGATAGAGGGCAGAGGGGAGGTTGAGGATTTATGAGGGGCAGTATATGTGTGTAACAGAGTGATCGAGAGAGGCTGGCAGACTGAGCAGATTTTGTTAGTTAAGACTAAGGTGGGATGGACAGAAGGAGGGAATAAGGGGGGAGGAGAAGCAGAGAGGGATGATGCCGTAGGTGTGAAAATGCAAATTAGCTCGTAAATTATGAGAGCAATGTTTCATCTTGTGGTCATTTGACACCTCACAGTAAATCAGGTATAATATTGCATATATGCAGTGAATGGGGAAGCTGCTACTTTTTAGATTTCAAAATAATTTGACCTTGATCCTGATCTGTATCATGAGTGAGTCGGAATTGGTAGAAAAGGCAGAAAGAGTATAGACCATGAACGTAGAGCAGGACTTTGTATGGAGCAGGCTACCACTGTCAAAACAGATCCTTTAATCTCTTTTCCCCCTTGCCCCAGCCCCCTTCTTTTCTCTGAAAATCTAGGACATTCTTTTTTTTCATCAGTGTGTTCCCTGCTCTCTCTGGTATATGCTGAGCCCCGATGCCAAAATGAAAACTCTATAGTTAAGGAATCTGTTTCTTTCCAGCAGTGGCTTTGGTTGGGTTTGCGGTTACTGTCCAGAGATACAGTCCAGTGAGGCGGTTCCCTTTGCTCCCATTTGCATTCATACTCAAAAGAAAATGATAAGTGTGAGAAAGAGTGAAATAGATGAGGAGCTGCTACAATGTCATTACACTGATGTATTTCTTGCCCAGAAGAAACAAAACACATTTACAAGGAGGAAAATCTAAGAGAAAAAGAAAGAGACTGTGAGAGAGAGAGAGAGAGAGAGAGAGAGAGAGAGAGAGAGAGAGAGAGAGAGAGAGAGAGAGAGAGAGAGAGAGAGAGAGAGAGAGAGAGAGAGAGAGAGAGAGAGAGAGAGAGAGAGAGAGAGAGAGAGAGAGAGAGAGAGAGATTTGTGTTTTGCATCTTCATTAGAACTGATCTGTGCTGTGGAAAGTCTGAACCATTAGTGATGGTGCTAGATTAGTTTTGTTTGCTTCCAAAGAGAAAATCTCCATTAGGAATGTATGAGATATAATTGAAAGAAAAATAAGACATTATTGGGGCACAGCATTCTCTGGTTTAATGATGTGCCCTGGAGAAATACAATACACATCAGGCAACTATGATATGATATCGTCTCCCCTTATCGTTTCCATCGCCCATTGGCTTTTCTTACTATCATTTTTATAACGACAGTTTCATACCATTTGGCTTATGAGCCATTGTGCTGTTTCCCTAATGCCTCTGAAAGTAACAAACAGTAATGACAAAGTGGATGTACCTCTTTCTTCAACACTGTCAGATTCTTCCTAATGGGTCTGGATGGGGATATTTACAGTATTACCTCTGTGTATCTTTTCCCTTGTTCTGCGTCAGTTTGAAGGAAGCTTTAAAGGATGCAGTTTGAACTCGAATCCAAAGAAAACAATGTTCTGTGTCAGGGGCTGCCACTAGGTGGTGCTGATATCCTGTGCTCCTCCCTGCTCTATAATGGACCCCCATGGGCTTCCTTAAATGGGGTTGACTGTGTTGTTGTTGAAGGAGTTTGGCAGGCACAAGCCAAGAGTTACAGTCCCAGGTTTAATTGTGTTTTGAAGGAATAAACAGCTATAATGACATAGGAAATGCAATAAAGCTATAATGGGCTCTAGAAATCCCAGTTTAAACACTGAACAGCAGAGCACTTAGCAGCCCACTGTTTGGTACCAGTGGTAATATGAAGATAAGAACTGATAGGGAGCTTTCTCTTGTATTAGCCCATTTTCCGTCTCAGTCTTATGATCTATTATTCACTCTGCTGATTCTTCTCGTTGCAACTGGTTTGCATAAACCCACAGCATCATTAAATAAAAGAAGCTAAATGCTTAGTTCTACTGTAGCAGACTTTGGTGTTCACAGTGTTTGCAAACTAATAAGAGCTTCAACTTTTCCCCAGTTCCAGGCATGGAGAAGAGATTACAAACTAAAGAAGCATTTTAAACTTACAACTATGGTGATATCGATCTAGCAAAAACAGATTCAGATCAATAGTTGGAAGGTACACCTATTACTTTATACACAGATCCTACACAGCATTGTAAAACTAGGAAACACAAAACTTCAAAAAGAAAAACACCTCTCCGCTCAGAGCTATGTGGGAGAGAGAAAAGACAGATTGCATCTGGCAAGGGGCTATGATCTATAAAAAGAAGCCGAGGAAGGGATAGACAAATCTGAGTCTACAAATGCAAACAGATATATTGGTCTCAACCACTAAGCCTCACTTACAGCTGGAGAAATATTTGATGGTCCGCTCCTTCCTGGCAATACCACTCGCCACCCGCATGCCACGCCGGAGCCAGCGAGGAGAGATTACCTGGGATGTTCCTCCGTGTGCTCCGACACAGAGTGGCATAATAACTGCCTGTGGAAAATTAATTAGTGTGAGGGACAAGGTTACAGACACATAATGAAAGTTATTGGCCATGTCACTTCATCATTTCCCCAGCCCCCCCTATTACTTTCCATCAGCTTAGTCAGCTGTGAAATGGGGGTTTCATATGATGCAAGGGGGAATGTGCCACCACACCTTCATGACACCTCCCACCCTACTCTCCCGGAGGGTTTGCACATGGATGATCAAGGCACTTAGACTAATGTGGATGGTGCAGGGTGATGATGAGGGATTGGGAGTGTTAACCCACCATTATACATCATTACAGCACATTTAGGGATCATTCTATCAAGTGTCAGCCTTTGAAAGCAGCTCCAGACAGTGTTCACCTACTTAACCTGTATTCAGCTGGGGTCTCAAAAGGTGTCTGGCCTTGATTGCAATGCTTTTAACAAAGATGGACTCACAATCAGGCCAGTAGTATGTCTGTAACTATGTCCTTTCCACTGAGGAAAAGAAAAGACAAATGGTTGAGATGGTGTGATTTTCCACCTATAGTCTTTAATGATTAGAGCTGCATAATCGTGAAACAAATGAACGAATGAACTAGTCTTGTACTGATGAAGCAAATTGTATGGGTTGTGACAACGGACCAATACTGGATAAAACAAATTACTACATGCTATAGGCGGCTAACATGTGATGTGTTGTATGCATGTTCACGCACAGTACATCTTCATCAGTCTCTGCCCTGCTAAATTCTAAATTTGACACTAGCAAAAGTGATACAGTTTGCCCATCATCATAAAGAAGATCATTTGTTCCTTTTTTCATCTAACATTACATTTGTTTTCGGACAGAATACACAATGATAGAATGGGATAATGAGGGCACCCTCTATAGAACTAATTAGTCATACTTTTGTGCATCAACTGGCTTCATTTTGCCTCGGGTTCCGCCCTTTTTGTATTGTAGATGTTCTCTGAAACGGACTAAAATACACCCTTGAGCAAGCACTAACTGAAAACATCAGCACACACAGCCGCCTGTATGTGCGTGTGGTTAATGTTTTGATATGGGTGCCCGAGCACAAAGAATGGACTCAATGAGTGGTGTTTGGTCTTTGATGATATTATCTTATTTATTCATATTTTTTTCATTGTTTCACACGTTGGGAATAGGAATATCATATAAAGCAGTGTACAGAAGTCAAAGCGGAGAAGGCTTGTCAAGCTACAGCATTAATAAAGAGAGTACCTAACATTAGTTAATTTGTGCTCTTTGTGCAGCACACCAACAAGCACACACATCCTGTCACTTTCCGTGTGTTCTGCGCTCAGATTTTCTTCTTTGATGTGAAATATGTTTGAAATCAGCTAAAATTGATACAGGCCCTTTTGAAAAGGTAAAAGCAAAAGATTCAGTGTATGTAGATAAAGACAGATACAAAAAAAAGACCATCAAAGGAAAACATGGCCATTGCAGCACTTGCTATGAAATGGCTGCGTGGACAAGTTTCAGAGCTATAATGTTTAATACTTTAACTTTTTAAGTATTTTTTTACGTTTTTTATTCCTGTTTAACTATTTATTAAGAAGGGCCCCATCCATCATGTCCACATCTCAGACATCAGCAAGGTTCTCCAAATCAATGGCTCATTGACTGCCCCAGCAGCAGACATGGACACACGTCTGTCTCACTGACAGTTACAAAAAAGAAACAGGAATACAAATTGGTCTTCACTGTCTGACTGAGAGGGCATGAAAATGCATCATTGACATCATGACACAAATCCATCTCTGATTCTTGAAAACCCTGTTTCTATTGTTCCCCCTGGTTCCCTTTTGGTCCCCCATGTCCTCTTGCTTAATATTGGTCGATAGAGACATGCTAGGAATAGTTATTTAGTCTCTACACAGGTTTGGGCTTAGGTGCTTTGGAGGACATTTTGACAATGGGAGAAGTATTGAGGCAAAAGCCTGTCAGTGGCTTTGCTGTTTATTGATTGCAAATGTGGTGAGAGCTTAATTGATTCACACTTTGAGATCAACACGATAATCTCTCAGCCCTGGGACTACAGTGGGCGGTGCAGGTAGGAAGCAGCTGGGAAGGGCACAGAACGTGTGAATCAGCTGAGCGGAAAGTTGGGTCTGTTGTTCGCCTCCGGTCAGTGTTCTCAAAAAAGAATCGGAACCAATCAAAATCAGCATCAATACTGCTCCAGGACCTAGAAGGTAAAGAGGAACAGACAGTGAACAGAAATCATGGCTGATTTGTGTTCATCAAAAATGTGTTGTGGTGAATTTTTAATAATGGTAAAAATGGAGAAAAATATGTATCTGCGTGATATCATTGAAGTTAGTGCAGTCCTAGCATTCAATAAAGACTATGGTCCTCTGTCCCACTATTTCCATCTGCTACTCATCTCACAAGTTTTGTTGGCAAGTAGATAAAAGCACAAACATCAAAACTCAAACATGTGTGTCTGTAATGTTTGCTTTTGTTTAATCCTCAGTTTAGACAACCTCAACATATACTTTTCCTTATCAAAGCTACTTACCTTAAATTTACCCATATCCTAACCTTAACCACTGACCTAAAAATTAGCTTTTTCCCATTTGGCATACTTATTCTCCAAGCTATTTTTAGCTCCAGTCGAAGGCAATCAGTGCTCACTGACTGTGCATACAAACTGGTTCCATAGAGGAAACAGCTCCAAGTCCAATTATTTGTTAAACTCATACGGCCTTTCAGTTATGTATGGTTACAAATGGAAATGTAAGTGCCTGATTCATGGGGCTTGAGCTGAGTTTTTCAAAAGCAGTGGAACTATAAAGGCTTAGAAGGTTGTACATCCACATGTCCTCTGTCCATCCATCCATCCACACATCTCCCCCTTATCAGGTCCTTCTCTTCAGTTTGATTCTATTCACATCACACCTTACTCAGACAACCCTTAAAAATACCAGTTTCAGTGCCTTCTCTCCTTATTAGAAATATTTTAACAGATTCTTTCTCCACGCTTCAAGACCAAAGGCCCAGTTGTTCCCTCATCAAAACGACTTCCCAGGGTGGAGCCTCGAATCCGACAAGAGACAGAGGCTGTTTAAGGGATCGCTGCTACAGACTCGCAGGCGGCTTGGCCAGGGCAGCCTAACAAGTAAGGAGATGGACACCTAAAAGAGTTTGTCAAAATGAAGCTGCCTTTTTTTCATGGTGTGCTGGGGCTTAAAATGGAAAAGGCAGGCTGAAAACAAGGCTACACGGGACCTCAGCCATTTCTCTGTGTTCTGCAGATGAAGAAAGGACGCCGGATCAAGCGCAGCAGGGGAAGAAGGCAGGCTGGGCGGCCAGAGGGATTTGTGCCTCTGTTAGTGTGTGACTGTGTTGATGTGTGTGCAGATGGCAGTGTATGTATGAATGGGTATAGGAGTCATGAGATTTAGCTGTTTTTCTGGGGGGTAAAAAGAAAGCTTCCTTGCAGAGTCCAGGAAAAGTTTTAACGAAAGGGAATACGGAATGCTGTCATTAGGTTTTGGCTTCTGAACTGAAAGGAAAAGTTGTCAAGTGTGGGATTGATATTGTATGTAAGACACCAATGTATTGTCATGCACAAAATCAGGAAATGTACATAATGTGTTTACTGGGGATGCCATTCACATTAAGGGGAATTCTGGTATTTTTCAGCCTGGGCCCTATGTGTAAATTAATACTACTGACAAAAACCTTTGTCAATCCATTTGATCTTCTCTGCCAGTCGTGGCATTGGCTTCTGTGTAACCTTATGGTGCGACAGTGTACAAAGTACTCTTTTTTTATAATAAAGGTTCAAATTCGTATATCTTTTCATTTACATACTCATATTCATAAACATGACCCAGGCTGAACATTTTCATAATTCACGTTGTACATGTTTTACAATTCGATTGAGATCCATATTTCACTGTGTAAACACCAATGCTACAGAAAAGAGACTGCAATCGAAAGCACCCGCAGACCTTCCCAGGGAACTTGAGCCTGAATCCAAATTCAGGCATTCTTTGGGCAATACAATAATCAAAGCATCATTGCATATGCACATGAATCTGGCATCTGTAAATATCAATAGAAACAGATCAATATCTTGTCTCGAGGCAGGCACAGTGAGCTTCAGTGAAACGCATTCATTTTTCAAAAAACACAACAACAAAAACTGAATATCCCTTTGGGGACAAACCAGCTACCCCCCCCCCCCCCCCCCCCCCCCCCACACACACACGCACACACACCTTAAAGAAAGATATTACTTCAAAAATATCAGGGTCGTGATTCCGATGTTTGCTCAAGTCTTTGTCCCTTTTGCATTCAATATGAATTATGTTTTATTGTGTTTATAACCAAAACAACTATACAATATTTGCTGTTACAATTAAGTTGCATATCATCACATTTTATCTATGTAGCCTATATTTTATGGGTTGTGTGTGTACATATATATATATATACATATATATAGCACATTCATAGAGAGCATCTATGTGAATCACCTTATGTGAGAAAGTTACTGTAGTCAGGAGCAATTTTGGGTTATAATATGCAAAATATGCTGCATGCAACAGAGCTCATCAACAACATGACTATATATTTAAAACATTCTTGTCTAACAATGTCTAAAATAAATAGAGAGGTGAACCATATGAGTGTTATATTAGATGTCCAACCTAGAAAATGTATTTTGCTGACTAGAGGTTCTGCTTGATTTTACAGACATACAAGTGAGCTGAGTTTAAGCAAATCCATGTGCAAGACATACATGACCTTCCACTCTGAATAAGCATGGAGAAGACAGAGGTGTCACTTTGAACCTACAGCAAGCCACGGGATCTAGATGTGGATCAGGGAAGGAGACAAGACATTTGCATAATTATCGCAATTTGTTTCAGGACCAAGGAAATACTGTAGGTGGACTGGTAACGTGCCAGCTGTGTAACTGTACGAGTTTAACAGGAAGAGAAACCTCTCTCTCAAAGCATAATTTTCTAAAACTTCAATCTTTTGCATTTGGTTAGTGGAGAAAATAACAAGATTCCTCGACCCTTTTTTGTTCATTCAGAAAACACAGGAATGTAACCTAAACCTCAGGCAAAGACAGAGTGACAGGGTTGAATGTTGCACCGTACCTTTGACATAAACTGACTTTGGACTGAATGCTTTACTGTGAAATGCACCTGAGGTATATCCGGAATGGGAAATGCATTTTCTTGTGTGTTCCCATGTGGAGAAAATATTTTATCCTCAACGTCACAGCCTCCTTCACTCGTCGCCTTGCTGTTATCTGATCAGTCGTCTTGCTCACTCCCTGCGTTGCGGCTCTCAGCACGTATTCAGTCAGGCGGAAGTAGCATGCTACCCTCAGGTGAGACAACCCTGCATTCTCCTGCCTCCCCATGCATCAGGAATGTAGCACGTTTCTGCCTTGGCTGCTACAAGTACAACAAGACGTAGCTGCACTGTCACAGCTACTTGACTGCCAATATGCATTAACCATTACCAAACTGTAAATAATTAAATATCTGGGGGAGATGGCTTGGCAGTAACACCACATTGCTTGATTAAAACTTTATCACTAGACACAGTGAAAAGTTCCCAAAACAATTAATTACCGGGGTATTAATGGTGGCTGGTCCTACGTTAAACACGATTAAGTGGGGACTTAATTAAAAAACTCATTATACTCAGGCCCTTTCAGAAATTGTGAGGGTTTTCGGATGAATATGTCGCAATTTTCACTTCTCTCTCTTTTTCATTATTTCTATCCTATTCTCACACACACACACACGCACTCCTTTCCCAGCATTAATGTACCACTTTTGTGGATCCAGCGTGTTTGTGTGAACTTTTGCATTCTTTGTTATAATTATATATTTAATTCCCCGCTATTTTCTTCCTGCTCCGTTTACTTCCCTTTTTCCTCACACAGAGAAATTCATTTCCGTTCTTCTCCTCGGCTGCAGACAGGGATCCACATGAGAACGCTGCTGAGCTGTGTCAGCGAGGAAGAGACAAACACCTCGGTAGCAGGTGACGCACTGCTCTTTTCTTCTTTACCCCGACGCATGCCCTCACTCCCCTTTTTCATTTTTTTTGCAGACCTGGCCCTCATGTTTTATGGAGTAAAACTGCATCAGCATAGTCTCTGAAACAGGCTTTTTATTGCACCTGACCTCTACCCGCCTGACAACGCTCGGTCCAAGGCTGCGACCCTCATTTAAATATCAAGACAGAGGTAGTGCAGTGATCTAAGTGCTTCGCGCACAAAAAGCTCCCTCCTAACTCAGCATTCCCTGTCATAACCAAACTCAACCCCAGCTCCTTAACCGCACAAAAGAGCTCTCGCCACCTGCTAAACTATTTGACAAATACATGAATAGAGATTGTTTGTGGGTCAGAGAGCTCCCTGAGGAGACGGTATGAAGCAGCACTAGAGGCGTGTAACTTCCCTCCATAACAAAAATGTAATGGGAAGGTCGGAACTAGGGAAACCTGTACTCGCAAAAATCCTGTACGTACAAATTATGCCTCGAACACTAACACACACACAAACACACACACACACATACTGTATACTTGGCCTTGTTAGTCAGAGCTACTTTGGCAAGAGAGGAGGAGTCGCACAATCAGAGACACACAGGTTAAGTACCACAGATACTTGAAAACGTGCACACACACATCCACACACACAAACACACACAACCTGAGTACAGGACTGTCACTACCACCATGCTCGCTCTCTTTAGTTACTGGGGTTAACTGCAGTGTTCGAGACAGAAGTGTAAAATACTCACCAGGCCCAAACAGGAGACTGTTGCCAATGCTCCTGATGCAATTGGTCTGTTTTTGTTTTAACTCCTCATGCATTGTTATCGGAGTGTTAAGGGACAGAACCATTGAGCGGGTGGCCGTGAAAGAAACTGGAAACGGATGATCCCATTTCACATCCCTTCGAATTTTAATGATGAGCTTAGGGTACCGTGTGTGCGTGTGTGTGTGTGTGTGTGTGTGTGTGTGTGTGTGCGTGTGTGTGTGATATTCATGAGGCTGAGGAACAGAGCAGGAGGGCAATTTTCTGCACTCACTGAGCCAGGCATTCTTCAGGACAAAGGGACTACTGGGGACAAGGTTGAATAGGAGTAATGAGGGAACTACACGACCCCCCCCCCACCCCTGCATGCACACACACACACACACACACACACACACACGCATACACACATAGGCGCTCACCTTGGAGATACCCCAGTTTCCTCCCCTGCACAGCTTTGCCAAACCCGACTCCACCCCGCGAGCCTCACGGCCGCCTGCTCGCCCCCTCAAATCCCTCGCCGTTCCCAAATTGCTTGTCAAAAGGACGAAATTAGAAAATAAAACTACGCATCTGACAAACAAGATTGCATGCTGTTTGCACCTGGCCGTGGCAATTAAAGCTCTGATGACAAGCGAGGATGGCCTCCTAATGTGGTGTCTCAAGGCATATCAGTGCTCTCACAACAAGATTACGCTCCTCGTGCCGTTGTGGCAGCACCGCCTTGTCTGGCCCCCTTGTGCCGCCTCTTGTATTATGTCATGAGTAAGTCAGGGAAATGCTATATTTAGATTTTCATAATTAAAACTGCGGCAACGCGTGTATCTCTGCAAGTGAAACTCCTCTGGTTTGGATTTGAAGATTCATTTTACTGATCCAACGAGGAAAGAAACCAAAACGAGGTTAAAAACACAATTCATATTTAGCGTTACAAATTGCAGATGTGTTTGAACAGATAGAAACAAACGCTGAAGGCAAATATCAGAGTTCAAATATGCACATGAAATATCAAATCATAATGATTTGCTGTGTGGTCTGTTTAAACAGCACATTCTGGGGGCATTAGACCTCATGTTTGGCCTTTTCGGCTCAAGCGAATTTTCTGAGAGCCCCTTTATCTAATACCCCCATTTGAGTGACAGCAGACAAGCTACATTTTTTTTTTAAATATACCACTTACACGACCTGATTGCTGTCTTCCTCTTATTTTTGCCAGAATAATAAAACGGACCCTTTGCGCAAACAGACGCCACATCATTATTTCATAAGTTTGTTGAGTTGGGCGCATTAAATTATGTACACACTGTTTTCTTGTGGGAGACGGGCCTTTCCCTCCACATTAGTGTATAAGCTGCCTAGATGGGGGCGATGTCTATATACCATATGCTGAGAAATGTTTCACACCCAAGAAGAGACTTAAGCAAGAAGTGTAACTGTATGGATGGTTCCCCCTGACCTTAATGTGCATGTCAGCGCAGATGAAAACACCATAGATGCAGTCCATTACCTTGAAAGTCCCTTTGCATTTTTTACAAGTGTTTCTGGTTTTGATTAGCAAAACACTGAGTTGGTTAAAGGAGCCTTTTCCCTCTTTGGCCTGATATCAAAATGATTATGTTGGCTTTTCTCATCCCCTTTTGGCTCCTTGACTGTCTTTTAAGCCCCATCAGTGCCTGTGACTGGCCTGTAAAGAGCTTCACTCTCCTCATTAGCAGTCGCTCTCCTCCTGCTATGTTGGCTCTGCGTGGTATCGCTGCCTTTAGTGGTTTCCAGTGTCTCTCTGTCTGCATGTGGACGAGTATTGGAGAGCTGGGGGCTTCAGAGTGACAGATGGAGGCTGCTTTGTGACCCTTAGAGATTGGCAAGCCCTTCTGTCCCCCTCCTGATTGAGAGTCTAACTACCGGTTGCTCTCCTCACGTCAAACAACCCTGCTTTATGTTATCTCAAGCCGCTCCCCCTTGGCCCTCCTCGTTGCGATGGCAGTGTCAGATCCTGACAGTAGTTGTCATTTGCAGCTAGCACTGGTGCCATTGAGGCATGATGGATGGCACTTTTATGAAAGCAGTCAAAACCTAACAGACACAGGTTTGGATATCAATACGCATATTAGGGATGAGACAGAAGAGATAAATTGAATATGCAAATAATCCCCGCTTTGTTTTAGTTACAGATAAGTTGCTGCTGAGGACATTGCAGTAAGTGTCAGAAGTTTCAAACCTTCAGAAGAAAGTTTTAATGTCAGTGTTGGACACAATTTAATTGACACAAGTACAAAGAACACGGCAAATGTGTTTTCAAGATCTAAAACTCCATATCTCTTTATATCTTTTGTGAGTTCAAGCCAACAAAAAAAGAGACAAGAATATATACTGCCAGCTATGGACACTGAGCTGAGCGGACCACGACTACAACTGACAGAATGGAAGCGGGTTCCACCTAGACCAAGATCGGAAAAGAGAAACACATGGCACAGGGGTGATACATCACTTACTGTGGTACATCTTTGAATATTTCTGTTAAACTGCCAACTTCCTAGTTGGGTACATTCCAAATATATATTTAGCTAAGTCTCTACCACTTATGTGTTACTGCAGGCAAGTCGTATGGAAAAGTGACTAAGTAATTAGACAAAGCACGGGACCTGGAAACCCTGGAGAGTTTGATTTGCATCCAGGTTTTAAATTGTTCTTTAATGCAGACCTACTGGTTAGACACACACAATACCCTGTCTATAGCTGTGTCTCGATTCAGGGGCTGCATCCATTGGAGGCTGCATTTGAAGACTGTTTGCAACCACAGGGACACGACTAGCACCCCCTTTTGGAAGGCTCCTCCAAACCTGAGCAAAGAAAGCTCCAATGGGCAGATCCTTCCCAGCCCAACCTCTCCCAGGACACTTTTTAATGAGGCAATGGTGACGAGACCAAAACATGTGATGCTTACTCTTTCAAATCTAAGTATAAGGCTTCAGCTCAACCAGAAAGCTGACCATTCATGTGAAACCACATGCATTAAAACTTTCTTGTTGTTGTTTGGCTCCAGCAACAGGGGCAGAGATAATCAATAATCTACAGCATTCAAATACTTTTACAGCTCTTTAACCTCATAGTCAATTGTTTTTTTTCAAACCCATTGTGATGAAGTACTGAACCGAATCAATGAAAAATGTATCACTGTCTTATTACTTTCCGGCAGCACCAAATATAATTTGTTTATGTAGTGCAACACATTAACTTCTTATTTTGTGAATCGTCTGAAGAAAAGTGTTGTTATGAACTTCTGCCATTTCTCAGGTCCTGAACTCACAGTCATTGAAGTAGGGGAGTGTCGGGTCTATTCAGGGCTGCGTTCTGTTTGGCGTTGAAAAGCAACATATCAAACTGGAGTCATCTAAATCAGAATCTAAATGTGTTGCATCCCACCTGCAAATCAGAGCTGATTTTGATTCGTGTCACCGATTATTCTGATAATTCAGTGGCACTGAGCGGGTGAGCACAACCCTAACCCATCTCCCAAAGGAGTCCGCGCAGGGATGGACATGGAGTGAGTAGATTCAGTTTTCTTCAAACATTATTAGACTTTCTACAAAATAGATTAACTCTGCCTTTCAGCCTACAGGCAATTATCTGACACTCTCTAATTGGCAGCAATGGAAGGGGGGGGAATAAAATCAATATTCATGTATGAGTTTCTGTGTGTTGTTCAAAATAGCTCTGGCTGATGCACAAATGCCCTCTCGGAGAATTCAGAGGTGTACAGGGTTGGATTTACCTGCGGTCTCTTTTTTGTTTGCTTGATTTTTCAAATCATTAAGCTGATGTCAAGGGCTTCCAAAGCACAGAGAGAAATGCTAAACAAAGCAGTCTCACCTGAGACAGCAGAATAAAAAAGCCAACAAATGAATGCTCTATTCAAGGATACTGAAAACTTTTCTTTTAATTTAATTTTAATTTGAAACTGCATTACACACAATACACTGAGAGTGTATTGGTTGATTTGCACCAAATCAAGTGAAGGAATTGGATGCTTGGATTTCTGTTTTTCAGGAACATTCACTCTCCTTAACATTTTGAGCCTCAGTAATAATATATGATTCTTGGTTTAGAACTTGGCTTTTGTGAACTTACTCTACTGATTTTCTTAGTTTTTTTTGTTTTGAAGACAAGGCTTTTGAATATCTTAATTCCCTTTTTTTTCTTATTTCTAAACTTTTTCTTTTGTAGGGCGCTGTACACAATTCCCTTCTATGGGATGATGTCTGAATTTTGTATGTAAGGTGGTGGAACCTGTCTGATCAACCGGGCTGTGTCTTTGAAGAAACTTGAAAACACAAATCGTGTATTCACTTTGCTGTTTCTTTGGCCATGTGTGGAAATATCATGGGAATACAAATCCTCCTCACTCTCAAACACAGTCTTTTGTACTCAAAATTATGAATAGGGCTTGTTGGTCTTGTAGTTTTTTTTTATTCATAGATAGATGGTCAAAAGCACATCTTGAGGCTCGTCAAACCTAATAACCTTCCTCCACTTTGTCTCAGACTCTCCTAAATGCCATCTGGCAAACATCATCCCAGATGTCATTCTTTGACTGCAGGCATTTGATCTGTGCAATGTGTATCCCGTCAGCCATGGAGCCCTGCCTGAATCAGACCAACTCGTAATTTATTTCTATATTTTCTATTTCTTTTAAATGACCATATTAATGGCCTTATAGCGGGTACTCAATAACCAAGTCTTAAGTCATAGTTTTTTGTTGATGAACATTTAACATCAACTAACCAAACACAATCCATAGCTCCTACCATCCTGCACAAATTGATTATGCACACTTCAGACTGTGTACAGGAGCATCTTTGCTATTTTACATCGTGACGAAAACAAACCAGACAGTCAAAAAGAGTCTTATTGTATACTAGAAATTTTACCTAAATACACTAATAGATCATCTTAAATCCTAATAAACGCTTCATTCTAAAATCAGTATCGGCCAATTTAAGAGTAGGATTCCAACTAATACTATTGTTTAAGCAGCAGTTGTTTATGGTGAAATTTTGCCTGTTTCCAATGAGTGATGCAATGCAAATATAGATCTGTGCCATTGTGATTGATGGACTACAGGAGACCTTGCAACTGATTGGCCTGCCACTACCTATAAGATGGCCAGTTGGTAGGGGTTAGTAGGGTGTGGGCTGCCTCTTTCCTTTTGACCGTATTTAATCCTGTTTCTGTCCAGAAAGTTCAGTTATTGTTAATTTTGATTGAATTTCAGTAGGGCAAACTAACCAGACCTTAAAGGACAGTGGGCCAGTACCCATCTTATCCCCCTGTTTGGCTTATGGTTAGATACAATTTATAGTTTCTACACTTTCCCCTCAGTGTGTGATCAATTTATCTGCAGTTCCAGGTCCAGGGTGATCATTCACAAATCCCATCTCAGCCTGATTACATTGGCTTCACTGAAGTGTTTTCAAGTACTATCACTGACTCAGAGGAAATAGTGGGCCTGTTTAACTGCACACAGTCTTGATATTGACTTACTGTATATCCCTGTGACGGTTTTATGTGAAATAGGATGTTTACAGGCAGTGTGGCCAGCTTGGGGGAGGTGCCCTGGCTGCACAGAGCCACTGAATAGAGTCTGTGGAAATAGATATTGAGTAACTTGTACACACATTGTACACCACACTTCAATGCCCAGAGATCGGTTTACTACGAGTTGAGCATTCTTACATGTTGGAACTGTTTCATTGTCTTGCAAAAACAAAAAAGGGTTAAAAAAAAGGGCAGAAAGCTAAACACATACAGCTTTTGTTTTTTTGGAGTGGGAAAAGAGGCAATGCAGTAATATACATTATCTTTAGATGATTTAAACTTTAAACTTAAAAAAATCATTGGAGTTGTCACTTCACGAAGAAGTGTGTCAAATTCAAATCACATCAGTAAATGTGACGATGCACATGCAGACATGCAGACGTTGGCGGACACATTTTGATCGACCCTAAAGTCATTAAAAAAATTACAGCACAGCAATTAAACCCAGCAAACCCCAAATTCCCTGAGGTGACACATCATGCAGCTGCGATGTGAACACTAACTGAACTGCAAGGCTTGTATAAATGAGGAAGATTTTAGAAGTTTCAGTCCACCTAATGGACGAACATAATTATAGTAGAATAATATTAATGTAAAAAAAACAACTACAGTTGTCTTATTAGTCAGTAGGGTCAGTGACTGATGGGATATGACATTTACATGCAGCAGCTCATGAATATTCCAACTGACATTGAAATATTAAGTGTAGGAGGTATGCACATTAACATATTTTCAAGGTCCATATGTATTAAAGCTCAACAATTGACTTGCTTGAATAAGGAATGATTCAATAGTAAGAACCATTTACATTTTTCCACAAGAATCAAGCAGCTGTATCTTCAATGGGAAATTATCCTTCACTGTACTTGCAATCTTTCCTTTTACAATAATGCTTGAACATTACACAAACAATGTCATGGTTTATGTACTGCTGTGTAAGAATAACCTTGTGCTGTGTGTGAATGCAAGATCCTATTTTAAAAGTTAATTTATTGTGTCTTGTTGCGTAGTCGGCTGTGTATCAATCGCAGTTTGAAGAGTATGTGTGTAATACAGTTGGGCACCCATTTTAGGGAGCATTCTCCTTCCTTTTCACTTCTGGCCTGTTGCTGTTTTCATAATTCATAATCTTTGCTTCGGGAAACTAAAAGAGCAACCTCCCCACTGACGATGTGCTCTTTTTTGGGGGCAATTTCTTTTAGGGGAACTAGTCATTTTACTGACTCAACTTGCAAAGGTACCACCAAAACAAGGTTTCCCCCGACACTATTTCTGTGTCCTGTGCCACCCAAGATTGGTTTTAAAAAGATTTTATAAAATACACACTTTTCCCTCCAATAGTGTGGATGCTATTCAACCGACATAGTGCTGTGTTTTGACTGGCCCTATAAGATCTTCTTTTAGCCTGGTTGTCTAAGACCCCATGCAGACTTGCATTTCTAATGAGAACATCATAAAGAGAATTAACCATTCAAGGTGCTATAATTGCACTTTATCCTAAAACGCGTGCTTTTAATCAGATGCTGAGTGAACAACATGCAGTAGCTACAGACTCATGAGTACAGTATAAAACGAGTTCAGGTCAAACACTGTCTCTTATGTTTGAGACTTAAATGTCTCTGTCCATGGTGCTGAAGTCTGTATTAAAGCCTCTAAGGATAAGATTGAACTCTACATACATTACAATAAGTTTCATCATATTGTCAATGAACACATTTGCCCTGTGTCTGATGTTGTTGCCATAGGGTTTGTGATTCATAACATCAAATGGAACTGTCTCACTGGAAAATGTATATCTGATATATCACTATATGATATTACATACAATGACTTCAGAAACCATTAGATCGCTCCACTCGTTGCACAGTTTTAGTGTCATAGATTTGCAGATGCCATTTTAGCCAATCAATGGTTCACCAATAATCCAATTAAAACATTCATAATGACGAGGTCCAAACATGGTTTTAGATTTTTTTGTACAAAAGGTTGATTGTGTTTACTGTAATTATCTTTGAGATTTCTTTCCACCTGTAGCAATCTGAACTGACTGGACACTGTCACTGACTGGGAGAGCAAAAATTAAAACCAAGGAAGACTCATGAGACCTCTGCTATAAAATTGCAGTGAGGCATAAACTATGGTAAGGGTAATACAAAGTGGTTTGAATAAGGGTTATGCTCCAGAAGCTTTGAACGATCAGGATCAGACATCTGGTCAAACTGAAGAGCAATGAAAGAAAAAGATTGGTCAGGAAGGTGACCACATCCCAAGGATCCCTCCAGCAGAGCTCTAAAATGTCTCTGCAGAGATGGAGAACCTGCTGAAGGGATAACATATCTTTGATGTATACACTACATCAATCAGACCCTGTATTTACCAAAAGGCATTTAAAAGACTTGAGGGAGTATAAGGAAAAATGTTCACTGGTACGGTGAGACAAACAAATTTACACTTCCAAATCCAAGCATGTCAAGAATGTCTAGTTAAAACCAGGCACTGCTAATCACCAGGGTAATAACTCTCATAAAGAGAGGCATCATGCTACAGGGGGATTTCTCATTTGCAAGCATAGGGAGACTGTGAGAATTGAGGCAACAATGAATGCAGGATGTCGCTGATGGAAACCTGCTCCACAGTGTACGTGATACAATGACAATTCACCTTCAGCACGACAATGACCTGAAGCACACAGTATATAGACACTGGAGGAGGTTTGGGACAAGTCTGCCATCTTTTCACAGTCCACAGACACTTCCCATCCAATTTAACGGAGCTTGAGAGGATCTGCCAGGAAGAATGGGATAAACATTCCAAATCCAGGTGTGCAGAGCTTGTAGATACTTACTCAGAGAGAAGAATCAAAGCGGTAATTACTGAAGAAGGGGTTCCTATTTTGTTCTGATTAACTACTGAATTCTTTGTAATTAAGAGGTTTCAGTTTTTATGGCTCCGTGGCGGTGACAGCCAGAGGCAGGAGGCATAATCATTTCCATGTGTTCTGTTCACACGTCTGTCCGTCTCATTCTTGTGTACAGAATATCTCAAGAATGCCTTGTGGACATTTGTTCAAATTGGTTATGAATTTTAACTTGGACTCAAAGATGAGCTGATTCGATTTTGGTGCAGGTCAAGGTCACGGTGACCTGATGTTCACGTAAACATGATATATAATCACTACTTTTGGCACAAACATTCACTTGGACTCAAAGATGATCTGGTTGGAGTTTGAAATTCAAAGGTCAAGGACACTGTGACCTGGTGATATCTTAAAATCGCCTTTGATATATATATATATATACTATATACATATATATTTTTTTTAAAGTCATGTTGAATTAATTAGTAGGCTTGAGGGTAGCCTGATTGAAAAAATGGCAAGTGCATTGATTTTAAACTGAAATATATATATATATATATATATATATATAAATGTATAGACTAGCCCACAAAGTGTAGTTGTCAGACTGCATTCAAACATGAGTTGTTGTCTGAAAGCATCCTGGCTCTCCAGTGACAGGTCGCTGTCACTTTAATTACAGCAGATGCTTTGCATTTTTGAAATTCATCCACTTGAAAAAGTGCACAGTTTAGGACAAACAAGTGAGGAGAAAGTTAAAAAAAGAGACATGAATTGAAAAAAGTGGGACTATCTCCCGCTGCTCATTGGTTCTTTATGCCTCCCTGGTCCTGGAGGAGATCTGTCACATTTATGCCTTAAAAGACAAGTGCTCCCACAGCTCCCTCTCCTGGGTTTTCAACCCATCTCTCTCTTTGAAGATCCTCTTTTTTTTGCAGCATCTGCTTTTTTCTCCTTCCCTCAGCCCCCTGCTATATTGCCTCCCTGTCTCTTTTCACACTTTGATTGCATGTATCTCTCATCGGAGTCCTCTGGCTAATTGCATCATGGTCTTTTTCATGATCATACTCTACTGTGGTAAGTTGACGTTTCATGCGGCTTATTAATTAGACTTAGTAGGAAGAGGACAGAAAAAGTAAAGCGAAAGTGCTGATCAGAGGTTTGGAGTGTAGAAATTCCAATTGTCTCGGTTCAGGGTATTGGGTTTGCGATGGGATCAGGAAATGAGGCGAGGATCCAAAAAGTTTACATCATTCCGCCAACCCCCTTTTTTTTAATCCTATAACGTTTCTAGCGTTAATAACCACACATTCTCCGTTCCCTCCAGTAAACAGCCAAGTGTAGTGGTGCTCAAATGTCTATTGACAAATGATTTCACTTGGCTCTAGCCATTATCAGCAGCATCCACACAGCAGCAGGACTTGGCCTGCTCATGGAGAGAGTAGGTGTCTCCATCCTCATCTCTTTTTGGCACACGTATACATACACACACTCTCACACACACACACCCATGCATGCATACACACGTTGGCAGTGAGGATGCTGGAAGTCTCCTCCTTTAGCTGGAGGGCTTACCTCTCTCCCTCTCTCAGTCTCGGCCTCTCTCGCTCACTATCTCTCTCCCCGTCTTCCTCTCTCTTTTCACTCTCAGTCACTCCGAGATGCCGCCACGTCAGTGCAATTTAATAGTTCTTTGATCCATGTCCTGAGAGTGAATGGCAACAAATTAAGCAAATTATTTGAACCACCCACGGGCCTAAGGCGAAGAGAGAGGCGGAGGGGGGAGGGACCGACGGGATGCTACAGTTTGTTAAAAGGAGGGTCGAGTGTGACTGCCAGACCCACGAAGAAGGAAAGGAATAAAAATAAATTAAGAGGTGCTGCATATTATATAAAAGGGATAACCGATGAATGACCTGAATCAGGGGAGATGTGTTCCGACTCACTGGTCTTCACCTGTTCTCAGCGAGGGCCTGGCTCAGTAGAATGAATGCAGGATTTTCATGAACAGTGGCAGGGAACACCAACAGCACCACATCCTATATTTAGGAAGAAATTAATTTGGGGGAGGTGAAAGGAATTCCCTTCTCTTTTTCCTTTTCTTTTTCCTTGAATGAGAAAAAAACTAAACTTGTGTATTTACTCCCTGATGGCTTTCGAAGTTTTTTGATATATTTTTATTGTAGTCCTGCTGGGATTGTTGACAAAAGCCTTTTAGGGGAAAAAGGAAGAGGCTGAGGGAAATCTGCAATTTGTGTTGAATAAAAAACAACACACCTATTTTTAATAGAACAATAAATGAAACAGCTGTAATCAAGAGGGAAGCCATACGAAAAAAATTCTTCAATCTTAAAATGAGTGATTGATTTACTAAACACTGAATATAAACCGAGTCCAAAACTGACAGATTTTAATGTTACTGAGGCATATTTGAAATTTTGATCAGACTTAGAAGATGCTGATGTCTTAGGCCATATGTACAAACATACATGATAACACGAGAAATTGATTGGGCCTCCCTCAATCATCTTATTCTGTGTTGGTCAGTTTTTGCCAATGTTTTCATTCATTGTCCCCCAGCTGTATTGCAAACGCACACTAGGACATACTGTATGTCCACTTGAATGAGTTTGGTCCAGGACACAGTTAATCCATCCCATCATGAGGGCATCACACTCATCTAGTTGTTATGGTTAAAGCTAGTCTTGCCCCCCTTACTGTGACTACAGCAGCCATTAAACGTTCACTAAATATTCAGCTTGCAGTTGATGGAGCATTAATTGATTCATGCTTTAATGAAGGTAGACTGAATACTATATGACCCATATGCCATTATCATAATTTTTTTTATATTTCCCTCCTCACATAAGAGCAACTTCAACACACAAACAAAAAATTAAAACAGTTTGTTTAACAGAGACCCAGGACTCATGAGCTGACGTCAAGGATGGTCAGCATAAGCGCAGACAAACTTCAAAGAGGGTTGTGCTGCGTAGTCCTGTTCTATACATCCACACATCTGCTGACAGAAATCACATCACAAGAATATGTTACGTTGTTCGTAATTTCTCCTCACTGGGCTAAATAATGTGAGGTGAATCCAAGCCAATTTCCATCGACTGAAAATCTCTCTTTGCAAAGGAGGCTGAGAGCGCCCTGCAAGATGTCAATCATTCCCTGCCATTATCTCTCTTCCAGTGCTCCCATTCCTAAAATAACTGTGCTCTATATCACGCTCACCATTCTAGCCATGATGATTATGTCGCTCTCAGCATTCAAATCACTGAGAGCCTCCTGCACCCTATCCCTCAACTCAGAGTCGTCAGAATTAAAGTTGTCCTCATCCTCTGGTTCCTCGGCTCAGCTTCCACAAGTGAGTGGGAAGAACTGGGCAGACTGGAGCGCCTGCTTCTCTACTCCTAATGTAATTTCACAGCTCATTATAGTCCAAGGATCATTCCCTTCAGATGGTGTCAGCAGTGGTACAGGATACGCACTACCTGGCAGATCTGGGTCATGCGGTATTTGCAAATTATTAGATCATCCCTATCGTCTATCCAATTATTAAGACAATCGTAGAAAAAGTGGGTTTATTGTATGTTCCCTTGATTGTCGGTGTGACACCCACCTGGTGCTCCATGCCAGATAAAATAAACTGAATAAATCACTGAATATTTTGCATGAAACATGGTTTAAGATATGGACAGCAGCGTGTCTCTGCCTACTGAGATGCAGAGCCTTGTTTTCTTTTTATTTGCTAAAAGTAAATCTGGCAATCCGCAATGGTAAACTAATTAATGCTTAATGCCTCACATTATGGTAATGAGTCTTAATGAAGCATTTTCCCAGAGCCATTTAGATAAAGATCGTAATGGATTCAGTACACAGGTGTGCTAACATTTATCTTCAAATCAATGGATTCCCATGCCTGAGCTGTAATTAGACTGCCAGGCTCTGATAAGGGTCATGCCAAATTTGCTGTGTGCACTCGGTTAATACATGTGTGTGTGTGTGTGTGTATGTGTGTGCACGTGTGTGTGTGTGAGTGCAAGTACATCCACTTCTACTTCGGCTGAACTGCCACACAGAGGGTGCTTCTGCAACAGGCTTGTTATAAATTATCCAATTAACCTTGAGAGACTGAGAGCAACTTTGGATTTTCTTATTTATTTATTTTTCTTTGCTCCAGGTGCAATTGCGTTATTAGGCTGCATAACAATGGAACAAGCACAACATGTAGGCAGATGTAATTTGGTGAGGTGACCGCGTGTCAGCAGCTCGTGTACAGCACCGTCAGACCAGCGCCTTCTCTTTTTAATTTGCTGCGTTGCAAGGAAAGAAAAAAAATCACTGCGAATGAGTAATGAAAGCCTGATTGAACTATTGATCTGGTGCATAAAGCTCTTACGCATTACTTCAGAGAAAGACACACACACACACGGCTGCATCATGCCAAGATCCTTTTAATAGGCTCCTTAACAGAGTTGTGTGCTAAACCACAGGTCAGAGATCAGTGTAAACGGAAATAACAATGGACACAGAAAAACTCACACTTTGAATACAAATGAGTTCAAATGACTTTTGATCATTTACTGTTTGTTTTGATGGTAACACATGCAATAATAAACTAATAATCAATTGTAAAACTTTAACAAGCCAGAGACCCTGCTGAATATACAGAGGACCACATTCTGTGTACATTTTCAAATCAATGACCTCCATAGGATGTCCAGAGAATTAGGTCTGGACTGTGTCCAGACCTAATCCGAGTTCGCCCCTCAAACATGAACAAAACAGAATGACATTTTCGTGTTCACAACAACACAGAGATCACTGGTGCACTCAGGTGAGGGCTGGTAGGAGGGCACACAATGTAACATATTCATTTTCACTGCAAAGATCCCATTTTTGTTTACATCACATCGCTGCCCTTTACACCAAATGCTATTGTCTTTGTCAGTGTCTTCTACATGTAAGGTGCCACTTTCTCATGCAGAGACATTTGTTCATGCTATTTCATTTTTGCATCTGTCGCATGTTAGAAACTTCATCAACCCTCCCACTAGATTGCGGGAAATCCTGCTGTGTCTGACTTTTAGCAGACATTTCACCAGCTGGAGAAAGTCCGCAGAAAGTCCAGAGAATCTCACTCTTTGCATTCACAGCTTCTCTGCAAAATGTCTCCAGAGTTCAGTGCATTTTCTAAAGGTTTACATTATCAAATTGAAATCATCAGAAAAGAGCAGAGGAATGTGCTTGTTGGCCTTTTAGACATTGATGTGATGAGAGAAGTCTGTCTGGCAGGTCTGATTCACGGGGACCATTTACATGAAAGCAGACACCACTTAGAAATGCCAGATGCAGGAATGTGGTCCCAGATTTGTTTTGCTAGAGGATCGTGATAGCAGCGCCCATCTGACTGTCAGGGAAATTCACATAAAGCAAGACAGGATGATGAATGCAATAAACATTACATGCAAATCAGGTGGGTTTAATTAAACAAACTAAAAACAAACATCCACGAGGTAAAGAAAAAAATATGGAGATTAATTTGAGCTGCTTGATATAGTGATGCAATGTTGGCTAATGATGGCAACATCGCATGTTTTCATCTTAAGAAACAAATGACTCATTAATGCACAGTTTAATTGCATGATAGAGAAAACAGGGGAACATGATCTCAAATCAAATATTCTGTAGTCATGAAAAGTAAAAAAAATCTAAAGAGCAAACAGAAACTGGTGTGACCTTCTCCATTTCTTATAATGTTATTAGATTGGAAGGGTTACAGTAAAAATCAATGACCACAGTGAGACAACACACTAAAACGAGCCTTTACCTCACTGCTATAAAGACAATGAACTCATTGTGACACTCTGAAGGATAAATTGTTGGTATACGGTGTGTCTGTTGTACTTCTGGTGTATTCAAATATTGCTTTGTGTATTGCATGTGATGTAGTACACTTCTCACTGAGGCTGTGTGATACTGTTTTGGCTGATTTGCAATAACAAGCAGAGCTGTGAGGTCATTAAAGTCAACACAATTTAATCATAATTTGTACTAGAGTTATATTCGATGGCTCTTTATTGATTTAAAAACTAATACAAATGGTAAAACACATCTTTTGTCACCATGGTAACAATTAAAAACTAGAATATCCCTCAGCACATACCTACTCACAGGCCAAACAGTCCCCAAATGAAACCAAATTAGATTTTTTGATCCAGATTTTTATTTGTCGCCTATTTTAAAAGATAGGATGTTATGGTTTACATATCGTGACTTGATGATGATGCGCAGAGGATGTTAGTGACCACCAGTGGGTGTTAGGGACAAGTCATCAGTGGTGTACCTTGGCGTGGCTGATCAAACCAAGGTGTGTCCCTAACATCTTGGGTTCCAGGTGGAGTCTTTCTTCCTGATTCACATCCACTGGCTACAGCGGTCTGCCATCCATGACGTTTGTTTTATGGACTCGGCGCTTAGAAGAAACGTCATAATCTAAACAGTAACTTTTCTTTCCTCAAGATCCATAAATAATTTTCTTGCAAATCTATGAAAATGTTGAAAGAAAAACTTGTAATGTTAAAGAAAAAGAAGAAAAAAAACTGTATCTGCCCCCATATCCGGATCCTAACCCTAACCCTAACCCAAATATTGTCTGAGTTTTTCTCTCACAGATACTGAATCCCTCCACCAAGTGAAATATCTGCCCAGTTGTTTTTTTTAGCATGCTAACAAATGCAGACAAAAAAATTATCTCCTTGGCAAAAGTAAAAATGTTGTCCATGATTTTGCATGGAAACTGTTACATGAAAGTAGTTGATGAGTTATTTACATCCATATACTTATATTTGGATTCAAACCAGGCACAGAAAACAATCCCCCACGTCCTCTCTCGTAATCGTGTCACCACATGCCTACAGGAAGCTCAGTGGAGTGAGAAGAAAGACACAATCTGAAAAAAACTCTAATTCCACTTCTCTTCATAGGAGCAGCAGCAGTATAACCTCCCTGAGTCTTAATAAAATACCAGTGCTTACTGAGAAATAAATACAAATTTTCAGCATATATGCTTCACCTTCAATGAGTTATAAACCATTGATTAGAGAGAAGGATTGTTGTTATTGTTGTTGGGGCTGATCAACAAATCCAAACCCTCCCTGCTTCCTCAGTTTGCTTCTTCTCATAGAGACTTAGTCAGGCGTAATGAGTGAGGCAGCAATCGCATGCACCCTGTAATGAAGGCGCCGTAAAATATTTATTGAATTCATCTTTGGAGCAGTTGTCGTAGTCAAGGCTGCAGCTCCCTCTCCCACACAGGGTTAACGTGTGTGTTGACTGACAATGACCACAGGTACAGCTGCTCCATGCCTGTGAGCGACTTTTTGAGTCACAAAGCATTTCTAATTGGTCATGATGGGAGCTTCTGGAATCTATACAGCCTCTGGAATATTTACTGTTCAGCAAGGTCCCACTCCGTGCCACTAAAAAATACATTGTTTGAGGTGGAAGTCTCAGCCGGAGGCAAACACGACCCTGGTACACAAGCACATACAGTACTGTATATTCTGTCTGTACTCACTAACTTATGTAAACATCAAGCAAGCATATTGACGTCATGTCTTTTGGTTATACGCTGTACAAATTAAACAATATTTGTATACATTTCAACAAATTGTCTGTAATGATAAGTCCAATGCTAATGCTCTATGTGCTCACAGCTTATGTGTAAATTAGTGCTGTGTAGACTTAGACGTTTTAGCAGTCAGAAACCACACAAGCACATGCTGCCTTGATAATCTGTGCAATTCTGTGGGCCGAAACCTGTGGAGAAACAACGAATAAGGACGCGTTTGCATATTCGGAATTGCAGGTGGCTGGTGAATAGAATGGTTTGTCATATTAAAGACATGAATTGGAGGTAACCTCGCACCGTTTTACTGTTTAGATTGCATATTGTTAATTTGATAGCTAGCTACACTTAATGTACTGTATTACAGTGGAAAAAACAAAGGGTCTTGAGTCTGCCCCTGCTCGTGAGGAGATTTCTTGGAACTAATCGTGTTTCTGGTTTGGACCTTTTTGAAATACTTTCTGTTGTATGGACTTTATTTGTTATGGACTTTTACCTTGTGTTTAGTTTTAGGATTTATATCTTTGCACTTTGAGTTCTTTATTTCCTGTTTCACTTTGAAAATGTTTCTCCTCGTGTCTCTAAAGGGTCGCACTGGCTACAGTGACCGATGCGTGAGAATCAAGGTCTCGCCTTTTTTCTCGCACAGTTAACAGCAGAATACACTGAGAAAATTATCCTCCACCACAGAATCAATGTCCATCTGTTGAATATGTCACAACATTTGCAACACTTCCTGAAATTCGCTCCGACAGCATTGCATCAACAATTGACTTAGTCGTGGTTACAACTCTGTGTTTCTGACATGTACAAATTTATATAGTATATATATATATCTAAGAGATGGTTTTCACTTGGGAACATTAGTATAGGATCTGTAAAATCAGTTAAATACTGTACCAGTGGATCTAATTAAACATATTGTACAATAGTTCATCTTTCTGCTGTTTATTGGTGCATAAAGAACATAACTCTTAATATAACCATGTTAAGTTGTAGTTTTAAGCAATATGTTATGTTTTAAAAATAAAAGATGAAAGTTTTGGGTTATAATTCTGTGAAATGCCAAAATTATACTAAATTGTACTCAATAATAACATCACGGGTGAGCGAATGTCAAATCTATTATCATTAATTCTTCTATCAAGGGTTGGGGCAGTCGATGCATAACAATACAGCGTGACATCTGGCCTCCCTTTAATTAGTCCTCACAGACTATTACCATGTAAAAACCCAACTCTAAACCTTGACGTTTGAACATGGAAATGTGACATTAGATGAGTGAAAAGGTGGCATTTGGAGCAGACTCAAACTGAATAGGAAGTCAGTTCATTAGGAAAGTCAAAGGAGGGCCATGCGCGAGACAGGCATTTGAGGGGGAATAAAATCTGCTTAGATAATGTAATGTCAGAGAATCCCTATCATTAGTGCAGATGTGCTGATTTCCTGTCTAGGCTTCACCTCGCGCCACAGTGTGAGTGACACAAACCGTGTTACCATGTGACAAAAGTTGTGTTGAGTGAGGATTCTGATTCCAGTAGAAGATGAAATATTTTCCAAGTCCTAATGTGCCCTGGAGATGAAGTATAACTTAATATATACGTGTGTGCGTGTGTGTGTATGTGTGATATGTATACACTGAGAAAACTGAGTGAAAACAGATTAAGAAATTCCAAATAGTTTGCCTGATGTCAGCATTTTGTTTCCTGGAGGCTCCAAAGTAGCATCATGCATACCCAAAGCAGAGACAGGAAGAAACCTCTCCTTATTCCCAAGATGCAAAGAGATGGTGCACGATTTTTTTCTTTTTTGGAGGGGGGGGGGGGGGGGGTACGAAATGATGCACTCTGCAAATTGATGACTAGTGAAGATCACTGACAACTTCAAAGCCTTGTGGATCCAGGTCACCTGCGAGAAGGTTTATGCATTAATGTGTTCTGATTAAAGAGAATCTTGTATTGATCCACATCCAGCCAGTCAGGCATTCCCCTCTAGTATATTATTAAGGAGAATATCTCAGAGACAAAACCAGCCAATCAATAATTGTGCGTGAACCGACTCCTCCTAGAGCAGAAATTGTGACCTTAATTAAACAATAAGTTATTTTGAAATTCGCAACAAGCATGGATCTCCCCATGGCCCTTGGTTTATTTTGTCTCATTGATGCATGTAGAGTTGTCTGTTGTGATGCTTGTCTGGCTCTGAATGTCCCACGATCCATCAAGTAAGCAGTGGACCACGAGGCGCGTAGTTTATCCTCTTGTCTCACTTTGCAACAAGCCCCTGAACTTGGAGGGCTGACGTTCTTCATGGGATTCACGGGAGGAGGAGTTGTCATCACAGGGAAGTAGCGTAAAAGTTAAGCAGTGCAATTAGCATGAAAGGATGCTTGATTCTCTCAGTTTATAGAGTCGTCAGTCTTCGCGTGACAAGACATGTTCCTTCGTTATCCGTCTCTTCTACTACCAATTCAATTCATTTCAAATAAAGTCCACATGTCTGTCTGTTGTGGATTATACATGTATCAGAGCGACAATGAGCAACAATGCATGAAGAACAGAGTTTGAGGATGTTTGATGTTTTAATTGATGCATTTCCTTTTGCCTTGTTATGGCACCACTGCACTTTCTGAAGTGAAAAAGTTTCTTATATATATTTCTGCTTATATATATATATATATATATATGATAATGACATACATGTTAAGAATTTATAGCATGTTACAGTATATAGTAACCAATTTACTATATAGACCTGGATTAAGCGTTTGCTGAATTCTGAAATATTTTGTTCATAGTATAGAGTTGAGATTTTGTTTGGTAAAGTTATGAATCTACACGTTTACAGGCCACAATGTTTCATCCCCTGCACTGCAATCCTTCTTTGTGCTATGTTAAGATCACCAGATCTGACTCTAGCTGGTTATTTGGTATTAGTTATAGAATATTGTGACACAAGATTGATTGCCATAGCTGACACTTGGCAAATGAATGAGTCTTTTATCAATGATTGATTGATTTCTTTGTAAATTTTCAATTCATTAATCCCTGAATTGTTTAACAATGGTTGTGGAGCGCAGTAGCCACAGTAATGATGAAGATTAATTTAGGAATCTAAACTAAGTTTCTTGCTATGAGTATGTGATGTTGATGGTTAGTTTGTAAAGACTTTAAACCATTACTCAGTTAGTTTTTTGCAAAAAAGGCCTTTTTTGGGGGGCTTTTTTTACCTTTATTGACAGGACAGCACAAGCATGAATTGTAGGAACAGAGCAGCATAGGCATGGGGCGGATCAGAGCCGCGGCTCCTGCAGGAGGACTCCAGCTTGTGTATGCACCAGTCAGACAGAGAGCTACTTCTGTGGCTTGTTAGAGGGCTACCTCCAATAGAAGATAAGAGGAGATGGAAATGTAAATAAGCCTGTTTTTATTGGAGTCGCTTTCCAACAATGAAGACAACTTATAAGTTAAGTAAAGGAATGAGGTGTAATGCAGAACTCTGAACATTTCTGCTAGATTGTGCCGTTGTTAAAAGTAATGTTGTAACAGCAAAAATTTTCATGTTTGTATAGCTTACATAACTATGTTATTAAGATCTTGGATTTAGAATGAACACAAAATAAAGGGGCATATTTTAAAAAGATTGATCACACAGCTACAAAGGAATTTATGAACTACTAATAAGAATGACAGAATTAGGGATTTCATTACCATGATCCCCTTCTAATTCAGAAATTCAGAATAAGAGATTTTCTGTCCAACAGAGACAACAACACTGTGCATGCACAATGATACACATACACATGCTGTTAGTTGGAGAGAGACTGTGAGAGGGAGAGGTACAGTAGAGATGGCGCTCGTTCAGCTGGTTTGACGACTGGGACACAGAGAACAAAGGCGGCCTCAGCACAGATTCTGCACTGGGAGTTCACACTGTAAAAGAAAAGGGACAGCTAGTGTTTCCTTTTCCTCCATTACCCAGAGGTCTTAATTAGTTCTCATGCACTGCTATAATTGACTACTGTTGTTTTTCCTTTTCATCTATCATTTCGCTGCCTGGAACCAACCTGTGGTATGGCACCTCATTTCACATAACAACACTGATGCACCCCAATTCCCTAATATGATTATTCTACAGCTCGCTTCCTTTCTCTAATCTTTGTTTCCCACGGTTTCAATCACACACATACTTTACCATCACTTTTTTTGTCACTTGTGTTCAGTTTTTAGCAGGAGAATCTGGGAATGCACAGCAAAAGTAATGGTGCCAGGAGATGATTAATCTGGGATCAATCCACTTTAATCATACCTCACAACTGTTACATGTGCAGATTCAATGTGTTGATGCTGAAGACTCTCACACTGTCGAATCTGTCTCATTCTGCCACTTAGGTGATTTTATCAAACAGACGTATTCATATACAAAATCAGGCTCGAAGACGCTCGTAATCACAAGATGCCCCAGAACAACATCAATCAGAAATGCAAATTACAATTAGTTTTGAGGAGGTCTCTTGCTTGGGTTGAAATTAAGCAATTTGTAAAGCTGATGATTTTCAGTTTCTATTTTACTGTCAGAATATTCAACACTCAGCTGCTGGTTTTAATAAAACATGTATTTTAGATGAAATGCTTAACTTTCCCCTACTTTTATGTAGTTTCTTTAATGTATTCTAATATTTACAGACACAAAATAAGACATGCAGCTAAATGTATAGAAGAATCTCAACATTGAAAACCATGTACCCTTCTTGATGTTTTTGAAAAGCTGGATAATTTATTCCTAGCTAAGGTTAGATTGCAATTGTTGAGTACTGGCAATGGAAAGCTAGAGATCTTAGTTATACAATGCGCCTAGATATAAAATACATGTTGTATCCATGAGTTCCAGGAAGAGCGGCACTCAATTAAACTACAGACATTAGCTAAGGTGTAAATCCCCACATACGGGATGCATAGACTCCAGAGGATGCATTCGAGATCTGATCACAAAGAGCACAAATGAAGTTTGTCTACAATGCATATGTGGCCACATTCTCTAGTCTGTGTGAATTCTGATAAAGCATCCTGGGATGCATTGAATGGCTGCCTACTTAGACGACCTTCTATGGATGGACTGACTGACTTTATTGATTCCAAATTGTGAAATTCCTGCAAGCTAAAGCAGCAGTAAACTCCTGGTTATGTGCAGTGCATTGATTCACTCAGCCCCTTCTGGCTCGGCTATGTCTCTCTCTATCTCTCACACACACACACACACACACACACACACACACACACACACACACACACACACACACACACACACACACACACACACACACACACATACACACACACTGTATTGTCCGACTGGCTGAAAAACATAATTTGGTCTTTATGAATAGAAATTACGTTTGGGTCTATTTGCATATAGAACAGAGAAGTAAGATGCGATCTCGAGTGGTCATGGGAGACACATTCGGGCTTCATTCTAGTGCCAGGGCTGAACTGACCGGTTGAGAGCTGTCCACTTATGATCAGATCACTGAGGACAGATATTAAAATCCGGTCTGGACAGGGCCTATGGCTCCATGTTGTATTAGTTATGTGCTACGGGCTGCATGGTTTTGTGTCAGTCAGTCCAGTATCTGATAATACTGATCAAAGATCATGTGTAGATTCCAAAACGTTATATAAAGTTATGAATATATTCATAACTTTATACCATAATGTATTTCTTTATAATGAATAACATATATATATATATATATATCTGTCAGTGATAAAGAAAGTGATAAAAGAAAATCCTGGATCTAAACCCAAATGTAATTTGTTTCTGCCTTGTGTCACATTTCACCATTCCACCAAATTTCAATCAAATCAGTTCAGTTGTTCTTTGAGACAACAGACATACAGACTTAGAATCACATCCATATGTTTAGTTGAACTCACACCTGTTTCAAACGTGTTCTGTGAGAGCCATGGAACAGTGTTGATTGACATGTTGACAGACACGCTGGAGATGAGGCACACGTGCAAAATGCAAACAATGAAAAGACGTTTCTTACACCACACATTCTGATTAAAAACTGACACTGATGTTTGATGGGATCTTTGGTAAACATTGATAAAACACACTAGAGCCAACACATCTGCTGGAAGTGTATCCTCTTATTCATTTCTTTTTAGACTGTGTTTATATATGGTTGTTAATTGCTTTGACTGTTCTTAAGTATCAGCAGTACTCTCACCTTTTATTCTGAGTGACATTCATACACTGTTGCAGACGTAGTATCACATCAGTTCCAGTCGTAGATCGCAATTCAGTCTTTTCTATCAAACCCATTTTCCACTAGACAGATCAGAAACTATGCTGCACTTTAGAACAAAGCCCAACAGATGTTTCATCTCCAAGATCTGAGTTGTCTCCAAACAGAGGTTTTCCCGGCTTTGTTACCAAGAATAAGTTAGTCATTGTTTGTTGAAAAATTGGTGAGATCAATAAAGGTAAGAGCAAAATAACTGTTGTTTAAGAAAAAAAAAAAAATACTCACATTTTTCCGATAACTTTCATTTGATATATTTTTGTTTTTTTTAAGTCTCTCGAGGTGTGAGTGTTTTAGTTTATTAAATTCATTCAAGGTTTTTCATCAGTAGCCGCTCCCACCCGCCAACATACCGCTCCTCACCTCCCCTGCTCTACCTCCCCCCTCGCCTGTTCTCAATTTCCCCATTAGCTCCACTTCCCTCATTCTCTGCCATGTTAGCTCAGCGCCATGTGCCGTAGCTTCCCAGGATCCCAGATTTGCATGAATGTAGTTGTGTGATTGTTAGGGTTTCACAGAGCAAGGACCCAATCGCAGACCAAGATGCCAAAGAACTTCTTTATTCCACAAAAAAGGGAAAACCAAAGAGGCTCAAAAATCAGAGAGTCAAAAATCAGAGAGTCAAAAATAGCAGTATCCCAGTATGGCTTCTTCACAGTCAAAAAATGATGATACAATCCGACAGGGGACAACAGAAGGGCTTAAATAGAAGGGGGAACAAAGACAAGACACAGGTGAACTAATCAGAAAAAACACTCAGGTTGAGGATGGGGAACAGGTGAGGGAGAAAAAGAGCGGGAAGCAGTAGAGGGCGGAGTCTCAGGACAATAACAAAACACACATGGCAACATAAATAAACAGGGGGAAAGACATGACATAACAAAACACAGGCAGGAGGCACAAGGGAAAATGTCTTAAACCACCAGGGTCTTAACAGTACCTCCCCCCTAACGGACGCCTCCAGGCGTTTTCTTGGGCGGAATGGGGTGCTGGCGGTGAAAGTCCTTGCGTAGGTTTGGGCATAAGATGAAGCGAGAGGGGACCCAGGATCTCTCCTCGATGCCATAGCCCTCCCAGTCCACAAGGTACTGGAGTCCCTGGCCACGGCGGCGAACATCCAGCAATCTACGCACTGTGTGTGCTTCTGAACCATCGATGAGACGTGGGGGTGGGGGGGGTTTGGGGGCAGGGTGCAAGGGGCTACAAATAAATGGCTTGATTCGGGAAACGTGGAAGGTGGGGTGGATGCGGCGAAGGGGACCAGGGAGGTTGAGACGAACAGCGGTGGGACTGATGACTCCGGCGATGGGAAACAGTCCGATGAAGCGGGGAGAGAGCTTACGGGACTCAGTCTTGAGGGGGATGTCTTGGGTGGAGAGCCACACCTGTTGCCCCTGGCGATAACGGGGGGGTTGGGAGCGGTGTTTGTCAGCTTGGACCTTCATCCTGGCAGAGGAGAGGAGGAGTGCCGAGCGTGTCCGCCTCCAAGTCCGGCGGCAGCGACGGATGTATGCCTCAGCAGAAGGAACACCCACCTCCCTCTCCTGGTCCGGGAACAGAGGTGGTTGATAACCCAGCGAGCACTCGAAGGCGGACCGGCCTGTGGAGGATGTTATATGGGAGTTTATGGCGTATTCCGCCCAGGGTAGTTGTTGGCTCCAGGAGGTGGGGTTCTGGGATGCCACACATCGCAGCACTGTCTCCAACTGCTGGTTCGCCCTTTCAGTTTGGCCGTTGGACTGCGGGTGAAAACCAGATGATAAACAGACAGATGCACCAATAAGACCACAAAAAGCCTTCCAGAAACTGGATGTAAACTGAGGGCCCCTGTCAGAAACAACCTCTACAGGTAAACCATGTAATTTAAAAACGTGCTGAACCATCAGCTTAGCAGTATCTTTGGCAGAGGGAAGCTTGGGGAGGGGAATGAAATGGACAGACTTAGAAAACCGATCCACCACTGTGAGGATCGTGGTGTTGCCATCGGATAGGGGTAGACCAGTTAAAAAATCAAGCGATACGTGGGACCATGGTCTCTTTGGAACCTGTAGTGGTTGCAGCAGGCCGGCTGGTGGTCGGGTGGATGTTTTATTCTGAGCGCAGACTGGACAAGTCTGGACGAACTTGTGAACCTCCTCCCTCATGGACGGCCACCAGAATCGTCGGCCAATGAAAGCTTGCGTTCGTCTAGTTCCAGGGTGACCGGACAGCTGAGTTGAATGACCCCACCGTAAGACTTGTGGACGGACAGAACTGGGAACAAAAAGACGGTTAGTAGGACACTGACTGGGTTTTACCTCATTAGGTTGAGCAGCAGTAACAATACTCTCTATATCAAATTGAGCTGCTCCTAGAACACAATGAGGGGGGAGGATGGTATCCGGTTCCTGGGGTCTCTCACGGGGGCTGAATTGCCGGGATAGTGCGTCGGCCTTTGCATTTTTGTGACCAGGACGGTAGGACAGGGTAAAATTAAATCAGGAGAAGAACATGGCCCAGCGGGCTTGACGGGGGTTGAGTCTCTTGGCAGTGCGGATGTATTGCAAGTTCTTGTGGTCAGTCCAGACCAGGAACGGCACAGAGACGCCCTCCAGCCAATGTCTCCACTCCTCCAGGGCTAGCTTCACCGCCAGCAATTCCCTATTGCCGACGTCATAGTTCTGCTCCGTGGGCGTGAGACGGTGTGAGTAGAAGGCACAGGGGTGGACCTTGCTATCCCTGGCTGAGCGTTGGGAGAGCACAGCTCCAACGCCAATGTCGGAGGCATCAACCTCCACGATGAACTGTCTACTGGGGTCAGGTTGGATCAGGATGGGGGCTGAGGTGAAGCGTTGTTTAAGGGCTTGAAATGCTCCCTCCGCAGCGTAGGACCAGTGGAACTTAACAGCCGTGGAAGTCAGGGCTGTGAGGGGAGCCGCCAGTGAACCGTAATCCCGGATGAAGCGTCGATAGAAGTTTGCAAATCCGAGGAAGCTTTGAAGCTCCTTGCGGGTGGAAGGAGGGGGCCACTCCAGCACTGCTTCGACCTTTTGCCGATCCATCTGGATGGTGCCGGGGGAGATGACGTATCCTAGGAAGGTGACGGTCTTTTGATGAAACTCGCACTTCTCAGCCTTCACAAAGAGCCGGTTCTCCAGCAGGCGTTGAAGGACAGAATGTACATGGGAGACATGCTCGGACAAAGAATTGGAAAAAATTAAAATGTCATCTAAATAGACAAAGACAAATCTATTTAGCATGTCTCTCAGGACATCGTTCACTAAACTCTGAAACACCGCTGGGGCGTTCGTAAGACCGAATGGAAGGACTAGGTACTCGTAGTGGCCAGAGGTGGTATTGAAGGCTGTCTTCCACTCATCTCCCTCACGGATACGAACGAGATGGTAGGCGTTCCGGAGATCAAGCTTAGTGAACACAGAAGCGTTCTGAAGTAGCTCAAAAGCCGACGACATAAGAGGTAGAGGGTAGCGATTTTTTATCGTAATGTCATTGAGGCCCCGATAGTCGATGCACGGGCGCAAAGAGCCGTCCTTCTTTCCCACAAAGAAGAAACCAGCTCCTGCGGGGGAGGAGGATGGGCGTATTATGCCCGCTGCTAGAGAGTCTCTGATATAAACATTCATAGCCTCTGTCTCCGGTCGTGACAGTGAAAAGAGGCGACCTCTGGGGGGGGAAGTGCCAGGTAAGAGGTCAATGCTACAATCATAGGGGCGATGGGGGGGTAACGAAGAGGCTCTGGATTTACTAAAAACAGTCCTGTAGCACCCCTTGTTGTAAAATTACAACGTTACCTTTAACCATCCTAAAAAACAATCTGGCTTTTTTTTTCTTGTTTTTTTACCACATTTACATAGTCATTGGGTCCTATTGTTCAGTCTCACAATGTTATTGGATCATACATTTGTTTATAAGTCACGCCTTCTGGCCATGAACTCACACAACCTCTCAAGGTTTCCTTCGAACAACATCTATTGGTTTCATTGGACTGGATTCATCAGATGCATGTAAGTAAAATGTCTTTTATATTTTTTTTGGTTGTTATTATAATGTCTAGAGCATGTACATATGTAGTTAGTGTGGAATAGATGCATCAAATTTCTTTTAGAGCTTATTATATAATTGTTGCAATTATACAACACTGGGTGAATGTGGTAGTCAAAATAGCTGGCTTGTTGCAGTGGGCTCAAACAGGTTGTGTTCCCTCCACTACACCACTGCCTGAAACAGAGTATTTTCTTTATACATGGATAGTATACATTCTACCCTTGTGTTGTGTTCTGGTCAAATTTGACTGATTTAAAAGTTTTATCTGTAAAAAATGTAGTTAATTTGATCAGCCTGACCTAAAATTCCATGACTTTGTCCATGGAACAATTCAGTTCTGGGGACAGGAATGTTCCTGAATGTGGGGTGTGGATGTAAGTGATGCATGTTTTCCTTTTAGTATGATAATTAGAGCCATTAAACCAGCCATTAAACCATTTACATTTACATTTAGGGAATTTAGCAGACGCTTTTATCCAAAGCGACTTACCAGGCAGACCATATTGTCTGCATGGAAAACATTTCTACCCTGAGCACTTGGTCCACCACCCTATGTATTCCTTCAGGTTATGTACTACAATATATAAAACATATATTCATGTTAATTAATTGATATTTTATTTTCAGAATGCCACCAGCAAGGAGAGAGCCACGATACACGGTGCAGGATGTTATTGACCTGGTCCAAAATGGAGAGAGTGAGGTTGAGATTGAAATCAGTGACACAGATGAGAGTGATGAAGACTCCGATGAAGATGTCTGTAAAGAAGTGGACAAAGAAAACCAACCACCCATGGTCTGTCCAGCTGATAATTACGTGGACATCGAGCCAAAAACAAGGAAACACATAATGCCCCGTGACAGGTATCGCTGGCTGAAAAAAGATTTCATCAGTCCCAACACAGATTTTTCTGGTCTGGATATCACAGCAGATGACATTTCCCTCCACACACCATTGGAATACTTCCAGAAGTTTGTGTCCGAAGACATGATTGAGGCTCTGACACAAAACACGAATGAGTACAGCTTTCAGGTGCATGTAACATCTGTAAACACCACTGCAAAGGAAATTGAAAAAATGCTTGGCATGTACCTGAAGATGGGCCTGGTACAAATGGCTGGAACCCGTATGTATTGGAAGACAGAGACGCGGTACTCCCCTGTTGCTGATGTGATGCCACGCAACAGATTCCAATCCCTGTTGACGTCATTACATTTTGTAAACAACATGACAGTATCTGAGACGGAAAAGAAAGACAAACTATGGAAACTCAGACTGTGGCTTGATTCATTCAGAGAGAAATGCCTGCAGGTGGTACCAGAAGAGCACAACTCTGTGGATGAGATGATGATTCCTTTCAAGGGGAAATTCAGCAGCATCAAGCAATATATGCGAGGCAAGCCAAACCCATGGGGATTCAAAGTGTGGGTGAGAACTGGAATCTCTGGCATGATGTGTGACTTCGATGTCTACCAAGGCAGTGTCAACGGAATACGAGCCAAATCTGAACTTGGATTGTCAGGTGAGGTTGTGATGAAACTTGCTTCCACACTTCCAGAAGGTCAGAACTACAAACTGTATGCAGACAACTACTTCCCCTGTGTTCCATTATTAGTGAAGCTCCTTGATCGGGGAATTCATTACGTGGGAACAGCCAGGCAGGTGCGCCTACCCAACTGTAACCTTGAAGACGAGAAGAGCTTGAAGAAAAAGGGGAGAGGAAGCTATGACGTCAGAGTAGAGGGGAATCACAACATCTGTGCTGTCAAATGGTATGACAGCAGGGCCGTCACACTTGTGTCATCCTTTGCTGGACCTGAACCTGTGCAGAAGATTCAACGCTGGGACAAAGCCAACATAACCTTCATTGAAGTTGAGAGGCCTTATATTGTTGGTGCCTACAACAAGTACATGGGAGGTGTGGATTTGTTGGACTCATTTACAGCCAAATATAAGTTCCCCATCAAATCCCGTCGCTGGTACATGTACATCTTCTGGCACACCATCATCCTCGCTGTGATCAATGCCTGGCTGCTCTACAAGCGGGACTGTAAAGCGCTCAAGGTGTCTAGCAAAGAGACAATGAACAGGAGACAGTTTCAGGCACAGCTAGCATCCTCTCTTATCCTGGTAAACGCAACACTTCAAACTCCAAAGAGAGGACGGCCATCTTCAGGCAAAGGGAGCCCAGCAACACAGTCAGTGACATCAGGAAGCCTTCTGAATGCTCAGAAGAGGCCATCCAAGAGATGTGCAAACCTCCCATTGGATGTACGCAAGGACCTAGTTGGTCATTTCCCAAGGAAGACAGGGAGAGGACGCTGCAGACAGTGCAATAAAGGATACACCAACACGCAATGCAGAAAGTGTGATGTTCGCCTTTGCTTTTTAGACATCAGGGACTGTTTTTGGGACTTTCACCACCAATGAAAGTCTTCATGACCAATGTCATAAAAAGAAAAAAAGAGAAAAAAAACGCGCTATTTAAGAGTTTTATCTTGTTTAATATTTTTAATAATTTTAATAAATGACTTCATAAAAATATGACTAATGTGTGATTATTATTAATGTTATATACCGTTATGGGGCTAAGTAAGCAATCAACCCTGCAAATGAACCCTTAGTTGTTCTGAATTGTTCACACAACGTGAGTACAAATACAGAAATCCTGCTCCCAACTAAGCCCAATGTTGCAATATTACAACATTTCTCTAAAAACGTAAATAAACTTTATTTTTTTAAAAAATCTTTCATTTCTGCATCAAAGGCCTCATACAACATGATCTGAAAGGTCAAATAATTTTTTTTGTTGGTTTTTCTATATTTGGGTCTTACAGGGTTAGATCCATGTACTCACGGGGAACAGCTGACAGGTCTGGAAACTCCTCTGGCGATCCAGAGGCTGGGGGCAACCGGGTCTGGGCTTGAATGAGACAGTTTGCAAGACAGGATGGGCTCCAGCCCACAATTCTCATGCCTCTCCAGTCGATATGGGGATTATGCTTGGCGAGCCAGGGGTGGCCAAGAACCAGAGGGGCATTAGGGGAGTCGATAACATAAAAGCTCATCTCCTCGTGATGGTTACCAGAGAGGAGGAGCCCCACAGGAGCGCTGATGTGTGTGATGTTGGCCAGCCTTTGGCCATTAAGCGCGTTGGCCACCATTGGAATCTTGAGCTGTATGGTCGGTAATCCCCACTGAGCCACGAAGCAGGAGTCGAGGAAGTTCTCCTCCGCTCCGGAGTCAATCAACGCCATCACCTCCTGTTGTTGGACCCCCCACTTCAGGATGGCAGAAAGAGAAGTGCGTTGTTCTGAGGAGGGCAGAAGGGATGTCACGCTCACCAGTATCCCTCCTACTGGTGAGCGTTGGTTTTTACCGGGCAGGCAGAGATGAAGTGTCCTGGCTGGCCACAGTACAGGCAGGAACGGGAGGTGAATCTTCTCTGCCGCTCAGCCAGGGTCAGACGGGTGCGATCCACCTGCATGGGTTCTGGTCCAGGATCCTCAGAGGTCGAAAAGAGTGCTGGTTGGGTGGCAGGGGTGACCATAGAGAATCTGCGGGGGCCCCCAGAAGCCCTCATGCGTCGGCGCTGTTGTATCCTTGTGTCGATTCTGATGGCAAGGTTGACCAGGGCATCGCAGGTCTGGGGTAGATCATGGGCGGTCAGCTCGTCCTTGATCTCCTCCGACAGCCCATTCAAGAAAGTATCGAAGAGGGACTCGGCGTTCCAGCCAGAGGATGCTGCAAGGGTCTGGAAGTCAATGGCATAATCCAAAACGGACCCTTGCCCCTGGCGCATATGTAACAGTTCAAGAGCAGCCTCATGCCCTTGTTTGGACCGATCAAAAACCCTTCTCATCTCATCAGAAAAGTCCTTGAAATTGTTGCAGGAGGGCGACTGGGCCTCCCAGAGTGCGGTTCCCCACTCTCTTGCCCGTCCGGACAGCTGGACAATGACGTACGCCACCTTTGAGCGCTCAGAAGGGAAGGAGGTAGGTTGCAGTTCAAAAATGACAGAGCACTGGGAGAGAAAAGAGCGGCATGTGCCGGGCTCACCAGCATATTTCTGAGGAGGAGGCAGCTTAGGTTCATGGGCTGGTGCTGGAGGCTGGGGCGAGGGGGGAGCAGCCGCGGAGGATCGGCTGAGCTGTAAGGCCTGTATCTGGGCTGTCAGGTCTCTGACGCTCGTGAGGGCGGCTTCCAGCTGAGTCTGTTGTTGTCCTAGGACTCTGTCATGACGTTCGATGGCGGCCTTCACTTGGTCAGGGTCTGCTGAGTCCATTCTGGTCGGATTGTACTGTTAGGGTTTCACAGAGCAAGGACCCAATCGCAGACCAAGATGCCAAAGAACTTCTTTATTCCACAAAAAAGGGAAAACCAAAGAGGCTCAAAAATCAGAGAGTCAAAAATCAGAGAGTCAAAAATAGCAGTATCCCAGTATGGCTTCTTCACAGTCAAAAAATGATGATACAATCCGACAGGGGACAACAGAAAGACTGGGCTTAAATAGAAGGGGGAACAAAGACAAGACACAGGTGAACTAATCAGAAAAATCACTCAGGTTGAGGATGGGGAACAGGTGAGGGAGAAAAAGAGCGGGAAGCAGTAGAGGGCGGAGTCTCAGGACAATAACAAAACACACATGGCAACATAAATAAACAGGGGGAAAGACATGACATAACAAAACACAGGCAGGAGGCACAAGGGAAAATGTCTTAAACCACCAGGGTCTTAACAGTGATTCTGTTTTGAGCCAGCTTGTTTGACTCGGATTCTGCCTCAGTCTCTCCCTGAAGTTATTTAATATTTACTGTAATTCTTAATTAAGTTAATACAATGTAACTCATTGAATTCAGCTGAATTTACTCATATTAAATATGAGGTACTACATTTTGATACATATTAGTTTGTTAATTTTCAATTAATTGTATACTTAAGAGTACTTAGGTATTTTGGCTGTTTCTTATGCCCATAAATGGGCCTTTCTACACCACAAAAAACCATACCATGCCTAACTACTAGCAACGAGTTTTAAGTCAGCGCTTTCAAATGAAGTTCAAACCAGTGCTTCATATAGCTTTATGTCTACGCTGTCACGTCTTGGAGGAGCAATATTGCTACATGAATAAACAGACTCTTCTTTGCCAAAAGCTGTATCCTACGGTGGCCTTGAGAGCTCAACGAACAGCAACTCAAGAAAACACATGCAAGTTGACAAAACACAAGCAAAGTAAGAAAACATCTTCATCAATTTCACAACACAACACAACACATTACAGAAACGCGCAGCAAATAGACAAACGTGCTGCAAATAGACAAACACGCTGCAAATAGACAAACGTGCAGCAAATAGACAAACGCGCAGCAAGTAGAGGAGAAAACACAACGGAAGTGTTTCCAGAGGACAGCTGAAAGTGATGGACACTGCTGCCACAAAAACGTCCAATACACCATACAAATTTGGTTCCACACAGGGTTCGGCCACCCGAGGCTCTGGAGCCGAACGCGGCTCTTCAGCCCCTCTGCAGTGGCTGTACAGTTCAGTGTTGTGTATATGTTTCGCGAACGCTGAACTTAACAAATCAGTTTTCATATTATTAACGTGAACGTAACGATGAACGTGAGTGAACGTCACATTAATTTTTTAAATTATCACCGTATCAGGCCATCATGAAATACCAGGAGCGGGCGAGTGTGTGTGTGTGTGTGTGTGTTAATAATTTGCTCTGTAATGTGTTGTGTTGTGTTGTGAAATTGATGAAAATGTTTTCTTACTTTGCTTGTGTTTTGTCAACTTGCATGTGTTTTCTTAAGTTGCTGTTCGTTGAGCTCTCAGGGCCACCGTAGTATCCTTATGACAAATAATCATATTTGCTGTTGCAAATGAGCTGTTTAACTAAACTTTGTCGTCTGGGACACTGAGAACATATTTGGTCTCAAAATATAACTTCACATTGAAACATAGTAATTTTTCGTCACTTTCTTTCCATTAGCCGCAGGTCTTGGATGGATGACTGAATAAATAAATCAGTTCACGAAAGTGTGACTTGGAGCACTAATTCATGTGAACGTACCAAAGTCAGAATCTGCCAACCCTGTTGTGCGGCGTAGGGGAGAGATAATGACTGTTGTCTGGGCACTCAGCATATGCTAGAACATAAGTGTGTCTGTCAGTGCCTCATACAGCTTTGGTCTAGGCTGAAGTTACGGAGATGAAAACGTAGCGTTCATGAAATCTGTTTTGAGGGAAAACACTCTGATGTTATTTTTATTTTCATGGGGGGAATAAAATACAAAATATATTCGCGGCGTCTTCACAGAAGATCCTAGTGCAACTGCAGGTAAAGTGCATTTTTATAAAGAGACTTGATAAATGTTGGCAGATTATCTTAGTGCTTAGAAGTTAACAGAAAAAAAATTAAACAGCTCTAGACTGCCTGATGTGGCCCCTGTGCTCTCTGTACCTGCACTTGGCACATGTATCAACAGCCTGCGGCTTTTCCTTTGGCTTTCTTTGGGAAGAAAATAGACATCATCACAGAACAAAACCTGCACATCTTGAGCTCACCTACAACTGGTATGAAAAATGAAAGAGTGAAACACCAGCTGTGCAAGGTAAATGTGTTTGTTTTTTCTGTCATATTTTAATGGTCTCTGTACCTCGAGGAGCGAGTCCTGCTGTGCAAACCTGTTTCCTGATTTGGGCATAACTTGGATTTCATATTCTGGTTCAATAGTGCCCTCAAATTGTCAATGCTTAATTCTGGTGAGCTGCTTTCTGTGTTTATTCAGGGCTAACAGCTAGTCTTGGATTGTATGACAAACCAAGAGACAGGCTGACACTCAGCCATCAGGGTGAGGCCAAGCCATCTGCTCCTCTAGAGCCCCCAGGTGGGAGCGAGGTGGAAGGGAATGGAGAAAGAAAAAGAAAAAAAGGAAAACAAACACTAACACAATATTTTTGCTTTACTGTAATCCCTATAACTTGGTATCAAATGACAAATCCAGAAATTGTTTTGCAATATGAAAAGTTTTGCATTAGCATTTGCGAATAGAACAAACTGTTTATTTTTTGCCTGAGGAGAATTCCAGATGGCAGCACCTCAGCAGTACTGACTCATTCGGTGTGGAGAACATAAAGGTCACTTCACAAGTCGCTGAAGAAGAGGAACAAGTTATACCAACAGATGTGTAATTTAAAAAACACTTAATAAGCAGCAATAATCATTCTATTAAATAACTTTAAGAAGAGGTTCAATCTTGACTTCTATTTGACTTCCAAGGTTTCGAGAACGTTATGTAAGTCAGTAAAGCATGGGCATAATGTTCCTCACAGGAGAAAACTAGAGTTTCATCGCATGAGGGAAACTGATGATTATGTTAATATTTTACCCACCTTAATAACTGCTACATGTTATCTTTATCATCACTAGAAATAGGTCAAATGAGATGACAAACACGAGGGGTCACATGATCAGACAGGTTGTAAAAGATCCTGACAGTTTTTTCCTTTCCTCTGGATTTACTAGGCTACCACTATAAGCATGATATTCTAATTTATTAATAATTATGAATGTCTGCTATTTTTATAATAACTCAAACGCAAAACACTGAACAACTGCCTGATCTATAAAACGAATAATTTTTCAAGTATAATGGTGAATTGCATTGTCCTTAAAGGATCCATCGTATGCCCATTTTACCACAGTTGATATGGTTCCTTGGGGACTTAATGAAATGTCTGTAACATATTTTGGTCAAAATACCACAAGGATCATTTAAAACAGCACCTTTTTTACCCTGTCTAAAACAGCCCTCCTCAGATTGACCTGTTTTGAGTGCCGCGCCCCCCCCTCACATCGGCATGTTTATGCGGCCACTTAGATGCATGCTGCACTATAGCCGCAGCGATAGCTCGGGAGCTAACGCTAGCCGGGGAGCCGGGCCAGTGGAGCCCGGGCTCCACCGTCTCTTCCCGGGGAGACGGAGGAGCGCGTTAGCTCGCGAGCTAATGGGAGCCGGGCCGTCTCTCCCCGGAGCCGGTGAGATGATGGTGAGGGGTGGTCCAAGGCCATGTAGCGAGACTCCCTACATGGGCATGGTGTGACTATGACGTATTTTTCGCTCGTAATCCCATTCTACGCACTCTAGCATATCGTTTCTGAAATAGAGGAACCACAACAAATTGCGGGAGTTGTTTTTTTCCACTGTTTTTGAGACGGTAGACATGCCAGATACCCAAATTAACGTGAGGAAGCACTACAAAAGTGGAATTTTCATAATATGTACACTTTAAGTGGTGCTCAGCTTCACCAAACACAGGGAAAAGGAAATGGTATATACTTGAATATATGCGTGAATATGTTCACTGCTTTAGAAGAAAAAAAATCCAATCTACTAAAAATGAAAAACTAGACATAATAATACAACTCGCACCCTCTGTTACCCCTCATGTTGGCAGAGAAACAACCATACATCCTCACATCCGAAGTTGCTAGACACAAACAAGTCTTGTTTAAGAACAGCAGAACTGTTGTGATTCTATTTCGGTTGCCTATTTGTTGGCGTGTACAAAGTCTTGCATTTTTATGTCCTTAATGTCCTGAAAGTTGCAGTCACTGCCACACAAAGCCGGGTATCAATTACCTCCATTGCACCCCTGCATCTCTCTCTCCTCTCGGTCCCTTACCTCTGAGAGGGAACAAACAGTTACTTGCAGGCATCTGAAGTCCCGGCTTCTGTGATGGAGTGAATGATGACAATAACAGGTATAAAACAAATGTGGCAAAGTAGAACAATAGCAGACAGGGGCACACAGAGAGAATGTGATGACTGGCTCATACAGAGGAACTTTTTCCATTGTTAAATATAATCATCCTCTGTTCTGCTTGCACACTCAAGGGAAATTCCCCCGGGAGTTCATTTACATGAAACTTGGCAAATTTAGCAACTTCTCAGATTCACTGCTGTGTTGTTGAGGTTAATACATCTCACTAAGCGCACTTGGGACTTGAGTGATTGCCATTCAAAAGTTTTCAGAAGGGAGCACTGAGGTTATGACAATTCTGAAGATAAATTATGTGACATTCTCCTTATTTATAACTTCATATAATGATAATGCCAAATGAAAACGGAGACCCACTTCTGCTAAAGATGCCCGAGTCTTTAAAGCAGTGCTAAGCCGAATGTTCTCTGATTCTTTGAAAATCACGTATATGAACATTTTGTTGCATCAGACTGCTGCATTTCAGGGAAGCAAACATGTCAGGGAATAAATAATACATTGATCTATGGGTGCAGCAAATCTTGCTTAAGAGATTTCTCCTCAGTACTTTCAAATATCATGACTTTCAAACATGTCCCACTTACCGCAGCTTCAATTAATGCAATGTCAGGTAAAAATAATAAGACAGGGTGAGATTAAGAATGTCCATCTTGAAGCACGCTGGCAGTAATGGTTCTTGACAACAGATTTTTTTTTATTTTTAGTCTTTTATCTTAAGTCAACGACAGAAAATTGTCTATGGTTGAAAAATATTAAAAATAGGGCTGGGCAATTCATATATATATATATCAATATTTATCACAATATAATTATTATTAATAGCAATATAACAAACTATTTATTGTATACATTTCTTATGCATTAGTCAAGTACAGTGAGGAGGTATAACACATAGGTGGTTTTAATGACCTACCCCAGAAGAAGTTTAACACGTGTCTGTCATTCTCTGCTCATGGAGAAGAGTTTAAAGCACAACCTTCACTGAGGAGCAAAAATGTGTCTTTAAACTAAAAAAATAGTAATGTGACATTTATCGCATGTTTATGAAATATCATCTAGCCCAGACTTAATTTTATTTTATTATAACTTAAACGTCTGTAGGGACATTGTCAGCCTGTGGTTGGATTATGCTTTTTCTATGTTTTATCAGATGGCCCATGTGTTGAAATGAAATCTATTGTCATAGTAGAATTGGTATTCAATGCACAAAATAAATGTGTTAATGTACATAATGTAGTATTGTGGTTCACTTTCTCCAATGCATTGATCTATGACTAAATACCTGCAAAATGACATTAATTCAGCAAAGTTGTGTTTCCCTGCTAATTAGCACATGTTAGCATGCAATACACGCTGCGATTGTAAACATGGAAAACATTATAGCTTACGCACTCAACATCTGCACATTAGCAGTGACTTTGTGACCATGCCGACATTAGCATCCAGCCCAATGTCCCATTGTACAACCTCACTGAGCTGTGAGAGCGGCTTCGCACTGTTGCTTTTTGAATTAATGAATCAAAAGGCTCCTGTAAACAACCAACTGTGTGGCCCCAATGCTGCTTTTTCGGCCCATTGGTTCTTTTTATTGGCCCGTGCACAGATTGTATATAAGGTTGTCTCTAGTTAAGCTGAGAATGTGCGATCAGAAGCAGGAGACAGAGAACCGAGGTAAAGAAGTCACGAGTCAAGCACCTGGTGAGCTAACACACAGCTGGTGAGCTGGTGAATTTCTGTTTCGGTCAGAAGTGACAAGCTGCTGCTTTTAAAAACAACCTTATGCGGTAAATGATCTTCATATTACCTCTACCGTGCATTTGAATAATAGCACAGAGCAAGAGAGAGACATGGAGCCCTGTGATTCCACCATTACATGATTTGGCAGATATTGCTCAAGCATCACTTTGGCTGAATCAAGGCCGAATTGTTCATTTCACATCACATCATGGGAGGCAGGATTAAATGAGCAGAACATAATGACGAGCAGGAGGAAGTGTACTCTAGCTAAGTGGAATCCTACTGTAGGTAAATGAGCGGTGGTGTGAAATGCATTATTCTTATCTACAGCTCGATTTTATCTAGCATCTGTCCCTCAAGAGATTTGAAACAATGGACTCAGCAAAATGAAAAAACTATAATCAAATGAGGGTAAGACTTTGCCCTTTGAGGTAAAATGTCTTTACTCGTTTCCACACCCCCCAATTTCATGGAGTTTAGAGTTATACAGTGCCTTGCATAAGTATTCACCCCCCTTGGACTTTTTCCCCATTATGTACTGTTACTAATTGGAATTCAAATAAACTTTAAATAAACTTTTTCCCGTTTGATCAACAAAACATGCATAGTACTTTGGAGGTGCAATATAAATTTTATTGTGACACAAACAATAATGAGAACAAAAAAGTTGACATCTGTTGGGTGCATAAGTATTCACCCCCCTGTGTCAATACTTGGTAGAACCCCCTTTCGCTGCAATTACAGCTGCAAGTCTTTTGGGGTATGTCTCTACCAGCTTTGCACATCTAGAGATGGAAAGGTTTGTCCATTCTTCTTGGCAAAAAAGATGAAGCTCAGTCAGATTGGATGGAGACCGTCTGTGAACCGCAATCTTCAAGTCTTGCCATAGATTCTCTATTGGATTGAGGTCTGGGCTTTGACTGGGCCATTTTAAGACATTAACATTCTTTAATCCAAACCATTCCTTTGTAGCTCTGGCTGTATGTTTAGGGTCATTGTCCTGCTGGAAGATGAACCTCCGCCCCAGTCTCAAGTCTTTTGCAGACTGCATCAGATTTTCTTCAAGGATTTCCCTGTATTTGGCTCCATCCATCTTTCCCTCTATTCTGACCAGTTTCCCTGTACCTGCTGAAGAGAAGCATCCCCACAGCATGATGCTACCACCACCATGTTTCACTGTTGGGATGGTGTGCTCAGGGTGATGGGCAGTGTTGGGTTTTCGCCACACATAGCGTTTTGCATTGAGGCCAAAAAGTTCAATTTTGGTCTCATCTGACCAGAGCACCTTCTTCCACATGTTTGCTGTGTCTCCCACATGGCTTCTGGCAAACTCCAAACGGGATTTTTTATGGATCCCTTTCAACAATGGCTTTCTTCTTGCCACTCTTCCATAAAGGCCAGATTTGTGGAGTAGACGACTAATAGTTGTCCTGTGGACAGATTCTCCCACCTCAGCTGTGGATCTCTGCAACTCCTCCAGAGTAACCATGGGCCTCCTGGTTGCTTCTCTGATTAATTTTCTCCTTGTCCGACTCTTCAGTTTGGGTGGACGGCCTCCTCTTGGTAGGTTTGCGGTTGTGCCATATTCTTTCCATTTTCTTATGATGGATTTTATGGTGCTCAGAGAGATGTTCAAAGCTCTGGATATTTTTTTATAACCTAACCCTGCTTCATATTTCTCCACAACTTTATCCCTGACCTGTTTGGTGAGCTCCTTGGTCTTCATGATGCTGTTTGTTCAGTAATGATCTCCAACAAACTCTGAGTCCGTCACAGAACAGGTTTATTTATACTGAGATTAAATTGCAGACAGGTGGACCCTATTTACTAATTATGTGACTTGCAAATGTGACTTGTGAATGCAATTGGTCGCACCAGATCTTTGTTAGGGGTTTCACAGTAAAGGGGGTGAATACATATGCACTCAACACTTTTCTGATTTTTATTTGTAAATAATTGTGAAATCCATGTAATATTTCCCCCCACTTCCAAATGATGCACTATTTTGTGTTGGTCCATTACATAAACTCACGATGAAATAAATTTTAATCTGTGGTTATACCATGACAAAATGTAGAAAAGTCCAAAGGGGGTGAATACTTATGCAAGGCACTGTATATTGTAAATTCAGCAGACTTGTGGAAGAAATGTCTGGAAGCGCTGGTTGCTGTTTATGTGCAGGCAGTTTGCTTCACAGAACAAACTCAGTAAGATGGTTAAAAACAGTGTTGTCAATTTTCGATATTTTAACAAAACTGTCAACAAACTTGGTTACAGTCACAATATATGTTTTTCCTTAAGAAACATTATTTGTGACATATTATAGCGACACGGTGGCACAGTTTGTCAATTGTGTTCTCATCCCTCACTATCTCTTTCTCTTTCTATCACACACACACACACACACACACACACACACACACAACTCAATGCATCCGGATCCAACTTTGCTTTTAAGTCTTGTGGCTTGACACAAAGGGGATCCGTCCTTCCCCACATATCATCTGTAAAGGGAAAATCAAAAAGACACAAACAGCCGTCTCACAACTCAATGAGGAGAAAACTCATTCTGTCAGTGCTGCCGTTCTGTGTGTGATTACCAGTGATGCCGGTAACGCGTTACTTAGTAATCTGACCACTTTTTTCAGTAACGAGTAATCTAACGTGTTACTATTTCCAAACCAGTAATCTGATTAAAGTTACTTGTCCAAGTCACCTTGCGTTACTATTTCGGTATTTGTGTTTAAACCGCTGGGTACGTGCCGCGGCTGGGGGAGCAGTCGCCCCGTCGCCCTCCTCACCACGCCACCGGAGGCTCGGTGTGCGGCAGGCCTCGACGTTTTTTTAGGGTGGTGAGGTGCTCGTCCGCGGTGCGGGGGCTTTCCTTCTAGTGGGCCGCGGGGCGTTGTCCGTCGGCGCTGCGGAAGGCGGGGACCGGTTGGAGGGAACCGGGTACGGCGGTCTGCGGCAGTGACTCTGGACGCGTGTCGGGCCCTTCTCGCGGATCACCTCAGCTACGGCCCCGTTGGGGGAACCCTCCCTTCGCGCGGGGGGGGGGGGGGGGCGGTTTCTAATAAAGTGAGTATTGGCAAAACCGGTTGGCATTTTTATGATGAGGCGGCGGGGGTGTTGTCGGCAGGGGTGTTGTCGGCAGCTGCTGAATGTAACTAATAAAGTAACTTGTAATCTAATTTAGTTACTTTTAAAATCAAGTAACTTGTAATCTAACTTAGTTACTTTTAAAATCAAGTAACTTGTAGAGTAACTAAGTTACTTTTTCAAAGTAACTATGGCAACACTGGTGATTACAGTGGGGACCCACGGCCGGTGTTGCCTTCGCGTCCCTCTCGCATTCCATCAATGATGGCTTGTGTGTCTGCATAATATAAGGTCTGCTCTAGGTGGTTTTGACATGCACTCTGATTGTATTACATGTATGCACAGATGTGTTGAATCTGACGTGCTCTTTACTATAAAGGTGTAGGAATATCCACCTATCTTTGGTGGCATCTGGATAAACAACCATTGTTAGCATGTTCTGTCTCCACATTTGCATGTGCCCTAATGATGTTCCTCATTTTGTGTATGGGATATGTAATGAAGCAAAGAAAATGCATGCAACTGCATGGCATGAGAGAATCATGCACATTAATAAGTAAAGATTGGTTTTGCTGGTAATTTGTTTTTGTCCTGCTAACCTGTGCTACAAATAACACTTGTAGTTATGTGACCTAATTTCACCTAAAACAGAGCAGTGTTAATTATAACTGTCAACACATTCATCACTGAGGACTTTAACAATTCTAATCATGTTATAGGTCTTTACCTCCAAAACAAATACATAAAAAATGCATTGAGCAGAATATTGGTAATTTACATGGTTTGATGCAACTATGTTGTTTGTAACGTTAAAGATATGAATAAATCTGTCTATACATGAGCATTGGAGAAAATGTTGTATCAACATTTTTCTTTTCTGCTTTTTACATTGGCCTTCTGCAAGTTGTTTACAGTCCGTGTATCTTTTGATCACTGGATTTTCTCTCCAGAAATGAGTATTAAAAAAAAAAAAAATGAGTGGACATTTGATTTTTGTTTTAAAATGCAAAAATGTATATTAAAAAATTGAAAATAAATTATAAGGGATTTTCAAGTTAAGTATTTTCATGACAGGCATTATATTAATAATACGCCTACAGATGTAGACCAGTCAGCATTTTCCCTTTTACTTTAATACTACTTAATACTACTACTGGCTCGATCGGATTCTACTTTTGTTTGCTCTACACTTGCAAATGACCACATCCGGTCTCAGAACATTAACATATGCGTCATTTTTCACTTTATGTAAAATTTTGATTCCTTGATTCAACATTTTAACAACATTTATTGGCATGCGCACAGAAAGTAATGTGAATGTTAAATAATTGTTGTCATTTGAGACCCCTATGTGATGTCATCGGCATTAGAAGGGGGTGAAGCAGAGTGTAGTATAGATATTCCCCCTGGTGTCTAGAAACTGGTGTTGGATGAGGATCCAGATAATGATGATGATGATTCGGAAGAGAGGAGAATGGATTTAAGGTTTGACAGCAGTCGCATGATTGGCGGGAAGAGACTGACGCAGTATCTGATTGGCCATTTAGAAACACCCACAATCAGCTGATCGATAAGCATAGAGAGAGTGAGAGATTTGAGCTTGACTGAATGGGGGTAAAGTCTTCATGACTGAACTTATGCTGAGCTCCACAAATAACAGCCCAATGGAGCAATAATGAGCATTTAATTTCCTTCACATATCAATTGCTCTTTCTATAAAGCGTCATCATACGCTACATCGGCAGTGTATTTCTTAAGATATCCTGTTCCTGTAATAGCTTTATGATGCCAAAGTCATTGCAGCAGCATGGAGATATAAATGAATATCTGCATGCTGCAATACAAATACACATACAAATACAAATACTAATACAATACAAATGTATGCGTGCAAACTGCAGGCTTCATTACATCAGCTGGATGTAACCTCCTTTTCTGGCTCAGATGTCATTTCTTGTCAGAGGAATGGGTTCGCAGGAAGTGCAGAACAGATGTCAATGGTATATTGCACAACAATACAACCAATATACATGTACGGCTTACCATTTTCTGAAAGTAAACAAAAATATGAATACGAAAATATCCCACATTATTCCAATTTGACTTTCAGAGCAACAGATGTATCCATGATTGTTTGAGTTTGAAATCTGCATTATTCTCGCACGTGTTTACTTTTTCACACACAGGATACATGTTTTGTTATATACATACATGTTTCTTATTTAACTCTCCTCATTATCGACAAGAAGACTGGATCACGGCCAACTAATCCAGTTATATGTTATCATATCTTTGCTAATAAAGCAAAGTCCAACAAACTTGGGGGGAGGGGGTAAGTTCATCCTATTTTGATATTTTCTGGTGTGTATGTGTGTGAGTGAAAGACAACAACCTGAAAATCATCAAAAATACGACCTGATCCCCTGGATCATTGTTGTGTACATAGTTGTGCAAATTCTATGTGTCTGTCTGCCTTTGATTAGATTCAGTTCACATGCTCACAAGGGGGAACAAAGAAATCATGTTACAGTGGTGTGATTGTAAAAGTGGAACAAAATTAGCACGGGCAATTTGGTTGCGTTACTTTTCTAATAGAGAGCACAGTGAAAACCAATCAGATGCTGCACAAGACAAATGTTTTATTTTGTTAAGATGTATTCATGTATTCATAATGAGAGGACACAGCTTTACTGACGTGGTGTGTTTAAGTGACAGTAGAAAATGTGCACACACATATGGATGCAATTGAGTAAATCTGAGCTGCATTTCCATGCATAAATAATAACAGTAAGAATCAGACTTGCAATCAGGCACAACACACATGATACCTATTTAAAAATATATATTTTTACTTTCACACTGAAGTGAATGTAAGGCAGATAATCACATATTATAACAGCATTAAAATCCTTTATCTCTACAATTAAAACACCATGGAATAAACAGTAGTGCAGACTAAGCCTTTTATAAGCCTGTTTACAAGTTTCATGTCTCTGTTATGTGTAGCAGAAAATGAATGAAAAGTAATTTCCCTGAGAAATCCTTCGCCAGAAACTGAGCAAAGGGATTCACTTTCTAATCCTCTTTCAAAATTTCCGTAAATGCTTTGGCACTGCTGACAGTGGTCATGTATGTCTAATCTATATAAAACTCCTGTTACATGTTTTACAGGGCCTGCCCTGCTATCCTCCCGCGCTGTCCCCATGGCAACATTTCCTCACTAGTATAATCCCATCGAATCTTGCAGCCTGACCGCGCGGTCAGAGCGTAACCTGGGCCGCGTTGCACTTATCAACCATGGCCACATTGCACTGGAAGTCTGCCACTTTCTTTGCAGTGCCAGACAAAACAAAACTCTGATCTCTGCAGATCAACCACACACATCCACGAGCAGAGCACACAACCGGCACAGCAAGTCAAAGTGCTGCAGCACCCTGTGTTAGTGTTTTAGTTTAGTTTCATCCATATATTGGCAATTAAATCAGCGTAACACTAGCTGTTACCGTAATCAGTTCTTTATATATTAAGGATAGTGCAATCAAAGCTGACATTGGGTAAGAGGCGGAGTTCACCCTGGAGAGATCACATCGCAGGGCCATTCAACCATTCACATTCATGTTCACACCTATATACTATTTAGAGTCTCTATTTAACCTAACCCTGACCTGCATGTCTATTGAGTGTGGGAGGAAGCCAGAGTATCCAGTGAAGACCCACTCGTACATGATGAGAAAATTCTGCATGGCAGATTCCTGGTTTTCGATCCCTCTCTGGCCAGTATTCCTGTGAGGTGCACCAGTGTGCCGCCCTTTGCATCGTTTTAATTTGTCTGACAAACAAACACCCGTCTTTTCTAATCAAGTTTGACCACACCACTTCTGTTTCTGAGAAGTCGGAAGTCTTAAGTACAGCTGAAAAATATAAACACAGAAATGCAACCTGGTCCTCACCTCTACACACACACATACAGACCCACACAGAGACACACAGCTCCTTTTCTCCTCATTTCTCATATTTGGGTCACTGTGTCACCTCAGAGGAGACCGAGGTCCTCTCATTAACTCCTGTGATATGAACTAATGCATCACTGTCCACATGGACGCCATGGGGGAGTAAAGAACAGACCCAAGTAAAAAAGAAGTATGATTGGTCTAATGCAATTATGGGGAAGTTTAACCTAGATGATATAGCGGAATTGACATATTTTATGGCTTTCAATATGGCAATGAATGGAGCCATGAGAGGTAAGGGAAGGCTGTACTTTGATGCTGTCAGAGCAGCCATCAATGATTTCCATTTCACAGCCTGGTGAGCACATTCTTTGTGGTCTCGGTAAGAATGGAAAGAGAGAGCGTCACCCTGGGCACTTCATGTGATGGCAGCTGTCATCTACTCTGAGCCATTGACCATTAAACCTCCTTTTGTCATTATTTGATAATTAAGAGATAGTCATTGGTTGCTGAGATATCATCACATATAAGTGGATACGTTATTGTTTATATGATAAAAAATAATCTCACCAATGCAAACTAGGTATAAACTACATTTGACCAAGTATTGAGATAAAAAAAATGTATTTGATAAACATAAAGATTGTACAGAATTGAAAACAGGCAGGTTGCTGTACGATGCAAGGGTTCCATTATATAGCCTATGATTCTTTGATATGCTCCGTCGACTTCAAATGCATTTCGAAGGTATTTCGAAAAACAGACCAGTCTCCTCACAGATATGACAAATAACGGCATCAAAGAAACACGGTGCAGAGTCTATTTCAGTTGGAGATAATTCATTTGATGCTGAAGCTTTCCATGGCACAAAGCATTGTATTACATAGTTTTTTAACAATAAAAGCCTGATTAGATCTCAGTGCAACACATAGGGGCTATCAATTGATGTGAAAGTAATAGAACACACATTATAGCCACATGGAAGGCTTTACTTTCATTTCATTGAGATTTATTTGGAAACAAATGGATTTTTTTCTTTGCTGCACTGATGCTGAAATGCAGAGCATGATTTACAACAACATGAAGTTTGTAAATATCTCTTCAATGATCGGAAAATAATCATAATAGATATCAGAGCAGGGTTTGTGTTTACTTACATTTTCTTTAGAAAACACGCATATATTGTATTATTTATTGGTAATGATTTTGTTTTATTTACACTGAACAGTTGTGTCAAAAGTTACCAAAGAAACATTTTGCAGGGTGGGCTGTCCAATTAAAACCTATGCAAGTTTCAACATCAGATCAGTTGCTATGTATATTCCCTGTCAGAACTTGACTTGTAAGCTTGACTCCGAGTTTCTTTACCTCAACTTTTCATTCTCCTGCCAGGCTCCTGTCAATCAAACATTGACATGACAACATGAGCTTTCAATAACAACTGCAGTGTCCCCTCTAAACCTGCCTGTTTTGAACGGGCTGTGTTTGGTTTGCAGTTTTCTTTGTGAAAATGTAAAAATGACCCGGAGAAATCGGTTCGCGGCAAGTAAACAACGAGTGCTGGTCCACAGAACCCTGTAGCTGTACCACCACTGCTGCATAAAGAGGTTGTCACTTGTTCATTCAAAGCTCAATGAAGCTCCATCCAGTACAGAACCCAAAACAGGATCATTTTTGTGAACATTCTTTTATGTGATCCACATTGAGTCCCAGCCGCCACTGCTACAGAGCTATGGTCACCAGTTTATTCAAAGCTTATTAATAATGTTATTATTGAATGTATCATGGGTCCAAAATTACACAAAATTAAACCCAGCACTTCCTTTGGCTCTTACCTCCCCATTGTGAAGCCGATAGACAAATTTTTCTGAAATTATTAGATGGATAATAAAACAAACAATACTTTCAAAACCACGTTGACATGACAAGGGGATTAACTGTGATTTGAAGCCCACTAAGTTACATACAAATACACAATTCATTTTGTTTAAATATTTATTCATTTCATTTTAAATGCGAGCCATCTTTGGCCCAATTAGCACCGCCCTCTTGTTGCACTAAATAATTTGTGCCATCTGTGGGCAATGCTGCATTATCGTCATCGTTAAAGAAGAAACAACCACCTCCTCCGCTCCAAGGATTGAATCTGGTCACGGATGACAGCTCACTTGTCCACAATGGATCTCTGAGGAACAGTTTACCACAATAGTAACAATCTGTAAATACATAATTTAGCCAATGATAATAAAAACAAGACAAAAACCAGAAAGAAAGCGGCTGGTGTTGCTGAGGTATTTGGATGGTGTCGGGGGTCTGATGCTTTTGTGGTCCCTCCAGGATGGCATGCAGTTATCTGCTGTTTACCCTGCTTAATTAACCAAATTCCCCAGCCTTCCTCTCGTGAACAGCCACCTGTACAACACACCTAAGAACAGACGCAGATTAGAGCAGCGAGTCCCAGGAGCCATTGAAATCAACAGCCTGTAATGCCTCCTCATCTGGGACGCACTGATATTTGCTCTGAATGCCGGCAAAAATAACAGCAAACATCCCCCGACTGTCACGCGGACACAGATAGGAATGCATGGATGCCACACAGAAACACACCGATCTGACTTCAGGCTATAAACCAACACAACACTTTGATAAACGCTTATGCAACATGCATCAGAATGCAGACACATAGCCAGGTGCTTGTATGATGCAAATGCTGTGCAATGATAATTATCGCACAACCTTCAAATTTTATTCACATCATTATTCCCGATTTAATCATTAAGTGCAAAGAGAACTGCAATAAAACAGGAAACAACATGAATACAAGCTTTTCAATTGTATAATTATATAAATCAGAAGCATGATGGTAAACATGTGATATATTAATGCCGTACTTAGAACGTGGATGAGTTGCCTGCGTTCTCATTTCCTCAGATAACCATTTTTTTATTTTTCTCTGCCCATAAACTGGGGACAGCACAGGCAGATTAAAGAGCGGTTAAGCAGCCTGAACCTCATGTCAAGGAGTCCATTAATGGGCAGGACGGGAGTTCAGGGAAGAGTTATATGCGTGGATATGAATGGATCCATAACTGAAGGACATGTTTACAACCCTCCTAATGGATCTCTGCTGTAGGCTCATTTTAAATCCACGGAATATCTTTGCCTTCTTGTCTGCTTCTTGTTATGATTGCGCTGTCACAGAAGACATGTGTTTTGTAATTACATGAAATGGCACACTGGGCAGATGGGAAAACGTCCAGACAATACAACTGCTGTATAGACTGTATCTAAAAAATGAGGGGTGTATAAACAACTGGGTGCATCTTTGAATTACTTTATCCACGTGCATCTTTCCACTTTCTCTAGTTGGTATTTATTAAAAACAGTAGAGGCTTAAATATATAATATTAAAACCATAACATGACATAATGTTTTTAAATAAACAAATCATATGCTGCTGCACTACAGGAAAATTCAGGGAAAAAGATGTTTAAGACCAGAGGCTAAGAATCGGATCAAATGTGTCTCAGTGCTTGAATTATTATTAACACAAGCACACATCACGGACCCTCCATACGTGTCCATGTTTGACCATTCAGCTGCATTCAGTCTTCACTGCATTGAACATCTAATGCCCTCTACTGGTGCTGAGGATGTCACCCTCGTGTTGACCCTAACATCCAGATAAAGGGCGGCTGGTTTTCGAAGGCTCAGCACAGATAAATCTTATAAAAATAAGCCGTTACTTAGGTTCACCTGCATTTCAAGGCTTCGTCTGGAGTTTGCCACATGCAGGAATAATTATGAGCTCTCACTGTTTAATTCGAATCTCTTAATTGATTGAAGCATTTAAGTGCTTCCACTTTAACTGTGAATTGAGCAAGTAGACAAAATATGAAAAAAACAGGACATGTTGCACGCAGGTGCAATGCTACTTGGGAACTATGTTTCACCAAAACTCTTTGTTGAAACAGTGCAATTTAAAAACTTCAGTTGATAAATGTAATAAGATTTTTAAGGAAATAACTAAATTGAATTATTGACCCCTGCGTACAGCTATTGCTCCAGTGTGCAGCCTTCAGGTAATGCATGAGATACACGACTGCCATCTGACTTGTCTACACCACATGGTGAGCAGAGCGCATATAACTGCACTGAATGTAAAGAGCAATCTATTTTCTATTTTACTCTCAGTGGTTGACAGTTATAAACCAACACCTATTTGTGTCGTTGTAGTGTTTATGTCTGTCATTTTCCATTTCTTTGTCTGGCCTGGGCAATTTAGTGTGGGAATTGAAAATTTGTTTATAGAACCAAAGCCGGTCTGGTAAAACAATTCAATCTGCTTTCTTTCAGAGACCAGGCAAATTCCATTTCCTCAGAGCCCATTATGGCCATATATTTATCTTTATTTACTATAACTGCTCTTGCTGTGTGCAAGTTAATAATATCTTGACTCTGTCAGTTCTTTGAAAGGGATTCAAATATCTGGGATTGCCAGTGCATGCGGATGTCAGCGGGAAATTTCTTGGAGGGAACATGGAACAAGAGGATTGTGATGGTGGAGTGCCTTTATGTTTGTGTGTGCTGTTGCCATGTGAATGCATTATGCTTTTGAGGGATTTCTCTGTTGTGTAACCAGACCACACATCATGTACAAACATAGAAAGGATGTGCTTAAACATACATTACATAAACTGCTGTCCGTTGTGCTGTAAACATGGAGAAAAGCCTTGTGCACACAGTTCAATAGAGCTTCCCCGCATCGCACCTTGGCTCTTAACCCCGAGAAGATGCACAGGGGACGTTGCAGTGTTGCAGCCAACTGTAGGTCTGAGGCGAAGGGGTGGGGGTTCGAGGTGTTTGCCTTATAAAGACTGCACTGAGAAAAATCCAAGCAAGTCATTTGTTCCTTCTGCCACATAATCAATGCCCCTGAGCCACGGATGAACCAATGGATTCCACCTAAAAGGCAACACAAGCCGTTACAGATCTCGGTGTTTACTGAATTAAAGAGCAAAAGCTTCCCATAGCCATTAAAGTGCAAGTGTCTAAATTCCAAATGCATAACGGTCAAACATGCAGATGGACTTGAAGCGACGCGCTCACACACAAAACACACACAAACACACACACACAAGCACACACACACAAAGAGTAAACATGTAAACACTCAACTGGGTATTTGTGTGCAACCTTGCCTCCAAGGAACTATATCGATGCCAGCATCTATCTTGTTAAAGGTGAAATGGGCAGAGCAGGCGGTAAGCTGTCAGCTTCTTTTTTTTCTTTTTTACCTAAAACCATAAATCCAGTACATAAAACTCACTGGAGTAAAACTCACTGAGGGAAAAGTACATTTTCTTTGCAGCCGGTGATATTATGCTCTGACAGACAACAAGATTTAAAGTGTCAATAAATGTTGAAAACAAAGCCTTACTTTTCCATCTTTTTACTACCAAGATGGAAAGATGAATCTAAATTTAACATTCATTCGAGCATCGCAAAAGCAAACAATCAATAAATATGACAGCAACAACATATTTTGGTTAAAGTAATTCATAATAAATATGCCGTTCAGCTTCAGCAATGTTTCGACAAGTCTTCTTGTGGGTTGTCGACACTGCAGCTCTCACAACATCATATTTTGCAATAAAATCCGAAGTCAATCTGATCCTGTTTTCAAGGTGACACAAAGGCAATGTCGAAGAATACAAACTTTTAATTTGGCGGTTTATAATAGATTTAAGCATCAAAGACTAACTCCTCTCAGTTTAATAGTTGTGCTCTCGGCAGCCAAAGTGTGATAATTCGTCCATTACCTGTGATCGATAACCACATCCAATCTGAGGCTAATGGCAGGGGAGGGGTCACGCAAGGTAATGGCGGGGCGGACAGCTGAGTTGGCGTGGTTTTGCCATTGCACAATGGGACTCGGTCAGGGTTTTGTTTTCTCCTTTGGAACAGCTATGACGACTTTCCCTTGAAATTACACTATGAAGATGTGTGAGGGTGTCCACAATATGTTTGAGTCAGGGTATGTTTTGAAGAATGGTGATTGTTAAACTCAGGTCTTGAAGAACAATAAGATTGAGAGGTAATGAAAGGTGTGGTCTGAGCAAAGAAGATGGAGTGCTAATAGAGGACCCACAGGGCTTCATCTGCCACATGACAGCGCCCCCCTCTTTCTCTTTCTCAGAGCGCAGTGTAATCTCCCACTCCCCTGAGGGTGCGGGGAGTAAATCAGCACAGCTGGATCACAGGCATCAATCTCAGCCAGCCCTCTGGATGGGCCACTTGTGAGCCCGCGGGGAGGCATTTCCTCTTCATTCCAAAATGAGAGACAAATGTTGCAGGGGGAGAAAAGAGGGTGGGGGGTGGCTGGGGGGGCGCACGCAGGCGGGCGGTGAAGGTGGTGGTGAGGGAGGCGAAGATTGGCAGGCAGTAAAAGTGATAGAGTGTGGAGAGGGAGACGAGTAGGTTGGAGCAGAGGAGAGAGAACGGGCCGCACAAAAAAAAAAGTGCGAGTCAGCACTAAAATCTAACTTTGTCTTTGACAAATAATGAAAAGGGGAGCCATTGTGGTGAGGGGATTTTATTTCAGCACTGATGCAGTGGATTTTCTTAATAATCACACTGAAATTGCTCTGTCAATGATTGATTCACATTTATGACTATAGTGGTGATTTTATTACTTGATAAAGTGGGGTGTTTTCTAGTGAAGTTGAAGAGAGATACCAAAGCAGGAGAGAGGGAGAAGGAAAGAACAACGGAGAATGAGATGCAGTACTACACACAGGGAGGAGCAAATAGCAACACCCTCTCAATGCAATGCATTCTAAAACAACATGCTAATGTATAGCTAAAGCACTAACCAAAGAGTCACTACGTTGCTGGTAGGGTTGCTAAAATCTCTATCTGATAGGTATATCTTTACAGCCTCGATCGTGTACGCTTCCAGCATCCAGGTCTCCAGTATTCATCATTAGGATAATGAAACAAGATTATGTTGTGAATACTTACAATAATTATGCCTGAAACAGTGACCTTATGTATATCAGTTACCCATTATAATCCCATGTAACATTATTACATAAATTCAATTTTCATTAAGTGTTTTCTATTATGTTGAGTGAAATGTTGTGAATAATTAAAGTTTAAATTATTTAATCAAATTTTCAGTTTATCGATCTGTCTGTATGTACATGCATTCATACATTTATAGATGATATGTGTGTGTGTGTGTGTGTGTTTTCTGTCACATGGTGAGCGTTGTTCTTACCAAAAAGATTTTTCTGACACCATAACAACCGAGCTTCCACATTACTGTTCTCCAGGAAGCATAAGCATTTGGTCTGACTGACAGTAGCGTGGGCGGGGACTGAAATAGTTCATATTATCACGTATGATTCAAGCTGTCCCTACATTACTGCAAAACCCAGCTCAGTTATTCCTCGTTATTGAAATCACAGGATAATCACAGTGCTGTTGTCATAACAACACCTGTTGCTGGGAGTTTGAACTATTTTGTTTTTTGTTATCACCTCATAAAGCCTGAACAGAATAGAGTGGCAGCTTTCTCTCACTCTCTTCCTCTCTGAACATTTTAATTAGTGCAGAGACATGTTACTGTTTGCTCCCACCTGGCCAATCTCCTGTATACACCTTTAACAATGGTGATGATACGATAATAGACTTTAAATTTAGCTGCTGCCAGTTTGGGCACTTTAATGAAGGTATGTGAACAAATGATAAAAATAATGAATCTGTTGAGTTTGTATATCAAGACTTCAGATTGTTTTTTTAAGATGTTGATAATGCCACCACTCTCACTAAACTTTATTTTAATTAAATTATCAACACAAAGAAAAAATAGACGTCTGATGTGACTTTGAAATCCCATGCTGCTGCTGCCCAGCATAGCCAGATTGGAAATAAGTAATAAGTCAGGTATAAGTAAAGTACCATAAGATAAAAATGATTGTATTTTTAGAAAAATTATCGTACATGGCGAGAGTAGAGATGGGGTGCTTATTTTGAAACATGAGACGAGAACGACTCGTGTAAAGCTCGCAAGAATTGAGACACGACGGGACGGTCTCATTCATCATCACAAACATGATTGGCTGAAAATATGTCACGTGAGAAGAGATGCGTAAACACAGACGTGAATCCATATTTTACTATCCAGATTACAACTGATAGTACAAAATTTCCAAAAATTATCAAATTATCGTTCAAAGGGGCAAAATGATCCATACAAATACGAGACTTATGCTACATCTTTAACAGCCACATTAACAGATCTGTTGCAGAATGAAATCTGAGCAAAGAGAAAGAAACAAGGTTGAGGTGCATATTGTGACCAGCAGGATATCTACCTTTATATTCACTCTGACTAACGCATTTGACCGTGATTCCCTTTCTCTAAGCTTCCCTTGATTCTCCAAGGTCTGCACATTCCGTATAAGAACTGTGGGCAGGCAGGAAACTTTGAATGTATTTTGTTCTGTTATGAAAATGTGTTCATAACATGATTGTCCAGACATGTATATCATCCCATCCAGTATTAGGCTGTAGGAGGTTTAGTCTTATTTCCCAGCTGACCATGCGAAATGAGCAAGTTCCATATCCAGTTTATGCAATAAGTAATGCAATATAAATCACATGCTTATTTTTCAGTGGCATAAATTTCAGGAGATTAAAAAGTGCCAAAAATAACAACAAAGCCACATTGTAGTGTGCCTTGAATAAGTTCCTCTGATTAGAGATGTTCTTTGGAGGTATATATCAAATGAAATTGTGTAAAGAAACACATAAAACAAGATATTTAAAAGAAAAATCTTTTTAAAGGCAAGAACATTGAAGGAAGTAGCTCCAGACAGTATAATTCTCAGCGTACCGGCTCCGAGAGTTCCACCACTCCCATCGAGTTGCACTGCAAGACAAATGATGAGAGGCGCTCCGTTCGGGATAGACAGGTTTGAGGATATTACAGTGGTAAATACGCATCTGTTGTCCAAAACTCCTGAATTGGCAGTCGAGAGCTCTTCTATTTTGCTGATTAAGAGGCTCAATATTTTATGAATTGTCACCTCAAAGTGTAAATCTGCTCGGTGCTGTCATGCCTGGTACGTATGTGTACACTTAGAAGATTTAGTGCTCCACTTTGTAGCACATTTTTCAAATAAAATGCAGCCGCTACAATGCTTCCGACGGAACGCGGCGGTATTGACCATGTGGTTTTAACCGTGACTGCAAAGAAAGCATTTCTCTGCAGAGCCTTTCTCCTCTGTGGTTTCTACAGGGGAAAAGGAATTGTTAAAAACATGACTTTATTCAAATTTTCTACTTTCTGCTTCAATTTTCAGTAGATTAACTGTTTCCACTTTGTGTACGGAGATGGGCACAGATAACGCAGTAACAATTTTAAATTGGCCACAGCTCCAGATTGACAGTATCAATATAAATCCATTTTAGTGCTGAGTGATCGTAAAAAACCCTCATTTTGTCTGAGAAGTCTTTTATTCATGACCGTTTTGAAGCAGTCAGTGTTTAGTCTTTAAACCTCCAGTCACTGGCTAAATGCATTGCCAATGCATACATTTGCATATGCACAACTTTCTCATTAAAAAAACTAACTTTTCTTTTTAAGTGTTATTTTTACATAAAAATATGCAGAGTTGCCATTTTTATTTTACAAATCCCACAAAAAGAGAGGCAGCTCTGGTCCTCACAATCCTTTGATAGAGGCCACAGTTTTCCTTTGATGTCAATAGATTTCTTCATTTCACATCAAAGCAGTGTTAGCCTTGGGTTTGGGCTTTTGAATCTCCCACTCGTGAAAGGCCCTCGCTCGGTAACGTCTATTATCTGTTGTGACTGAGTGTTTGCCCATGTTCTTGAAGGTGTCTCAACAGGTTTCAAGTGCTCCAGCGACGCAGCCATAGGATGTGTGGACAAATTACACAATGAGCATAGCTGTTGTGGGAGATTAGACTCCACAAACCTGAGCAAACAACAGAGGTCTGACAGCAGGCAAACCAGAGATGAAGCTATTATTGGAAGGGTTACGCAACAATGTGTAGTTCCTATAAAAACGTTTCCATGCATACGGAAGGACGTGGCCTGTAATAAATCAATCCAAAATGCCAAAGTGGTATTTTTTTACCTTTTATAATCTGCAGTTAGCGAAAGACACAAAGGAAAAACATATCAACAGTGGATTTCACGGAAAACTGTCACGTCTGTTACTCTTCACAATGGAAAATAATGCTTTGAGAGCAAAACCAGCAGAGTGGCTAATGCCCTACACAATCTGACATTAGGCATATTTTTTGTAAAAGTTGTGATGGATGTGTGCTTGCTAAATGCTGCCACTGTACCAATATTAATCCGATCGTTTTCCCTGAAGCTCTGCCTAAATGGAAGTTCTAGGCAGGAGATGGGCTGTTGTGCAATGCGAGGCTTTGAGGGCCCTCAGAGGAATCACAACAGGCAAGCTGCAGGTTCTACACTGAATTAATCAGCTGTTACAATCTCTGAATGAATTTTGCTCAGGAGGGGCCCCAAGCAATAAAAACGCCCATTAAGACACATTACCTTTCTTTTTTTCTTTCTTTGTCAGTAGATTTTAACTCCTCAGCTATATCTCAATAAGACATATCCTCCCAAAAATTCTCCATAAAACTCTTTCCCAAAGAGATCAAACTTTGCCTCTGTGAGTGATATTTACCAGTCACCCAATTATTTTAGCATGCAGTCAATGCGCGCTGCACACGCCCACGTACAAGGAGACGGGCTGTGGAGGGTGTTTGATTGCGGCCTTTATACTGGAACCTTTGCGTCAGATGCAACAGCTGTCAAAGAAGCAGCTCCCTTCATTAGCAGTCTAGCAGCTCTGCGCCAAAAGCCAAGAGTTGTGCTGGAAAATGCTCTAATCTTACAGCAAGGAATGATGGGGAGCGAGAAAGAACTAGAAGATTTGGAAAGGATTTAGGCAGGGAAAAGATTAGAAACCCATATCGGCCTTATCGTGCAGCCTCCACACTGGGGAGCTGAATGAAGCAGCTGTCAAATTTGAAACATACAAAAGCAAGTAATCCCACAGTAAACAGAATGCTGGGTTTTGAAAACAGCAAAACCCAGAGAGAGAAAGAGCGAGACACAGAGAGAGAGCGAAAGCAAAGAATCTATCAGTGTCTACACTGCCAGTCTATGGAGAGAGCACTCTGCGAGGGTCTCTCGTTTCACGGGCGTGACTGTCAGCATTGGCAGGAGGAGCGTCAGCCACATGGGGAGTGGATGAAAGTGAGAGCACGCGAAGATGCTGACAAAGTCTGCCGCAGAACAGGGTGTTTGGAGAGTGCTGGTGCGTCATCTCCAGAAGGCCTGAAGGGTCTGTGGTCAAGCTAAGGAGAGAGCTTTACACAGCTGTTGCTGTGACCGACGGTCAACAGCCGATGAAGGGGTGTCTGTGAGAAAGTGGCCTTCATCCCCCCTCTCATAGACTCATCAATAATCGACACAAAAATTAGAATACACTGCCCCCCATATGCCCTTGGCAGGAGTCAGCACCAAAGGAAAAAAAGTGTTAAGCCTACTTGATAAATAGTTAATCTTCTCCTGTTTCATTTTTTACACTGTGTGACTCATCACCCGCAGAAAACATCATCATTGATTTTGAGGCACAGATATTAAAAAGCACAAGTATTAAAAGAAGCGCATATAATCACTAAGTCCTGCAATTATTTTTAGCTAGTTTTACAAAGGGCCTTGACATTTGTATATTGTGTTAAATATAAGGAATGCTCTTATCCGAAGAAGTCAGAAGCAGACTTCTTAAGGTGATAGGGAAACCTTGCAATGGCAAAAATAAATAAATCAAAGAAAGATAGAAGTGAAAGGATGTGGTGTTGACAGAAAAAACAAGGTATTTTCACACTGATTTCTCACATTCTTAAGATGAGATCCGCACAAACAATGCACACGCCGAGACCCCAGGGACGGCACACAGCTATTTTAGTGTGAGGCCACAGTCGAATCGGCAGGTGGTTTGATACCTTGTGGCACAGAGAGAAGTCTTATTCGATACATGTCAATCATTAAAGAAGCAGGTTGGAGTCTATATTACAGAGGAAATTAGTGCTTATCATTTCTGTGTCAGTGATGTGACATCAACGCGTTCATCCACTATCCCTCGTAGCATTTTGACAAGCACTAAAACTGCAAATACACATATCCATGCTATGTAGAGTATTTCCTTATGCTATATCATCTGAAGAAATCTACTTTCATTAAGCACAGTTGACAAAAACACAGTATTATCATAGAGAAACACTTTTTCAACCTCATTGCTCACCCAACAACTCGGCAATTAATCAAACCTTGCATGCTAAAACGCTAAAGGCACTGAACTGGAGCACAGGCTGAATAATAAGTTGTAATCAGAGTTGGTGACCCTTTGAAGAAACAAACTCTGCCTCGAGCCCGCAAAGGAATCAAAGCATTTTGCTCACGGAACACAATCTGAGTTTACTGGAGTTTACTCTGCATGTGGACAGAAAAGCCTCCAAACCACTGATTTGAAAGACATGTTTGTGGGTCTAATGGGGCTGTGGCCCAGCTGTGTGAAAAACAGCCCCCAGAAATGCTGCTGTGTGGTTGTTCATGATTACTGAACAGGTCATTTATATATGCATATTCAGCAGCGTGTTTGATACCCCTCTCGACTTCGTTGGACGCTCGCTTTTAAGGCTGCCTGATGCTGCTTGGTATGCAACCCACACAGGCTCTCCTTCAGGGCATCATCAGTGGAGGCTGAAGTCTGATGAGGAAAAAGAGAGGGTGAAGAGCGGGAGGAAAAGAAGTGGAAGAGAGAATTCTTTACACAGCGTTCCCTGAAAAAGCACAGCATCTCCAAAGGGCGTCTGTGTTTTGACAACAGTATTTTGACTTGTTGAACCATAGCTCAAAGGCTTCAGGTCCTCGGTCCCCAATCCTACCCATTCTGCCATCGATTCCAAAGTAACTTCAGCCACCAAACTTTCTGATGTCTTTGACTGCATGCTGCACAATGTCATTCTGCGTTTTTACATTTTTTTTATTTATAAAAATCTCACACCAATGAGCTTGCACATGAGTACCTTGGTTGCCTTTATCCGTTCCTTACTTCTCCTCATAACTCCTTTGGGAAATAAAGCAAGTTGATTTGCCATTCCTGAGCCAAGGCCTTAATTACGTACTAAGTCATGCCTGGCACAGAATTCTCATCTCCTTCTGCTGTATTTGGCCGACACCGTGTGCTCTGAGTGCAGATTGAGGATTGGATGTAGTGTGGGTGCAGTTTGGACGTGATGGTTTGTCTCTCCCATCAGCCCTGATGAGAAAAATCCGAGGTCAGTGTACCGCCCGTTTACAGTCCCTGTACAGCCAACATAACCATATACAGTGGAAAGCCTCAGCACGCCTCCAAAGCCTATGCATGTATAATGACATACTGAACTAATAAACGCGGTCAATCTGTTTTGTAAATCCCTCTTGTGCAATTCCAGAATTAGAGGAGAATTGCAGTGTGGGAATGATGGAAGAAAAAACAAGAAGGGGAGGAAAGAAATGAGATTGCCTCTCATTGCCGGAAGCTTTCCAAAAACCCTTTCTTTCTCTCTCTCTCTCTCTGAGCTTATTGGTATCTTATTAGATATATCTCTGCCATACAAAGTTATTGTGCTGGGAGTCTTTTCAAGCCCCAAATCCCAGCAAAGCTTCTAATAATCTGTCAACTGAGGAAGATGCCCCCACAGACAAGGGCCTCCTAATCCACATAGATCAATGGCAGACTGCCTGGCCGCAGCTCCCCCAGCCCCCTGACCACTGTCCACCCAGTGACAGCAGCTTCCTTCGTGGCCTGTGTCTCCCTCTCTGCCACAAACACATCCTCAAAGTCCCAGCGGGCCGTCGTGAGGTTAATGAGTGGGATAATGGAGGCGTATTAGAGTCAATAACTAACCTTTAGATGTGGGTCAGCGAGAGCAACGGGGAGGCACCGCACACCACAGCCAATCACCATCACTAGAACTAATAGGTCCTTTATGGAATACAGACTTTCCAATTACCCGGCATGCTTCAACAGACATCTGCGTACAGCTGGCCCCACTTGTCAAAACACAGAGGATGTTCTAAGAGATCCAGCAATTTGAGTTATATGTGAAGAAAGGCCTTAATGGCACATCACATGTTTTTATAACGTGTATGAGAGTCCGTAGATTTGCACCACAGAGGGCTATGAGTGAAGTAAGAGGATTGTCTCTCTCTCTTATCATCCACCCTCGAAGAGATAGGGTACTTTCTCTTTCTATCTCTCACCAACTTCTCAAAAACGAGATCTCTGTGCCTGCCCTTCTCCCTTCATCTCCCTCAGCTTGAGGGCACAGCAGACAGTGAATGCCATAAGGGATGGACTTAGAGGAGAGTGAATGACGGTGATTTGATTCATTAGATTGGTTGTGATCACCGCTAGATTATAAACTCCGACAACTGGCTGTCATCTCAGAGACAGGGGACCGTTGGTATTTTGGTCCCTAATGTGGCCATCTCCAGGGATGTCCGAGCCAATCATGGGTCTAATGAGAGAGACAGACGTGTAGAGCGGTGCGGGATCCTGTTCCATCAGGCTGGTTAGCCTGCTTTATAAATCAGTTCCTTGGTGAGTGAAGACACATGTCAAGTACTCGCAATGCTGTGGGCAAAAAAAAATGCAGGGTGACACATCCAATATTTTTACTCAGGGGAGAGCGGCTCCAATCAAGTGTAGCAGTTTTTAGTCATTTATCCTAAATCTATCACAGGTTGTTTACTCATTTTTGTATTTACCTCCTTACTTCCTCTACCTCCCTTAAGTCTATCTATCTATCTATCTATCTGTCTATCTATCTATCTATCTGAATAAAGACAACTGAACTGGATAGAGTAAGATACATACAGCTGATGCATATAGTGTTTACCATTTCAAACATGAATGCATTACAGATACAGATAACAAGTTTGCTCTCTTGCTCACTGCTCGAATATACTCATCATTAAAAATGTATGTTCTCAACTACATCTGGAACACAAAGATTTGCTTCTTCTGTACAAGCTCCTCTCTGCTTCATAATAATGGGTAAATGTGCAGCTGTACCTGACATGAGAAGCCCTCATCATCCCAATGCTGTACTGTTACTTTGTCAAAGGTGAAAAATGTGTTTGTACACATACAGGTTTGCACAGCTGACCATATTAGGACTTCGCATTGACTTCCTTTCATGGAGAGTCTAACCATAACCTTATCCCTAACCTTAACCATGTCCAATTCATGCCAAATATTAACCGAGCCACAATTCACATCTTACCCTTTACACACACACACACACACACACACACGCAAGCACAAACCAGTCATTTCATTCTGCTCAGCTATATGTTTTGCACTTAACTGCAATCAAATTGATCTTAGTTTACAGACCAATGACTAACTCAGTGCTTCAAGAATACTGACCCGGAAATGTTAAAAACGTGTACAATTTTATGAGAGTAACACACTTACAATCTACCAGAATAACATTTATAAGCAAAAAAAACTGTTTTAGAGCATAATAAAAATGTCCGAACCCTTTTTATGAAACTCTGTAATACACTGTCCTGTTTACTCCTCTGTGGCGTTGTCTTGCTTTGAAAGTATAGAGATATTGAGAGAACATGATCTTTGTCAGTGATGCGCAGTACGACAACAGAAAACACCATAACTGCTCTCTAGGGAAGGAGTTAACAATGCAAATGGGAGGAAGTGGAACCACATTTTGCCCTAAGTGCATCTCAACTGAATCACCCTGCCCCGAGGACACACATTGTTGCCCTTGAGCTTGTTCAGCGACATGATGTCTCTGTCTGTGCGCCTTTGGACCTCTATGGACATCTGCATTAATCATATGCGTTGACTTCTTTATGTATGACTCTTTTCTGATGCAATATGACTTTTTTAACACAAACCCACCTTTCAGTTTCTGACATTTAAAAAAAAAAAAAAATCTAATCAAATAATGAAAAATAAATACAAAACGTTGAGATGTGAATTTTTGATATGTGCCTCAAGGCGATGGATTTCATATGCAAGCCTTGCTGCTGATTATTTTAGAATAATCACTCCATTACATGAACATGTCTCCAAGGCGTGGTGTGGTGCAGCATGATTCCTCAAAATAATTATATTTGTCTCAAAGCAATAGTTGTTTCATCTGGGGCTGAATATGAATTTCGATATCTAAACAATGGTGCAAACAGGGGAAATGCCCGCAACATTCTAAACCCACAATGCTGTGGGTTCTTGTTGGATCACAGCTGGAAAACATAAATGTATTAATATTTTGTTCAGCTTCTTTGAACAACGGATTAATGATTAATATTAGTAGATATATAACAACCTCTCCTGGAACCGTCACCTTATCGTGGTGGAGAGGTTTGCGTGTCCCTGTGAACCTGAGGGCTGTGTTGTCTGGAGCCTTGTGCTCCTGGTAGGGTCTCTCATGGCAGAGTGGTCTCAGGTGAGGGGCCAGACTAAGAATGGTTCAAAAATCCCCAATGAATATCGGAAAAAGAGGAGATGTGACCCGGCCCGGAGGAAGCCCGGGGCCCCCGTCTGGAGCTAGGCCCAGACGGAGGGCTCGATGGCGAGCGCCTGGTGGCCGGGTTTGCCACGGAGCCCGGTCGGGCACAGCCCGAACAAACTACGTAGCACCCCCCCTCTCTTCATCTCATGGGCCCACCACCTGTGGGAAGACCCGTTGGGGTCGGGTGCGCAGCCACATGGGTGGCAGCGAAGGTCAGGGGTCTCGACGGACCAGACCCGGGCGGTAGAAGCTGGCTCTGGGGACGTGGAACGTCACCTCGCTGTGGGGAAAGGAACCGGAGCTTGTGAGGGAGGTGGAGCGCTATCAGTTAGATCTGGTGGGGCTTACCTCCACGCACAGTCTCAGCTCTGGTACCGTACTCCTGGATAAGGGTTGGACTCTATTCTTCTCCGGAGTTGCCAAGGGCGTGAGGCGCCGGGCGGGTGTGGGGATACTCATAAATCCCCGGCTGAGCGCCGCGGTGTTGGAGTTTACCCCGGTAGACGAGAGGGTCGCCTCCCTGCGCCTAAGGGTTGTAGGGGGGAAAACTCTGACTGTTGTTTGTGCGTATGCACCAAACAGCAGCTCAGAGTACTCGGCCTTCTTGGAGACCCTGAATGGAGTCCTGTATGGGGCTCCAGTAGGGGACTCCGTAGTTCTGCTGGGTGACTTCAACGCCCACGTGGGCAACGATGGAGACACCTGGAGAGGCGTGGTGGGGAGGAACGGCCTCCCTGATCTGAACCCGAGCGGTCGTTTGTTATTGGACTTCTGTGCTAGTCATGGATTATCCATAACAAACACCATGTTCGAACATAAGGGTGCTCATAAGTGTACCTGGTACCAGAGTACCCTAGGCCGAAGATCAATGATCGATTTTGTGATCGTGTCATCTGATCTGAGGCCGCATGTTTTGGACACTCGGGTAAAGAGAGGGGCGGAACTGTCAACCGACCACCATCTGGTTGTGAGTTGGATCAGGGAATGGGGGAAATTTCCGGATAGACCTGGTAAGCCCAAACGAGTAGTGCGGGTGAACTGGGAACGTCTGGAGGAGGCCCCCGTCCTAGGTATCTTCAACTCACACCTCCGGCGGAGTTTTTCTGGCATTCCTGTGGAGGTTGGGGGCATTGAGCCGGAGTGGGCGGTGTTCAAAGCCTCCATTGCTGAAGCTGCGGCGGCTAGCTGTGGCCTCAGGGTCTTAGGCTCCTCAAGGGGCGGTAACCCTCGGACACCGTGGTGGACACCGGTGGTCAGGGAAGCCGTCCGATTGAAGAAGGAGGCCTTCCGGGATATGATATCCTGGAGGACTCCTGACTCGGTTGCAGGGTACCGACAGGCCCGAAGGGCTGCAGCTGCTGCCGTGTCGGAGGCTAAGCAGCGGGTGTGGGAGAAGTTCGGAGAGGCCATGGAGAAGGACTTTCGGTCGGCACCAAAGTGTTTCTGGAAGACTATCCGGCACCTCAGGAGGGGGAAACGGGGAACCATCCAAGCTGTGTACAGTAAGGATGGGACTGTGTTGACCTCAACTGAGGAGGTCGTCGGACGTTGGAAGGAACACTTTGAGGAACTCCTGAATCCGAATAACACGCCCTCTATGTTGGAGGCAGAGCTCGAGGTTGATGGTGTTTCGTCGTCAATTTCCCTGGTGGAGGTCACTGAGGTAGTCAAACTTCTCCGCATTGGCAAAGCCCCAGGGATTGATGAGATCCAGCCAGAAATGCTAAAGGCTCTGGGTGTTGAGGGGCTGTCATGGTTGACACGCCTATTCAACATCGCGTGGGAGTCGGGTACAGTGCCAAAGGAGTGGCAAACCGGGGTGGTGGTTCCCCTGTTCAAAAAGGGGGACCAGAGAGTGTGTACCAATTACCGGGGTATCACACTTCTCAGCCTCCCTGGTAAAGTCTACTCCAAGGTGCTGGAAAGGAGGGTTCGGCCGATCGTCGAACCTCAGATTGAAGAGGAACAATGCGGTTTTCACCCCGGACGTGGAACTACGGACCAGCTCTTTACTTTCGCAAGGATCCTGGAGGGGGCCTGGGAGTATGCCCATCCGGTCTACATGTGTTTTGTGGATCTGGAGAAGGCATATGACCGGGTCCCCCGGGAGAAACTGTGGGAGGTGCTGCGGGAGTATGGGGTAAGGGGGTCTATCCTCAGGGCCATCCAATCCCTGTACTCCCAAAGCGAGAGCTGTGTTCGCGTCCTCGGCAGCCAGTCAGTTTCGTTCTCAGTGGGAGCTGGTCTCCGCCAGGGCTGCGCCTTGTCACCAATCCTGTTTGTGATATACATGGACAGGATATCGAGGCGTAGTCGTGGTGGGGAGGGGTTGCAGTTCGGTGGTCTGAGGATCTCGTCACTGCTTTTTGCAGATGACGTGGTCCTCATTGGATCATCGGCCTGTGACCTTCAGCACTCACTGGATCGGCTGGCGGCCGAGTGTGAAGCGGCTGGGATGAGGATCAGCACCGCTAAATCTGAGGCCATGACTCTTAGCAGGAAACCGATGGATTGCTTACTCCGGGTAGGAAATGAGTCCTTAGCCCAAGTGAAGGAGTTCAAGTACCTCAGGGTCTTGTTCGCGAGTGAGGGTACTATGGAGCGTGAGATTGGCCGGAGAATCGGAGCAGCGGGGGCGGTATTGCGTTCGCTTTACCGCACCGTTGTAACGAAAAGAGAGCTGAGCCGCAAGGCAAAGCTCTCGATCTACCGGTCGATCTTCGTTCCTATCCTCACCTATGGTCATGAGGGCTGGGTGATGACCGAAAGGACGAGATCGCGGGTACAAGCAGCCGAGATGAGTTTTCTCAGAAGGGTGGCTGGCGTCTCCCTTAGGGATAGGGTGAGAAGCTCAGCCATCCGTGAGGAACTTGGATTAGAAAGGAGTCAGCTGAGGTGGTTCGGGCATCTGGTAAGGATGCCCACTGGGCGCCTTCCTTGGGAGGTGTTTCAGGCACGTCCAGTGGGGAGGAGACCTCGGGGAAGACCCAGGACTAGGTGGAGAGATTATATCTCAACACTGGCCTGGGAACGCCTCGGGATCCCCCCGTCAGAGTTGGTCAATGTGGCCCGGGAAAGGGAAGTCTGGGGCCCCCTGCTTGAGCTGCTCCCCCCGCGACCCGACCCCGGATAAGCGGACGAAAATGAGATGATGAGATGAGATATATAACAAATAAAAAAAATTCTCCAGAATTTATAAAATTCTACATAATTTCAAACCAATAGTTACTTCTGAGCATCATCTTATACTTAAACCCTAAACAACATCTATTCACATCATAGGTGCGGCATGAGAACTTTCTCAATATATGTTATTGTTCCAGAGAGAGAGAGAGAAGATACATATATATCATTGTTATTATGTGTTTTGCACTCTGGGCAAAAAAAAACACATGCATGCTATAACAATAAAATCCAAACACCACATCTACAAGCAATTCTCTGAGGAATAGCATCACACACATGACCTTAAACAAATGTATAAGAAAAAAAACATTTCTTTGTTATGATGTCTTTTAATTTACAAAACAACATTGCCTCCTGTAAAAAAACATGCACATAGGTGGCTTGAATGGATGGATAGTTGGATGGATGGATGGATGGATTTGTTGACTAAACACTTTTTAAGCCAATTTTCATTTTTTGTTTGAAACTTCTTCAGCATTGTTTATTTTATCCATGACGGTTCCAAAACTTATACCTTGTGTGTATAACTTAAACCATGATGACAGAGGCCTGCTTACCTTAAGAAATTGATTAACTACAATGTTTTTCTGCTTGGTATCTTTTGTAGATAGCCCCGACATCAGCCCTTACCCTAACAACTCGACCATAACGCCTAACCCTAAGCCCCTTGGTCTGAAACAAACAAAAAACCTAGAAGTCAGAAGTGTGAAATCTCCTTCGGGACAACCTTAAATAGCTTTTCATGGTCATATGACTGGACCAACCGATAATTCTAACACTAGCCACCTCACCTAGATGTTTAAACCAAACCAACTAACTAATCGTGTTCTGGAGCAAAGAATTCAGAGGGTTGAACCCTAATCTCAAGAGTAAGCTTCATAAAAAAATCTAAAAGCTGAGCTAGGACTGTATACAGACGTCTATCTAACCTATGTAAGAGTTCATTAGATCTGTTCAAGTCACATTTATATCTGTTTGAAAGTCCCCATTTCAACTCTTATAGACACTGTACAGTTCTAAGATCCGTTATTACCGTAATACATGGAATTTAACATTATGAGTATTTAAAAGTTAAGCAGTGCAGTTGCAATAAATAGAAAAAAACTCAGTCCAAATTGAATGCTGCTGTCAATCCCTGTCGGGCAAATAGAAACCAGTCCTTTCTCTATTCATGAATTAAAACTTATTCTGCTCCCACTCCCTGCATTCCTGCCTCACGTCGAAGGTTAGATGATGAATTGGCCAAGTGTGAGCTTGTGACTGGAGCTGCATTGTTCATGGACGATCAACCCTCGCAGAAAAGTCTGGGGCAATGATGTGTTAGCACATCCTCCTGAGATGAGTCACCCTGATGCCTTCTGACAGGCCTCATTCCACTAGTCAGAGTGGCGAACCAGGAGTGCAGCTTTGCCCCAAACACATGCTCCAGGGCAGACTCCATCTGGCCCAAATGAGACCAAGGGAAGGGGAGGTTAAAAATAACCAACAGGGAAGGTATGGCAGAAACACAAGGCAGGGATGAGATGAAAGCATGCACGCACTGCAGCAGACTGCCATTGAGGCAGAACTGTGCGGCAGCCTCAGATGGGCAAACAAGCTTTATTGATTTGTTTTGTTTTTCTGACAGAACGAGGTTCAACTGAAAATGTAATCCTGACGGTTAAGCCTATTCGGAAAAATATACAAGAATTGTGCAGCGAACGCTAATCCACACGTTAATCCATTGAACTAAAAGTGGTATATATTTGACTTTTCACAGTGCATCTTTCTTATTTTCAGGCAGCTCAGGCAATATCATCATGTCGCTTTGGACATATGAATGGCATTTTCATAACGCAACCAGGATTAATATCTAATCTGTCATTTCGAGCGGGATCAAAACAGTCTCATCACTATAGCGACTTTGCTGACGGTTAAAATATTGCTTTTCAAAACGTTTCTATCAGCTGAAATTGTTTTTGAAGAGATGTAATACAGTAAATTCTAAAAATTGAAAGAAAAACAGAAAACAAAAAACACGCTGGTATCAGTCAAAACCCCTCACACATGAATTATTCATGATAGGAATAGTTTGATGTCGTAATCAGAGACACTAGAGGGTAAACTTATATAATGTTAAATAGATTACATGTTTTTTAAGATGGTCTTTCTCTTATACCTTTTCATTTAACACGTTAATTGTGGTCCTGAGTCAAACTCAGAACCTATTAGCTGCAGTGACTCAGCCTTCTCTTACCCTCCCATGAGTTCTCATCATCTCATCTCATCTCTCCAAAGTGGAGAAAAACGTATATCAGACAGCATCCTCTTTGAAGACTCGCTCCCTGCCGTCATGGTTCATTGTCGAAAGATATCTGTCCATTTCCGGGGGGAAAAAATAGGTTCATTGTTCAGTTAGGATGCGTGGCCCTGTGCCTCAAGCCTGGCATTAACCTTCCTCTAACACACACACACACACACACACACACAGCTCTCTCTCTCGGCCCTGCCGCCTTTCTGCTGCATTCTGGTATCTTCGTGGTTGGTTAGCACACTTGGATGAGGGGTAGTAGGGTGGGGGTGAGAGGGTTGGCTAGGGATGAACTGACAGGTTATTACTGGCTTTGTGGGGGATTAGTCCATAAAAGCCTGTCAGCCCCATGGCCAGCACGGCCAGACCCCAGCAAATAAAATAAAATAATCTCTGTAAAAATGGTCTGAGAGACAGGGACAGCGACTGACAGACAGGAAGGGAGAGATAGATACCCAAATATCCTGGTGCTCTTCAACAGGAAAAAAAAATATTCAATCTGTCCTAATTTTTTTGTTTCCGTTTTTTTCTTCTTTTTTTTTTTTAACCCGTGCCTGGGGATATGTCAGTTGGAATGAGATTAAACTCCCACAGCATAGAGATGGGAAACCGGAGTGGAACACATCTCAAATGCTTAGAGCTCCTGTTTAGAAAAGCTGCATTCTTTCCACTGCTTCAATAGATGTGGATCTGACTCATGTGGGCTGTTGCATAAGCAGGTACAATCATTACCAGGGACCTAGTTTGGTTGGAGAACTCTGCTCTTGTAATTCTGAATTTAAAAAAGCTTTGACAAGACATAATCACACAATGTTCTCTCTTTACCAGAAATGAACAAAGGGTACTTTAGATATTTAAGAGTGATTGAAGTGTTCAGAAAAAGGAAATATGAACTATAAAGTATGATCATTAAATGCATTAAGTGGCTTAGACTTAAATGCGAAGAGGCCATTGTTCTCTGGTTTATGGACAGAAAACCTCACTGCATTAAAGATAAACTATTGTAAGGTTTTGAGTTAAGAGTTGGATTTTTAAGGGTTTAACATAAAAGTTGTTCTGTTTCTAGAGTCCAGGTCCAGTTTAGATAATGTGCTGACAGTCAGGATATATCCAAACGTTTGAATGTGGCAGGGATGATTGGGCGGGTGGACGATCCAGAACCAACACAGGTTAGAAAGTTACAGTACACTATTAGTACAGTGACAAATCTTCACAATACAGCAAAGGAAGACGTTTCCCAACAAGTTGCTGTGCTTTTACAGGATTTTTACTGTATAATCAACAAATGCCTACTTTAGAACCAGTATACAGCACGTTGCTGTAGAACTGCAAAGCATCATGGGAAGAAAACATTGGCTGGTGAATTTTACAGTAGGTGTTTTTTCCTGTGAATCAAAATGACATAAATTTACCGTGGAACTTTTGAAGAGAGCGAAACATAATTTGTCTTACCCGTATATTTTGAATTATTTCTAAGAGTCATTTGTTTTTATACTCACATGTACAGAGAAGAACCCAACATCTTAGACACAAATGATTATGAGAATAAGGTTTCAAAGATTGCATTAACTGCAATTGTCATAGATCAATTAGTATTATCTATATATTTCCACTTCTACGTATATCTACTAAATAAAGAAATCTCTGTATGTTTCTGTCTCTCTTAAAACTCCTAGCTCAAGTACTGTTCATCATATTGCCTTCACACTTTCTGTGTTAGCCCAGTGAAGTGCAGCTTGGAGTTTAGTGTGATTTGGACCAATTATACTTTCAATATTAAACTACCAGTAGGTTCTTACTTGAGGGTTCTGTGGACCAGCAGCCAGTCTTCATTTCTACAGGTCACTCTTACAGTTTCAAAAAGAAAAGTGCAACCAGCATCACCACAGTCCAAACAAACTGCATAGACATTTTGGTTGGCCCTCTTTAGGATTTCGCACAGTTGACACACAAGTCAATTCCCCAATTTCAACACTTTCTCCCTCTTTGCATATACACTAATTGACAAAACACAATAGTAGGACATCTAATTTATGGCTGGAATGAATTGCACAGCAAGAAATAAATGAAAGCGGAAGAAAGGGGTTCTCACAGTATAGTAATCAATGTGTAGGTAGTAATCAGTTTATACTATAGTGGCCTTGACGGTAGTAAAGTTGGAGTCTTCTTTCTGCAAAACTAAAATATCCATGTGTTCCAAGCCACTAGCGTTTTAATGTTTTCGGGATGTTTCGGCGCACAGAATGACAAATGATCAGAGTATCATCAAGGTTTCTCCCTTGTGAGCAAACAAACGTAGACTTTTTTATTTGACAAAAACACCGCTCTGCAACTGTTCAGCAATGTACAGAGTGAGCACACCATTCGTGAGCTTTGGCTTTCCATTGCTCCTAAAGGAACAAAAATAACAATTCTTAACTCACACAGTGTATGGCCAGCCTAACTCCTAATGTAAGGAGTTTATCACAACCGCACAATCCAACATAACTTCAATATCATCACTCAGTATTTACGAAGTTTGACAGTAATATGATCGAGCCACTTTTATAAATTAGCGTGTTGAGTTGTAAACCTTTTCAAAATATTAAGAAAACCTTTTTGGGGGGAGGGAACATAACAAAATATCATGATGATTCAGATTTAAGCAGAAAAAAAAAACATCAGTTACCACCTTGCATGAGATAAGACGTGTAAATAAATGCCAATGCCAGTGAAAAATTATCATTAGGAGATTTATTTTAAGCGAATGCAGGTGGCCTCTCAGAAGCACTGAAGTTAAACCTGCTGTCAAGTTCACCAGATTTTCACAGGCAACCCTGACTTTTTTAAGAAACTCCCGTCTGAGTAAGTCATCCAAATAAACTAATTACCTGGGAGTGGATACAAATTCATTTCCAGACCATACAGTGCTGTCAGTTCTCTCACCGTTGCTCCAAGCACTCTAATATATTGATTTTAGACCTGTTAGCTTATCATTAATCAGTTGTTACACATTGTGTTAGATTATCTATCCCTCTATTTATCTCATTCTTCATTTAACATCAGGCATAAATCTTTTTTTCAAATTGTATGATGTGAAGTAAATTTAATTGTCAAAATAACTAGGCAACAAATAAGTAAGTGAATAAGTGACATACTGGAATAAGGATAATATTGCACAAGAAGTATACATTTCAATTCATTAAATATCGGCTGGTGAAAAGGTGAAAATAATAATTGTATTACTAATAAGCTGTTCTATAGCGTGTGAGTACATGTGTGACTTGTTGAAATACTGCTTTCTCCATAAAGGTTTTGTATATACTGTTGCACTATGTCAAAAACTGAATTATAAAGTTTGGTCAGACCTGAAAATGAAATATGAAAAACCCTGACTAACTTCTAATCCATGTAACATTCGCAATGCTTTACTGCTTCTTATCTTCAAAAACATGTTGTTTTTTTTACTTTACCTTGAAACTACGTAGCTGCGTAGCTTATGGTGGCTATCAGAGAAATAGGATAGTAGGCGGTCTCCATCGACAATCAGTAACTCTACCTCCCTAGTGAAGGAGGTGTAGGTTGAGGCCAACACTCCTCCACTGCTTTGCATTGCCCCATATTCACTCAACCATGTAGCCTTTTGAGCGGTCCACTCAAATGTGATGAATTTGATCAATTCCCTCTCACATATACCACCCACATACCCAGCTTCCCACAGAAATATGTAACATTACAGGAATGACAGATTCTCTGACCACCATTTGTTTGTGACCTTTAACATAAATTGGCATGATTACATTTAAGAGAAAATATGTTTTAATATTTTCTATGCTCAATATTGCTGTCCTATAAGACTGAAACTGAACAAACTGTAGGTGCCTCTCTCACTCTGCGTCCTTTGTGTTCCACACACCAAACCACCCTGTTGTTTTATATTCTGCACAAGCTCAGCGCTTCTGTGGTTACCAGTGCTACACAGCATTGGATCTATTGTAACCCATTTATGTTAAATCTTTAAATGTCCCCTCCTTCATCAAAGTCTCACATTGTAATTACAAATTGTAATGATATTGATAATAAACTATTTATAAAGCACTCAAAACAAGGTTACCAAAAGGTTTGATAAGACAACAAAATAAAAGTAATTAAAAAACTGTTTAAATGTCAAGCAATCTTTAACCAACAGATGCAAAATTTAATTAAATAATTAAATAAATAGAACAATATAAATGAGTAAAAATAATCACATAAAATTAGGGTGGCAAGAAAGCCATTGTAAAAAAACTGTTTAGTGTTATATGTTAAATTAAAAGATAACAATACAGACCACAAACCTAGTATAATAATATTTTTAAACTCTATATTTTAAGGCCATAGTGTATAGTGAGTTACAGAAGTCAAAACAAGAGAAAATAAAGCATGTAAAACAATCTCAAATTGCTATCGCTGCTTTTATCCGAATCAACCCTATCATTAGTAAATAACTGCTTAAGCACAATAACCAAAAGACGATAATTAATATTCCTAACTAAAAAATCTTCTTCTATTCGCTATGTACAGTATTTCTCAACCTTTATGTACAATCCCAGCTAAGCATATTGATTTAGTTGCCATGCAGTTGCACTAAATCATTTAAAAAAGAAAATTCTCCAGAAAAGAAAGAAAACAGCTTCTTTTTTTGTGCCTTCATAGATATTTCCAATTACCTTGAAGTACAATACAATGTCTACAGTCTAACAACCCTTTTTATCACACCACAGATTTTGTTTAACTATTAATATATGTTTTCATAAAGTATTCTAATGAGCTCCTATGCTGGCTTTGACTATAAAGCTAATTATTTGGGAACCTTGCCTCTGCTCTGCTTCTGCAGATGATGTATTATTGAATGATAACTTACAGCGCTCAATCAGGCAGCCCCTGTGACATGCTGGGGCTCACATTTCAGCTTCACTTTAATTACACTGGCAGTCTACGTATATAGAGCCACATGTAGAGCATTAGTGGAAATCACACTGCTGCCTGTTAATTGCCTGTCATTTGTGCTCTGGTGACATTCGGGAGCTGTTATGAAACACATTTTGAGAAAGTTTTGAGATTTAATTTTACTTTATGTGACTCTTGTATTTCTTTGAACTTTGGGAAGATGATTAATGATAACAGCCTGACAATTTTTTTGTCCAATATTACATTAGCTGAATACAATACACAATGATCATCGGATTTAATGGGTGATTCTGTCTGATATAAAACCGCTTATCATTAACTCAGTAATTTAATGGGGATTAATGCAAATCACATTAATATTTACTGGCATACTGTTATTAGCTTATATGATTCATTTTATAAGATACAAAGTGTCTTTTTATGAGGAACAATCCTTGACAATCTGTGTCCCAATTATGAATTTCACAAAGAACAGAGAGGGAAGAAGCTTGATTAAATATCCTTGAAGTGAATGTCACTTTACAGGTACGCGTGATTATTACAACTCATTAATCTTGATCTGCAAGCTTGTGATAAGACTGTTCATTAATGTGTGCAAGATTTATTCCAGTGCCGAAAGAAGGAGTGACCACCGGGTTCCTTCAATCACGAGCACTAAGGATTACATCATAATGCAGCTTTCTATGTGGCTACATCAGACTGTTGGCAGATAAAACCCATCGTACCTCTAAATTTGTAAAATTGTCTTATTTCAAAATGTTACCCTTTCAAATAAAAATGACATGCAATTAAACAAAGCAGACTCATAACCCGAAATTAAACTCTTAACTCATAAAGTTTACTTGTAGTTTGCCTCAAAAGACTCGTGCTTACAACTGAGATGAAAAGCCCCATTTCATTGAAGAAGTGAAATTCCAAAGTAATGTCGTCCATTTGCAGGGTATCAGTTTATTTATCAGTTTCTGGTGTGTTATAAACACCTGGAAAGAACCACACAGAACGTTAATAGCCAATAAAAACAAAACAAATACTGAATTCAACTCAGTTTATGTGTCCTCGTGCAAAGTTGAATGACATTTATCAGCTTTTCACAGACATGCTGGATGTAATGTTTCCCCTGGTAATACTGTATAATACACATTTTCACAAAGAAATCTTTAGTCAAAATATCAACCATTTCAAACCTCTACCACTGCACGAACAATAAACAGCAGATTCAAAGTTCATCACAGCTCTTTCATGCTGGCAGATGGATATTTCTCATTATTTCACGTCGCGTTAGTTATTAAGGTTTGTCTTTGTGCTGCTACTATAAGGATTTAAATGTATTGCATTACCTTTTTTTTAATGCCAGTATGGAGTGTGACCATTTCATTTGACCCGATGAGAAAAACAAGCTGGAGTGGACAGTCAGCTCACCTTGTGACGGCTGAATGACTGACAGAGTTATCAAAGAAACAGACGAGAAAAAAACTGCTGCCTGGAGAAACGGTGTGAACGCTTATTGAAAGGCTGCTGGAGGTGAAGCCTGATCTCCGTGACATGCCTGAAATAGCGTAGAGCCACTGTCAAAAAACGACTTTTGAGACACAGCACCATGGAATGGGTGACATTTCCAAACAATTTCCTGTACTTGGATAAAGTTCATGCAACACAATACGATTCTGAGAGGCAGCCGTAGGCTAACGTTCACCTCTCATGGCCGTCATCGAAAATGAAGTAAAGTCCAATTCGAGACTGAAATACCTTGGCTGCTGTGAAGGATATGAAACAAAATTAAAGAGAAGATGAAGAAGGTTATATAGACCTCTTTCTTCTTTTACGGATAGGCTGTTAATCCCAACTGTAAAGTCATTGGTGTGAAAAAGAGATTTCTGCGATTAAGAAGTAAGTATTTAGTCTTGTTGACAGTGATTGAAGAGTAAACTTATTTTGTGTTAAATAAGCAAGTCAGGATGATTGGCAGCTTTGTCAAGCAGGGCATCAATGTGGGAGGCCGGCAGCTGCATAACTTAATTTACTGTTTAGAGAACAAAGTCAGCACAAATTTCTCTATATTAGACTTGGAGAACTTAACCTAGCGAGGCAGCTGGACTCCTCTGAAGCGAGAATCCATCATGCCAGGCTACAAGCTATTCTCTTGTGGCTGTGGCATAGTGATTTGAACCAATCTGCCTCCGTAGCTGGGTTTAATGACAATGGCAACTCCTAATTAGTGTTTCTTCACTGGAAGAAAAGGAAAAAAACAACACTGAAATAGTATATGATGATAAGATGTTGTCTGTCATCTGCTGACTGGAGCGGGAGTCGGATGGTCTTTGGTACATTTGAAAAGTTAACGTTGGTTGTTACTCTTTAATGGTAAATTGTTCATATACTTCAGATAATTGTTTTGCCTTTTTTCTGTTCACAAAATGAAATGCATCAGCCACGTTTTTGTTCTTGGCATGAAGTCCCGCTGTTTGTCCGAGCAAGCTAATTCCTAACCAGGCAGCATTTAGAGAATGAACCACAACTTGCCCTGTTAATGTGTCCCGCTGCGTCACACATGAATTCCATTGACATCTGTGAATGCTGACCATTATCTTTCAATTAGAGCAGTGAATTAGAACTGTCCCTTGATGGCTGCCTAGGATTGGGATGAGCCAGTGATGAATGTGAGACAGCAATTGCCACACAAACTACACACGCCAAATTGACTTGACAATGAATAGGTGGAAATGCGAGGGCTGCAAACTGAATCATTTCTTATTAGCTGTCAATTTAATCATGTTCAGCACTGCTGCAATTGAGGGACTTATTACAAATGTGTGGCCTGATCCACCCCATTACGTGCTCACAAACCTAAGGGCAAAGTGTTTTGGGGTAAATTTGTGAGAGCCGAGACTTCATTAGGATTCCTTGTACTCTTTTCTCGAGAACTTTTATTCTTGTTCTCTCACTGTTCTCAGAGTGTAGCACCATCAGACCCTTGTAGTGGATGGCACTTTGGTTGTATGGAGGGGCTGTCTAAGAGTAACTGCTTTGATTTTTCTGCAGCTTTCTCTTTGAGAAATTACTCCAGCTCTCAGTTCTGTGCGATTACAATGAGACTGGCTTAGACTGGGCTTGGAAAGTACAGACCAGGGTCAGATCCGTGGAGACACAGGTCCCACTGGGAAACTCATTGATCACCCCGACCTCGAACTCTTCCAAGTATCAACATTTAAAGAAAGAGAGCAGAAGAAGAAAAATCACATATTAAATAACAACACTGAGTTGTACTTTTTGTTGTAAACTTTTCCATCAGTATCATTAGATAGTTGAAATTAAGTGTAAAGCAGAATTTGTAGTTATTTTACCGTCAGTCTTTTCTCATTTTATTCTTAACCCAATTGTCTATCATCCATTCAACTTGTTAAGTCAGTGGTAACAGTAAACAGCCACCAGCGTGACTTGTTGATTCTGATGGTTTAAGCAATAATCCTGATTATTCACTCCTGGTTGATTTGGAGATGGCATGGTGGCATCAGGAGGGTGACCCGACTGTCCTCACTCCATCCACCATTGTGTCTTGAATAATACCAGTGCATTTACTTTCACACTGGTGCTCCTTTTCGTCACAACGTTTCTGCCCACCTCCAGAGTTGGTTTGGCCAATAACAATGCATCCTGGGTACATTTACTTCTGAACTTTACAGTCCTCAAGTTCTTTCCTAATTCACTCAGACCCCCCAAATAGATAAATCAAGTCCAGCTGCACTCAGGGGCTAAATGTTCTTTTACTTTATGATGTAAAATTATTTGCATCTCTCGCGATTGAAGTTTCAGTGTTCATCAAAATCATGTTCCTCATATTTCTTTTCATTGACCATCGGAGCACAACATGATGAATGATTATAGAGTGAGCTTTTGATTCATTTTGGTTAAAAAAACAGAGCCTGGATTATACAGCTTTCAGTTCATTGTCTCTCAATCTCTCCACGGCAGGTGTCCTGTGGCACATGTGATTGTGGATGAAACTCAGGCTTTATGTTGGATACAGGAGTTGGCAGTTTGGAAGCCTGACTTGCTCTTGGGTTACAAGTATACATATAGGCAGACCACCAGTGGCAGCAAAATAAGAATAACCCATGCTTTACATAAGGTGGCTGGCCAAATGGGTATGACAAACAAATAAAGATTTAGTGGTTTTGTGACCAGAACTGGAATGTTGTTCATTTTAATCTCCAGGAAACTCTTGGCAGTGAAATGAAAGAGTTATATCTGGTGCCTCTTAGTAAAGCACTTAACTCTCAGCCCTTGCAGTGCAGCTGTCGAGCAGCCAACACTCCAAGACTGTGGATGCACGGAGCAATTGTAGGTTTCACAACAGTGTGAATGTGGTGTAGAGCATTTCTGCATGCTTCTGCATGTTCAGTAAACCTTTCTGCATTAATAGAAGTTCTATTTCACACAGGATTTAACTCCACAAAGAGCTTCATAGGCTTGACTGCATATCTTTGCACCCTATATATTTGCTTACCCTATTTAACCCAATGGGCACTGTGACTCTGAAAGGCCATTACTCAATCCATTAATCAACCATATTTCCTTAGTGAAAGCAAATGACAAGTAAGCTAAAGCCTTAACGTGAGACCGCAAATCAATATCCTCCTAACCCATGATGCTTCATGTAACTTTTGGCTAAGAATAGAGGTCATTTGTAACTTTTAAACTGAAGAAAACAAAAGCCTAGGCCTCATCTGACAGCAGATTGGAATATGTTCCATTCCACCGGTGCACAACCATCAGGGGTAGATCAGGAACTTGTGAAATCCCAGAACCCAAAGAAAAGGTATCTGTAGCGGCTGTGGCTGAGGGGTAGAGTGGTCGTCTTCCAACCTGAAGGTCGGCGGTTCGCCTCCCAGTCTGACCCATCTGCATGCCGAAGTGTCCTTGGGCAAGATGCTGAACCCTGAATGGCCCCCCATAGAATAACAAAGTGCTGCGAATAGATGCACTGTATGAATGTGTGTGTGAATGGGTGAATGTAAAGCTGTACTGTAAAGCGCTTTGAGTGGTCATCAAGACTAGAAAAGTGCTATATAAATACAAAATCATTTACCATATTGGCAATAGAGAGTTTTACATAAGAAGCAATCAGACCATTTCCCACGCACATATTCTCATTCTTGACATATCCTTTCAAACTTCTGAGAGATCTGACGGTCGTTCTCGTCGTTATTTGAGTCACCAGTCAGCAAATTTGACTGACCTTGAGTTGCAAACTGGCAAGTCCAGCTCTTGCAATTCATCTTGCAGATTTTCTGCAAAACTGAAAATGTGCGGTCACTCATAATTTAATGTACATTTGAACAGAAGTGTTGATTTTGTGTTTGGTTGATTAGATATTTCCTGTTGACAAACCCCTTAAAGAAAATAAATCATTCATGAGTCAAAGAGTTAATTTAGACTGATTTCTGATGTCAAGGATTAGATGCTTTAAAAGCTAAGACGAAGAAGAAGGGAAGCCTGGCCAAGCATGTGTGCATCATTGTTAATCCCTTATTCCTGCTTTTGGGGGTTCTAATTAATTTAAGGATGCATGGCAGAAACCAAACAGTAATCTCCAAAGCTGTACTCTTTAATTCTAGCTTCATGTTTTATGACCAGTGCCTAAACAACTAGTAATACTGTCTTGGCCTGCAGCTTTCTCTCTCTTCTCTCCTAAAACATCTTCTGAACATTCACTCCAACACACACACACACAGGTTTGCACAGCTATCTTTATTATGACTTGTGGACAGCCTAAATAAAACCATACCTAACCATAACCTAACCACAATTCACTTAACCAGGACCTGAAGTGACCCTGTGCCTCTTGAGGGCTAGACTTTGGTCTCCATCAGGTCTACTAGTCCTGACTAGGCAACAAAAACGAGTTAACTGACACACACACACACACAATTTCCTCTTTTTCTGTTCCCAAACATTTGCTCCCATCTCCCCTGCTCAACGTAACTCTCACTTCCAATCCTACTTGTTTGCCAACTAGCTTTTTCTCCAGCTATTTCTTTAGGGTGTGATCTATTTTCAAAAGATGGGAGTTTAATGAGTACATTTCTATTTCATTGGATTCATATCATGTCGTTAGCAAAGAAAAAAAACTGATGAATAATAGATCTGACGGTGAGACATCCCTGGAAACATCTCATAACTCTGCTGGTGAGATGAGAGGGACAAGACAAGGTGCTTTTGTTTTGCAGGACTCCATCTCCAACTAATTAATGGATCATACCTGATCTTGAATCAGCATGAGGGACAGCTGACAGATATGAAGCAGAGTGAGTGAAGCCAAATCGTTTCATTTAAAAGTTCCCACAACTGTTTTCGAATTTTTTTATCCAGTGCTAGAGGAGTCCTCTTTTGGAGCTGTGTGATGTCACTTCCCACCCCAGCAGAGCTTGTGAGTGGGCTAAAGTGAGCCCAACCCCCCCGTTGGTTCCGTGTAGTTCCCAAGGCTAGCACACCCTGCCAGTTCCACTCCATACCCAGCACTCTCAGCTCTGTCAGCTTAATTGACTCGCCTCCCATCAGTAAGATACCCCAGCCCCATCGTAATTGGCTGCCTTTTAGCCACCCAGCTAATGCTATTGTTCAGGTACACAGTGTGTCACTATGGATGCAGTGATCAGTCGCACATGAATTCTGGAAAAAAAGGTCCATGTGCTGTTTCTTAACCAGTTTCCTGAACCGCGGCTATATTTCTGCCAACAGCTACCACAATGCCCTGTTTTAATGGCTCTGCACCTACGGTAGCCATGACCAGTGGCATGATGTCTTCAAGTTCCATCCATCTGCATGTCTCTCCATCCGTCTGGCCCTTTGTTATCCATGTGATGATTCAAGAACGCCTTGAGGGAATTTCTTCAACTTTCACATTTCTCTTGGACTAAAGCATGAACTGATTCGTTGGTGTATGTTACAGTAAAGGTTAATGGTCAAGGTCACAGTCACTGTGATCTCAAAAAATGCTGTTTTAACCTGTGATCTTTACACCTGACACAAATCTTCATTTGAGGTCAAAGATGAAATTATTAGATTTTGGTGGTCAAAGGTCAAGGTAACACAAGAATCCTAACACTCATTTTATCAACTTATCATATTGGATAAAATAGTAAAGTGATGACATTTTGTTTACAAAAGGTCAAGAGTCAAAAACACTGTCTCAGTATTATTTATTTTAATTTAAATATGACTGGTTGGCGGAGGCATACAACCATGTGGCAGTAATTTTAGTTTTTAATGTCTTATCCTTCAAGCTCATAAATGTCATTCAATCACTGACTGTGGCTCCTCCCCATGATGTAAGATCCAATGACAGCACTGGCGCATTTTATGATCTGTTTGCATAGGAAGATGATAGCGCTCAACTGAATGCAAGAGAACCACACAGACCAGAGTGAGAAATAATGATTGAGAAAGTAACTTAATGTGTGTGTGTGTGTGTGTGTGTGTGTGTGTGTGTGTGTGGGTTAGAGAAAGAGATAGTTGAGGCTTCTCACAGGCTGCATTGACTCGAGCCAATTGTGGTTCTGTCTGAGTAAAGGTAGTCAATGTTACCTTGATGAGTGCCACTTTGGCCCCGGCTGGGTCAGTTCCCTGCCAGTGTGTAATGAGCCCCAATGAGGGTGAACTCCCTGTTCCCCTATGCCCTGGCCTGTCTGGGCTAATGAGCTCCTGAATATATCAGTGTGGTTGCCCCCCCATCCCCAGTTTCTGGTCCCTCCACCGATACCTTTTCAGTTCACTCACTCCCCCCCCTTTAGGCCTTTTTCCACTCGTACCCGTCACCTTACCTTGTCACCCTGCCTCGTAATGAGCCCTCAGGAACACCTTACATCCCCTTCCAACATACTGTGTCTCCTAATTGTGAGACTTTGTTTGTGGGACAGTCTGACTTTCCCATTTTTAGGGAACCCAGAGAAAAAGAGGTGAGCCCTGAGGTGAGATTCCACTTTACAGTTTAGTCAGCACTGTTGTTTTCCACAGATTGTCTTTCCAAGGTGACTGACCCCTGAGCAAACGTTACCAGTCAAAATATTGGCTGCCATGCATCAGGTTTAAACATTAAACACAATTTTTCATTCACCTCAGTTGATTCGCTTCTTCACAGATTGCCTAACGCAGAAAAGTTATCAGTCGGCTGGGGGGAATCAATCAGGGGGCAACACTATTTCAGACCAGAGTGTTGTTTGCCAATGTGATGTCTGTGATGCCTGAAAAACCCGGGCTGCTGTAGCCAAGTCTCTCGATGGTGTTGGTTTTGGATTTATTTTTCATTCTAGCCCTTTTTTCCCTCCCTCCTTGGCTTTGATTCTCTCCGTCTCTCTCTTACCCCTTTATTTCTCTCTCTCTCGCTCACTTTTCAATGTTACATTTATGCGTCTCAGTATGAACCTTGGAGAGTATTGATGTAAGAAGTGCCAGTGCTGTTTTTGGAGATGCTAACAAATAAGCTTGCTCCACAAAGGTGACTGCCAAGCAGGGATTAATGTAAAACAGAAAATATTAGTGTTCAGAGCCAGATCTCAGCAGAAAAGCAGTGCCCACTTCAATAGTCCCCCCCCCCCCCCCCTTAGTTTAGTGATTCATCTTCGCTTTCCCTTCCTATACAGTCCGTTCTATGCAATTGGCAGTATGAGTCAATACATTCATGCCATTTTGTGTCCCCTAAGGATCTGCATTATACTGAGCATAAAGAACTCTGATATCAATTTGTCCGACATTATTTGTACACTATGTAAATCCAAAGCAACACTACCACTAATCACAAATTCCCTGCAAATTCCATTACAAAGAAATAAATGAACACCTTCAGTTTGAAAGACTCACTGCAGGGCTTCAGGTGAATATATATTTGAATAAACGGGTAAATGACTGTAGTGGGGCCAAAGAAATTCTCAATGCAAAATAACAAAAAAAGAATCAGGAGATTATCACTGAGGAGGGGAAGCGAATTCACCTCTTTATTTCAATCTTCCTATTGCACGCTATCTGTCTCCTGGAAGCCTATCTCATCCCAATACATGGGATGTATATAACTGTCTAAAATTGAAATTCTTTATTAAGTTTATCCTCAAGGGGATCCTCAACATATAGACAACATATGTAACACACACACAGACACAAAAGAAAGAAAAAAGATAAAATAAAAAGAATAGAATAGTAAACAATACAAAAAGAAAATTATATTAATATGATGAATACATAATATTTACCAAAATGGGGCTGGGCAATTAACCGAAAATATATCCAAACCGAAATCTGAACCTTGAAAAAAAGGTCCAACATAATCAGTTTTCAAGAGACTGGAACGATCCGGATTGATGATCTGACATCATCGATAAATAACTTAATACATGTGACGTGTGCAAAGAGAGACAGAGCTGAGCACATACACACAAACACACACACACACATCTGCAAACAAGAGATAAATTATTCCTGCGGATTATATATATTATATTTATAATGTACATAAGATAATCATTCATTAATTCATTAGAAATGAGAGAACATTACCATACTTATTATTAGAGGTATTAATATTGGGGACATGTATAGCTAGACCTATGATACAAAACATGGCATTTTTGAACAAATGGAAAGATTATATGGATCGAATATTGAGTCGTAATCAGGAGGAGCGTATATCATCCCCATACGTAGGGTGTACACGACTGTGTGCTGTGAACTGTCAATATCATGTCATCATCTACCGCTCTTAAATATTGCGGTGTAAATCACATGCTGTAAAAACAAATTTCCTCTTGGACGGCAGCGGGGGATTTTTATCTTATCCATCTCAACTTTCTGGAAGACTGTGTCTTAGCCGAACAATTACAATGTAATCTATAATGATGTAGATAAATGGGGGGAGTGATCCAGGGATAATTTAAGACCAAATATCTGCTCATCTTTTGTTTTGGATTTTTTAATAAGTTTGTTTGTTGCAACATTAAACATAGAACAATGTGCGGATTATTCAGACATGATTGTGGTAGAATAAGCAACACTTTCAGATTCCAGAGATATAAGGCTGTTTGTAAGAACGAGTGAACTGACTGCAGGTCGGCAGTTCGTTCCCCCAGTCTTCCCCATCTGAATGCCGAAGTGTCCTTGGGCAAGATGCTGAACCCTGAATTGCCCTTCAGAGAACAACAAAGTGCTGCTAATACATGCAATGAATGAATGTGTGTGTGAATGGGTGATGTAAAACAGTACCGTAAAGAGCTTTGAGTGGTCATCAAAACTAGAAAAGAACTATATAAATACAAAACCATTTAACCATTTACCATTTACTGGAATCCCAAAACTGTCATTACACATAAGGTTTGGTTCAGGATTAACCAGAATCACTGGGATTGGGCAATGGCAAACATTTGTAAATCCTTAATAACACTCAAGATAATTATCGTTAAAACATTTGACTAAAGGGCATATATGACCTGACACAGAGGGAAGGGGAGAGAAGCTCTTTTGTCAAACCACTTTCTCGACCCTCTCTCTAAACCCACTTCCCTTCCGTGTGTTGCAAGGAGGGTCAGCCACCTAAGAACCAATCCAAACCAATTTGTGGGAAATGGAGGTGGGCTTTGTCTTCAGCAAAAACTGATTTACCGACCAATTCACTTTACCGCCAACCGTGTTAGTTGACACTGATGTGCTCAATTGATTGGGACATTTTATATGATTAAAAATAATTTTGCAAAACAAACAAGATGTTTACAAAAAGAATGTCCCAAAATGCTTGGTAGAATGTTTTCTCTGGCAGAAAACTATTGTTATCAAAGGTTTCAAAGTTTTTTTTTTATAGTGGAGTGAAGGAAGTTCATCACGGATCTGTATCCGTACCACTCACTTTGCCAGAGGGGTGTTTCGGTTAGCTGTGTGTGTCACTACAAACACGTTAGTATGGCCTAGGAGGTGAAGCATCTGAATTAACAGGATAGGCTAGGACGTCAAGATAAGAAATAGTGATAATGGGAAAGACAACATAATAGCCTTGAAGAAACATAATGAGACTTCATAATGTTAAATAATTGTAGGCTATTGACTTGCTGGCTAATTAGTGAGCATTAGAGCTTTTTTAGGTAAATTAATTAACTGTAGTTTGTGGTAGCTTTGCAAAAAGGGCTCAAGCATGCTTTTAACTGCAATTAATTTCTTTATAAGCACAATAAGAGAAGATGTTGCTTATGTACTGACAGCAGAGGAGTGTGGGTGAGCTGCTGCTGAGATTTGTGTTTTTTTAGATGTACATCATGGGAATCAATTTCAGATTACCCACTTTACAAACCTTTAGCTAAACCTTCAAATGTAGAAAATATTTTCTCCACACCCTCTACCTCTTTATTAGCATTCCCACTCCAGACGCACAGACATGGTTTTGGTTCAGTTGCTCCATACGAATATTTCCATACATTAATATTTGTATGCATATTAAGCTGGCTAGGACTCCAGCAGAAGGCTTGAAGTGAAAATGTATATGTGGGCTGCCACAAACTAAGTTTTGGTCCAGTGACTTTGCCTCAGGCTACGTACATATGCACTGTGTCCTGCCAAGAAATGGTTTATACATATGCAAATGTCATCTACCAGTTTCACCTGATCAGCTAAATATAAATTTGAACAATTATACTGAATATTTGAACTAAAACATAAGTCAAGCCTTATTTCCATTCAATCGTTTGCTTAGAATAAAAAAAAAAGATTTCAGATCTATAGGGACTTACAGTTGGATTGACAACTCAGTTTCGAATTATGTGCATGAGTTTATTTCTGCATCAGTAGTACAAACGCATATTTAAAAAAAACTAATTTTCTACGTCCAGAATATATAAATCAAAATGAAGTTGTTTCCTCATTCAGTATGAAGTCCAAAATCTGGTTTCTGGAATCAGGTTTCCCAAGCACACTTTAAACTGCATATTCTTACCCAATTTGCTTCCAGAGTGGTTTTAATGTCAAACAATCCTGCCTGTACATACAGGTCTTTGTCAAATACTACACTTACATCACACTGCACAGTGAAGGACAAACACAAATTTAAACTCTTGTTTTGTAGTGGAGTATGAATTCAATGACATATCCATGATTTGTCCCACATTTTTTCTGTAACCTTTTTTAGATGCCACCCACAGATATGTTGCCGATGTATTACAGTATATTTCCAGCTACATTTTTGAACTAATTGCTAATCCAAATGAATATGATACCGGGAAATTGACATAAGAGTCATGGAAAGCATAGTGACGGCTAATTCAGATGTGATAACACTTATTTAATCATCCTTTGTAAAAAAAAAAAGAATCCAAACTTGAATAATGTGCTTTGCTTTGACAATGAGTGTCTTCGGTTTCAATATTTATTTTACTTTAATTTCCTTTACTTCACTTTTGCTTTAATTTCAAGCCAATTAATTTATGCTTATCAGATTTGATGCTTATCAAATTAATTACCATACTTAAAATAACTACAGTGTAGACTATAATGAGTCTATGTTTCTTCTGTGTCAGTTGGATTTTTAGGACTAGTTGAGAAACACCATGAAAATAATAACCCAAGACGCGACAGATGTCCCAGATTTCTTTGAAGGTGTCACAGGCTTTTTCTCCAGCCAAACCATCTGAGTGTGGGTCTCAGCTCTCTGGGAGTTTTAGTCCCTTCTACAAGTTTTGTCCAAAGATCTCCTCCAGCTTCCTGCCAGGTACAGCTCCACAGGGACTCACACATTGAGTTCACATATCGAGTAGGTTCAGGCAAGGAAATTAACTCAGCCATAGGTAATTCCATTTAAGTGCTTGTGGCTACTATCAATATTGTTTCAAACTGCAATTCACTGGCTGGGAGTCGTGTGAGAAATATTCAGAACCAAAAGGGATGTAGAAAATATGAAATAGATACATTGAACAGCAAAAAAAGATACAATAAATACAAATGCTTGGTTAATCTTTTCCTCTTATGGTAAATACTGTCAAAAAAGTGAATGATGTGATGTATGGCTAAACTGCAAGCGAGTATTTAATATTTTAAGGGCATATTGATGTATAACCATCCATTACAAATAGTTGCTTACTTATTTCGTACTCCTTTATGTATCAATAGTCTCAATCTTAAACAATCCAACCTTGATTGCAATTACAAATGATGCTGTATTAAATATACTGTTGTGGACAATAACCATACACCATACATTTCAGTCTTTTTTTGTCCTAGCTCAACCCAAATGACATGATTTAAAGATACTTCCCCATTCCTCAAGATATGCTGCATCTGTCCCTCTGTCTCATTTTGTGAGTGCAATTTCTTATGAATGCCTTATGGAATTTTTCAAATTAGGTTAATAATAAACGAAATTGATTTTAATGGTCATAAATGCCTTTTATCAACAAATAAAGTAGACTCAATACCTTTTATTCTATTAATTTCAGAGGATGCACTATGTATATATTGTGTATATGAGTCCGGACAAGGTTGTAGACTCTTACTGGTCTGGTTGTGACCAAGACAACCATGAGGCAATAATTGAAGCTGGTGAGAAAAGGAGGGATGCCATTCTAACTTTTCCTGTCTCAGCAGGGTCACAGAAATCATTACAGTGTAAGCTTCCAGTCCCTATTCTCTTTCTTTCTGCAAGATTAATGGAAAAAAAAGTTTGCTGAACTGAACAATGTAGGATGGAAGAGACATTTGAACGAGGACAAGATGAAATGTAATGGTCTGCAACTCAGATGACTGACCAGATGGAGAGCCCTTGCTGGGGGTGACTCACTCCTCCTCTGTGGTACTCCCACTGCCACTACTTGCATCTCTCTTCCTTTCCTCTTCACTCCACCTGCTACCACTACTGCTGCTTCTACCTTTTGGATTGCTATATTTGTGACTGGGCCCATTGATGTGGAAAAAGCCATCATCTGGGCCAGTAGATCTGGAAATAGAGTACTCGTCGAGGTCGGCCAGAGACAAACCTTGTTCCGTGAGAGCTCACCAAGCCAAGGGCGCAGGGGGCAATGAGTTCCAGCTTGGGAGAGCCAGAGGTCTCTGCTAGCTATTTTCTCGACATTCACTGAGGAGCCTGTGGAGTTCTGGTGCTAACACAACGCTTCCAATATCACTAAAATGCTTTGAGACATTCTCAGAAACACAGCATGCCAGATTCTGCCCACTGACTAGAAATTAGAATTTCTAAATGATTAGGTGGAAGCAGGAGCTATGAATCAATAAAGCTGCCTAGATGCAGGGCAGCTCAGCCAATTAGGCCAACAGGGGGTATTTGACAAGTAAAATGAAGTCTTACAAGGAAACAGAATGAGAAAGCTACAGTAATGTGATTTATGACTTATTGTTCTGTAATTGACGACATCTAATGGAAATTGTGACCCTCAAATATTATTTAAGCTTGTATACTTATTTGTTTTCACTCTGTGTAGTAATAAAAGTAAGGCCGTGGCTTATTCTTTGACACATTCACAGCATATTAGCAATAAAGACTAATTCATGCTCAGAGCCTTCTGTCTGTACTCCACGTGCACTTTTGCTATATATCTGCAGGTCTTCTGAAAGCTTATGGTTTTGAAAACAAAAGAAACTGAGCAATCCCACCAGAAATCACGTGTCTTGCAGAGTCTTCCCAGTAGTTAAAACGAGACAACCATAAGACACAAGGAACATATTTTAAGAATTCACCGTCCACATGTCGCTCTGTTTTTGCCTAAAAGACCACTGCCATTCACAACATGGCCACTTTGTCGCTTTCGTAAGAGGCACAACCTCAACCAATGTAGCCACTTGGTTATCGGTCATGAACTCTCAACTTTGCTCTGCCCTCTAGTGGATATATTATTTAACAACCAAGGCAACGCAAAGTTCGCATGAGACTAATCGGGCAGAGATGTTTCTTTTTTTTATGTTTTTTTGTCTTTGTACGCAAAAGCCCCATAATGAGCTTTAAAACTATATATGATGATTGTAGTGGCAACTGAAATCGTTAGGTTCAGATTTTAAGAGCTGATGTCAGTGATCAAACGCAGAAAATATTGTTCCTGCCATATTTAATATAATGTACCATTATCCCATAAACATATTTTTTTCCCCACTCTAATAATTACAGGTAGATTTTAACCTAAGAGATTTATGGGATCACAGCACTTATCTCATCTGGGAGTGAGCTAACCTCTCTCCTTCAACCCACTCTAAAATGGCCCTTAGGTCCATATTGTAGAATAGTTAATGGAGTGCGCCTACATGAATTATTAACAGTGCTTACATTCCCTGTATACTTGCCATCGTATCGATATTCAGCCCTTTTGCGTGCCCATGGGTATGTGGGCGAACTTTTACACATCAGGATGAATTGCCCTTTTCACATACATGCCAGTCCCTCTCAGATAGATTATCACTCTTTCTGTGGGATGAGCGGAGAATGTTGAATAAAACATCTGACTTGCAAGAAAATTAAATAAACTAGAAAAATATATCCTTCCCACACTTACTGTCAACAGATCAGAATTTAAGTGCGGGTGACAACAGTGAATTGTAACAACGCGGTGCTCTCAGTCCTGTGGTTTTATGTTGCAGGGGCACCTTGAGGTGTACATTATTAAAGCATGCTTGGATTTATAACGTCATCTTCCATGGGGAGTAATCTAAGAGGTAAAATCAATGGCCAAAAAACAGTATCCACAAACTATAAACCATCTCCTCTCCTGCAAAGTGCTTGTAAACCTTTGGCTATCATTGCCGGACTCGACAGGAAAGCTCAGGGGAGATTCACATTAGGAAAATAAGAGGGAAAAGCAACCTCCTTGAATCCTTATTAGGCAGATAAGGGAGCTATTACATTAACTTTCTCCCCTAGTATGGTGGGACCTATGATTAGATTGTTCCCAGTGCAACATAATGCATTTAAGTCTCGAACCAAATTCTAGAAGTGTCTTCCCAAGGGTTCATCATTCTGTTACCTCAACTATTGACTATGTGTGTTTGTGTGTGTGTGTGCGTGTGCGTGTGTGGAGGGGACGTTTGTTTGCTGGTTTGTGTCTCAGACTCTCATAGAAAGCAGATGGTAATATACCACAGGAGAAAGAGCAAGCCTTTAAGCAAATTCATGTAAACAGTCAGTAACACTTTACAATAAGGTATGAAAATGTGAGTAGACAACTGATGACTAGAAGAGGAAAGACTTCTTACAAGTACCTGTAGTTATTGTGCATTCAAAAATATATTTAATGCATATTGAATACGCACTCCATATGTGTGGCAATGGAGGAACAAGGAACACCATTGGGCCAGGGCAGGATGTGGATGCACATTAGGGTTTAGTTAAAACTGTATTTTTATTATTACATTTATCGAGTAGCTGTCATCACCAATGTATCATGAAATATTGTTTATTTTTAATAATATACAATACGCTGTATGTTGAGTGAATATTTGTAATAAAATAATTATAGGAAAGTATGTCCTTCCATTGTTAGTGCGGGTTTTCTCTGGGTATTCCAGCATTCTCCCACTGTCCAAATTAACTATGAGTGTGAATGCTTGTTTGTCTCTGGATGTTGGCCCTTTGATACACTGACCTGATCAGAGAGTACCGTTGCCCCGCACTTGTATGGAAATATTGTGTTATTAAGGATCGATATTTAATAGTCAGATAAACTTAAAGCAATATCCACTCAGTCACTACTCCTAAAGTCCTGATGTGCAAAGAGAACATAACTGAGGATTAAGTAATACATAATGAATGATTGAGGAATAATCAGCAATGGCTTATGAAGAAAGTGATGATTACTCTGTTTCACAGATAATGAACTATTCATCACCTCATGATTCATTAATATTGTACATGTCGGCCTGTTCTCTAGTAAATCATAATAAAAAACAACAAACTGATGGATAGCCTTGTTTCGTGAATGGTTTTGTAATGTCACCTCAGTTTTAAATGGTTAGTGTAAAACAAAAGGAGGGTTAGGATCTCAACAGCTGCTCATCCAAAATGCATCGCAGTCAACACTGGTCTTTCTCCCGCTGAGTTTGGAGTAAATCAGACGAGCAGTTAAAGGAAGGACAGAGATTTCAGATTTATAAGTTTTGTATGGTCCCTCAATTTGGAGTTCTTACAGTGTCATGCCTGTAAACAGACTGTCATTAAGACATTCCCCAAAGTGCTAAAGAAACCACAGCATTGTTTGTGTAATTGATGGAGGAGCAGTGATCTATATCAGGTTTTGTTGTGTCGAGTCTGAATTTAGATTTTACCAGTTGTTCAGCGACACCACCTTGACAAAGACAGGTTGTAGGAAAGATCTAAACAAATGACTCACCACTGAGCTTAGAAAATGTATTCACTGCCGACTTCAAGGAACCGACAGAATAATAAGCGCAAATGTATTCCAATATGGATTAATGAAAATGTGATGGTAATTGCGAAGGATTATTTCCCCCCCTCATGCAACTTTGTGCTTGTTTGTGCACTTGGTAGAAAGCACGGTGATAAAGTATGCTAACTATGCTGCTTAGAATAGCAGCTCTGAAATGATGAATGTGTGAAAATGTGCGATATTGAAATTAGTTAAAGCACTTTTTCTTCTTCCGGAGCTCTCTCATTCTCTACCCTTCCCCCTTTTTCCCTTTATTCTCCATTGGTTCTTTTTTTCTTCATTCCTCCACCCCACTCTCACCCTTTCCTCTTGGCTTCCCAAACAGTCTCCTCTTTGTTCTGCCAGCCAATGTTTACTCTCGACTGAGTCAGACCCATCCCCACCCCCCCACCCCTGAGGGCTCCGGGCATGCAGGTCCTCGGTCTCCTCCTCTGCCTCTGTGGCTTCCTGTCTGACTGTATGAAAATGAATTTCTATGGCTTTTTAATAGACTGCCCACTCTTCTACATCTCATCACTCTCTGACACCATGAGGCTGATTGCCCAGAGTGAAGGCACTGGTCTGTGCAGTAACCCCCCCAGCAATAGACCCTCCTCTTCATCATCGGTTCTAACTCTCTCTGACCTAAGCACACAGACTTATTGAAAAGCCTGTTGTTTCTCCAAGCATCCATATACACATCTATAAATGTTTCAATTTACATGTAGCCTACTACAGTTTGGCTTATAGGAAACAAGGATTTCCTTTTCCAGACATCCTTGCAAATGCATCATTAATATCAAATGGTTTCTCAGCATTGGCATGAAAACAAGCACCCGTATAACTTGAGTAATATTATGTACTGTATTAAAGCATACATATTAGTGGTCGCGCAGCAGTTGTTAGAAGAATTGCTGTGTGTTTGACCCCTCCGATGTAGTTAGAGGACAGTGTTAATAAAGCGATTATAGGTCAGGAGGCTCTGGACATATGGCACCCAGTGTTTAATCACAGCAATCTAACATTGCATCCTCAGGGTTTTTCTTTTTTTACCGAGAGAACTTATTAATTTGGTCTCCAATGTGAGCCTTGTAGTCCTTCACTGTTTAAAGTGCACCAAATGAATGCTAATGGGATGCATGGTAAATGTGATTCCATGCACTGTTATTTACATTCTTCCTCCTGATGAGCCATTGGAAAATAAATTATATTCTGGGAACTAGAACTCTCAAAAACTCATTGTTTCTCTTTCATTAGAAGGAAATGCGTGGCTTTCCCTTTCTGAAGAGTTAAAAACCGAGGTTTGGGCACAAACTATTCTTAACTCTGCACCCAGCAGGGCACATTCAAGCTATTTCTGTTCTTATGCTAATTTGCCAGTAATTGTCGAAGCCACAAACCAACACAGTAATTCAAGTGTCCATATTAATGTACCCTTACAGTAACAATTTCTATTTCCAGTGTGTCAGCACCTCTTGGCAGAGATGGCATCTTTGTATAGACCCTCTCACACTCATTACAGTGTGCAGACAAACTGAAATAGAGCAGAATTATTTTTCACACAGTCAAAAGCAATCTGCGTGTCGACAAAGATGTTTCATTATGATGAAATATTTTCAATTTGTGTAGAAAAGTGAGGTGAAAGTGAAAGGGCTTTTGTCCTGTACAAAGATGAATAAATCCTGACATTAAGCAGATTTAAAATTGAGATTATAGTGAATGATTAATGAATATTTCACAAAAATTATCAAATTGGAAATAATAAAGATAATTAAAATGAACCAAAACAAATTTAAAGTAGAATTAGGAACTTTATTACATTCAAAACCGCTCAAGTTGGATATTGGTGATTAAAGAAAAAAAGAGCTCCTCATGAACACTGGAACAAAATCAAGCTCAGAGTCATTCACTAGTCAGTGTACCTAATAAAGACAAACTATTCCCCTTTAAAGTAATGAGTAGTTAAACATTGGTAATTAGATACAGTATTTCTCTGTCTTCACAACTGCCCACATACACTTTCACTCATTTAAATCCCACATTAAAGATCGGCGAGGTGATATAAACATTAGACGCTTATTCATCACAGCTTCTTATTACAGTGCTGTGAAAAAGTATTTGCCCCCTTCCAGATTTTTTATATTTTTGCATATTTGTCACACTTAAATGATTCAGATCATCAAACAAATTTTAATATTAGACAAAGATAACCAAAGTAAATACAAAATGCAGTTTTTAAATGATGATTTCATTTATTAAGGGAAAAAAGCTATCCAAACCTACCTGGTCCTTTGTGAAAAAGTAATTGCCCCCTAAACCTAATAACTCGTTGTGCCACCCTTGGCGGCAACAACTGCAATCAAGCGTTTGCAATGACTGGCAATGAGTCTTTCACGTCGCTGTGGAGGAATTTTGAGCCACTGTCCTTTGCAGAATAGTTTTAATTCAGCCATATTGTAAGTTTTTTGGGTATAAACGGCTTGTTTAAGGTCATGCCACAGCATCTCAATCGGATTTAGGTCCGGACTTTGACTAGGCCACTCCAAAACCTTCATTTTGGTTTTTTTGAGCCATTCAGAGGCGGACATGCTGGTGTGTTTCGGATCATTGTCCTGCTGCATAACCCAAGTGCGCTTGAGCTTTAGGTCCCAAACTGATGGACAGACATTGTACTTCAGGATTTTCTGGTAGAGAGCAGAATTCATGGTTCCATCAATTATGGCAAGTCGTCCAGGTCCTGAAGCTGCAAAGCAGCCCCAGACCATCACACTACCACCACCATGTTTGACTGTTGGTATGATGTTGTTTTTATGAAATGCTGGGTGGGTCAGCAGTGGCTTTCGCTGTGGAACTCTCCCATTGATGCCATTTTTGCCCAGTCTCTTTCTTATTGTTTAATCATGAACACTGACCTTAACTGAGGCAAGTGAGGCCTGCAGTTCCTTAGATGTTGTTCTGGGGTCTTTCATGACCTCCTGGATGAGTCGTCGATGCGCTCTTGGAGTTATTTTGGTAGGCCGGCCACTCCTGGGAAGGTTCACCACTGTTCCAAGTCTTCTCCATATGTGGATAATGGCTCTCACCGTGGTTCACTGAAGTCCCAAAGCCTTAGAAATGGCTTTGGAACCCTTTCCAGACTGATACATATGAATTACTTTGTTTTATCATTTGTTTTTGAATTTCTTTAGCTCGCGGCATGATGTGTTGCTTTTTAAGATCTTTTACTATACTTCACCTTGTCAGACAGGTTCTATTTAAGTGATTTTCTTGATTCAACAGGTCTGGCAGTAATCAGGCCTGGGTGTGGCTAGTGAAATTGAATTCAGCTTTCCAAAAAATGTTATTAATTCCAATTCATTCATGATTTATCATGGGGGGGCAATTACTTTTTCACATAGGGCCAGGTGGGTTTAGATAGCTTTTTATCCTTAATAAATGAAATCATCATTTAAAAACTGCATTTTATATTTACTCGGGTTATCTTTGTCTAATATACAAATTGGTTTAATGATCTGAAAGATTTAAGTATGACAAATATGCAAAGACATAAGAAACCAGGAAGGGGGCAAATACTTTTTCACAGCACTGTATACATCCAAGGTATTCAATAACAGGATGAGGACAAATGTTTGGGCCTAATGAAACCTGTATTTGACTCAAGCTGCTCACAGAAACCACACAACGTCCACACACAATAGACTGTATATAAAGATGGATAACGCATCTCCACTTCCTCCTACTGTCGCATGAGGTCAAAGTATCCCAGATGCAAGCACTGTCATCTTGCACATTTTGAGCCACAATCTGGAGCCGCGGATCCAAACTCCCACTAATACACTGGCTTGACCAATAGTGAGTTAGTCGGAGCTGTCAATCATCATGTTTCATCCCGATTTAAAAGCAGGAAAATCTAATTTAGGTCGGGTGCACACAAGAGGATTAGCAATTCGGAATTGATTTTTAAAACATGGGAGACCACAGACCTAATGACAGATTTAACCCATTTTAAATGGTTTGATCCCCAGTCTTCCCCATTTGCATGCCGATGTGTCCTCCGGTTCGTCAGATCGCTTTCATGGGGGTTCGCTCAGTATTCTGTCGGAACCGGTTATCGTAAATATCAAACATGTTTAGAATTTAAAGCTTTATATTTTTGCGGCTCCAACACAATCAGCAGCGTTAGGATTATTTTGGAAACCTTCGTGCTTCAGGTGTATTCGGTCAGATGTTCAGCTCTGACTGGCCTCCATTCAGGAATGCCCCCGTAATTGTCAGAAAGGTCAAACCGGGTCTACAATCGGCTTTATTATCCTAGAGTGTGCACCACACAATGTAATAACAACTTCTGAAAATGACAGAAACCATCTTTGAGAAAATTGTATTTAATCTACCTAATCTAAATAATTTAAATAAACACATCAAGTCAGACTACTGCATAAACCCACTGCTGCCTCATTATGCTGTATTATGCACCAGCCCTTAACGTACAAATGAACACATCAACAGTGTGATAAAAACAAATGAAATTGACAGAAGCCATCCACTATCATGGAGGAGATGGGATTCATGAGTTGTACTGCAGCCAGCCATTAGGTGGCGATCAAGATGCTTTGGACTCACTTTTGGGCAGCTGTCATCTCGTCCATCTTTATACCCATTCTACAGAACAAACATTGCACATGAACGCTACACTGACATCAGAGAAACTGTATGACGGTTACAGTCGCTTAATCATTCTTGATGTTTGCTAATCTACCTAATTTGATTAAACACATAAAGAGAGCCACTCTGTACACATCTGCACTGACACTGTGTTTCTAAAGTTTTTGTTAAATGTAGCCATCCATTGGGAACAAGCAAAGTCTATAAGATCATTATTACACACTACACACACAAACCCACGCACACAGACACACACTGGTGACAGCCTTATATGAACAAACTCTGTCTTTTTAGCACTTGCACTGAAGTTCTAACTATTAGTCAGAGACCCTACTGAGAATAAATGTCAGGGATGGTGCACATTTTCTGAATCCTGAATCAGCAGGACTCAAGAGGTAGTTGAGATAGAAGTTTTTTCCTCTGTATCATCGATCAAAGTGGCCGCAGTGTTACTTTTTCTGTTTTTTTTCACTGTGTTAAGTCAAGGCAGGACTGCAAAGACAGACACAAGTTTTCACATTTCTTAGAATGTGTTTACTTTTTAAATCCTTGTTTGAGAATCTGTGGAGGTGTTCTCTATCAACAGACACTGCTTTGGGAGAGCAAGGAGACTGAGAGACAATTTCTGACTTCATAACTGTATAGATAGACACTGCATTTACTAAGTTGAAGACATATAATGTTTCATTTTCAGTCAGCTGTCTTATTTTTCCTCCAAAGTATTTTTGTTAAATGCAATGTGTTAATAACAAACTTGAAGCTGCTCCACTAAGAAATTAGCTGATTGTGCTGCAAAATAAAAAGGAGAAAATCCATATTAGGGTTTGTTAAGAACCGTGTTCTGTGTCCTGTAAGTATGCATGTATTGTGTTCTGTTTTGTGTTGTTTTGTCTCCTCCTTTCTTAGTGGTGATGCCTGCAGGGACCGGAAGGGGGAGCTCTCGGGCACGCGTCTGAAGTGGCCAGAGGAAGAAGCATCATGGCCGCTCATCTAAGCTGGTGCCAATAATACAATCACCACACCTGGTCCAGAGCTACAATCAACCCTTCCCCTTTAAATAGTCCTTTGTTTTTTGTTAGCGAGAGAGAGGCATTTTGGGTGGAAATGTGGCAGAGCTCTGTTTGTTTTGTTTGGCTTAGCTTAGGTGTTTGCTGGTTCAGTGATTTAGTTTCACCTTTATTATTTGAGTTGTTAGCCGCCTACTTTTGTTTTGTCTTTGTCTTTGTTAATGTTTGTTTGTTGTGCGCACAGGGACAAGGAGGACAGTTAAGATACTCCGGGGTCTACATATAACACACACATTTAGGTTTACTTCTTGTTAATACCCCAGGTTAGAGTGAGCACCACCCGCTGTACTTTTGGGTGCTAAGCACCTGTAAAGGGGGGGTGGGTTCTTTTTGTGTTCTTTTCTTTGGTGCCACTGAGAGTCCTTGTTGATCCCTGTGTTGCTTTGTTTAAATAAATACTTTCTTTGCCTTTTATCATGTAATGGTTTCTGTGTGATTGCACCCTCACTTCTCCAGACCTGTCGCATTTATGCTATGCCCCACTCCGAGCCACCAGGGGGCGTAACATAATTGGGGGCTCGTCCGGGATCTTTAATCCTATTAAGCAACAGGTTTGTTGAGTGTTGGTGTACAGGGCACACGTCAAGTAGGCTGGTAATATTGGTTAGATTGGTTGAGGTTTGGCTTAAAGCTGTTTGAGACATCATGAGCATGTTTGATATTGAGGGTTTTCTTAGTGATCCGTCTGTGGAACAGATTGATCGCTGTAAAAAAAAAGATTTGTATGCCATTGCGGCACATTTTGAATTTGCATTCTCACCAGGTATGCTAAAAACCGAATTGAAAGAAGCGGTTGTACGTATGTTGGTACAAAATAAAGTACTTGGTACAGGCTGCAGTGCAACTGCTAGTTCGCCCGCTATTCCATCCTCATTCTTGTCTTCTAACGCAGAGAAGGACAGCAGGGAGGAAGAGGTAGTTGGGGGAGGGCTGGTTGAGATATGAGTCAGGTCATTCAGATGCGGCCTCTGATCTGGAGCTTAAGCCTCCTCGTACTCTGCCCCGACTTTCTCCGTTTTCCTTTCCTAGAGTAAGTGATGATGCCCGCCATAGGCTACGCTTAGTGCGTTTGCAAATGGAGGCGCAGGAGAAAGCGAGCGATGCCGAATATAGTCATAAGTTGGCTATTCGGAAGATGGAGTTAGAAATGGACACTTTTAACCGCAGAATAGAATTAGAAATAGCAGCAGAAAAAGAGGTGAAGCTAAAGCGCCTAGAATTAGAAGCTGCTGCTGTGAGTTCAGCTCAATCTAGGTCCATACCTACTGAGCACTCCACGCCTGCGAGAGGTTTTGAGGTGAGCAGAAATATAGAGCTAGTACCTCAATTTCGTGAGGCGGAAGTAGACGCGTATTTTACTGCCTTTGAGCGAGTTGCTACCTCATTGAAATGGCCAAAAGAGGTCTGGTCGATACCGCTTAAGTGTAAACTGACAGGTAAAGCACAGGAAATTTTAGCTTCACTCTCTCTAGAAGATAGTTTGTCTTATGACGCGATCAAGACAGCTGTGCTTCGTGCCTACGAACTAGTTCCTGAGGCATACAGACAAAAGTTCAGAACCTTTAAAAAATTGTCTACTAAAACATTCGTGGAGTTCGCCCGTGAGAAAGAGACTCTGTTTAATAAATGGTGCAAGGCAAGCAACGCGACTAATTTTGACTATCACAATTGGTTCTCATCGAAGAGTTCAAGAATAGTCTGCCTGATCGAATGGTAACTTATCTCAATGAGCAAAAGGTTGGGACATTAGCGCAAGCTGCTGTGCTTGCTGATGAGTTTGTGTTATCGCACAAGCAAACATTTGGGATTCCCCGATATGAGAGTAGGTCTTTTACTCCTTCTGCCTCGGCTAGAATGCACTCTAGTCCGCCACGTTCCTTGCCTCTCCGCTCTAACGAGGAACGGGAGTGTTACTATTGTCACCAAACAGGTCACATAAAGGCTGACTGCTTTATGTTAAAACGCAAGCTGTCACAGCCAAGCAAACGACCAAAAGAGGTTGGTTTAGTGCAAACATTAGTGGGTCCAGTGTCCCTAGCCCCGGAGATGGAGGACGACACTCTGGAACCCTGTTACACACCATTTATGTTGGACGGACTGGTTTCCCTTAGTGCAAATGCGTTAAACCAGCGTCCGGTGCGCATACTAAGAGATACTGGCACAGCACACTCTTTTATATTGTCAGATGTGTTACCTTTTTGTAATGACACTTTAAGTGGTTCCAGTGTGCTTGTACAAGGCATTGAAATGGGGTTTGTGCCTGTGCCTCTCCATCAGATACATTTATCCTGTGACCTAGCAACTGGAGTGTTTAAAGTGGGCGTGCGCCCGTCTTTGCCCGTTAGAGGCGTCACATTTCTGTTAGGGAATGACATCGCTGGTGGAAAAGTTACGCCAGTTTTAGAAATTCTAGAAAGACCTGAGATTTTGCAGCCTGATGTGTTGACTCAGGACTTCCCTGAAGTGTTCCCTGTGTGTGTGGTCACCCGTGCTCAAGCACGTAGGTTGGGTGAAGCAGTTGATTTGTCGGATACCCTGTTCGCGACTGAGTTGACTGGCCAGACTGTTTCCCCACCTGTGATTATTAAATCTACTGCTGAGCCGAGTGTCCAGCTTAAGGTTCAGGGTAATACTCCCACCACAGAGACAACTAGGTTGCCTATGATTCGAAGTAGTCTTATTGCTGCTCAGAAGGAGGATTACTTTAGCGAAGTGTTTTGCTGCGGCATTTGCTCCAGAGAGCGCTAAAAATAAAGAAATGGATTATTTTATGGAAAATTATCTCCTGATGCGGAGATGGAAATCTCGCGCTGATTTTGATAATGAGTGGAGTAATGTCTTTCAAATTGTGGTGCCTACACAGTACAGTCCGTTTTATCTCTGGCTCATTAACATCTCTGGTCTGGTCATCTAGGTATTATGAAAACCTATGACAGAGTGTTGCGACATTTCTTCTGGCCAGGTTTGAAGCGAGATGTGTCTTTGTTTTGCCGTACGTGCCATGTATGTCAGATCGCGGGGAAGCCTAATCAGGTTATTAAGCCTGCGCCTCTTCACCCGGTCCCGGCTATAGGGGAACCCTTTGTGCACGTACTGGTTGATTGTGTTGGCCCTCGAAAAACGAAATCCGGTAACCAGTTCCTGTTAACAATTATGTGTGTAGCTACCAGGTACCCTGAAGCTATCCCTCTTAGGAGTATAACAGCTCAGTCAGTAGTAAGGGCCCTGATCAAGTTATTTTCTACTTTTGGCCTCCCTAAGATCGTGCAAACCGATCAAGGTACCAACTTCCTTTCGGGTATTTTTTAACAGGTGTTAACATCCCTGTCTATCACACAGGATCTTGAGTGCTTATCACCCGGAGTCGCAGGGGGCACTCGAAAGATGGCATCAGACGTTTAAGTCAGTGTTGCGCATATATTTCATGGAGAGCGGTAGGGAATGGGATGAAGGTGTTCCTTTGGCTCTATTTGAAGTTAGGGAAATAGTGCAAGAGTCACTAGGTTTCAGTCCAGCAGAGCTGGTATTTGGTCACACAGTGAGAGGCCCTTTAAGAGTTTTAAAGGATCAGCTAACAGGCAAGAGTTCGCCAACCCAGCAAAACATGCTGACCTACGTGAGTCGCTTCCGAGAACGACTGCACGAGGCTTGCAGTATCGCTAGGAAGAGTTTCTCTGTTGCACAACACGGTATGAAGCGGCAGTTCGATAAAAAAGCACTTCCACGTTCTCTACAGCCAGTTGACTTGGTTTTAGTGTTACTGCCCATTCTAGGTAATTCAATGAGTGCTCGATTTTCAGGACCTTACACTATTGACAGGAGGTTGAGTGCCACTGACTGTCATCAGGAGTCCTGATGGAAGACGAAAAACAAGAATGTGTCCTATAAATACGTTGAAGAATTATCACACTAGAGGCGACGTCCAGCCAGAGACACACAGCTCATGTGGACTCGCTAGGAACCGTGTTTCAGCGACTGGCTGATGCGTCCCTGACACTGAACATGGCAAAATATGAGTTTGGGAAGGCGTCTGTGACCTACTTGGGTAAACAGGTGGGCAGAGGCCAAGTGCGTCCCTTGGAGGAAAAGATCGCAGCATTGATTTGGGTTTAAGCGTTTTGGGTTTGAGGTATCGTCAGCCATGGGCTCCTTAAGTAGGTGAGTGTTACGAGCCGTGTTCTGTGTCCTGTAAGTATGAATGTATTGTGTTCTGTTTTGTGTTGTTTTGTCTCCTCCTTTCTGAGTGGTGATGCCTGCAGGGACCGGAAGGGGGAGCTCTCGGGCAGGACGCGTCTGAAGTGACCAGAGGAAGAAGCATCATGGCCGCTCATCTCAGCCCCCTGTAAAGGGGGGGGGGGGGGGGTTGTGTTCTCTTTGGTGCCACTGAGAGTCCTTGTTGATCCCTGTGTTGCTTTGTTTAAATAAATACTTTCTTTGCCTTTTATCATGTAATGGTTTCTGTGTGATTGCACCCTCACTTCTCCAGACCTGTCGCATTTATGCTATGCCCCACTCTGAGCCACCAGGGGGCGTAACAGGGTTGTACGTACACTTCAAGAAATGCATTCCACATATGTAATTCATAACAATTTAAACAGGATTTCTGCAAATAATGTGTACGTTTAAATAAAATAATGACCAAAGTCAAAGAGTTATGAGGAAATTAGTCAGTATACAAGACTTGTACTGACATATTCACCACTTTGAGGGATTAGTCCAGGGGTGTCCAAACTATGGCCCGCGGGCCATCTGCGGCCCGCCATCCATTTTAAATTGGCCCGCCTAAAAAAAAAAAAAAAAAATTAAATTAATTTTTTTTAAACTAACAATTTGGTAGCACTTAAATGGCACTTACTTATAGCACTTTGTAGTTTTGCTCTATTTTTGCTCTATTTTTGAAGTACTTTCTTGATTCTAGTTGTTGTGGGTTTGTACCCTCGGGTAGGGTAGAGCGGGGTAATGTGAGACATTTTTTACATTTGCTCCCCTCTAAGCGAGCTAAAATTATATATCAGTAAAATGTATACATTTCCCATTATTTCAGGATGTTTCCTAGCAATGGAAATGATCAGAATGTCTTCAGGACAAAGGGCAGTTAAAATATGATTGTTTTTTAAAAAAGTTGTCTTGTTTCTCACTTTACCCCAGCTTAGGCGTAAAAGGAGACAGACCAGAGAAATCATGGGGGTAAAGTGATCCACTTACTTTTTCCACTTTAAAACTACCATAACAACACATGTTGTAAAAGGTAAATCAAGCACATTTATGATTATTTTGATTCATGTGATCTCTTGCACACCCTAGCTTACCTGCACATTGTTTCTCTGTCCAATTGGCAGGGACAGGGATATTGTTTTTCTCTGCGTATTCAAATGCCAGTTCACTGGAGCAAGGCCAAGGAACTGGTCAGCTAGTTGTTTCAAGTGTTTGGCAAGCTCCTCTGCCATCTCATCTGTGAATATTCTCTTTACCTCCAGTATTAGCATCGCTACACTGGCTTCCAGTTAAATCTAGAATAGAATTTAAAATTCTTCTCCTCACCTTCAAGGCCCTTAATAATATAGCGCCTTTTTACCTTAAAGAGCTGTTAGTACCTTATAAACCCACTAGAGCACTCCGCTCCCAGAATTCAACCCTACTTGTCGTCCCTAAAGTCTCTAAAAGTAGAGTAGGAGCCAGAGCTTTCAGCCATCAAGCCCCTCGGCTGTGGAATCATCTACCACTTTCAGTTCGGGAGGCAGATACCATCTTTTCATTTAAGAGTATAGGCTCAAAACCTTCCTTTTTGATAAAGCTTATAGTTAGAGCTAATTAGTGCGGAAGAACCTAACTTTTTCTATTATATGACACATGACACACAGAGCTTCTCTTTCCAGCTTCTCCTTCCTCTTCTCCATCCCTATCCCCCTTCCCCGGAATCCCTTTGCTTTATCACCCGCAGATCCAGGGCCTCTGTGGCCGCGCCATGGATTGCGGTTTGTGGATCGCGCACCGGAGAGACTTTAATCTTTAATCTTGAAGACTTTAATCTTGATGATGTTTTCCTGCACGTGGCATCTATTGCACTTCTGTCCGTCCTGGGAGAGGGATCCCTCACATGTGGCTCTCTCTGAGGTTTCTACGTATTTTTACCCTGTTAAAAGGGTTTTTAGTAGTTTTTCCTTACTCTTGCTGAGGGTTAAGGACAGAGGATGTCACACCCTGTTAAAGCCCTATGAGATGAATTGTAATTTGTGAATACGGGTTATACAAATAAAATTTGATTGATTGATTGATACTGCACCCCAGGCTACTGATTTTACTTCCCCTTTCTGTTTTTTCTTTATGAATCTTTTGAGGGTTGTCTTATCAATATTTCTATCCCTTCCAGCTTTTCTTAAGGACTTCTTTCCTTTCATGTCCTCAGCGGCTGCATGCTCCATCTCTGTGAGGGGTGCTTGGCCCCAGGTTGTCTTCCTGGTGTAGTTTCTTGGCATGATGGCTTTTCTACAATGTTTATGGCATTAAAAATAAAACATATGTAATGTAATATTACACTAAAATATGTTTAAGACTAAATTTAACTTGTGCTACAGGTCTCACTTTACCCCACAGCATTTGTCTCACTTTACCCAGCAGCCATCATTTAAAAAAAAACATCTATTAGAAATTCAGGCTAATCTTCAGCTAGCATCAATCACATGGTTTTATATGTTCGAAGTTCATCAACATGTATGATAAAAGTTTTTCTACCTGGATACATTTTTTCGTACACAACAGTTGATTAAGTTCAAAGCAAGAAAATTTACTTTGTGAAAAACATTCTAACCACAGCACCAGCACCAACTTCTCCTTCATGCAAGGGTGGAATGGGAGTGGCTTGAAAACATAATGATCACATGACCACAAATGTGTTCTGTTGCCTAGATACAGGGGGTGTCTCACATTACCCCGCTCTCCCCTACCCTTGAATGCACTGATTGTAAAATCGCTTTGGATAAAAGCGTCAGCTAAATGAATTGTGATGTAATGGACTATGGCCCACTGTATGGTACTTCTCAGTTTTGAAACTAGATGGCACCCAACTCACCCCTGACCTGCCAGCTGTACCCTCAGACCTCCGCCACGCCCCCCCGCCCTAAGCGACACGATTGAGGTGCACTGTCAACAGTCTGCTCCAGGGCAGGGGGGCGTGGCGGCGTGAGTGGCCCAGACCTTCAAAACAATGTCTGTATGTGGCCCTCGGGATGAAAAGTTTTGGACACCCCTGGATTAGTCCATCATCTTGTCTCACGTCAGTATTTGAGAGCAGCATATGACAATAGCACAGACAGATCTGCATCGCTGTCATTTGTAAATCATAAGTGCTAACTGAGGATGCCTTCCTTAAACCCACCATGTATCAAATAAAACTCAGCTTAACAGTTTCGAGATCCATAAGACCATAGATACAGGTAACTTGTTTTCAGACACAAATCAGGAAATACACTTGTATTATATTATTGTCTCCATTTTATGCACAACAGTTTCTCATATGCTATTGTTTTTTTAATTTGTCAGAACAGAGATCGAAGTTAATCTCAGGACAGAAGAGGTCATTGTTTGTGTGTAACTATAGAAATATGAAGACCACGTTGTATTGTGTTAATACCTTTTGCTGGTTTGTTGTTTTGCAGTGGGAGAATCAGGGGAGGGCTGATTGCCAGGACTTTAGTTTTACAGCTAGAAACCTGTTGGAGACCTGTGTTAACAAGGCACACTGTCACACAGCATAGCCAAGGTCTCCCACAACAAACGTTTTCGAACTTTTGTGAGAGTGGAAAGAGAAGAATTGGGTTAGGGGCGACTTAGTCACAGCTTCCTATTACAGCCTTCAATAATAGGATGTAAAGAAATAACAGGCCTAATGAAAAGGAACATTATTATTTATTCACAGAAAGGCCACAATGACGACACATATTGTACATGATGGCTACACTCACAGACCAAATATTTTGCACACACTACAGCAGTTACTGTCTATTAATCTGTCATAGTGTGTGTTTATCTAACTATGAACAGATAATGTCAGAATGAAACCAAGTTCTAAGGAGGGGATAATTAAATATTACTGAAGTACATAACCTATGAAGAATCATTCTGACAGGACTATAACTTCAATTAGACAGAGAGCAGGGAAATAGTCCTTGGTTCTGACCAATTTAAGGTCAATGAGACCTTGTGATTGATATTAATTGTAAGAATGATTTTTCTTTAATGAAAGCAAATTGCTACTTATGTTGTTTTCTTTTGTCTTGGGTTTGAGAGTCACAGGTTTTATAACATTAAATGACTGCATACAAAACCATTAAAAAATTAAAATTAAGGTGCACAAACAAATTTTATTCTATTAGTAAAGTGATGAATGTTAAATAAACCAAAGGGGCTGTTAAAAATACAAATCTGCAGTGGGATAATCAGAATTCAAATCAAATTTTTTTAGATTTCAAACCTAGTGTATCAAATTAGTGGTATAACAGATTCATCATGATTTGCAGATAATGGTTATGAAGTACGGAAGCATCATGATTAAAAACATGTTGACTGGAGATTTAATAATTGCATGGACCCTGGGGGAATCTTCTTTCTCTTAAGTTGCAGAGTCGGGTCCAAATACTGTTTTGTACTGGTGAACTGTTTGGATCTGGGTGGGGTCCGCCAGTGGAGAATCTCCCCATGGGCTGGCGTTGAAAGATTTTCTTAGCTTTCGACTCCCAGCTGTCTCTCAGGTGGGAGATTTGTGTAGAGTCTTGCTCTAAAACACCCAGAAGCTACAGCCTAGCCAATTATTGCATTGTCCTGGGGAGACAGTCGCTGTTGCGAATACATTGGAAGCTTGTTACTCTTTTTGACTGAATATGTGATTAGCTTACTGTAGCACAAAGTGAAATCAAAGAAAGTCCACCTACAGTAAAAACACCTCTATGTTTTCTCAACCTTTGGACTCTACTGGTGATTCTGGTTTCCATTAATCTTAGGCAGTGTCCCAATTCAGGACCTTCCTCCCTTAGAGGACGCTGTCTACAGGATGCGAAAAAAACCTGAAAGGCTGAGCTTAACTGAGACGGCCTCATCGAGAGAGGATGTATGTGCTTCACCAGCTTGTCGCTTCCATACTGTTGTCACCTGGCAACAGAGCTTCAGTTGTGTCTGACGAGATGGCGATGATGCTTCTTGTTTTGTTTTAACATGTGTACCGTTCGCTGATTGGTTGAGTTGAAGCTTGATACTAACATGTTGGTCTCCTCGCTTGCCGACTCCATTATTTCTTCTTAAAATAATTTCTCACCAAAGAGCAATGAATACTTGGATAGGTTGGTCCTGAGATGGATTCACACATCCAAACTTTTGTTGCATCGAGTTGAAAAGACGCTTTGGTCGGCAGCATTTGGAGGGAAAGTAGTTGCCTCGCTGGCCTTCAAACGCAGCCCCTGATTTGGACACAGCTTTTGACGGAGCCAGGCAATCGTTATAATTTCTCTCTGCTGAGCTTAATTGCTGTCTCTGTGCTAAGCTGCACTGCCGTCAGCTATAGACATGCTTACATACAAGTACCAGTGATCTTCTCATCTGGTTCCCAGCAAAAAAGTGAATTGTATATCCGAAAAAGTCTAAAAGAGCTGTCTTAAAAAGAAAGGATTGTTTTCATCATTTGAATCTCACTTGGTGTTTGCAATATATGGCAGAAGTATAATTCACAAAAGGTTACTGATTTGATAATGCTTAATTATTTTATATCAAGGTTTTTGGGTAAAACTACAATTTTGATAATTGAGAGATATTTGATGAGAGTGGCAGACAATAGCACATATTTGGATCAAACATTACAAGTAAAAATAACACTGACGTAGTATTGTCATTATTACTATAATAAATATTATTAGTCATGAGCTTCTTGTCTTCACCCTACCCTTTTAGGTGATAGCTCCTAAGGTGATCTGTGTCAGCATAGCCCTTCAGAAACCATCTGGATCTGAAAAGGAGCGCCCTGTGTAACAGGGCAGACCTCTATCCCAGTCTCACCAAATTGCAATCATAATTCATGAAGAATATACTCATAAAAATGAATGGGTTATTAATCAGTGTCCCCCCACCGGACTAGTACCTGCAGAAATTTTATTAACTTTATTTTGAGCACATTACTCTTCTATTACCCTGTTGGAATACACCATATTCAGAGGTGGGGCTTAATTGTCTCCATATTTCTATGTTACCACTGAAAGACAATGATGAGGGGGTTTTAGTGGGTCTCTTAATAGAGCTTCCTCTGCACGCTGTCATTCCCAGAGATTAACAGATGTGTTTGATACATTCATTACCTTCCCGGCTCAGGAAAACACAGAACTGAGGTGGTGTTTTGCATGATAACCACACTAGACGAGTCTTTCAGTTCTGTTTAAGACATTTAACCGGGGGGAAATTGATGCTGTAAGCTGAGCCACTGCTGGCAGATGGCAATAGGTGGGATGAAAAACAGGTTGTAAAAGCCTCAGGTTATGATTAAGCGGACTGCTAGATAAAGCACATTGCAACACTATGCATGCTGCATAGTGATCAACAATTGTTGGGCGGCACAGGAATTATCCGTCCCTTCCCAACATGTTTCAGGTCAGTGCAGATAAATACAGACGATTCCTAAGTCTTGTGTATGCGATGACTCCTGTAATCAACCGAAACAGACTTTAAAGACATCCATATAAATTCTGTGAGTAATCCGTACCTTTGGCCACTGTGGTGGTTGCTGCTAGATGAACTGGAGCTTGGTAAAACAGTGAGGCCCGACCTACTGGACAAACTAGAGTCTGAAGATATATTTCAATCAGCTTCTAACAGGGAGAACCTTTTATCATGCAGATGAATGACTGAGCGCCAATTAAGGACTTCTTTCTTCTGCAAATATCTCATACAGGTCAGAGCAGCTGAGACCAAATGTTGCCAAGGAAGGAATGAAAGCTTAGAGAGGGAAAGGAAAGTGGTGACTACCAGCATCATGGCCCTCAGGAATACACTGAGGTTTATTAATTAATACATAAATCATAAATTGTCGTCATTCCTTAGACTGGGGAATTTGAGCTTCAAACTTACGAGTCTTCAGTGTGTGTGTCCGTGTGTGTGCATGCATTTTTGGATGACTCTGACTTTGGAATAGAAGGAGAGAAAAAAAGAAAAACTGCTGCTCTCCTCCCGTTCCTCGCCCTCCCTGCCCACACCAGCCCCCCGAGGAGGTGATCGGACGCATCTGTTTCCCGGAGATAAAGGGCTGCTCACCACATCCCCAGAGCTGGGAGAAGTTGGCACCACGCACGCTGGCAGTCTGCTCGTGTAACAGACCCTGTCACTGACACTGAGGGAGAGACAGAGGGACAGTGAGGGCGAATCGGGCTGAGAAAGACTCAACTGGGTAGGTGAGATGTTAAAAGGGTGTAGTCAGGGGGGAAAAAAACGAATGATTTATGGAAACAAGTATTTACAACCGAACACTGAAGGTTTACATCCTCACACTGGAATGTTAATGTAAAAGCAATGAAAATAGTTTAATCTGAAGCAGAGATTTATACGAAATCAAATTGCCCTCAAGGACAATGTGTTTCTGCAAAAAATCTAAAAAGAAAGTAAAGGTTAACCTGCTACATTTATTCCCTCCACGAGGGAGGTAATGTTTGCATAGGTACTTGTTTGACGGTTAGGCTGTTAGTTAGCAGGACAAGTTCAAAACTACTCAACCGATTGCTATGGAAATGTGTGGATGTGCGGGGCATGATCCAAGCAAGATCCCATGAAATTCAGTTCAACAGGCCGAGCCTTGATTGAATTTTTAACTTTCTGTGACACAGCGAGGGTTTTAGGTATTCATTCCTTTCTAAGCAACCTTCTTTTTGTTACTTTTTAATGTCAATAAACTGTTATTTTTGATCATTAATATAACTTTACAACACGCGAGGACAGGTCCTCCCACCTAAACAACAAAATAGGTGTCTATGTTTGACCCACCAAAATAAACCATATCAGCTACTTGAGTGTTCTGCTATTAATACTGTATTTCTTTGAATAAAAGCAAGACAATCAATTAAATATGAGGACACTACAGTATGAAGCCATGGATCCTCCAGTCTTGCAATAACAATACAAACTTTTTTTAAACAGATAGACATTGAAAGTCACTCTCTATCTTGCTGTGGACCGTTTTCGGTAAATTGAGAAATATGTGCGAACCGACTCTTTTCAAAAGGGCAACGCAGTTCACACGCCGGCAGGGTGGCCGCTCTAACCTGATAATGTGGACGCCAAAATAAAACGAAAAGACATTCGGTAACGTACTCATGTCACTCATGCATCCAGTGTGGCCCGGCTGCCAGCGTTTGCTTGCTGCTTATTTGCTTTTTTTTAAAGAGATGGACGTGGTAATTTATGCCACTGTCTCATCTGTCTGGTAAATATGCAGCGACTGCATATGGTTAGGGGGCATACAGCAAACAATGAAAGAAAACCCACTTGTCAGCAACTGTAAACCTATTTTATAATCTGCAGTGTAAAAAAAAAATAATGTAAACAGTAACAGGGCTTATTTGGAATCCCTGATTCTAGCCTTTGAGCTAAGTTAAAGTAGTTGGCATCTGATACTTTATATATACTGTCGGCCGGATATGACTATATCAATTCTCTCTCTAATTCTCAGTGAACAAGTCCAACAATTCCTTAAAACAACTAAAATAAATCAACATGATGAAGTGTAGAAAAAAAGGACGAGACTCTAACTGGTGTTTAAGTCACGTATTTTTTACGAAATGTAATTTGTTTCCTGTTAAGGAAAATCCTAAACTACAGTAGCTGTAGGCAAAAAGAAAGAAAAACCAATACTGTATATTACTGTATATGTTTTTAATGGAAAATGTAAATATCATGCAATTTATTCTCTTAAATTGAACACATTAAAGAATAATTGGATAAATATTTTATTCACTTCCTAATATATATAGGCTTCTTAAAACCTTTCAAGTTTCTTTCATTACCTTGCATCTATCGTTAATATCTGCCTTCTAATTAATTTTCGTTTGGTGAGCTATCACTCCCATCTCTTCACGCGTGAGTGCATGCTGGAGACACATGAATCAAAATACACACGTACACAGACACACACACACACACAATCTCACTCACACGCATGCACACAGCATTCACACAAACCCCCTGAGACCAAGCTCGATACCAGTCTGTGTACAAGCTTTCCACTACAGCGTCTCTGCTTTCATTTTCCCAAATGAAGGCTGTCCCATATGCTCCAGCACAGGGAATATCAATACACCAACTATAGTATTCAAGAAGATCAATACAGTAGAATATTTTCTCTCTCTCTCTCTCTCTCTCTCTCTCTCTCTCTCTCTCTCTCTCTCTCTCTCTCTCTCTCTCTCTCTCTCTCTCTGTGTCTTTCTCCTCCTCCTCAGATCACTGGAGCATTTTTATATGGGGTCACTGTGACACAGATCCTGAGTGCTGTTATTCCCCCGAAAACTAATTTAGAAGTTTGGTGAGCAATGGTCTGTGTGACCCAAATAGGAAAGATGCCCTTGTATTTAGGTATTTAGGTTGCGGCTGGAGTTTTCATACGTATGAAAGATGAGTCTCTTGACAGTTGTATGCTTGGTGACGAATACATATAAACCCCATTAATAATTTTTTAACAGTTTGAGCACAATCTTATACTTTAGTGATTCTTAATGATGGACCCCTTCTTCATGTCTTTGGAGAGAGACGGAGACAAAGGGCCAGCTGCATATGCAAATCAATACCAATACAAGTAGAACAAAACTAATTATTATGTCAGTAGTCTATTAGAAAATAAATGACTCAACGTTCTGCACAGAAGAAGGAATGTTTAATGTATACCTTCATAAATATGTATATAATGAATAATGTTATGTTTTTTGTAAAGTAGTAATATTAAATAGGAGATGTGGACAGAGAGAAGGAATAACTGCAGGAAGCCATAGACTTAAATACAGCACAATGCAGAGTGAATAACAACAGCAACTTCAGTTTTGTGTGAGTGGTGTCTAGTGGGATGCAGTTGTGGTGTTTCCAACAACCTTAACCATTGGAGACATTTTGTGTCTGACTTTTCCCCCTAAAATCTTAAATAGAGTTCATGTGGACAAAGCAAACCACAAAGGCACCACATGAAGAACTGCTGACAGCAGCCACGGCAGTTGTCGGAATGACTTAATTACTAGTATGACCGTAGAGCACATATGTGAAGAGCCAGTTTTTTTTCTAACTAGAGATTACAATGAACCTTGGTGAAAGGCTGTGGTATGGGTTTGGGAGGAAAGCGTCACAATTTAGTGTAGATCCAGGAATTATTTGTAAAATTTAAAAGTCTGGTTAATATCTATGTGAGCATTTGGTGCAGATAATAAAGATTAAAAAAAAAAAAATTCGATATAGTATATTTTAGTGCGGTTAAGCAAGAGGACTCTTGAGCTTTTTGGATGTATGTACTCTTCTGACTACTAATTTAGTTTCATATAGTTATTAACGATCAGTAAGTTTTCCCAACATCTTAACTATTTCATAAATCTGATAGAAAACAGTGTTATCTGCTTATATTATAACATTATGTTGACGTTTCATGACAAACTGGGACAATCCGTGTGCGTGTTATAGAATATCATAATCACAATCTCATTTGTGGTATTGTCACATAATCCAGTTTGTGTGGATAAATCCATATGTTCACATAATTCATGTCCAGCATAACCTACTTGTGTTTCAAATCTGGCTAATTCATTTGGAACTCAATGTATGAAATAGCATCAACACACAGGGATGAAAGCAAAGTTAACAAAAACTGATTTGACTCAAGGAAAAATAATCCAAGGAAAAATGTCAGTTGAAATGAAATAACAATGAAACTAATATTCATGTAAATGGGCTCTCTCTGTTGTTCTGTGTCCATTCGACTCTATGGCTGTTATCTATGTACAATTCATTTTGAGCGTAATCATTCGATACACAGCGGATCAAAGCATCTCAGTGGGGCCTCTGATACAAGGGATACACATCTCCCAGCTAATTATTGATTGGTTACAACACTGTTAATGGTGTTTAGTGCAGAGCAGTGATGAAAGGCAAATCTCTGTTGTCAGTACGTATTAATAATTCTGTTACGGAAATTTAAGAGTATCTTTCTTTCTTTTTGTTTCCCTTGTTAAAAAAAATATTTCTAATGAGGGATACAGTTGCCAATTGGCATTTAATCTCTCATGTTGCAACTCCTAATTTAACTTGCTGCCCTGCTTTGAATCAATACCCAATTATTGAAGTTCATTAGGAACCTATTATTGTTTGACAGTAAACTCGTTAAAATGGAACTTGGATAGATAATTAAATTGCACACCTCCTACAGCAGAGAATGGTATTTACTTATTTATTAATTCATTTGTTTGTTATATTGTTCTGTAGCTGTGCTTGGTAACATGTGTGTGTTGTGAACATTATCTCTGAGCACTTTTCGCATAATACTTGCAAAAGGGAACATTTAGATTTTTGAATTACCATACACACCTCTAAAAGACTAAATTTAATTTTTCTTTCGTAACTTGTGTGTACTCTCCAACAGATGCCTAGCTCTTTGAATATTTCATAACACTTGTAAAATATGGCCATTATATTTATTACTCTGTTGAATCACCTTGACAGGATTGTTTTTTATTATGATATATGTTTTTACAAGTAGGTCTTGAATAAAGTGCTATTGGCTGAATTAAACAATATGTATACTGATGCAATATATTAAATATATTAATGCACAAGGTGAGAATGAAAAACTTAAACAAAATGAGAGAATCTAAGTTTATCCATCACAGGCACAATTTGAGGTTTATAAATAATGAAAATAATTTATTTATCTGTACATCTGTCCTTTTTCGAAGCTGTTTGGTTCAGGGTCACAGAGACAGCAGGACAAGCTGACCCATCAGTCTGTCCCAAAGTCTCTCCACAGTCCGTCATGGCTGGAGCACCTTCAAGCGAAGGTGCCCAGGGGAGCATCCTTCCCTGTCAATATGGAGGAGCAACACCGCCTCACCTTTGAGCCTGTGCCAGTTAAATCCACTATAGTTTTCAGACCGACTGTGTCGACACCTTAAGGTTAGGGTCACAATTCAGATCAAGTTCACTATCACTATGATTGTTTGGCTACAAGTTTGGTTTTTACGGTATCTAATTATGTGCCATATCACAACTCATCTGCAAATCTGTTCGTCTTTTACAGGTACCTGATCCTCCACTGCACCACGACAGAGACAAACTTAAACTAAGATTCATATGAAAATGTACCTAGGACAGTGATAGATTCTTAATAGTGTCAATGAATTTCCCATATAATCCATTGATTCATCCATCATCTATACCGCTAATCCTTTTGAGGGTCGTGGGAGGTTAAAGCCAATCCCAGCTGACATTGGGCAAGAGGCCAAGTGCACCCTGGATGTGTCGCTGGTCTATCACAGGGCCAACATACAGAGACAAACAACCATGCATGTTCACGTTGACACCTACAGGCAGGTTAGAGTTGACATTTAACCTAACCTGCATGCCTTCAGACTGTGTGAAGGAGAGCAAACCCATGCAGGTACAGGTAGAACATACACCCACCATACATGAATGCATTTTATTTTTAATTTTAAAAGTTACTGTTTAGATTACAAAAGCTATTGAATCATGCACTTGATCAAAATAAAAAAAATATTCAACCCTGCATCCAACAACATGTTAACTTGTTGTCCAGCTATGTTTGTAAACTAGATATCTAAAAGTTGTATGGTTTTCTATGTTAACCCAAACAAAGGGGGTGTCAAGACACGTTATTGTCACAGACTTCTACATTATTACAAATTTGTCTGCATTTTGGAACATCCAGGTAACTATACAATGACTTCTGATGTCTATAAAGCACATGTGGTTATTCATTCTTCAGACTATATGACAACTCGCTGGGCAGTTCACAATACGTGACATGTTAGTCTTGTAAGTTTATACTGCACAACTGAATGGCAACAATGGGTCACACCCTACATGATCTTTCTCCAGGAGCAATTACTATATTGATTAACATATTGATAAATATATCTGATTATAAATAGATATTTAGCTTGCTAGAAATCCAGTTGGAGGAGGCTATATGTTGCTAAGCTTCACAAATTGCATCTTTGAAAGGTTCATATAACGATTGGCGACTGCTTTTATCTGTGAGTTCCAAGACTGAACTGGGCATAAGTTACATCAAATAGGCAGTTTGGTCAAAGTGTGTTCAGTCAACTACAATTTAGCTACTGCTAATTTTATTGCCATCCTCAATTAGTTATTTTCCCATGCAGCTATAGTGGTAAATCTAAAAAAAACACACATTCAACTTGAAGATGAAATCAATTCCTTATAATAAATGGAAACAAAGCAGCTTCAAAATGAAACAAAGTGATATAGAAATTAAAATTGTCCCTTGTAGTTTCAGTTTTTTCTCAGAGTAAAAACAGGATGTGTTGTACTGAGCACAGCCTTTAAATGTTTGAACAATGTGAGTATCAGAACTTCACCCAACATACTCGAATACATGATATATTAAACCTTTGAGCCTCTCTGTCTGCAACAGACCATTCTCTCTGCTGTTAAATATATATATACATGTTCGGGGGCGATTCAGAGAAACACTGGTTTCACATGGAAAATCCAGAAACATGACAGATGATGTACATGTTTGATTTAGGTAAATACGCGTACTGCACGTCTTACTGCTAACACAAAGTACTTCTGAAGCCAACTGATGTTTCCTCAGAAATCTTCCAAGAGCTAATCAATTCAAATAACAGTGATTGCTCTCAGTAGAAAATTTATCAAATTTTCTGTCAAAGCAGCTGCCAGTTACTTAAGATCTGATCTCTTTCATTCTTTCACTCTCATTTTTCCCCTCCCTCACTTCCACACACTCTCTTCAGGCCCTGGTTAATTAAAATGGAAAGGAAATGATTTGCAGTCAGTAATTCAGGACAACTTATAGTAGAAGTTAATTCTAGGGCACAGTGAACCATAAAGAAGAACCAGTGGTAGAACATAAAATACACTTTAACCTGTTGGATAAGCTAAATTGACTTACTTGACAAGCAGATACTGAAAGTGTGTAATATGTTAGCTGACCATTTAATTTAATAGACCAAATGTCGTCAGATTGGCTGAGATCTATTTATATACTGCATTTTCTTGATATATATTTACTTCTACACATTTGGTTTTGCTTAAAACTGTGAAGTGGGATATGCATTATTTCATAATTGTGTTTTTGTAACACCAACCAGCACGTGCATGTATACACTAACTAAATGTATCATTAGAAATGTTACACTCCCAGTGGGAGGTGATCTACATATATGTTGTGTTAGTGATTTTACTTCAAATTACAAAGGAGCTATTTTCATATGTGATATTTATGTCTTATTGCCGATGACGCCATCTTTGAAAATGTATGTTTATTTATTTATAACATCCTGGAAAATAAATGAAGGGCATTGAAAGAAAAACAAGTTTGGTGGCTGGGTATATGTATTTATTTACAACATTCTTATGTTCATGGAATTATCATTCAGCAGTTTAAAAAAAGAAAAAATACAGGATTTACAGGTTGACAATCGTCAGTTAGTTCTAAGCTTTATAGTTTAGAGGAAACATGTTGTTTAATAATACATTAAATCAAATTAATACATAGACAAAATGTTACTTTCTCTCTAAGTATTGTATAATTAGATGCATATATATTAGATCACCCGGCTCAGTTGCATGGACCAGATCATAAACAGAAACAAAGAGAGCAAGCCCGAGACTGGGGAAAGCTGGTGGATTTAGGCCATCAGCCTATAGTTCCATCACAAATTCCAACTACCACCCTAATACCAGACCAGATGCTCTGGTCCAACACCCTGCCTGTCGTCTACTTTGTTGAATTGATAGTACAGTTGGAGGTTGCTAGTGAAGTGAATCAGAGGTAAAGGCTGCGGTATACTGAGATGACATCCGAGGCAGAACGACTTGGCTGGAAAGCAATAATTCGCCTGGTGGATGTTGGCTGCTGGGGTTTACAGTGCCATCCATCTAGGAATCCACAGACAAGCCCTGGGCCAGTTCACAAAAGAAAGATCACAGACTGTAGAACACTGCAGCCAATGGCTCTGGATCAGGAGGAAAGAACCAAACCCTGCCCGAGGTACCAGGGACATGCACCCAGGTCTGATCAACCTGTGATTGGCCTGACTTGGAAGAGGGCGTCTTGTTGTTAAAAGGCCAAAACCCCTGTTGACCCTAAGGTACATAACTGAAGATATGTGCCTGACATCCACTGCTGGTCACTCACTGCTGATGGTTGGTAACTTAGCTAGTGATATTCACCATGTTGTGCTATGTTCAAAAACACAGATTGGTTTGTAAAACATATGGAGTGGAACTTGTTGGAGGAGATATTTTTCTAGGAGAAGCTATAAAAACCAAGATCCAGTCAGACTTTCCTCAATGAATTGCCAAGTAAGCCAATATCCAAAGTGAGGAAGGTAAATATTGACTTTTGCTAACTATAACTCTTGAGTTACATTTCAAAGTGCCATGTGTGTAAGTGTCAAAGCCAGAGAATGTGGCTGTAATGAATGGAGCCAAATGCAGGTAACTTCATGAGGGGGGGGGGGGGGACCTGTATAAGGGCACCAAGGACATTCATTGGGAGTGCTGCATATTTGGACCATAGCCCAGCGTCATATTGAATTCTGCACAATGATTTTAAAGGCTCACAATGCAACTTTGCTTATGTTGAGGGGGAAATATGTCAGGAAATCCCAAACTCATACCTGCTAAGAAAAGGTCTTACTCATGCAAATGTGCAGTAAGTTGTATGGTATGATGGCACAGAATGGGCATTTCAGTATTATTGAAGTATTATTACAGTACTAGTGCAGTACCCCTTTTTTAACCTTTTATTCCTTGTCAGTAGTGAGTAACTTTTGTATTGTTATTGTGCCGGACATTGTGTGCTAAGCTTTTTATTTACTGTTTATGGTGTAGAGTGAAGTTAGACATCTTTGTATTTATGATACCTGGTTTATCGTCAGTGAAGATTTTATAGACAATGTTTTTCATAAAATGAAACTAGAACTTTATGACTGTTCACGTGTGGTTTATATATGAGTTTAAATTATTAGCTGCTTTGTTGTTATTTTCTTCATACATTGCATGTCGGCTATTTCAAAGGTCTGTTCCGCAAAAAACATAATCTGTAGACCGAAGTTCACAACTATTCAAAATACAGGCTCTGTAATACAGCTCAGTATAGAGCATTACAGCAGCAAGACAAACAATAAATGAAATAAAATGTGATTCTATGCATGTTGTTGCTATGACAGTGATCAGCTCCCATCACAGGTGATTCTGTCCATCTCAGTCTTATTCGGTTAAATAAAACAATGAAATTATCAAAATGATTTTGACCTGCAGTTTGACCCACTTGCCAACTGCTGCTACAGTTTAACCAAAGACGTTGAAGACAACATGATCAACTCGGTCACACACTGACTGCTTCAGAGTGCTGCCTGTTTATTCATTGTTATCAATATTGAATGAGCCGCGTGTTTGAATCGCACAAAACTCAGCACACTGCACTTCCCTTGGCCATAAACAATACACATGGCAAGAGTGAAGCCGATAAAATAAATGGTTTACAAGATATACATTTCACATACAGACACATTTGTGAGATTAGTAGGACGCTAATATCAAATCTTACTTACTTTAAGCTTTACTTTCATTTACATCACTTCTTATCTATATGATCACATTTTTCCATAAGTTACTTTATAAAAATGCAAATATTTCCAAAGACCCACATGTCATGTTTCCTAGATTTTAGTTTTTCCTCTCAAACTATTAACTACCATTTTATTTGACTGTCTTTAAACCGTTTACTTTTTACGTCAAATCAGACAATGCATGAAGACAGATAGTTATCATGCCTAGCAATAAGCATTAACTATTGTTAGCATATCTCTGCAAAGTTATGCAATTTCATGCTTCTCTTAGTAGATCCAGCCTATAATCCCATTGTTCACTGCATAAAATCCAATTTGCACCAATTTCATACACTGCTGCACTGAATTTACACCAATCTACAGAATCTACCTTCAGCATTTGAATACATTTTGCACTTCCCTTATATCGTCTTACAGGAAGTGCTGCTGACAGCTGTATACTGTAGCTAGTGTTTTTGGTTTATTTTGTTTTGGACTGCACATCCTGTAAAGTCATCCCTGTTATTCCTGATTAGAGACGTATGAACAAACAAACCTCACTCTGAGTCAACATCTATAATCATTTGTTTCAAGTTTCAAGTTATGTTTGTCATGTGTAAGTTAACAAAGGGTCAACAATACAATGAAAGGTGCTGGACGAGAAGAAACAGGCTCAGCTCAGCTCAAAATGTAATTGAAATAAAATCACGGTAGAAAGAGCTTAAATACAATACTAAAACTACATTTATTCGAAGGTGCAATTTGACATTTGTTTCAATTGATGTGGCAACTTTAACTGTATGAGTGTGTGTGAATAAGTTGTTGCACATGTGAATAGTGATTGCACCGTGTGGGTATCAGTTATCTCACATTTTTCCAGAGTTGAAATAAAAATAGTCTTGGCCTCCTCATCAGATTGTCATAAGGTGATTATCAGTTATCCGAGCAACAGAAGGAATTTAGATTGAATGTGAGAGCATGGAAAGACATTAGTGGAATATTTACACAGAGATATAATTAAATGCCAGTCAGAAACAAATGATAATATTACAACATTATTGTTAATGCAGAGAATATAATTGAGGGGTTGGTTTCAATTACATTTAAATTGTTGCAGATGATGTGTATCATCCAAAACAGTCAAAGGGCGTCGACTGCTTATAGGTGCAGCATGCCACAGATGCATCTTCTGTACTATTGCATTATTGATGCTGCTGGAGTTATTCAGAAGATCGCGCCAAAGTGACAATTCATTATTTGATATCCCCAAAAATTATTTGAATATTCTTTATGTTATCATTCAGATAATCTGCACGACCAAAAGTGCTTTATTGCCTACTCAATGAGCTGCCGATACCAACCAGCCATAGCAACATGGAATTCAATCATGAAAGAGAAGCAGATGTGTGCTGCTCAATTAGAGGGGAAATAAATGTAAAAAAACATGTCTCTCATTCATTCAGTCATTTGCGCTGGGGAGATGAGTTTCAATGCGATGACGCACTCTTTCAGCTTTCATTGATTCACTGAGGAAACTGCTTGTGGATGCAGTTGGGGTCCATTAACTGTGATACTTTTCCAGGATGCTTGTTGTGTGGACCATTATTAAACTCCAGTTAACAGCTGCAGAAGACCATATTAGCTAAACAGAGATTGTTGTTTGTGACAAACTCTCGTATCCCAGCGCAGCGAGAGCACTAAGAGACTTTGTGCCATTCTAACACATCTGCTTTCAAACATTAACGATGCTTCATAGCCTCTAATGGACTCTCCAGGGTAAATATGTCGATTTCTGAGAAGTGTTCCATGCAGACTTTTCTACATTTGTTTATTCCTTTTTAGAGAATTTGAATACTTCGATTTCCTGTCTGTACATGGTGTTGATGCTTTCCTTTTAAACTGGTCAGTAAGTCAGTACATCACGGTATTGGTCTAAGCAGCACCCTTACAAAACAAATTGTTGAAGAAATACTGATGAGCACATTCTAATCGCCCATCCACCGAGATGGGATTAGGAAAAGTGCATTTACTTTGTTAGTGAAGTACTGTACTTTATTCGATTTATTTTCATGCACTTTTACTCAACTACTTATATCAGAAAATAAAGGTACTTTGTCCTCCACAAAGCATTGTGTTACATCTTCACATTAATTTGTTATTTAATTTAACAGGTAAAATTAGTGTGCATTGGAAGATGCTACTGCCGGGACTTATAAGCTACAGTAGTTTGACTTACTCAAATGAAAGATGTAACATACTTTCACTTGAGCACATTTATGTCAATTTGTACGTTTAATTAAGTAAAATGTTTGAGTACTGTCTCTACCACTTTCCATCCAGCTTAGGTTTATCATGAGAATATTTTTGTTGTCCAAATGCTACGATGTGTCAGACAATCCATTCATCTATATACCCACTAGTCCTGAAAAACTCAATATTACGTTATCAAGAGCAAATGTGCAGCATCAATCTCCACCTTATGGATCCCTTTATTGCAGGGCCAGCATATCCTATATCTCCCTGCAGTAACTAATATGGGATTTTTCTCATTATAGGCTTTGTGATCACTAGACAGAAACGGGAGCTGTAAGTAGAAAAGGAAGAAAAACAGATGCACCCCAGCAGATAAGGCGGTGGTGATCGATACCTCCAAATTCTAATAAGATTGACCCCCTTGGCAAATTGTATTGATCTGTAAGAAAAGATGCAAGAAATAAATTAATGGACTATAGAGATCTCAACTTTCTGCATTCATTTTTTTCTGAGTGAGAGTCACTTGGTGAGGGAATGATGTCTATATGTTGCAATTAACATATTGTTGTATTTATATTGTTATATCCCTCCTTTAGACGAAAAACATTCCACGAGGCCTAACATGACTCTGTAAGAAGGAATATATATTGGACACTAGAATGGTGCTCTGAGATCACATACTTCCACCAAGGTTAATGCCCTATCTTGCCATGTTAAAGCAGCGTTTCCCATTAATTATCTCAACTGTGGGGGCATATTCTAATTTGCTCTGACACAGTTTCATAATGAACAGAAAACAATATTTACTCGTATTACTACTCGTACTCTAGGTGTTTTACTCTACCGTAAATGCAGTAGAACCTCATACTTTCAGAGTTTCTGCACGTGGCATGCAATGCAGCTGTCTGTCCCACACAAAAAAATGTCTTTCACTCTTCACGGTCACATATACGTCAATGCAGACAAATGTCGTGGGTCAAAGTTCATAAAGAGCCGCGTAGATTTTCTCAACCACAGGAAGCAAATGTTTTATTCCTCCTCGCTCACACAGATTGGAAGTGGTGATGAGGTGAAGGGTTACCACCTACACACACGCATACGTGTGACCATGCCCTCTGTGTACCTGTCACACACATTTATTTGAACAATATACCCACTTAAAGCCATTTTGTAATTTTATAATCTAACATAAGATTTTTGTACCAAAGTCAGATATTGATGACACAATGTAATTCCGCATGCTACATATTATTCAACCCAGATTCATATTTGCTCATCACATGAGAATGAATTCAGCAGGTGTGGAGACACACAGAGATTTTGCACCAACACTCGGAGTACTGTTTTTATGACCCCTTTTTTTCAGTAGGGCTGAAACTGCAAGCACTTTCTAGCCGACAGAATGATACATCAATCAAATTATGTGGATACATTTTGAGACTAACCTTTAAAGTCACTCTGTTCTGCGCAGTTAATTACAGACCTGGCAACGTCCTCCAGTAGGGCCAATAATTCTCAAGATCAGGCCACAGGTCATTGATTTCAAATAGTTGAGCCAGTGTACTTGATCATCGCTTTATGGCTGGCCTCTTCAACTGCGGATGAATATGTTACTCAGACAAGACAGGTCTCTGTTCAGGCCGGGCACAAAACTGTCTCCGTTTTTCTCCACAGGCACATGAACAAAAATATTCTCTTAACACGAGTCTCTGAATGCCCCTGTATTGTACAGCTTATATATTTTTGTATAGGTGGATTGTTGGAAGAAATGTCGGACTTGCTTGTTTGTTGCAGAGCAAATAAATTAGTCTCTTCTCGTGTTTTGTTATTTCACTCCAAGTCTGGCTACAAGTTATAAATATGTTTGTACGCATTGGGTCAGAGTTAGCGTGGAAATATAAAAGAGGCCCCTGGTTTGACATATTGACTTATTGTAGTCCAGCAGTCAGACTGAAGATGACTTTCAAACCAACTCTGCTTCCCCTTCATTTCTTTGCCAGTGTTACATATATTACGAACTGTAACGGCTTCATTTGACACTGCAGTGTTTTTCTGTGTAATATATGCTTTATTTATCTGCCTCTTTATGTGTTCTCCTTCTCTGTTATTCAGGAACACTCTCACCACTTCAGCTGTGTGATAAGATAATACAGCATCCATACACAGGAGCCTACAATAATGGTTTATTCAAGATTGATGTGCCATAGTCTGTTAGCCTAACATATCCCTATCTTTTGACTGTATGCAATGTCAAATATTTTCTAAATAGTTCTAATAAAATATAAGTATGCAGAGGTGTAAACCCTCCCAGTCCTTGACAAGACGAGATACTACGTTTAGACAACACATAAAACTCGCTAAAACACTAGCTCACTTTATAGTCTTCTCCTGAAAGCACCTTTGAGTGCAGCTGGTGCCATAAACAATGACTATTATTTGAGCGATAAGAAAGGATGGCATGGAAAAAGCAATGCCTCTCAGTGGCTGTGCACACCGGGCTTATTTATTAATTTACTTTAGTATAGAAGAAAGCCCCAGGGAGCAGAATATTTTAAAAAGCCATGATTAATGAAACATTAATCATGAATTTTGTACAGGGAACAGGAAGAGTTGTCACTCTTTATTTGGGCCCTTTAGTAGTTGGATGGAAGGAGGAGACAGGCAAAAGGGAATACGGGGAGATCTTGGGTTGAATGTCAAGCAAGGAAAGGAAGGAGGGGGAACAAAATATGAAAATGATGGGGAAAAGACTTTGGAAGAGGCCTTTGACAATACCAAGGAACACACACACAAATATATGTATCTATATATATGTATACACGCACACTTTATTAATTCATTTTGGCATCCACCTCTTTGTGTTCTGTGTGCAAGATCCTCCCATGTGGATGCAAATCATGAGGCAGTTAGAACTACAATAGCACTTTTCAATATTTGTGCCAGGTACAACAACCTTCTGCTGAATGCTAAGTGCCCCAATCGAAAAGAGAGGCAGCAGAAACAGGAGACTTCAGCGTTAATCCCTCCGAGGCAAACATTCCTGTGTAGCATGGATGGATCGAGGATGGGTGGAATGAAAGGATACGATGAAATAAACATGGCAGCTGCTTCTCTTGTCAACTCGCAGTGATTTGACAGTGGTGGCACCATTGAGCCGCTGCTGATAACAGTGGTGGCGGCTTTGAGAGAGGAACAAAATTCAACAGTGTTACCCCTGGCATACTAATTCAGCCTGCAGACGATGTGTTAGATTTAACTTCTGTTTGTTACTCCCATTAACATTCATCTTGGGTGATCCAATCACAAGTGGACATGTCTGTGGCCGAGACGTACTGAGAAGACATTTACATCTGATTACTCAAAACAAATTGAGAGGTGATGTGGGATGCACACGACCACGTTCTGTTTTAACTCCTGGGCCACATGGAGAGAACGGTCTGCTCAGTTGATGTTCTCTGCCTGACAAAGTACATACTACTCCCACAGTTGGTTATCAAATCTATGGCTATGTCCAGGGGGGCTCAGGGATTAGCACTTTTGCCACACAGCCAGGGTTTTTCTGTGTGGAGTCTGCATGTCCTCAGTGTCCGCCTGTGATTTTGTATGGGTACTCTAAATTGTCTGTAGATGTGTGCGTGAATGAATGTTTGTCTTTGTATCCTAGCCCAGAACAAGCGGTATCGATAATGGATAGAAGGATGATGGCTTTGTCCATTGAAACTTGCCAACAACGATTGTGTAAACAATATTCAGTGTATACACAATTTCTTTGTAAATTTACATTTAGTCAGCAGTGACTAACAGGCAAGATAAACAAGATGATAAGACGAAAAAATACCACATCACACACTTTGACTTGTTTGTTTACATGTTAAACAATATAGCAATGTTTTTTCAATACTAATTATAATCAGAGCAAAAATGATTTCACACATGCACGTTTCTCTATATATCATATATGCACAATTTCATGCAGGAAATGTGTTCTTGGAGGTCTCCATCTCATATCTGGTGTTAAAATTCAAATCTGCGAGAGTCTTGATCTTGTAAATGAAAACTGAATAAGGTTGCGATTCATTACTCTGCTCTCACCGAGCGCAGCAGTGGCGTTAGGTGGAGGAGAGGAGATGGAAGTAAAGGTGACGCAGAGATGATGGTGGAGTGGAGGCAGGGGGTGGTTGGTGGCACGGGCTAGAGTGGATTTTTTTTCCATTTCTGCATTCCTGCCATCCTTTGCCCTGCAGGGCCGGGGTACAAAGAAATACTAGGGCCACTAGGGTCAAGTCATTTCCTCCCTCTGCACCAATCCAGCCCTTTGGCAAAGCTTGCATCTGACACTGATCCCACATCTGTCTGAGGCTAAAACCTGCTTGGCTTTTGATATAATCTTTGGCCTACTCCTGACTGAAGGTCTGGCCATCCTGATGGGAGAAGCACAGCAACATCAAAAACACAACCAAAAGAGTCCCCTCTTTCCCAATAAGGAGGCAGATTAAGAGCTGCTGTGGTTGTGAGTGATTCTGTAAATACATGGCTTACTACTGATATGGTTTTGAAGATAATGTGTCAGAAATGAATAATCATAAGTGCAAACACCTCTGGACAGTGGAACGTCAGGGTGCTTGATCTGTGATACAAAGCAAATTAAGTGTTGTGTTTGGGAATCAAAGGCCTTCCTCATGTTTTATTAGAGGTGCTCACAGTCAGATGCCTGCCCCATTGCTCCCACTTGCAAACCCCCCCTCTACCGTGTTGCTCCATTTATCAAAAGCTGAAATGATGTGGCAGGGATTTATTATCTTATTCAGGAGCCAGGCTTCATTTGCACAACAGAGACCACAATCCTCAATCTGGCATTGATTTCTTTTGATTTATGTGGAACAAGCAGCGTTCGGAGTGCATGTTCATCGAGCCTGGTGCCCCCCTGTTCTCCTTTGTTTACAGTGACAGTGATATGGACGATGATGAAACATGGGCTCATATCAACACCACGAGCTCTCCCGTGGATGAGCATTTAATTGTTATCTGGCTCAATATTAATTTTGGAAGTAAAAAAAATGTCTCTGATTAGCTGCAGTTGCCAGCTTTCCTGTTGCTAGCTCTGCATCTGGTTCCACTGGAAATAAAAATAAATTACATGCACACATGAGACATTGCTCAGAATCAGAATCAGAAAGGATTTATTGCCAAGCAGGTTTACACCTACCTGGAATTTTCTTTGGTAAATAAGGTGCATACATTGAACATAAAACATAAAAACACAATAAGTACTAAAAAAACACAATAAGTACTTCACATAAGAAAGAAATAACTATACATAAAACAAACAAAACAAAATAAATACAAGATATAAATGCAAAACAGGAGAGAATGAGGATGTGCAATGTGCAATATACTGTAGTGTGTGTTAATGTAACACAGAATTGAGGCGTGGGGGCGGGATAAGAGTCAAAGACAGGTGGGGGTCCCGGGCCTTATTGATGAGGCCAGTTGCAGCCGGGAAGAACCGGGTCTTGTGGCGGGAGGTTTTGGTCCTGATGGACCGCAGCCTCCTGCCGGAGGGAAGAACCTCAAAGAGTTTGTGGCCCTGGTGGGAAGGATCAGCCACAATCTTGCCTGCACGCCTCAGGGTCCTAGAGGCAAACAGGTCCTGTAGAGATGGCAGATTGCAGCCGATCACCTTCTCATCAGAACGGATGATACGCTGCAGCCTGCCTTTGCCGTTTGCGGTGGCAGCAGCGAACCAGATGGTGATGGAGGAGGTGAGGATGGACTCGATGATGCAGGTGTAGAAGTGCACCTTCATTGTCTTTGGCAGGTTGAACTTCTTCAGCTGCCGCAGGAAGTATATCCTCTGTTGACCTCTTTTGGTGAGGGAGCTGATGTTCAGCTCCCATTTGATGTCCTGGGAGATGATGGTGCCCAGGAAGCGGAAGGACTCCGCAGGGACGACTGGGGTGTCTCTCAAGGTGATGGGGGTGGGGGTTGGCTGGGTTCCTTCTGAAGTCCACAACCATCTCCACTGTTTTCAAAGCATTGAGCTCCAGGTTGTTCTGATCACAACAGGTCACCAGATGGAAAATCTCCCACCTGTAGGCGGACTCATCCCCACCAGAGATGAGCCCAATGAGGGTGGTGTCATCCGCGAACTTAAGGAGTTTGACGGACTGGTGACTGGAGGTGCAGCTGTTTGTATACAGGGAGAAGAGAAGAGGGGAAAGAACACAGCCTTGAGGGGAACCGCTGCTAATGGATTTGACTTCAGAGACATATTTACCCAGCCTCACGCGTTTCCTCCTGTCAGACAGGAAGTCTGTGATCCACCTGCAGGGGGAGTCAGGCACACTCAGCTGGGAGAGCTTCTCCTGTAGAAGATGGATGTTATTTTAATGTTACAGTGTGTATTCAAGTACAATACAAATGAAAACACTTCTCAAGGTTTAACTGTTTCTAGAGGTTGTCAACATGCCTGCTCCTCGAAAATGAGGCTAAAGCATCTTGATCACCACCTGGTGGCCGACTGCAGTATAGGCCATTAACTCTAAATTCTCCAGGTAAACGGGTGGGATTTTGACCAAATTGAAAAGTCGGTGCCAAATTTTCCTCAATGATGATGTCTGTCATGTACTGTAGTTCTTAACACGCTGATTTGTGTTTGAATGCTTTTTACGGTAAGTTTGGTTTTAATGAATTATTTGATTCTACATAAACAAGGTGATAAACGGATGAGACAGAATTGCGATTGGCAGGCACGTGTATTGGCAGGACCTCACTGTTTTGTAGCTCAATCTCCATATACAGTAGCTTTCTGTACCCACACTGGCTTCAAATGTGCAAAATGGTAGCAAATCATCGTCGAACTTCACATCCAGTCTCTGGATTTAAAGTTCAATCAATTGAGGTTTGTGTGCAGGTGAAAAACCTGTAACTGCGCATCCACAAGGTGGTTAAGGAAGGAAGGAAAAATGTTGCATATTTAAAATCTCAAACTTCGAGTCTAGAATTAAAACAAGGTCATGTCATTGATATTGGAGATTGACCATATTGCTGTAAAGTGGACATTACAGCAGCTTAGAAGAAGCATTGAACCTGAACTTGGCTGTTCACAGTAACAACATTGTTTCTTAAATGGCAGTAATCTACCAGAGAACCACAAAGAAAGCAGAGCAGGTCATTCTGCTGCCATCAGGTTGAATTTGAGGGTCTTTACATTCACAGTCAATGAACCTTGTAAAAATTGCTGCCCTTTCTGTTCTTAAGGTTAAAACAAAGCTGCTTCTCACACTCCTAACCCACAATCAATGTGAACACCAGTGGAAAGTCAGCACTTTCCCCTCACAATCGTTTTACTTCCAATGTGGTGGAAGAGGGTAAAAAAAAAGGAAAATGTAACACTGACTTAAACTGCATCATACCTCTAAATCCTGATCTTTCTTTCGATTCAGAATACCCAGTAGGCTATCCATATTTCCGTTTAAAACATATTAGTTATGGCACAGTTATACAACTACACTGTCATCTGTTATTGTGTGCATGTAGATGAATTCTTCTTTTAAGCGTGAGAGCAGCTTGAGAGTGAGAGCCTGTCAAGTCAAAGGTTAGAATAATGAGAGACGATTCTAAAACGCAAAAAATTGCTTTTTGCTCAGCCGAGTCTGTTTCTATCTGGTAATCCTCTCTGTGTGGGTGAGGAGTAGTTGCTACACCTCTTGAAATTATGCATAACTTGAAGTTTGGACCTGCTTGCGTTTCTCCTGGCAGGTCAACAAGGTTCGTCTTACTCTGTCATCTTCCTCCGTCTCTCCCGACAGCTAGAGCTGCGAGCGGACTTATGGTGGCAACCAGAGTATGAATCACTGCTCACTGATCATGGCTGACATGACTTGTCAGTGTTGTTTCTTTGACAATCTTATGCATATTCAGAGGTTACGTTCGGGGTTCGAATATAAACAACATTCATTATGCTGTACGTTAGTTAATGGTATACAGTTTGAGGGAAAGTTGGAAGCAACAGCAAACGGATCTTCAATCAAATTTACTGAACTTTGTATTGATTCGAGCCGATGCCGCTGGAGGCGAGCTGTACAGGCTTGTGTGTGGTTTTTGCCTATGACTGAGATGCTAATATATGTGGGTGCCGTTATTGTATATTACTAGCTTGCGGTCTAGTGTGGTCAAAGAAGAAAAGAAAAAAACTTGGTGCCTCCTGTACAGTTTGACTTGTATATTTCCTGATGGATGGAGATGATTGAAGAGCTGCTGCAGTAGATAGTATGTAATATTTGCTCTGGGAGAGATGACTTAGAACACAGCAGTAATATATAATAATTAAAACTATACATGTTACTTCCCTGGTTAATTAACTTGTCAAACCCATGGCTATTTTTAACTTGTTTCCTATTGAAAAAGTGGCAAGCTTACACTGTATATCACAGAGGAATTCTGTTCATGAGATATTTCACATTCAGCATGCATGTGGTAGAAGCTCACCTTGAGTTTGTGCTGTTTAATTTCTTAAGTATTAAAACGAAAAAAGGATTCCATTGCTGTTTTCACACTAAGTATGAAGGGGAAATCATACTGTCTACATTTCAGGTTGTCTGGAGGGAATCGATTCAGCAAGCTTTTGGTAGGAGGCAGGAAACTGAATATAACAGATTAATCTATGAGGAACTACTCGGGTTTCACATTCAAAAGCCACCATATCTGACATATTGGGACAGCAGAGATGAACAATTTAAATTGTTTGAACACAAAAGAATAATAAGACATTGAAAATGTTTGTTCCTTTTGTTTTTCTTCAGCCAATTCTAAGCGATATTATCAAAAATGTATGTCACTGAAATCTAATATTCAAGTAATTTAAAATAATGTTTTATTAAAAATAGTTTATTAATTATTGCATATATTACATCAAAATTTACGGTGCAATTTAAAGATGTCCAGCTCAACCAACTCAGAAGTCCTTTTTTGTCACTTCCACTCTGAAGCTGAACTTGTGTGACTTTTACCAAATAGCACTCCCTGTGGTCACCAGCAGGTGTGATTACTTCCTATGCTGCACCCAAAACCTACGGTGGCCCTGAGAGCTCAACGAACAGCAACTTAAGAAAACACATGCAATTTGACAATACACAAGCAAAGTAAGAAAACGTCTTCATCAATTTCACAACACAACACAACACATTACAGAAATGCGCAGCAAATACAAAAAGTGCCCAGCAAATACACAAACCCGCAGCACCACGCTGCAAATAGAGAAACGCGCTGCAAATAGAGGAGAAACGATAACGGAAGTGTTTCCAGAGGACAGCTAAAAGTGATGGACACTGCTGCCACAGGAGACACAAAAAAGTCCAATACATCATACAAATTCGGTTCCACACAGGGGTCGGCAACCCGCGGCTCTGGAGCCGAACGCAGCTCTTCAGCCCCTCTGTGTGTGTGTGTGGGTGTGTGTGTGTGCAGCTGGGTCGCAACTGTGTCGCAGCTCCGTGCCAAACAATGGCAACTTAAAAACTAAACATCTCGCCCGTTGTAACTGCCATCGTTAATGCAGCAGAGGTAATACGTTTTGGACTCCAGTGAGACTGCAGGGAAAGGTGGCATGCCTTGACTTTGCTGACCACTCTGTCTCTCATACAATGTACATGAACACCTCTGTAGGAGAGGACATCCTCTGCTTTACTGTTAAAGCCAGACTACAGGTGTTGCCAACTAAATACAATCTTGCATTGTGGTACCCTAATAATCATCACCCACACTGTATAATGCATTCTAATCCCAACCAACATTTAGAATCCATTGCTCATATTGTTAATGGCTGTAATAAGTACAAAGGACTCTATATTGCACGCCATGACCGCATTGTCGACCTCATTTCAAGTACGGTTAAGGGAGTATTCCCCCCAAATGTGTCAATGTACAAACACTCCCGTATAATGCTAGATTGGTTTAACAGTTCTGATGATGTGTTCTGTAACATCCCTAACACCCCTGATGTTGTTTGCTTGGACAAGGTTAAAAGGGAGGTAGTAGTCCTCGAGGTAGCCTGTGTCTATGACCTCTGTATTGACATAGCCTTCCTTGATAAATTGACCAAATACCAGCCCATTGTTGCTAAAATGAGAGACCTAGGCTATACATGTAAGCTGCTAGTATTGATATTTGGAAGTCTGGGGCATGTCCATAAGCTTTCGGTCAGTGGACTACGACTGGCAGGACTTAGTAAGACACGAGCTAAACAACTAGCAAAGTTCTGCTCTGTATCAGCTGCTATAGGTAGTCTTGCTGTTTGGCATAGGAGATGTTTCTTGTACCCATGAGTCAATAAGCTGTATTGAACCTCTGAGAAATGTTTGAATTCTTTTTGTATGAATATGATTGGTGGATTCAAATAAATTATTTAAATGTGTGTGTGTGTGTGTGTGTGTAGCAACCCCGCCCACTCGCTCAGAAGAGGGGGCAAAATGTCTCTTTTGATACTAAAGGTTTCCTACCCCTGCACACTATGGACAATACATTGCCTCACAAACAGGGGCTTGCTTGTTAGCGCTGTTTATTCAGTTTAACAGGAGAAGACGACATGTCTCTAGATCGGACCATCTTCCCTGCTCAGAGCTCACTGTGGGTCTCTCCGAGCGAGTGGGCGGGGTCGGAGCCCCGCGACCCAGGGCCGGTGCGCTCGCTACACACACACACACACATGCACACACACACACACACACACACAAACACAAACACACACCCACACAAACACACACACACCCACACAAAAAACACACACACACACATACACACACCCACACAAACACACACACACAGAGGGGCAGAAGAGCCACATGCGGCTCCAGAGCTGCGGGTTGCCGACCCCTGTGTGGAACCGAATTTGTATGATGTATTGGACGTTTTTGTGTCTCATGTGGCAGCAGAGTCCATCTCTTTTAGCTGTCCTCTGGAAACACTTCCGTTGTCATTTCTCCTCTATTTGCAGCGCGTTTCTCTATTTGTAGCGCGGTGCTGCACGCTTGTGTATTTGCTGCGCACTTTTTGTATTTGGTGCGTATTTCTGTAATGTGTTGTGTTGTGTTGTGAAATTGATGGAGATGTTTTCTTTCTTTGCTTGTGTTTTGTCAACTTGCATGTGTTTTCTTAAGTTGCTGTTCGTTGAGCTCTCAGTGCCACCGTACAAAACCCTTCAACATGTTTCCCTGTGATGAAATGTATCATGTAAGTCGATTTAGAAGTTAGTGAACTGACAGCATTGCAAGTGGACTGAATTTGGCCTGAATTTAATGAGTGTTTACTGCTAATTTGTACCCTCAAACACCAGATATATTGATCACACCGCACATAATTAGACAAAATCTGAAAACCCAGTTTCACCTTAACAAGTAAATAGTATTAAAATGCACAAGTTCAAAACCACATCAATCTATTTACAGGAATCACAATCATTAAATGTATATCAATCAATAAATAAAAAGTATTGCCCCATTATCACACACATCCATGCAGTTGGAAATAAAGCACCCGGGCGCCTAAAGACACCACAGTGAACATCACCTCAGTATAAAAACTTGACATTTGCAACTCCTCCCGCTCGCTGCTGCATGCACAACAGATAAAGGAAGGTATTAAATTCACTGTGTCTTGCAATCTGTAGGGGAAGCTAAAAAGAGATTGTGTGAACTCCCTGCCACACCTTCCAATTCTGTTCCTCCTCATTCCCTATCTTCAAAGAAGGAAAAGAAAACCACCAAGAACAGGGTTTAGGTCCCGGGAGACACTCAAAGAATGGGATCTTTCGATTGCTGCATGTAGTATTTCAAAATTTCACCTCCTCTGTTGATAGGTGAGGGTGGATTAGAGCACATCATTATTAGAAAGATAGTGATTTTCAATTTAAATGTAAATCAGTCTCTTTTTTCTCAATTATTATTGTGCTGCATAACTTTAGGTGTGCAAGCAGAAAGTGATGGGTCTCAAACTCAGAGAGGAGTCCGGAAAGATGAAGACAGGTCTGTCGAGCATCATGCTGGGTCTTCACTGACAACTGGTGCTGATGAATGAATCCGGAGGTGTTGTACTGGAATCTGACGCTCTGGCTGCTTCAGACATGCACTGAACTCCAGATAAACTCCACCCCTGATTCGGAGGGGCTGAGATCAAATAAATGTCAGAGTCAAATTAGTGTGGAATTGAGTTTCTTTGGCCATTGTCATTGATGACGTTTCTCGTAAAATAACCCCAAAAAAAAGAAGCAATACAATTATTTTGAGATGAAAAAGAGGTTATGCTGCGCCACACCTCACCTCAAGTCTCCTGAACGGACAGTTACAGACAGAGAGTCCAGACATTGCAGACATTCTCCAACATTCCTGAGTCCATGTCTGAAAACATCTTCAGACACTTGGGATAGAAGCCTTGAAGAAACTGCACCATATTGATCATTTTTACAGCAAAGTCTGATGCTCTCATGAAATCATAAGGATGCAGTGATTCATCACAAACGAGAATGTACGGGCCTTTTCAGAACACGACAAGACTATTGAAGAAAAAATAACGTCAAACGCAGCAATAAATCCTCTGACATGCTTCAGAAGTCCTGATGGTTGACTTGAAAAAGCATTTTCTTGGCAATCTTCCACCAATCATTGCTGTTATCACAGAATACTTCAAATGCGGGTGACCATTCCAGCAATTCCACTTTTTGAGCGATGAACAATTCTGATAGAAGATGTTATCATTCAATCGCTCACAGCAAATTCGACTGTGCCTGAAATGTGGTGACCACTATACATATGGGAGCATCTTTCAGGAGTTGGTGTTGAGTGATAGAAGACATCCGGAAATACTTTAATACTTCCATAAATAAATAAAACAGCAATCCCTCAGTTAAAAGCAGTTTGCTGTAGGAATCAACTGCAAATGGGAGCTCTTTTTTTGACTTCCCAGTGAGTAGATTAAACATGTCTGCCCCAGTTTGCGCAATCGTGTTTACGCTAACAGACTCCCTGCTGCTCCTTGATGGTCCAGCCACATCACAAATCAAGCTTGATAAGGACAGACTTGAATACACACCCCCATATACACGCACACACTAATTACCCACTCTGTACACACTTACTCACACACATTACCCAGCCAGCCCGTCCCTAGCTGACAATTTGCATACCAGCAGTATAACCTAAAAGGTAAGAATGCACTAGAGAGATGGCTCTCAGTTTCGAAAAACGGATAAACACAAGCACATTAAAATGTATGTTTCGAAACACGGTATTTGTTAGAGGTCTAAGAAAGACAGGTAGCAAATTTGCATTTACCACTGGTTGCTTCTGAGAAATTAAGTCCGCGCTATGTCGTTCACAACAGTTTCTGTCTGTTCTGGTAGGCGGGCGTGCAAACCATGCCTTCGCTAGGTGTTGGGAATAGATGACTCGGAGGCTGGTCAAATCTGGCTTCATACTAAACGTCCAGTCTTCTGTTCACACCCCTCGACAGGACAAAGACGCAAAAGTGAAGATGACACAAATAAATATTAGGAATTACACGCAACCCAGTTCTGTCAGTCAAAGTTAATCATCCTTTGTTCCAGAATGGTTCAACGTACAAACTCTTAAAACATAAAGCGTGTGCATTTGACGTCACAGTGGCATGACCCTTGATAAATAATAACCTCCATCCATCCGTCCATCACCCTGAAATTTAATTATATCACCAGTCCTTGCTACCCATGTTATGTTTCATGCACTTGATGTTTCGTTGTTGACTACTTTACTTAAATTGCCCTTTAAATAAACCACAGCCCCCACATCCACCACCTTATCCATATTTGTCTTGCTCTCGTTATTCCGGCCTGATTTAAATGTGACAATACAAGGAAAACTTTTAGCTTGATGCTTGGTTGCAAAATAACATTGATTTATAAATACTTTAATATTTACTGGTCTAGATGAAAGTTTTTACAGTAGCAGACTGAGAGTGAGTCTAATTGGAATGTGCATTGTTGCTGATGTGGGCTCCAGTATCTGTCTGCATGAGTGGGCATTGTTGTTAGAGGGGACTTGTTTATCATTCCTTTTCTCTCGACTTGAATTAAACTCCCCATTGACTGTTCCCTGTGTGACTCATTTTTCAGCCTGGGATGGACAAAGTAAAACGTGTTTGGAAACGCTATGCTTGATCAAACAGCAGAAACGATAGTCTAGTGCAATTTCGTAAAACAACATAACATTGAATTTGAACTTTAAAGGAAAAGATAGAATTTCAGTGATTTTGAAAAGGGTTACTTTACTTAGAAGGTCTGAGCTGACATCAGGATAAAGCTAGATTAATTTAAATCTTAGACTTCCTATTTATTTATTTTAATCATAAATACCTATTTACTTTATCCAAATTATTTATTTTTGTTGAATCCAATACAACCAAAGTCTCTTATGCAGCATGTAGACGACAAGCTAATTGAGGAGATTGTCTTTCCTCTGTACAACATACATTTGTCTGATTACACTTTCATAACAGCGTGCCTACGTAATGTGGTTATCTTGGTCCGCGGTGACATTCCGCTGGAGAGAGCTGAACGGGATGGATGAGGGCCCCTGTGAGGGGCCTGGCAATTGAAGAAAGAGCAGAATGAAATTAGAGGGCACATAAAGTGTTTCTGACACTGGTGAATGCGTTTTTCCTCAGAAATTACAGCTAGATAGCTTTTATTTCATCTCTGGGGGAGGCTGGGGTGGGGAATTTCTTTCTGGGGTGGGAGCGGATGGGGGTATTAGTAGTATGGATGTAAGCAAATACCAGCCAAATCTACAGCCTACAGTAAATCATGTGGGTTTCTGAGGATATTTTAATGACCTGCCTTGTCCTTTACATGTCTCACAATCTGATTATTAGTAGCGGAGGACAAGAGGCTAATTGAGGTGTCACTCAGCGCTAAAGTGTTTTTCTTTTTCTCCGTTTTTGTGGTGAGAGACGAGAGTCATCTTTTTGAATAAGTCATCAGCACTTGAAATACAGAGATAGCAATTGATTATTTCCCAAAGGCTCACTCGAAAAAGCACAAACGTGAGAATATGCAGTAAAGTAGAAAAGAAAACATACATTTCCTATTTATTATATACCCAACATATATACATACACCTATATATTTATTTTATTCTAACAACTTCACCTCAGTTAGAAAAATGTGCGATAAACAAGTGCTGTTTCCTTTGAAATGAAGGCTCCTGGATTTTCAGCGCAGGTCCCATTGATTCATTCCACATCACCCTGCAAACAGTGAAGCCTCGGTCACGTCTTCTGTTCACACAGACGTCACTAAGCCGAGAGTTTAACTGTATTTTATCTGAGGAGGATGATATAACTCCAGAAGAAATCAGTGTGCTGGGTTAGGTTGTCGTGACGTTGTTTTCTGTCTCGGCCTCTGACAGCGATGCACACATTTCATCTGAGGTCAGTGTGACACGCTGAGCCATTAATCAAGAGTGCTGCACAACAAGAGAGTGCTCAGGGCTCGTCCAAAGGAAAACAGTCTGACCCACATAACACTCTCATTCAGGGTGAATAGCCCCATTAATGCCCAGAGGATCTGCATGGACAGAAAGTAAGTCATGAAGATATTACGTCAAATCCACTGTAGCAAACAGACGGAAATTATTAGCCTCATTATGTAGCAATATGTTGACTTAATTGTTATATTAACATGACTATTAACCCTGATTATGCTAGTTATTGACATGGAAACAGTATAGCCTACCAAGCTTCAGAGAAACTAGATACATTTTCACCAAGAATCTGCAGGTATTAATATAGTTCTTTCTTTCAGTGAAGGCCATTCTCTCCCTCTCCTCTGTGTTAACTCCCTCCCATCAGCTCAGTAAAGTACCTGGCCGGAGACCAGCAATTTCAATGTTGCCTTCCCTTAACTCTTGCATATTTTATAACGGCATTCAAGCACAGTATTAGTCTGAGCATGCTTTATTGCAACTGGTTGAAGAATTCAGCTGGAGGCTACTCTCTGTACTTGGGCTTTTGTGCGGTGCTACATCGCCCTGCATTTTCTATTCATTCTACTCTCCGAGGATTATCAATGCATACTACTTACATACTGTCTGAATGCTGTGCTGCTGCTTTAATCAACAATTTTGTTGTGAAAATAATTATTTTTAGGTTTTGAAGGCTGTTTGCACACCATTTGATGTCTACTCTCACACCATTCAAACACACAAATGTGCTCTGTGGTCAGCACTTTACAAACATTGTGAATAAATATGAGAATAAAACCCAGTAAAGATTCAACATGGGAAACATTTAGGACGAACCAGTTGTGTGACTAATTTCTTGAAACAAAATAAAAATGTGTGTAGATCCAAATATAGCACAAGATTTGCCTTTTCCACATGCTTAAACCTCATTGGTAACAAAGCTTGATACCGGAAGCTGTAGAAACAAATGATAGATTTACTGGAAAAAGAGGTTAAGGTGTAACACAAACACCATCTAACAGGATTCTCCACAGCTGCCAGAAGACCTTTGGCATCCTTCAAACTGGAGAGAACGCCTTTACTTGAAAATATGATTAACCTTTCACAGCATCAAAAAAGCTTATTCCCAACAAAAGGAGCAGTTGACTTAAACAAATATTACACTTGGCTGCACAGTGAGGGTAGACTGCTGCTGGTAGCAAATGTGGAAAAAGACACAAGGTTTTCACACAAAGGGACATGTTTGAAGCAGAAACCTGATTTATTTGGAGGATTTTTCTCAAAACTAAAATCAGCACCAGGGCTATTAAATTACTACATATGTTGTTTGAAAGCCTGAACAGCATTTAAATAAAATGCTCACCTCAAAATTCAACAGTGAAAGGCACATGGCATAGTCATGGATGCTTCTGATCTGAGGTAAAATTATTACCTTTTTAAAGAAAATGTCAAATGTATCTCCAATCATGTTAAATAGTAAACGGAGAAGAGAGAAAGCTTTGCCTCTGTTTACATATGTGTCATTTTTATTTAACATTAAAGACATAGTTGTCATGTCTTCTTAATTTGGATGCCACCTTTGCAACTATTGGACATTTAGATGCATCTCTGTCCACCTTGTTCCCTATTCTTTATTCCACTAGAAAACAAGTGGAGTAAAGTGTTTAAAGCTTCAGACAATGAAAAATCACCATATATGCAGAGTTTAGACCTTGGTGGTGGACAGGTAAGCATGCTTTGTGTTAGTTGCTGATGCAACAAAGGAATTTTTCACTGCTGCTGCTCTATATCATTTGCTGCTAGAGTGTTGACGTCGATGCTTCTTTAAATGGGAGGAATTCTAACTGTAGTTTTAATGCTACCAGCTGAGTCAGTGTTTGATTCACTGAAAATGTGCAAACTTTGGTTGCCAAATATCAAATATGTTGGTTTATACAACAGTTTATGTTGGTACACGGAAATATAATTCAGAAAACTGGATGAATTATTATAAAATGCAGGATAAAAGATCTCGGCTTCGGCTGATTTAATGTGATCAAACTCTGTATACTGTTGCATGTCTGTGTTTCATTGTTTGCCAAGTGTGCAGGTGCATAACCTGCACGCAGAGGAAAGAAAAGTCACAACTGAGAAAATGTATACATACAAGCTTGTGTTTTGTACACAATGGAGTGTAATGTATTGCTTTGTCTGTATACGCCGGAGAGCAATTATAGTGTGAACTTTTAGTTGGAGCCTCTGTGAGGTGTGCACATCTGCAATGATCTTGGGTGAATGGTGTTAATTGGCAACAGCAAGAGCTGCTGAATTCCTCACATTATTGAGCAAACTACTGAGCCCAGACGCCCCCCTCAACACCAGCTGGTGTGAAGTTTGGAGCTGGATTGTTGTACTAACTTGATTCAAAGAACACCAGGCTTCAACTTTGCAGTCGAAAGTTCATATCCAAAAAGCTGACATTATGGGTATTTTTTTATATTTTATATATTATGTAACGTAAAATGCACCCAATGATTAAATACAAACCTACACTAATAGTTATATAAACATTAATGTATAATGTACATAAAATACAAGATAAGTGCAATCAAATTCACTTAATTACATATTTATGTTACAATTATACACATATATACAGTATGTTGAAATGGTAAAAATACATGTGGGTGTGGTTGAAACCAGTAATGGTTTAAATCAAACAAAATAAAACAAAATAAAATAGCAAACTGTTCAATACAGGTTATTTGTAAGTATAAAATAGAAAAAAAGGACATTTATAACTGAAGAAAATATGAAGAGAGATCAGAATCTGAATCAGAAAGTATTTATTGCCAAGTAGGTTTACACCTACAAGGAATTTGCTCTGGCTATTGGTGTATACAATGAACATAGAACATAAAAACATAAAAACACAATAAATACAACACACATAAGAAACATAAGAAAAGAAATAAAAAGAAACAATATATATTTACTCACTATTTACTTCTTATTTACTCCCTTTATCTAATATTTATACAAAGTAACATTTATTTAGACATAAACATATCTAAATAAAAATAAATAATAGATAAAAAGATATAAAAAGTGAAGTAAAAAATGAAATGCAAGATGCTAACCAGGGAACAGTGTCAGATTGCAATAAGCAATGTAATGCAGTATAATATAATATAGATAGATGAACATTACATTAACCATTGAAGTTCCTATTGTAACGGTCCAGGAAAGGACTGCTCAAGATTATAAGAAAACAGCACTACCACAAAGCAGAATGGCAAAAGAAAAATAATGTATCAAATAACATAGTTTTGTGTACTGATACAGGGAAAGCTATTATCATGAATCAATACGTGATACAATGATTTACCAGGCCAGTGCAGTATTATCAGTGAGGATCTGGATTAACTCGTGGGGTTGTTTATCTCCGGAGAATGAAACATCTCCGTTGCATTGCAGATGGAAATACATTAAAAATAAAACGTTCCCAGCATATGATTTTCTTACATGCCTCACATTTTCTCGAGCATAATTTGTTTATGATGTTAAAGGCTTGGCTTTGGGCAAGAGGGATGCGAAGACTCTGAATTTTCAATTAAGACCACTGGCAAAACACTTACAACTGAATATTATAAGTGGAGACTAATAATGGGCGGAATCAGCGTATTTTGTCATTTTCTTTTCTGCACAACATCAGCATTTTGTGTGTTTTTGATGTTTATGCTCTCCTAACTCCCCACACTGTAACCCCTGCTGGGATGCTTCGCCTAGAGATATACCCTGAAGCACCACACATGCCTCCAATAAAGAAAAATAAATACATACTGTATGTTTGAGTCAGACTTTTAAAGAAATAATTTAGAATCAAATGTAAAGACTTAAGTAAACATGATTACAATCGATTCAGATTCATTTTCCATAAAGTTACACTGCTTGACCAAATGTGTTAACAAACACACATTGTTGTTTGTTTCCCTTTAGCTGATGTGTTCACTTCTCTTTCGTAGACATATGGAGAGTCCTCCTTCTTTCCTGAGGGTGAATCCATAGTGCAACATATTGCTTTTATTTACCACACACTTTGGCTGGGAACAGACGCAGCAGAAGTAATGCATGCAAAGAAGATGTCAACGGTCGATCTGTCAGATGTAAAACAACATGCCCCCAATTCCCGATCAAGAAGGGAATCCATCTTGACTTATGCAAAGACCTGTGATCCCTGGCAAGCTTTCTTAAGGTGCACATTGCTGACCTTTGCTCTTTACCTATCTCCAGATGAGCATGGCAAACAAATCCATACTGACTGTTTTGCATACCGTGTTAAAAAAATCCTCATTTCCATGGTGCAATGAAGACGAAATTCAAATGAGGAAGTCAAATGCCCCAGCCGCCCTGTAGCAGAGTGAACTTGACTGAGTCAGAGAGGAGCTCAGAGCTCAAACAGGCTCTGGATATGTTTTGGAAACAATGTTCTCTCAGTTTACATGAACAACTTGACATGTTTGCAAATGTTTTCCCACTGCGTGGGATTTTCAGTAACCTATACATTTTTTATCATTCAGCAAACATATGTTATTTCAATTAATTGCGGGGGAGGTTTTCAGCCATGGCGTCTTTAGTCACTATTCCTCTTGAACCAAGTTGTCCTCTTTAGCTCTTGCTGTGCAGCTTGTATTTCACTTCATTTCAGAGCATAATTAAATCTTAAGTTCACATCAGCGAAGTCAGCAGTCTGTCCCGGGGAGGGCGAGTGAGCTTGCATGTAGGTGAGACATCAGTAAGGACAAAGCTTTCAAATGAAGGAATACGAGGCAGCTGAAAGTTATGCCTGCAGTCTTGACTACTAGTCTTTTCTCAGTCTAATCTGGACAGCATGGCAGCGCAGTGGTAAACACTGTCGCCTCAAAGCAACTGGTTTGAGTCCCATGTTCGCCGAGGTGAAGTTTGAATGTTTGTCTAGTCTCTGAAAGTCCAAAGACAAACAGACTGCCTTAAGGTTAATAAGAGGCTTTTAACTGTACAAATTGTTGTGTGTTTCTGTATCTTAGCCCTGTAATACATGGAGAAGCGGTTAAGATAATGAATGGATGAATGGATAAACTGGCATTAGCGGCAAAAGTCTCATTTAGAACTATAAGTAAAGAGCATGAGGATTTATGAATTGGTGCTATACCGTAATTAAAAAATTGACAAAAAATGCCGGGCTATCTACAGCATTTCTATTGTCTATTCCTCTATTGTTTTCCATTTGATTCTACAACTGAACCGTTCGCCATCAGCTTCCAGCTTCTTTGTCCTTGTCATAAAAAAAAGATTGCTCTGGATGAAATGAGATGTTGTCATTCTTCCAGCTTCCTTCCAACACCTTGCCATACTGTTTAATTCCATTCATTTAGGCCCTCTGCTGTGCCACTTTGCAGACTTGATTAGAATGAGAATCTGACGCATCGGGGCCTGGAGACGGGGCATCTCTGGGGAATCATTTGACTGACAAAGATTGAGAGGGTGTCCTTCCTTGAAAGACAACTGGCTGATTTGCTAATTTCAAAATACAAATTGATGGTAACACACACACACACACACAGAGACTCGTCCGCAGATAGCAGCGTTACAGACCTTTCAGTGCCTCAACAGCGGAAATGCAGGCCCAAGAGAAATAAACAGATATGTCACTTTCTATTTAGCTCAAACACAGAGTGTCTGTCCATCATCTTAATGTGTCACTATTTGAGAATCAGACTGTGCATTTCATCTGCTGTAGCGACCGGGAGGAGGCTGACATTTCATGGCTGGAAATGAAGGAAGAAGGAAAGCAACACATCTTGGGTTCTCTTTTCCCCAGGGCTGCCATATTGTTTCAAAAGTTACAATTCATGTCCTAATTTATAAATTATTAAAGTTTGTTTATTTTTCTCCATGCAAGTATTCAATTTTCCACCAACAATAATAAATAAAATACTGTGCCACGAAGAGATACTTTTGTCTACTGAATTGGATTTTGTTTTCTGCTCTTAGTTTTGGATGCTTCCCAATATGTTCAGGGGATTTTTAAGCCTGCGGGTTTCAAAGGTCAATTTGTAAGCCAACCAAATTAATTAAATTAGTAGAGGGCTGCTGTTTTGCTGCGTAGTGCAAGACGTGCTCCTCAAGCTTTGAAATGAAGGCTTGAGAAACGACTGGATAAATAAGATTTATTGCCATTTCTCACTTGAAAAGAAACTGCTTGCCTCCCTGAATAATCCTGTGTCTTGGAAGTCAGACTAACAGAAAAGAGAAAAAAAAAGAAAAAGAAGTTCATTATCCCTGTGTTACAACCTACACTAGCATTCACATTACACTGAATTAAATGATAAGGCCGGGTTGGACGGCTTCAGATGCACGTTTATAAAGTTGCAGTGTTGTGCCACAGTCAAGCTAAAAAAATTATATTGGGGTGTAATTGGATGGATATTTGAAAATGGCTTTTTAGTGCATTGTACCATTGGCTTAAAGGCAGTCCTATTTTCTTCTCAGTTTTTCACCAACAATTACTTTCCTTGATTCAGTAGGTTTGAATGATGTCTCCTAGAAATTACATTTCTTGAAATCTAAACTTTAACAGCAAATGCAAACATAATTTAAACCATATTAAATGTAAGGATGATAGGTTTAATTATGTATTTAGGTCGTAAATATGTTGATACACATTAGTAAATGACAAGATTTTTTGTGTTATATCCACTTGCAGTAACTACAGCACTTTTAAACACTTTATTTGTCCCTAGTTTTTTTGTTATATTTTTTATTTATGTGCGCCGCAGGATATCTGCGCCGCAGGATGTGCACGTATCTGCGCTGCAGGAGATGTGCACCGCAGCAGATGTGCACAGTTTTTTTATTAATTGGATTTAATACATTTTTATTTTTTTTGTAAATATATTTTTATTTATGTGCGCCGCACAGTTTTTTTATATTAATTTGTTTAATTATATAATTATGTGCGCACATCTGCGCCGCACAATGTGCGGCGGCACAGCGGATGTACGCTGCAGGAGATGTGCGCCGCAGGATGTGCGCTGGCACAGATGTGCGCAGCAGGATGTGCGCACATCTGCGCTGCTGGAGATGTGCGCCGCAGGATGTGCGCCGGCACAGCGGATGTACGCTGCAGGATGTGCGCACATCTGCACTGGCACAGATTTGCGCACATCTGCGCTGCAGGAGATGTGCGCCACAGGATGTGCCCGCAGGAGATGTGGGCCGCAGGATGTGCACCGCAGTATGTGAGCACATCTGCGCTGCAGGAGATGTGCGCTGCAGGATGTGCTCTGCAGGTGAGCTGACTTGGAAGTGTCACCCAAGACATGGCTGCCTTTTTCCTGTACCAGATAGACCAGGTGTGCCAAACATACGGCCCGTGGGCCGGATACGGCCCGCCAGGGGGTCCAGCTTGGCCCGCCGGATGCAAGGCATGCTCTAAATAAAAAAATAAAAATATTAAGAAAAAAAAATAGAATTTTTTTTTTTAATTTAGTTTAAATTTGAAATAAAGAAAACCGTTTGTGTTAAATCCTCATCGTATCAGGCCAGCATGAAATACCAGGAGCGGAAACTGTGTGTGAGTGTGTCTCCACACAGCACAAACACACACAGGCCCCAGGGGTCCGCCCCCACTCACTCGCTCAGAGACACACACGAGATCGGAGCTCGTTCCCGTGAAGCAGCCGGACAGGGACAAACAAGACAGTGTTCAAAAACCAAGTTGAAAAGAAAATACGATGAAGCCTGTCTTGCTCTTGGGTTCACAGTGAATGAAGGAGGACATGAGGGGAGATCAGTTTGTATTTTACGAAATACTCTGGTAGCTGACAGTATGAGACCCAACAATTTATAAGACACTTAGAAACATTATAACCCAGTCACATGCATGTTTTCCTTTTGGTTGAGCTTTATCATCGTTGTAACAAAGTGATTATAATTTAATACATTTTTTCTCTATTTTTGAAAAAGTACAGACTGATGGAGGAATGTAGTGATAGTAGTAACTGTGTTATTCAGGAAGTTTGTATCAAACAAGTAGCCCTTCGTACTAATCAGTATCTTTGAAGTAGCTCTCAGGTTCCAAAAGGTTGGTGACCCCTGCCATAGACCATCGTTTCCCAAACTGGGGTACGGGGTATGCAAAGTTGTTCAGGGGGTACGTGGTGGTGTGCACTGAGCCCCGGGGGGCTGGAATCCCACCTCAGCCGGCGCGCGGGGGCCCTCACCTTTCACTTTCAATGCTTGCGTCAGACTCCTAGGTCTGTGTTCCAAGATGGGTTGGACCCCCCCGTCATGCTGGTATCCGCCGCCGCCACGCCCCCCCACCCTGAGCGAGGGGGCGGAGGGCTGTGGCCTGGCCCACTTGAGATCATGTTGGGCAGTATGTGGCCCCATACCTAAAATGAGTTTGACACCCCTGAGATAGACAGAAGACACTTGGGGACAAACTTTGTGGCGACAGTATCAATGCTTGTTAAATCTGTACTTTGTCTCTGCAAAGCATTACACAATCAAGTGCAACCACCTGACAATGCCGGCAGTCCTACTCATAAATTTGATCAGGTCGGATCATGTGAGTTTCTGCGAGTCTCTGGAATCGTCAGTCAGAAGGATGTGGTCCTACGTCTCCAATGGGTTATTTAGTGTGTTCTCACAATTAAAAGATAGAAAATCTGTTCTCACACAAATTTTAAATGAGTTGTGATTTGAAAATCCTATGTCGTGCAGCAGACAGACAGAAGATTAGGGAATTAGTTCACATTGGCTTCAGGCACAATGTGGTTACTTACATTTAACCAAATCCATGATCTCACCTAGACCTTAACTGAAGTGCCCTTATCATCTCAACAATAAACCCCTCAACAATTTGCTGTTGCAGTTTAACTCTATAGAAATGGGATTTCTGGCAGACTGTGCATTATTGAGGTGGTCATGAAACTCTTAAAGGGGACCAACAATTTTACACATCGAAGTCTGTTAACAAGTCTCCAGAAGTGCTTTAATAAATAAAAAAATTAATAAAGGTCACAAAGTGTGCGCTGAAGGAAATCTGATAAATTACCTCAAGTCAGCATTGGTTGCCTCTGAAGACAAGTTTGACAAGGAAGAAAAATGCTAGTAAAAAAGACAATAGCTCTGGTTCTGCTGCATCAATTTAGATGATTTGTTTAACTGACCACCTTGAGTCTGACAATGTAACACAGATGCATTACCCTTTTAAAAGGAAATGTTTTTACCGAGGGTCCGTTGTCCATTGATTATTTGATTGAAATTAAATATTTATGTCAATAACTCTTTTGCAGCAATGTAAGTTGTGGAATAAGTTGCCATTTTCCAAAAGGGGATAGTGAACGTGGTGAGGAGGATGTATCACTTCTTTTCAAACCTGATGAGATCAGCTGATATTATTGGTTGAATACCAATGCAGTGCTAGCACTTCACTAGTTTTAAACATGTGGTGATTGAATTGTGATTCATGCAAACCTCAAAATTGAGCAATATCCAATTCTAAAATACTAATCTCTATTTAAACGGATTCTGCATGTGACTAAACAGACTCTGTGGACGAGGTAAAGGATCTGGAACCCGGAAGCCATCCTGTTTTCATTTTTAATCATTGAATATGCAGATAGCTGTTAAAAGAGTTTAGCAAAAATTCCGTCTGGCCCTCAAACACCGACATCGTTGTTTGTGTTTTTTGTGGAGAAATGTTCAACTTGTGGCTCCGATATTTATTATCTTTACCAGAAGCTCCAGAATGTTGGCCGTTGCCACAGAGGCTAATTCATCATAACACAAACACATATTATTGATATGAGAAGAGGGCATCTTTGCAATTGCGGCTTTTCTCATGAATACATAAGAAACACATATAAAGTTTGTAAGATCAATTATTAGTTTAGCACAGGATAGCCTTTCAACTTTTACAATATTGCACTTTAGCATAGAAGTTCTGCAGTTAATAGCGTGGGTGAATCACAGGCAGCTCTCACCAATAAATGGTATATCTTTTGCTATTCTATTTTTTTTTAGCTCACTTTCCCTTTCTTTTGAGCATGTCCTCTTGACTGTGGGTTATGGTCTGTGGCATGAGGAGACTCTTAAAGGCTGCGAAGAAGAGTCCCGTCTCCCAAGTCATTTAAGATTATGCCCCCTGTGGGTGCACTGTGGCTTTAACAGCGTATGAGTCCTTTACTAGACCCCACATCTTGTAATGTCTCCCTTTCGCCTGTGTCAGAGCTATATTTTACAAAACATGGTATTGCATTGTTGTTTGTTTGTTTTCTATTCAGAACCACTTTTTTTTTGTTGCAATTATCTTTTTTTATTAATTTCTAGTTTAGGAATTAGTGCTTTGAGATCCATTTTTATCAGCAATTATAATCAATATGCATTTGGTGTGCACGCGCTATAAAAACACATACATTTTTAATTAACTTTGAATGGACCTCCTACTTTCCTTTTAGATCTGGAAATAAGCCTGATATAAACTCTTCATTGTAGAAATCAGAACTCATTTAATGTGGAGGGCAACAAACAAGATGATTGTCAGCTCGTTCCTTCATCCTCCAATGTGTCCAAATATTCCAGATATTAAAAAAAGTTATCCAGGCGAAGGGTTTATTGTACATAGCATAGGATTGTGGGTATTAGACATAGACATTTGTTTACCTCATTTACCCTCATTGCTCAACCTTCAAGCACATAAGCTCCATTGTTATTCTTTGCCCCTCTTCGGCAGCATGCAGATTCGTTATCCTCTGGTTGAGCCACAGAGGGGTTGTTTTTGTGTGTAGCTGTTAGTTTGGCTGATGAAAAGACCACCTGTCATGCTCTGGCCCTTTGATTAGATTAGGAGGTCAAAGGCATGGATTAAATTGATATGAAGTGGAATCAGGTCTCATGCAGCGCACTGTGTCATCATCAGAGCTTTGATCTTGAGGTAGTGGGAATTACTGTACATGTTATCTCCCTGCATTCCAGATTTACATGTCAGTTATTATTCGGAAGAAAGACACAATGATGTATGATATAATTACTCTATTTTTAGTTTCTAACCATGTTACATGAAATCCTCCAGATCCTAACATCACTAGAATGACGTAAAATTGCTCTTTGTTTAAAAATAAGTTTTACCCCCTTGTTTATTTGTTTAAATCTGCTATAAGCCATGTTTTGTAAAATATAGATCACATGTCCGTCTACCTCTGTGTGGAAAAAGGGGGTGCTCATGATAATCCCACATTGCTTGACTCTGTCTGTCTCCTCAGTTTCTTAGCGCACATAAGCTTCTCAACCCAAACTATACCACGGTGATGTTAGTAAACATTTAGCCTGCTATGTAAATATTAACCAACGCTTTGTTCTTTGTGCGACTTCAAATGTAAAAGTTGGACATAATCAGAGGGAGCTCAGAGAAGAGATTGTGATCATTACTGTTGGGACCAGGTATTTGTGAACTACAGTTCGGCCTACATGTTTAGTCAAAGCCTAGAGCACATGTTCTTTGTTCTGGAGACAAACCAGAGGTGTGAAAACTGACTGGGGTCACAAGTTTCAACCGTTATTGGTCACTCTGGGCCCCATGAGGTCACCAGGCCAATACAAACCCAGTTCTCCTTCCTCTTTCTACACAACCCTCCGAGAGGCGAAGTGAGGCTGTCCAGCTCACTTCCTCTTTCAACTCAACTCAACTCTCTGAGAGGAGCCCACCTCTCTTTCTGCTCAACTTCAATGGAGGAGAGGTGCAGCTTTCCACTCAGCAAGGGAAACCTTCTTCAAATCCAAGCTCTACCAACTGGAGCAGGTTAAACCCTTCCAAAAGGCATCAACGTAAGTGCCTGCCTTAGAACCAGCAAGAGCTGCATCGCATAGCAGAACCACAACAGGAGCCGCAAACCTTGATACGGATATGGACAGGTCATAATGCTAACTGGAACAACGTGTCTTTTTTTTAAAGCCACGCCCACCAAGGAGACAGCAAGTGTCTTATCAGTTCAAACATTTGTGTAGCTTGTAGCATCTTTGTATGGAGCATCTTTGAATATCCATCTGAAACTTTAAACCCAAATGTTTTGCATACTGTGGTTTCTTATTTTCTTGGTTATGTTTTCATCAGAATTTGTTAAATAGCAGGATTATGCAAAGACTACAGCACTGATTTTCATAAAATTGTGTGTCGCAGTGAGGCATGAAAAAAGGAGAACATGATCAGCTATGGAGTGGATCTAGATAAACAGGCATATCAAGGAACTTTTTTCACTTTCTTTATCATGACAGGATAATGCATTGGCCCTGGTGGATGTATGTGCTCTCTGAGCGCACTTAATGTGTCATTAGTTCTTCATGGTTCTCTACTATAACTTGATTAGATACTCTGGGGATGGTAGATAATTAAGTGTCACCTTACAGGAAATCAATAACTTTAACATTGGCTAATTCAGGATGTAATATAGACTAATTCAAAATATTATTATTTTATTTTATTTACAATTATTATTATTATTGTTATATCCAATTTATTTCATTCTGACTCATGTTAATTTACACAATATCTGGTCATATATAATAGCATGCTAACATTTACTAATTATCATTAGATGTTCACAAAATTAGATTATGGCAGGTATTTTGCCATGAATTTATAAGATTTTGTTTTATTTTTGGCATGATGAAGGGGGTGGATGAAAAAATTGGGATCATAAAAGTGATAGGTCTTGAGTCTTACACCAAATTTCAGTTAAATTCATTTAAAGATGGTTAAAATATTTTATCAAAAGCCACAAATGTGAACCTGCTGTTAAAATAAGCAGAGGGACAAATCCTCTGAGCACTATTTATGTTAATTTTGTTCTCTAATAGTTACTTAAAAAAATAAACACTAATGTCACAATCTGGGGACCGTGAACATGGGTACAACATTAACTGGCATCTGATGAGATCCTCCAGACCGAAGTTATCCAAAGACGAATGTTGATTTCCCCAGAGCCAATGTCGCTGAAGTGTTTTACAATGCAAAACATTAGGGCTTTGTTTTATATGTGGACCTGGAACATAACAGGAACAGGAACAGGAAAAATTAAATGCCCCTTTTTAAACATTTAAAGGGCAAACCCTGGAAAACTTGTTAGTAAGCACTGAGTGAGTGACTATGAATCTAATTTACCCCCTGATAAAAATTGAAAACTAATGAATACCACAACTTTGGTCTTGAATACTAATGTGGTCTCTATTGGTTCCCAAGGAAGGCAGCTGACGGATGGCACAGAATTCAGTGCTGCCCATAGAATCTGAAAAAGAGCCAAGGGTCCTGAAAGGGAGGTGGGGGTAAAACTGCACTGTTTTTGTTTTGTGAATGTCTGTGTTATTTGTGGCTATAGAGGCCAAGTCGCTCCTATTCTCATTCTAATTGGGAGTGCACCCTCCTCTGTTTCTCCCATGGAAGCTTTTTCGTTCCCAGAGTTAGGAGCCGAGCCTCCCAGCCTCACACTCAGCCACAGACAGCCAGGATGGGATCCAGAGAGAAGAGAGAGAAGAGAGAGAGAGAGAGGGATGGAGGGAGGGAGGAGTCTAGTTAAGGAGCTCTATCCCCTCACTGTGTCTGCTATGTGAGTGGTTGAGCGTGAGAGAGAGAGAGAGAGAGAGAGAGAGAGAGAGAGAGAGAGAGAGAGAGAGAGAGAGAGAGAGAGAGAGAGAGAGAGAGAGAGAGAGAGAGAGAGAGAGAGAGAGAGAGAGAGAGAGAGAGGGGTAAGTGAGGGGCTGAGGAGACTGAGCATGGATGGGGGACGGGAAACCGTGCGAGCTGGAGAGAAACAGTGAGCCTGTGTGCGCTCCAGAGTCAGCAGCAAGCGAAGGCGCTCTAAGTCCACCGGCTCCCCGTCAACAAGACAGCGTGTGAGGCAGAGCCGACCACTGGCAACTCCGAAGAGTGACACAGACAGTGAGGAGGAGGAGAAGAGGAAGCAGAAGAAGAGGAAGAAGAGGAAAAGGAGGCAGAGGAGGACCGGAGACAGACTACCAGCCCTCCACTGGTAAAAGGAGACATCACTGAGGGACTGTAGCATCCTTAAACCCCCTCGAACCCCCCCAAGCCACAACAGCACAGAGGGGCACTGTCTCGTCTCGTGCATGTGTCTGTGCCTGCCAACTTCAATTTCACACTCGCCCACAGCTTTTTGTAGGTTTTGCCCTCTCCACTCCCCAGTCATGATCCCTTGGGTCCTCCTGCTCCTGTGGATCTCCGGACACGGTGAGTTTTCCCACGTTAAAGTTGCTCATTCATCCCATTCTGAACGTCCTGGTCTGATTGCTGTGTGTGACATGCTGGCTGGGAAGTGCGTCTCTGGCTCCATCTCTTGCCGTGATGTCTGTGCTTGTGCCACCATGCTACTTGTTTGTTATTTTCAAACTGTGTATAATATGGCTCTCTCGTGCGCACTGTTATGTCTTTACGCAAAAGAGGGGAAAGTCAGTGTGGCTGTCCGGGTGGGGGGGGGGTTAAGCAGCTGCTGAATAGCCCTGCACTTTTTCCCTGTTTGTATAGTTTGTCATTGCTTCCAGAGCAGACAAGTTAAATACTTCCTTTGTGGGCTTGATATTCTTGTAACACACACGCACACACACACACTCACACACAGCCCTCTATCCCTATAGTCCAGTTCAGTCAAGCGTTCACTCCTGAGTCACATTGTTTTGAACTGACAGCCCTTCCCTATTGAGTCTTAACTACGGGGGATCCGGTCCAAAGAAAAGCGGAGAAAAAGCCTCAGACTCGTGAATAAAGTCTGGTATCTCTGGACCCGTGGACAGTATCGCCTGTTGTTATTTGTATTCCTTGACAGACTGTTTGTGGACAGCATGAGGATGGATTAGTTGTTTCCCCAGCTTGCCACCAGGTGGTTGTCTCTGGAAAACAATGGAAGTGAGTAAAGTACAGGCTGAGCTGTCCCTCTGTGGTGTGATATACGGACGCTCACGGGGCTGAATCAGACAGTGGGTGTTTGTCATTCCTGTTCCGAAGCAAGCCGCCTTGTTTCCGCTCTGAGGGTCAGGGTCAATGACACAGCCGCCACCTCCCCTCAAAGTTTGACCCTGTCAAACTGGACTACGTCCTAAGGAGGGCATCGAGTGAATGCACATGCGGGTGTTTGTATCTTTGTGTGTGTGTTGTAGTTTCCCAGAGGGATTTGTAACCTTTGGATGAGGAACAGCTCAGGAAAAAGGCAAAACCCAGCCTCCTCCAATTATAGATCTCGGTTTGTTCACACGTTGCCTGGAAATTGACAGCTCAAAGTCGGCATCACGCTGCAAACACAGCGGCAACAAATGAGACTCGGTAAACAAGATCATTTTGTAAGGGGCTGAATTGAGCTGTTCCACATGTTGATTTATAGCCCATAACAAACCGGAAAAGAATGGACGAAAAAAGAAATGCCACTCATCAAGTGTAACAATTTACTGTGATTAAATGTTCCTGCTGACTAATTTTTCCTGTGGAAACAGAGGGAAAATAATTATATCAAGACAGACCAATTTGCAACTGACGGGAGTGATAAAGCTTCTAATTCCCTCTCAGCATCTCCTGCACTTTAAAGAGTTGTAGATCTCTGCCAGGGACTCTGTGAGCGGCGCCGTCTGTTTTCTTTGCCGATGTGTGACCAGAGACCGTGACACAAGCAAATTGACCCAGAGAGTGGATAGGGCAGTGGAGGCTTTCTCTCTGTAGGTCATGACTTCTGTTGCAGGACAGTTACAGGACATCAGACTTGGTACTTAAGATGCTGTAACTCTTCCTGATGCTGCTGCTTCACTGTGTCACGTCCTCACTGGTGTCACTGTCAAGTATTTCTGTACCATCTGTGCTTATTGTGATGCTCAATCAGTCATTAGTTTCTTCTCCTCCTCCCTGCTTAACATCTGCTGAGTTTGTGTACAACTGTGTGTGTGTGCACGGTTCTCTAATCCCATTTCTTGCAGGTGTATAGCCTGAATATCATCCCAGTTAAAAAAAAAACACATTTGATTCATTGACATGCAGCACACTTTGTTTGGGACTTTTACTCAGACACATACCATCACAGGCTTTTCCCCAGTTCTGGGAACAACTAACACCATATTTCAGATAGCACCAACGAAAACGATTGCAACGACTGGAATGAGATGAGATTGCTGTGCATTTCAGCACAGTGGGTTATTACCATAAAGTAAAGTACTACTTCTCCCTGCCAGGTAAACAGGGGATAACAACCCTCCTTCTCTATGCATGCCTCGAGGGAGAAAAAAGTGCTTCCCTGTAGCTTACTGTTGTTGTACAAATTACGGCTCTGTTTATGTGCCGAGCCGGTGTCAGCAGAAAGCTGCGGAAAACAATCAAATTGTTATGAACAAGGGGACAGAGGGGAATTGTGGCCAAAGCAGTCGTATACCTAGACACAGCTGTCCTGCGAGAGAGCGCGCGGAAGAAAGAGAGCGTGAAAATGAGAGAATGAGCAAGAGGGAGAGAGGAGTCCGTCCATCCCCAATGTGCTGTAGCGCATGTAGGGCACCTTTTCTTTTGCTGTCACCTCTCCTGGCAGTGACAGATGATACGGCACCAGTCAGGAGAATTTTTGGAGACAGTCTCCGAGAACATATTCACCTCAGGCTAAACTCGAACAGGACCCGGTCCATCTTCTCACAGCGCCGCTTCGCCGTTTCCCCCACCTATCCAGTCGATACATCGTCCAACAGCGCTGGTGTTGGCTTGTGGGCTCATGATTTCAGTCCTCACCTTGCAGCGACACATCTCTCCCTCCCTGTCTCAGTAACAATCCCTCTTTTGCTCCCTGTCTTTTTCTGTTTTCTCTTTTTTGCCTTTTTGCTGTGAGAGGCAGTGTGATTGAGAACCCTAGCCTCTGTCGGGAAAAGGGTGAAATACGTGAGAGCATTATATTCCAATGGAGGAAGGGCAGCTTAAGAACAGTCTTATACTGGATGTGCCAGACTCTGAAGAAAATGTGCTAGAGAATAATCTCACATTGGCAATGTTAAGTGTAAGAGCTCAGTCCCTTTCTCTCTGCCTCTTTTCTTCTCTGCTTTTCTTTCTCTGAGTGACACCTTGTGAAATTAATACACAAACTGTCTGGGATGAAGTGTTGTTTTGTTTCGTATTGTTTGGAAAAGGATATTTTCCACTTGGGCTATCTTTGGCTCAAGGTTAGTCCACAAGGGGCAGTGCCGCTGCACAGGAATAAAATCCCAATCTTCTTAAAAATCTCCACCCTCCACCCGTCGTTATCTCTCCCCCCCCATATATCTGGTGTTGAAACTCTTGATTTTGCCACCCGGCCAGACTAAGCTTTTTCTCAGTCCTGGAAAGCTCATCTTAGTACCCCCAGCAGCCCTTATTTCATTTACTGCTGTCTATTAACTGCTGTCTGACGACTCTAAATCCGCTTTTCATGGGCGGCAGGCTTTGATACATATTTCTCCACCAAAGTATAATTAAATGTCTTTCCATGTCATGTTTGGATGTGTGGATTTTTATGGACGGCAAAATCATTCTCACTTCTCCAAAGTAAGGGGGGGGAGAGAGAGAGAGAAAAAGAAATACAGCCCATTACACTGCACAACTCTACTCAAACAGAAATGCCAATTTTCAGCCTCATTATTATGAATAGTTATTTGTAAGCAAGACTCCTATGTCTAATGCACGGATTATGACAACAATATTTCAGAGGTAATTAATTGATTTATTCCCATTCTATCTGGATGCACAAAGCAATACAACATTTTTCTTGCATGTTGTCATAAGCCATACTGTTCTATTAGTAGCTGCCTGTATTCTGATAGAAGTCTGGCAATTAATAGGCATACGGCATAATGACCTGTTCATGCGACTTTTCCAGTCGCTGTGCATTACTGCTGCATTGGGTAATTCCAACCTTGTCTGGATCATGTTATGCAAACACAGTGAGTGACGGATGATGTCATCGGCCAAGGATGGGGCCCAGTGGCATCCAGTTTGTTTTCTTGTTTGCATGTCCCATCAAGGCTAGCCAGTTTAAGTCACCTCAGCCGCTGTGACCCCTGCTCATTTCTGTGCCACGATAGATTAATCCCACTGTAATCCCTCTGAGCCGAGTGCCTGGCTGGATATTTATGGTAATAAGTAAACATATGAATAAATAATCTGAGAGGCTGCCGCTGGACAGCTGGAACTTGTAAGTCCCAATGTTTGTCAGTGCTTGTGGAATTAAAGAGAGATCATGCTTCTAAGAAAAATAAAAAATCCGTTTTGGCAAAGACGCATTTGGTTGGTGCCTTGAGAGAAAACAGTGAGTTTGGTTGTTGGCTATACAAATGTTTGATTAATAAATATATCAATAAATCACTAATTATAGAAATAACCATGATATGAGATTATGTGTTTGTGGTAAAACCTCAACGCTCATGGTTTATTTTGAAAGACTACACAAAATAAAGATGTACAATCTTCGTATACCCCAGTAACCGCAGTCTGGATGAAAGCCTCGTTTTGAGTCTTTGAGGATTCAGGTCAGCCAGGGAAAGCAGCATGCTTAGTTTGGAGTCTTCTTGGAAACCCAGGCAATGATCTGCTTCCTCTCATGCAGTCAGTCAACAAAATCAAGCTGTTTACTTTTGGGCTTCATTATGCATCCAGAAGACCCTCTCCCAAGCCCCAACAGTTTTCTTTAGCACCAACCAATCAGCCCCCCCCCCCATCTCCAGCCCCTCATCTCCTCTCGCTCTCTGAGACTCCGCCGTTGGATCTCATTCCTCGGGGATGAATTTATCCAGATTGGAGCACTCTGCAAAAGGGCATTATCCCGGATTACATGTCTGTTGGGCGGCGGTGTTAAGTTATTCAACCAGATGCTGTTGTGATCACTGGGTCACCTGTGATGGCAGGGTTAGCAGCTGCAATTCTTCATTCAACTCTTTATTGTCGCATTTCCATCCCCTGAGACATTATCTCTGAACGACACAACAGAGACAGTCGTAGGTGGTCAATTTAGATGAGACTGCGCAGGAAAGCTGTTAAATGTGTGAGCATGTGGATGCCCTCACTAACCCAAGTCAGGATTTTATTTGGTGACGGATTAAAAGGATGGATTAATGGCCTCTAAATTGCAGTTTAATGCACAGGAAACAACAGGCTAAAGCTACTAAGGGCTGCCCCACAGGGCTGTGTGTGTTCAGTTGTGGGGGTGTTTTAAGTAGAGAAGTTGCGGATCACACTGTGTTATTTTTCCTGGGAGAGGACAAAGTATAGCCACAGCTGGGATGAAAGAAAAATGGTGATGTTGTTTCACCCCGACTGTGTCTTTTCTCTGCAAATCTTGTCTCTACCAAGGCGAGATTTTGATTGATAGGATTCTTTTAACTTACTGCTGGGTTCTGTCATTGCTTGTACAACACAGGTGCTCTACAAGGTGGGTTCAGGCATTGTAGCTGCAAGAGAAGTTTGTTCCTTTCTTGTCAAATCCCTGCTTTGCAAGTCGGAGGCATTAATAGGCCTTTTGTTCAAAACAGTCACACTGAGGAAATGTTTAACTTGTATGTTCATTGGGCCTCACGTTCAGCCTTAACATATCCTAACCCCTTTTTAAAAAAACTGAATGAGAGCTCTCACCACAGGGATATGGGAGCTGCATTTTCATACACGTTTGCCTGTTCCAGGAGGTATGCTGCAGGGAAGCATTGAGTTGAGAAGGAGGCGCACGCACACTCCTAATTCAATACACACAAAAGAAAGATATATAAATACACAGCTGTGCTTTTGTTAGCTGTCGGTTCCTAGAATTGCAGTGCACGGTACAGTACAGTGTTTACGGTGAACGGGCGACACCGATGTGACTTAACTTCTGTCACGAAAACAGTTTAACAAAACAAAAAATAGCTAAAGATAATCGGGCGAAAATGTACATCAAAGCAACATCCATGTATAGATTGATTGCCTTGGCCTGACTCTCTCTGTCCCATTTTTCTTAAGGATGGTGCTATCTGTGCAGATCGGCAGCTATAAGCTGGACAAAATCACATGAAAGCCTTGTCGCAGTACAACACTGCAACTGGTGTCAGGATATGTGGCCCACTATTGCTTGAAATGTTTGTGATTAAACCAGGCAGCCAATGCATCCACATGATTGTGAAAGGCTGTGTTAGCAAAGAGGCGAGAAGATGTATGTGGTGCTTCAGCAGAGGAGGCACTTGAGGAATTGGGTTGCTGATCTGATAACGACTTCCTAGTGTTTGGCGGTAAGTTTCTGGCACAGCTCAATAGTACACCTGGATGAACTCACCCTCCTCTCCCCTGTTTTTTTCCTTCTTCATCCTTCTCTGTCCCTGTTTCTCCCTGTCCCAACACTGTCATGCCGATGATTCATCACAATGTTTTTTCGTGCTGCACACTTCACATACATTCTGTATGTGTGGCGTCTGCGCATTTGTGTCTCTGTCAGGACAATTATGGCTTTAAGCAATGAATGGCAATATAAATGCAAATCATCCTTTTAACTTGTGCAAGCAGAATCTGGAGAGGAAAGACTCTCCTCACCTGTGGATGAGTGTGGATCTGTCTCTACCATTACAGCTGTGGTGTATGTTTTGAAAACAACAATGACCATAGATAGCATGTATGATACTTCCATTTGCAAGCAAACTGTGAGACTGTTGTCGGTGTCTGGAATCCAGCATACTAGATTCCCCTCTTAAGAAACAGTTGCAAAACTGGGACTGTAGTGATGTGCCTCCTGCATTACCCCCTTCCTTGTATGTGTATTTGCATTGTAATAAACACGTCAAATTTTGCTCAGCAGTGCTCCATGGATAGTGCGGCATTCGCAAATTTGAATGTGCCGGGACCTCTTTCATTGTAGGGCCTTCAAGGGGCATTATCAACTGTCACAAAAGTTTGCTGATGCAATTTGACCTACAATCAACAAGAGAAATTAAACTTCTGATGAAGCGCAGAGCAGTGACCCTAAAAACCATGTCTTTGTAAAACCACAGCCATAACAATTTGCAGCAGTCACTTGTTAGCCACAAAGTAAAGGCCAAATCATGTCTAGCCGTAGCCTGAACCCGCACCTGTCTCAGGATGGTTGTAAATCTGCCTCAACAGGAAGGGGGTGGGGGTACCCATCTGCAAGAGCAAATAAACACGAGCTTGCTGATTGGTCTGATTTCCAGGCTGCTAAAAGGAAGGGCTCGATAGCCTCTATTTTAATTAACAGATAGGAAAACAGTTCTCTCTATGGTCCCAGACACCAGTGGAGAGAGGCATGGCTTTTGAACGGCTATTTGATTTGGCCCTGATACCAAAAGATGTTTTATTCAGCAAAGCACATCAAACACAATAGCAGCGCAAACTGGCAGGAGATCCAAGCCAAAACTTTTTAAACCTGCCAAGGGAGGAATGTGCAGCTTTGTGAATGAAAAAAATGTCTAATGCTGCCACCCTCCCCCACCACTCCCATATACTATGTAGATGTGATTTCTTTTTTTTCTGTTTTCACCAGATGCCAAATGAGGCTTTGGGCCACCTGCCTGTCCCACTAAGACAATTGAGCAATTGGTTGAAAAAGGTCCATTCACTAGTGGAGATTGCAGTGTTAGCATATTAGCCAGAAACTGCCCTGCATGCCACCCATCCCCCACAAAAAACTCTTTCAGGACCACTAATGATGGCACTGTGCCAACTCCTTTGGTTCCTATTTGTATGTTTGTTGAGGGAGATGCGGGCGCAGTTGACCCCGGTCTAAGGAAACCTGTGACACAGAGCGCTTGGTTTGCATGTTGATAGAAAATCCTTCTATTTGTCTCCAGACTAATTCAGTGACAGGCCGGTGGCTCTGCGTTGTTTACGAGGCAAAGCTTCATCTGGTTGAGCCATTTTACAGAAAGACATCAACTGAACACACACATGCATGCACGCACAAAAACACACATTTCATGCCCTAACTTGCATTACCAAAGCACAATAACGGGTAAGAAACCCTGGAGTATGTAAGCACTAGGGGCTAAACAGTCTCTATAACATGCTTAGAGTATGGGTTTGTATTGATCCTCAAACATTAATATATCCTCATATAAGAACATAATTGTATTGATTGTAAGCCTGTGCTTCTGATGTTTCTTTAATATGGTTCTGCTGGGATTCACTCTGCCCACTTTAATACAGAGCCTATTTTTAAACGCAATTATAATGTGGAGTTACAGGCAGGTTCATCTAAAGGCACTCCCTATATTTATTTCACTGTTGTGGGTTTCTGTCACACAGCACCTTTCAGTGCCTTTATGCCTCTTTCATCATGAGTCCTGTCTTCATCAGCTCGGCTTCGCAAATCGATGTCGGAAACCTGAGAGAGTAAACAAAGTGTATTAATGTATAATTAATATTTTTTAGTGGCCACTCCAATATTCACTTTGCTGATTTGAAGGTTGAAGAGCTCTTGTCGCGCTCTCTGATTTTTATTTTGCTTCATCAAGTGCAGTTTAATATGGTGGAGGCTATTCTGGGCATTAAAAAAATGCTAATGAAAATTGGGGAGTTTAAATGATTTGCCATCCTTTCATATCTGTTGGCAGGGGTTTCAATCTGCCTGGCGTCCTGGGGGAATTCACAGTGGTCATTGCTCAATCCCTGGGGGACATTAGAGCAAATCACAAAAGAGCAGAGAAGTCATTCCACTTTCCCACTTTCCTTTGGCCACTGCCCAATGCAAAATGACAGGAGGACTGGTTCGCAAAACTGGGCAGGGCAAACCCCTCGCCTCCCTCCGTCTCTAACCTTTTAAACCTGATTTAATCAAATCAAAATACCACAGTGCAGACCCATTTGAGACAACCTGAAGACAAACAGTTGAAGAGGAAGGCCTTGGGTAAACCAAGGGCAAGGCCATCCATTACTTCCTGGGCAACGAAGAGCACAGGGACACAGAAAATGCCTGCGGTGCACGATGATGAACAGACTCCGCATCAGAGATTGGATTAGAGAGAGCCCTAAAAGCCATGCGCAGTTTATTGAAACCTTATCTAAAGCGATAATGTTACTAGAGAAAGGGGCCATGTAATGACAGATGAGTGGACAGCGCCCTGTGAAGAATGAACATCGGGCGAGAATGGGTATGGTGCAAAGGCAGGTCCACCATGGTCAACTCATCTTCTTTTTAAGAGCGGGAAGTAGGACCAGTTAATGGACCATACATTTCTGGAGCCCTGGTCACCCTACAGTGTCATCATCACAGCTATATCTAGTTTATAGAAGCTCAGTGCTTAGATCTGCTGCAATTTAGGTCCCATTTGATCACTGATAACTATGAGGCATTTTGGGGAAAATGCCAGCGGCGTTATTTTCTAGATTTGTAGTCTCCCTGAAAGCACTTATCTCTGCTGAGGTTCGATATGTGATATATGAAATCTATATTCGATCATGCTTTGTTTTTATGTAACATTATTTTTCTAATGGATGTGTGGACTGCAATGTTCGCTACTGAAGCATGGGACAAATATATAGAGAGACATAACACGAAAATATGGTCTGCATCTCAAGGATTTTATGGAGTCGCTTTGGAAGCGCAAAGTAGCATTTATGTAAAATCCTGCTCTGGGTCTTTCTGGGATGACGAGAGGATTTTCTTGCTGCTGAAAGGCACTGTTATTTAATAGCCTAGAGCTGATGGTAATGACAACACAATGCCTTCCAAGGTAAACACAAATATCTAGTTCTTTGGAAAAGAAGTGAGGGGGAATAGAGAACAACAAAGAAATCAAAAAGAAAGAGAGAAATATCAAAAGGACGAGCATTGTTGTCACAAATTAAAAGATATCTGCGTCTTGCAGCCCTAATCCGTAGAGCCAGTGTATTTGTTGTCTGAGTAGAGTATTTGTGCCTGTGTGCGAACAAGCACAAATGTGATTATTCCCCACTTTCGTTGTATGCTAATTTTATTACTTCACATTGTTTGCATATCTTCCTCTAAACAGCATTGGTTCAACCTACCACTCACTGGTTTTTCAAAGGACTCTGCTGTTTGTTTTCGACAGGGGTAGTTATAACAGCAGAGATTTGTATTATAATTTAAAAAAAATACCCCACTGTGACTTTTAGCTTATATTTCTTGATGGGAGAAGTTAATGCCTCTGTCCCAAAACTGTGTGACACGGGCACAGCAGGGCATTAAAAATTCAGAAGGGCATCTAAAGATGATGGCAGCACAGTGGGATGTTCAAAGGTGTCACCAATCCCCTCATCACCTTCAGCGCCTGGCCCCTAAACTTTCCCCAGGTTACAGGCGTTAATTATTAACAAGGCTTTCATTAAAAGATGCAATTTGCTCAGACCCAGCTGTACACACTCCAACGTGGCCTCATTTGAAACATCTATCTCATAAATTTATGTTGGATCTCCTGCAGCCCTAAGAGTCTTCTCCACATGGGTGTGCTCCACATTGAGTGGAGAGTTAATGGCTTGGAGTCTGCTGTCAGTCTTCATCTGCAAGCTCCCTGTAATGGCTTAATGCTTCATATTTCTCTTCTGGGATATATTTTTTGCCTCGCATGTCATATACAGTAATAAGTTTAATGGATTACTTTAATATATGATTGTATGGACGAATAAAGCAAAAATAGCTATTAGTAAGTATTACGAGTGTTGAAACCACTTTCCAAAATGTAAAAGCAATGATATATCTGTTCTGCAGCATTAGCTCAAGGACAATTCTTAGAAAGAGAGTTTAGAGTGTGGCTGGGAATTGGTACTGTTGTTGTTTACTCCAAAGCAGACATCTTTTAGCTTCTCCGTCAGCTCTGATCCTTTTGATCAGCACCTCCATATTGGATATAAAATGGCGAATGAACATATCTGGAATTCAAGTGACTTTCAGAGTACTGTGACTGTTTGAAGGCTGCCAAACAAGCGACTTTCATCTCCAAAAACCAGCAGCCACCTTGTACTAAAGGAGAACAGGACAGAATGAGAGCTAAAGGCAGCATTCAAAGCTTGGAAATGGAGAAAAAAATAAAGTGAAGATTGTGGGGTCCTCTTTGTGATCGCATTTCCTCGAAGGCCTCCTGCAAGGGAAAGGACATGTACCTCCCACAGCGCGTATAGCTGGGCATCTGTCAAACACTGAAATTGCATGAAAACAAAAAAGAGCAAATCTTGATTCCATTTAGCAGAATATTGATTTTGTGAAAACTCATGCCAATTCTTTCGATCCTTGCAGAGATGACAAATTAAAATGTATAGTCACTTACATTAGGCCTAGCAGGTCAAGCCTCCTTCATAAGTCTGCGTAGGTGTCCCTGCAATCTTACCGCAATTACACTATGGCAGGGTTGTTCAATTGCCCTTTTCTGTCAGTGGTTATCATGGTTTTAAAATTACAGTGTTCTCGGGATGTAAAACATGCATCAGGGTAATTTGAACGACAAAGTACCTGACCATGAGAATGGGGATAACAGAACAGGGAGTGAATCCAAAAAGAGGGTCCTTTAAAAAAATGTCTGAATGAGAAAGTTCTATTATGCAGCCGACCACAATGGGGAGAAAAAAAAGGAAAGAGCAAGGGACCTAATACTTCCACAATCAGTTATCCCTGAATTAATGATGCAACAGAAGCAGGGGTGCACACCCACTGAGACATGAACCAGATTTCAACCCAGAGCTCCCTGGAGGTGAGGGCCGGCATCTCTCTGACAGGACATCTGGTCCCTGAGCATGGCCACCAGGGGGCCGATGTCGCCGCCTTACTTGTAATGTTTCCCTCTTATTCCCTGTAAAAAAAAAAGAAGAAAAAACTAGGGCAGCTCTCCATAAAAGGAGAAGAGGAAAGGGGGGAGCGGGGGGGCATCTATTTGCTGGGCTGTGTCGGCATGCCACATCATTTAAACTGACAGCTCAAATAAATTAGAGCAACAGATCACTGTGAACAAACAAAACTTAATGGAAATAAAGTGAGAATTATCAGCCAAGAAATATAAGGGAAAGACTGAAATTAGTGCAAAGCGATTGGATGAAAGAATGTCAGGCCCACATAACACATGCATTAAATGGGCTAATTGTCACTTCTGATATAGGAAATGTTTGGTACTAATCTTTGTCTCTGTTGAAAATGGAGAATAATGAGATAATCCCTGAGCAGAACAAACACATGTCTTTTATCTGACTCCTAAAAATCTTTCCCCTCTGTTTGCTTTTCTCCTTTTTCTCCTTGTTTTGCCTTCCAGAAAAAAAAGGGAAAAAAAACTCTGCAGATTGTTCTGCTCTATCGGACCCCGGCTCCATCAATTCAGCCAGGCCAGAGAAAGCCTCGAGGCCAGTGTTGTTAAAGTGCTTAGGCATGTGGAAGAGAATGAGGGGAGATGGGAGGAGGTGAAATGGTATGTCAGGGCAAACATTTGTCAGGTACTATCAGTATGAGAGCCCACCACCGAGAGACCTTTGGAGGAAAACACAGGTCAGAGTGGGTCCAAATGGACCACTCCAAATTTGTGGCTTGGTGATGTGACTGCAGGAGCACAGTAAACATTGATAGACTTAATTTGAAAGAATGAAAGCTCCCACCTTGCTGAAGTGAACACACCCTGATTGTAGGACATGACAGGAATCAGTCTGAGTCAAGCTGAGTATTCTCCATTTGGTAGAAAACAGTCGTAGCTAAATTGGAATCGTTGCAGGTGACTAATAATTTGATGAATTCAGAGTTTAGGTCTATCACAAGGTTATTTTAACTTTATGTTTTCATTCTGCCAGCTATGTCTGTCAGAATATAATCGTATATCTGCACGTCCTTTGTTTCCAGTCAGTGATTCAATGTCAGAATGGCCTGTTACTTGACATAAAGGCATCCTTATATTTTAGTTTGTTATGTCTGCACAGGAAGTTACATTTTTGCCAGCATTTGTTTGTCTATCTGTCAGTTAGCAGGTTTACCCAACTCAGATCTGGGAGCAGATCTAGGCTTCTTTCTTTTTTTCACTTTGCAACATTTCCATAGATTTCTGAGAGAATAATTCAAAGATCTTGATAAAAACATAAATAATCATATTTGGGGAATTGATATTTACAGTATGAGTGTGTCATTTTGGGCAGATCCAAAGAAAAATAAATGTGGATCTATGGAATTTAAAAAAAGGGCTTTCTGTCCAAATTTAATCCAGCCAGTGAAGAAGAAAGACAAAGTAGTGAGTTTTTTTTGGCTTTACAAGATTATAAAACCCTGTTTTTATTGGTTGACGAATGGGGTTGGTTTGAGGAATTGAACAGTGAAGCCTCTCAGCCCTGTGGGGACTTCCTTAACCACAGGCTGAAGTTTACTTTAGCCCACTTTCTTAGCCAGAACGCACTGGACCTGCTGACACCATGGACGTACAATCCCATTGCTTTTATAATGAGCTCTGAAAAAGGACTCAAGACGTCAGAAACCACAAGACTCAGGTGAAATCTAATTGAGGATGTCACTCAATAACAAAAATTAAGTGATGCGTGGAACTGCTACCTCTTTATGCATGGGAGCTGTTTGAGTAAGCACTTAAAATGAAACGAGGAAGCTAGGGGAGTGAGGTGTGAGACATAATATGTGTGACGAGGGGATCCTGCTTTTTAGCCATATCCTCTGTGTATTTATGTCTTTGCAAATTATTGTGTTTGTGTGTGTTCCTGTGTACCTGTGTGCATCCGCGTAGCACTGTGTGTGGCATGTACCCCTCCGCCCCTTTGTGCTTAGTCGTGGTGCGTACGCATGTGTGTGTGTGAAGAGACCATAGAGGGCCGTAGAACAGAGAGCTCTGCATTTCGAAAGGTGCCAGAATGAGTTTGTCACAGAGAGCGTAAACTTGAGGAGAAAGGGGACTGTGGAGAGAGAGAGACTTTCCCCAGGCACCCAGAGTCTGTCAGACTGATTAAGTCACACGGCTGGAGTGAGAGTTGGGAAACTGAACAGGAGCATGCTAGGGGAGCAGGGGTTTGACAGCAGAGAAATAAAAAAATAAATAGCAAAATGTAAGTATTAACATGACTGCATGTCACATGTGCACTTACTTCTACCTGACCCTAGAGACTCACGCTAGGACACAGTGCACCAGCCTGCATCCCATCATTCCAACCCGCAGCTTCCTCGCCCTCGGGCGACATAAAGCAGGTCAGGGGCATCTTAAAGTTCACAAAATGCAACATGACAGGACATCTCTAACATATGCCTGTGTGACAGTGAGGCAAATAGATGACTGATGGCAGACTGCAGTGTCTTAAGGGGGGAGAGGGAAAACAGTATATAAGAAATATTATACTTATTCCTGAAATCCAGGCCTGGCCGGACTTTCACTGTTGCTGTATGAGGCAAAAATGCCAAGGACCGTCGAACCCTCTAGAAAGAATGGCAGACTTCTGTGCCACGTGGCCCTTTAATCACCAGACTGAAAGATGGACTCTGGCTCTTTGTGTAGATATATACCTCTGTCTGCACCACTGAGGAGTGCTGCCGATGTGTTGGTGTAGGAGAAGGGCAGCATCATTAACAATACTGAAGGCTACCTACATAGAAAACTTTGGCACAGAGTGCAAATTAGATAAGAGATGGAGGATCTCTTCCAGTTATGCCCTTGGTATAGCCAGGTACTGAGCTGATATTCTTCACTAGTTGGAAATGTAAAAAAGGCAAACCATGTTAACTTTGTCCTCCCACGACTGGCCACCCCCACACCGAAATTAACATCGCTCGTCCTCTGCTCCACAGCCTCTGCTATGCCAAAGCATAATCTATAGCACCTCTAGCATCAAATGGTAATTGCTCGGTATTCGAAGGGAGAAAAGGCCCGCTGAATTGAGTCATTTAGCGAGAGACTGAGTTCAGCACAGCACCGCACCGCAATGCCTCCAAGCTAATTTCTTTTCTATCTCGCAGAGAGCTCGAAAAGTGTAGTGCTGAGTGAAAACGTGCTCTCTCCACATCATAATGCAAATTCAAACCTGCGCTTGTCTTCGAGAATAATTACTGTGGCAGGGAAACATGGCACGGTTAATAGATTCGAAGTATTCAGTCAAACAAGAAACGAGAAAACTACCTTTGTGGGGAAATGCAGCTGTTTGACTGTGGTTAGGCCCCAAAATCAACGTGTACTAAACAACACTTTGGTCTTTGCACAGATTTTTATTTGTCAGACACCAACCTGGTTCTGCTGCATTTCTTTCAAAGGGGAATTGAAACAAATAGACTTCTACTGAGAGACACTGCAGGAAGTACATACCCCCCACCCCCCCTTACACATGGTGCAAACAATGGAGGCAGTGTGCGTCTCTGATCAAGGACACATCGTGTTGATGACAATGAGAAATCTTCAGGCTGTCCCGAGAGTGTTGTAACCCTGCCTTCAAAGTACTGAAGCTTTCTTCCTTGTGTTGACTGAATCTTTTCATTTGTCAAGATGAGTCGGCTGCACCAATAGAGCATCACAGACCAAAATGTCCTGATTATAGTCGATGGCATTTTGATCCATTATGCAATGCAAAAACACAAAAACATAAAGAAAAAAAAAATCTATTTATTAATTAGTCTTATGGGTGATATGTTTTTTGAATCAGAATGTTTCCCTTAAGGAAAAACGTGGTCACTGAGTCTTCAGGGTGTCACTTTGAATATTTCAGTAAGTGTATGCGTGGGTGTGTTTTTGGAGTTAATATGAGAAGCCACTTTCTCTCTCTGGCTTTCTTAGGGCCACCCACATGCCACTTCTTCTGCCCCCTGTCTGAGCAGTATCAGCAAGACAGGCATAAAGAGCAATCCTCTATGACTGGGACTGACCCCAGCGCTGTGTCTGTGTCAAGGGACAATCCAGTGGCACCAGCTGGGTCCCTCTGCCACTTGCAATACATACTTGAATACCATCGTAACTGCAGACATCGCACAGGGCTCATACTGACACAGACTTGAAGACCACTGTGTTAGCTCTCTGGGCTATCAGAGATGGTGAGTTTAATTGTACTCAAAATAAAGTGCTGTTAGTAAAATTACTTGTTTAAAAATGTACTGAAATAAAAGTTGAAAGTTAATGTTATTGTGTTCCATTACTAAACGGGAGAATGGGAGGGATAAAAAGATTAAGAAACACTAAAGTAATGGAAAAGGAGGAGATGTTCAAACAACATACACATCAGCAACAATTGGTCATTTGTAGCACACACCTCATTTTTTTCCATCTAGTTCCATTAATTAGGACAATGGTGAAAATGTTGAAAAACATGGATCCACCCCATGATCCCGATCTTTACGAAAATGTAACACCTTCTTCCCTGACCCATATCTCATCCTTCCACCAATGTACATGGAGTTCTGTTAAATAAAATATTTTTGTAATTTTGCTTATAGACTAACAAACAAGCCAACAACTTAAGGGACGGGGGTAAAAAAAGAACCTCCTTCCTATATCAGGTCCCACTGTGCTGACTGAGCTCGGCATTCACAATTGGGCTCATCAAAAAGAGCAGAGTGGAGGTGCACACCTCACTGACGGTGGAAGTGAACATGGAAGTCACAGCTGAATGATCAACCATCAGTATTTTAGCATCTATAGGGTTTAGCCAGACCCTGCTGTTGGTCATGCAACATTGCTGGTGTGATTGATTTGAGACGCTTGACGTGATTACCCGGGTGGTGCATCAAATCGGGAAGCTTCTTCTTCTCTGCTGCTGCTGCTGCTGCCGCTGCTGCTGCTGACCTGGCTAGTCTCGTATTGTGGCGTTCTTCATCATGTAACTTTTGTCTTTTATAAATAACATTTTCAAGATAGAGTAAAAGTAAAGTAAAATACTTAAATTCAAAATACTTAATCCTGAAATAACAGATTTTTACATAATCAAAAACGTACAAGTTTGCAAATATTGCTTTACAACAGAAGCAAGAGTAAAACATATATCTGTCACTTCCATTCATCAGAATCAGAATTTTAATATATAATCCTAATTTAAAATATGTTTTTAAGATACATTTACAATTAAACAAATGTTCATATTTTGAAGTAGAATGGTAATATGCAGCCCCAAAACCCTCAGACTGTATATTTACACATTCGGTCTCCCTGTCAGCTGGTCAATAAAACAATATAACACAACAGTGTAATGAAAAGAATATTCCCACTGAGCCAGACACCGAGCCATAGAGCCAGCTCAGACTCTTTAATCCAGGCACCCATTTTCCTTTCGTGTCTCCTTGCAAAGTGCTCTGAACCTGCTGCGAAATTGAATTTTCCACCTCTGTGTGTACGCGAACCAGCCAAGCACTGCATTGTCAGAGTACTCAATTAGCTCCCAAGGCAGAAGCCAAAATGTTTTCCAACAGCAAATGTATTCTTCACAGGGCAAGCTCTCATTAGCATGATGCTTCTATTCCTATAGCACGGAGCTAGAGTGCCTTCCCGAGGTAGAAAACAAAACCGACAAAAAAACGCCCTGAGATTTGAAATCAGTGTCCCTCCATGCCATAACATATCATACTTTGGGTTAGAGAGTAGCCCTCAGCGAAGCAAAATGTTGACCTCCGCTTAAAGTGTCTCATTAGCATCAGAAAATTCTCTTCCTGGTGTGTGTAGCACCTAGCAGACATATTCTGTGAGTCTCTTCCTTCTCTTCCAACGCTCAGATTTGTATCTGTATTCACATGAAGCACCTAGCTCTCCTTTGAGTCTCTTATGACTCATGAAAACAGATGTTGAAATGTTCTTGTCCTATTTTTCTCATTGGAATAAAGGGGGGCATTGTAATAAGCAAGTCCTGTAATAAATCGAGGGAAACAGAAGACATTTGAGACTTTATGACCGTGAAGTGTTGACAGGAAGTTGTTGTAAGTTTGCGTGAATGAATCACGTTGTTTACCGAATGCGCTGACATTGAAACAGTTGGCTGGAGCATTAGTGTAACCCAGATCTCCTGGGCCTGAGTTCATTAACACTAAAAAAATGTTTAAATCCCCCTAATTACTATTAACGACCACCACAACTGTATTTACAAAAATCTAAACCGTCAACAGGTGTTTATTTTCCATATAAAATAAATGCACAAAATAAAAAATACAGGGTTTCTTTAAATGCTGTAAACAGTTCCTGAATTTCTAAAATGTTAAATAAAAATGTACCTTACCCAGGTCTAAGAATCAAACAAAACAATTCAAGTTTAAATTTACAAACAGAAAATCATATGTGGGCCCACTCCAGAAAATATAACCTTGAGGCTCAGTTGCAGGCCTGTGATGATGCTCGGGTGCGGTGAGACCTGAAAACTGTGGTGGCCACTTCACTCAATCCAGAGCATAAAATAAAAGCACGTGCATTTCATGTCAGTTAAATACTCACAAGTCCAAAACGAGGAGCAACAGGGCAATGATAATCTCAGATAGGGGTGATGATGATGATGATGACAGTCAATCCAAACACAGGCACAAATCCAGAGAAGAAGAAAACAACAGGGTCCATCCAGCAGCAACCATCTCAGTTTCTCTCCCTTCACAGACGTCCGTCTCCTTTAATTACACATACTATGTTGAGCCATAAAATCTTCACACTAAATCATACAGACTTAACGATTATCCCGTTTTAGCATTGAAACAACAACAGTGCTAAAGCTATGCTATTTAACACGTGCTGCTATGCTAGCGGGTGGCTCGTGTTGCTATGCTAGCGGGTGGCTAATAGCATTTCACATTCGGTCTGTTTCACTACAACATGGAGTTACAGCATACAATTGAAGGCATACATAATATATTCACCTTTGGCAGGCAACATAGAAGTGCACACAACAGGACAACGAGTAGTCGACCTCGAGACACCTCTCCAATGTTTCCCAAACCACGACACTTTCCCTCCAGGACTCCGGACCATCTCTCTCTCCCTCTCACCTGCTCAAAGCATGCTGAACCCACACGTTGCACCTCATGTCCCTCCCCTTTCTAGATGGATTGGCTGTGACTTTGTTACTGCCCAATGACCACACATCTATTTATTAACTGTGTATATTATATGTATCACGTTTTATCCCGTATTTAACCTTAATTGAACTACTATTTTTTAATAATATGAACTTGTCTATTTATAATGAACTTTCTGCACTGTATCCTAATGATTGTTATACAGGGCTACACCCTCCCTCTTCTGAATGTGTAGATGTCCTCATCACACCTTTTGTCCCTCTTTAACTTGGAAGGGTGATTTCTTTTCTCTTCCTCCTCCATGAACCTTTTTGATGTTTTGCACTTTTTCCTTGGTTCGTTGTCTTGGTCTGGAGGGTTTAACTTGAGTTGAATAACCATACCATGGTGCATGATGGTAACTGGTTCACAGGACTGGTAACCAGGTTTTTCATAGGTCAATCTCATAGGTGGTTTTGGTTTTCTCAGAGATTTCCGGACTGTAGAAGACCTTTCACTTTCACTTCTTGCTGTTTTAGCGGCTTTATCCCTTCTGGCTCTGTTTAACTGAGGCGAGCTCGCTCCCTCTTCTAAATGTCGTTCTTCCACAGGTTCATCATTTGTGTCTGGGACATCAGAGTCTGATAGAGGAGTTGCAGCATCTTCATGGGGTTCCTCATACTCTGTTTCTGTGAGTTGTTGATTTTCTGGTTCCACCACAGGATTTTCATCCTCTTCTGAGCTTTCACTCTCTTCAAAACTGTGACTCTCTTCATTTTCCACAAGGTGATTCACAATGTCCATTTGTCTCCTGACCTCAACCACATCAAAATCTGGAGGATTGGGGACAGTTTCAAACTCTGAGCTTGACGACTCTGTGTCACTTTCTTCTACTTTGTCAGTAGACTTGGTACTTTGACGTTTCCGGGTAAGTTGAGCTCTTGTTACAGGTCTCCGAACAGAGTTTGTATCATCTGAGGGGTTAAACATCCTGACCATGTAACCGATGGGCAACAGGTGGTCTCGATGGAGAGTTTTGACTACACCTGTACCATGCTCTGGTTTGACCTTGTAAACTGGCAGGTTAGGCAACTTCTCCAGGACAACATACGGTGTTGATTTCCATCGATCTTGGAGTTTATGCTTTCCTTTTAGACCCATATTCTGAATGAGGATTCTGTCACCTTTCTCTAAAGGTAAGTCTCTCACACGCTGGTCATATCGTGCTTTGTTTTTCAGATGATTTTTTGTAGCAGAATCAGATGCCAACTGGTAAGCGTTTTGCAGCTCTTTCTTCATCCTGGCAACGTACTGTTGGTAGGAGGTTTCACTTTCACCATTTGGTGAGATTCCAAAGCAGATGTCAATGGGTAACCTTGCCTCCCTTCCAAACATGAGATAATACGGTGAGTATCCCGTGGAATCGTTCTTTGTGCAGTTGTACGCATGTACCAGGTAGGTGATATGTTGACTCCAACACTGTTTCTTTAGAGTGTCCAGGGTACCGAGCATTGCTAAAAGCGTTCGATTGAACCTCTCTGGTTGTGCATCCCCTTGAGGGTGGTAGGGGGATGTTCTTGACTTCCGAACCCCAAGCATGGACAAGATCTCTTTGATCAGGCGACTTTCAAAATCTCGGCCCTGATCCGAGTGTATCCGTGCAGGTAGGCCGTAGTGCACAAAATACTTCTCCCACAATACTCTTGCAACAGTGATAGCCTTTTGATCTTTCGTAGTGAATGCTTGTGCATAACGTGTATAACTGTCTGTCACTACTAACACATTAGCAACACCTTTAGAGTCCGGCTCTATCTGCAAAAAGTCAATACATACTAAGTCTAAGGGACCATTACTTGTTATTTGGTTCAAGGGCGAGGCATGCTGAGGGAGTGTCTTCCTAGAGATACATCTTCCACAGGTTCGAATGTACTGCTCGACCTCAGCTGTCATCCGCGGCCAATAAAATCGGTCTTTGATCAGTTCGGTAGTGCGCTCCACTCCCATGTGTCCACACTCATCATGTAAAGACCTTAACACCATTGGGCGGTATCTTGCTGGTGAGACAAGTTGTTTGATCTGTTTTCCACACATTTTTTCTTTCACTCTGTAGAGTAATCCATCCTTTAATTCCAACTTGCGGCTTTCACGTAGCAACAACACAGTCTCGGGCGAATCACTTTTTGAACGAGTCAGCCCTTTATTGCTCTCGAATGCTTTCTTTAACGGCCCAATCGTTGAGTCCATATCTTGTGATGCCTGAATATCTTTCGGGCTCAGCTGATCAAGGGTGTTTATGCTAAAGTTCACTGGGAACACATAAGCTTCTGGTACTGCAGTGGCGGGAGCTCCCAGCTGATCCACCAATCTGTCAGGCACATCTGCCTCTTCTCTGATGCAGGCTCGCTTGCAGAGGGCTTTGATGCCAGCAGGTGGGACACTAGTCCACTCTTTGACCTCTTCTGGAGTGTATTGTCGAGACAATAAGTCAGCATCGATATTGTGCCTCCCAGGACGATACTGGATGGTGAAATCGTAGGTGGCAAGGGCAGCGAGCCAACGATGTCCGACTGCACTGAGTTTGGCAGAGGTCAACACATATGTTAACGGGTTGTTGTCAGTTCTTACAATAAATTTAGCTCCATACAAGTAATCGTGAAACTTGTCCACGACAGCCCATTTTAATGCCAGAAATTCCAATTGATGGACTGGATAGTTGTGCTCTGAATCTTTAAGCTTGCGACTGGCAAAAGCTACTGGCCTGAGGCCCTCAGGATATTCCTGGTTCAGGACAGCGCCTAGCCCATTCATACTGGCGTCCACATGCAAGATATAAGTCTTAGTGGGGTCAGCGAATGCCAATACTGGGGCATTGATCAAACAGTCACGGATCTGCTCAAAAGCCTCCTGGCAGGCTTGAGTCCACCGTTCTCCAAATGGCTCTGATGGCTTGAAATAGACTTTGCTTGGGTCAACACTCTTTTTGGAATTGGGGTCTTTCCAAGTGGGGGTATAACCCTTGGTGAGCTCGGAGAGTGGACGGACAATGGCAGAATAGTTTGCAATAAACCTCCGATAATAACTGCAAAATCCGAGGAAAGACTTGAGAGGCTTCAGGTGAGTGGGCACTTTCCAGTGTTTTACTACTTCCAATTTGTCTGGATCAGTAGCTATTCCGTCAGCAGAAACAATGTGACCCACATACTTAACTCGAGGCTGACAAAATTGACATTTGTCAATAGAAACTTTCAATCCGACCTCCTCTAGTCTATCAAGTACCTTGAGGAGACGTTGCTCATGCTCTTCAAGTGTTTTTCCAAAGATGATAATGTCATCTAAATACACAAGGGCTTCCAGAAAATGCATATCGCCAACAGCTTTCTCCATTAAACGCTGAAACGTCGCCGGCGCTCCTGTGATTCCCTGTGGCATGCGCTCAAACTGATAGAATCCGAGAGGGCAAATGAACGCCGTCTTCTCTTTGTCCTCCGGAGCCATCTCTATCTGGTAGTAGCCACTACGCAGATCTAGGACTGAGAACCACTGGCTGCCTGATAAGGAATCCAAAGCGTCGTCAATGCGTGGCATTGTGTATTGGTCTGGTGTGGTGCGGTTGTTAAGTGTCCTGTAGTCGATACATATTCTTATACTCCCATTCTTTTTGCGTACTACGACTATCGGTGAGGCGTAGGGGCTACGGGACTCGGTGATAATGCCAGCGGCCAGCAGTTGTTGTATGTGCCGCCGCACATCGTCAATGTCTGCAGGGGCTAGTCTCCTTGACCTTTCCCTGAAGGGTCTGGGATCATGCAGGCGTATGTGGTGTTCAACCCTTTTAGCCAATCCAACATCCCACTCATGCAGCGAGAAAACATTCCGCCTTTTAGCCAACTTCTGCTGAAGCCGACTCTTCCACTCTTCAGGGATGGAGGAGTCCCCAAAGTTAAAGAGACTTGGGTCTACGGTTTTAGCTGTGAGGTCGGAAGGCTGGATTGGGGTAACTGTATCCACAGCATACATCTCAGCAATGATGGTCCCCACTGGGATTGAAGTTGTCTTTTTGGATTCGTTCTGAATGAGCACAGTGAAACTGTTGCTGTCTACATCGGTGTCTGAGAGCACACCAGGCTGCACCAGCACACCGGCAGGGAGTAACTGGGCAGTGGGTGCATCGATCAGCACAAGGTCTTTTGACGGGGCACTCTGTCTTTCTACTTTGCAGGTTGCATAGTACTTTGCACCTGGAGCAATAGAAAGTGAGCCGGGTCCTTTCCACTTTATCTGTCCCAAGATTTCATTCTTGGCTAACTGTTCATGTGCTTTAACAGGGGCGTACACAGACTGAATTCTCATGGAGTACACAGTGTTCTTGTCACCTTTTGTCTTCACCAGCTCCCATAAGCGGCGGAACAGGGATGTATTAGTTCCAACCAGCACAGGGGTTTGTTGTTGGTTTCTTGGCTCAGGGCAAATCAAGGCGAGCACTTCTACACGTCCCGACACACCAGTGATCTCCTCAGTAAACTCCATCTCAACAACAATATACCCTTTGTAAGGATACTCTGTGTCAGCGAGGCCCCAAAGTCCAAGGCAGGAGAGGGGTTTTATCGGGATACCTGGTAAGTGTTTGTTATACCAGCTTTCAAAGATAATAGTCACATTAGACCCACTGTCGATGAGAGCATCGCAGACCACATCATTAACTTTGATGGTGTGTATAAACGATGGACCTACTAGACCTTCAGGTAAGTCAGTGTTGTTCTCTGGGACTTCAACCTTATTTGTTCTAGCTACACAATGCTCTTCAGCTGCAGGCTTTGGGTTCTCTTTGTTGGGAAGAGGGGAAACTCGCACCAAGCGTATGAGCTTTCTGATGACTTTCTGGAGGTTCTCAGGGGCATTACATCTGGTGGCTATGTGGCCATTTTCTCCACATCTATAACAGAAAAACTCATCATTGTCTTTGGGAGAGGATACTTTAAAAGGAGCAGGTTTGTGGCCTAGAGCTGCTTTGTATCGATGAGTCTGTGGTGTGTGTTCTCGTGGGGGGTCTGATGTGTACTTAACTGTCATTACACTCATTTTATTTTCTAGTGCTGTCACTTGTTTCCTCAGTAATTGCAGTTCACTCTGTGACTCATTTTTCTGTTTTGGTTTCTCTGTAGGACCTTTAAAGGAATCATCAGATGGCGGCTGAGGCCATGGGTTGTTTCTTTCCTCTAACTGTGTTCTCAACTCTTGAATCTGAGCTCGCAGTTCACTCTGAGAAACTGATTCCGATTCTTTTTCCTTTTCTGCTTGGATGGTGCGTACACGCTGAGGACGCATGGGTGCCATTTGGCTTTGTCTGGCTGACTGGCGACCTTCCTCTTCCATCACTTCTCTTAACAGGTTCAGGAATGTAGGGGGATTACTGCTCCGCTCCCTAATTTTCAACTGAAGCAACATGATCTCAGAGGTGGACCCTCTAATAAGCTGCTCTAATCGAGCGCTGTTGGCAACGCTAACAGATAAACCACCTCCCTTTACTACTTTGACAAGGGATCTCTCTAATCTTCGTAGGAACTCAGACAGACGCTCACCAGGCTGTTGGTGGAGGGCTCTAAACGACAAATATAGTTCTTCTGAGGACTCTACTATACCAAAAATGCTCTCTATAGCCTCTATGTACTCATGGGGGCTAGCATCAGGTTGAGTCAGACGCACAGCTTGAATGATCTCAAAGGCGGGCCCTTTGAGACTTTCCAATATCCGACGTCGTTTTTCTTTGTCTGAGCACTCACCTTCCTCTACTAGGAGTTTTGCTTGCTCCAGCCAGTTGTCTAAAGACTCTTCTCCAGTGGGGGTGGGACTGACCCCAGAAAATGTCCGCAGCCGTCTGTATGGGTGGCTGTCAGGTTGTTTGTTCGTTCTGCTCATAACATCACCGACTGCACGGATGATGTCTTCAGGGTTGCTGTTACCTTCTTTGGTGGGGGAACATAGACCTTGGATGTTCTCTAAGGTTCTCCCTTCACTCTGCAAAAAGGTAAGTAACTTCTCTTCAAAGTTATCAAGCTGAGGCTCTGTGTAGTAGACAGCTTTCCAACCCCTTCCGCCACTTATAGGCATTATCTCGGGGGGAATTTTAGAGGGGTCTACCTCTTCACGACACTCGCATAACACCATCAGCGATAGTTGTTGAGGGTGAAACATTTTGCCTCTGACTTTAACTTTTCCTAAGGCTTTGATAGTCCCTGCTGTTTCTTCAATATCTTCCCTTGAAATACCTTCAGGCACTCCATAAAGAAGGAGGGCATGTTTTACATCTACCGATTCTCCTTTGCACCAGTTAATTAACTCAAATTGCGATGGACTGCTTGTTGTGACTGCCATTATTGTTCTCTGTTTTAAATTACTTTTAATTATATACTCTAAAGTTGTGGGGTCCAGTTACTTTTGATTGTCTAATATTTATCTTACGTTAATAAAACAAAATAAATTTCCCAGCGGTGCCTCCATTTATGTAACCCAGATCTCCTGGGCCTGAGTTCATTAACACTAAAAAAATGTTTAAATCCCCCTAATTACTATTAACGACCACCACAACTGTATTTACAAAAATCTAAACCGTCAACAGGTGTTTATTTTCCATATAAAATAAATGCACAAAATAAAAAATACAGGGTTTCTTTAAATGCTGTAAACAGTTCCTGAATTTCTAAAATGTTAAATAAAAATGTACCTTACCCAGGTCTAAGAATCAAACAAAACAATTCAAGTTTAAATTTACAAACAGAAAATCATATGTGGGCCCACTCCAGAAAATATAACCTTGAGGCTCAGTTGCAGGCCTGTGATGATGCTCGGGTGCGGTGAGACCTGAAAACTGTGGTGGCCACTTCACTCAATCCAGAGCATAAAATAAAAGCACGTGCATTTCATGTCAGTTAAATACTCACAAGTCCAAAACGAGGAGCAACAGGGCAATGATAATCTCAGATAGGGGTGATGATGATGATGATGACAGTCAATCCAAACACAGGCACAAATCCAGAGAAGAAGAAAACAACAGGGTCCATCCAGCAGCAACCATCTCAGTTTCTCTCCCTTCACAGACGTCCGTCTCCTTTAATTACACATACTATGTTGAGCCATAAAATCTTCACACTAAATCATACAGACTTAACGATTATCCCGTTTTAGCATTGAAACAACAACAGTGCTAAAGCTATGCTATTTAACACGTGCTGCTATGCTAGCGGGTGGCTCGTGTTGCTATGCTAGCGGGTGGCTAATAGCATTTCACATTCGGTCTGTTTCACTACAACATGGAGTTACAGCATACAATTGAAGGCATACATAATATATTCACCTTTGGCAGGCAACATAGAAGTGCACACAACAGGACAACGAGTAGTCGACCTCGAGACACCTCTCCAATGTTTCCCAAACCACGACACTTTCCCTCCAGGACTCCGGACCATCTCTCTCTCCCTCTCACCTGCTCAAAGCATGCTGAACCCACACGTTGCACCTCATGTCCCTCCCCTTTCTAGATGGATTGGCTGTGACTTTGTTACTGCCCAATGACCACACATCTATTTATTAACTGTGTATATTATATGTATCACGTTTTATCCCGTATTTAACCTTAATTGAACTACTATTTTTTAATAATATGAACTTGTCTATTTATAATGAACTTTCTGCACTGTATCCTAATGATTGTTATACAGGGCTACATTAGGAAGAATCTGCATTGTAGCTAAACTATTGTCTGATGGAGTGACATTGAAGTCGCACAACTTTACAAACTTTTCTCCGGCTGAATGGTTGAAAGGAGGCAAAGGAAAATAACATAAAGACACAAGCATGTCTCAAACAACTGGAGACACTTGGTAACTTGGCAACTGCTCCTACTTGAAACCCACGCTTTCACTTTTGTATGACTGAAGTTGCATTGTGGCAGTATGGCACAGAGGATGTAGCACAGGCGGCCGTACTGTCGGGGGGGTTATAATCTTGCCCCATGGTGCCCTACAGTGTCCGCGCACTCTCATTATCGAGATGCCACTGACTTCAAATTTAGAGCTCCAGTGTTTGTCGCTTGCCCTGAGCCGTGTATATCAGGCCCGGCACACACACATATGCACACACACACCTGTGACAGCTCCCATCACATGGGCCAGGCATGGATATCAAATTGGATGTGGAAGGTTTTTGTTAATGGTTTGAGACTCGCTTAAACCCCATGCTGCTGTAAATTGTGCCAACAGTCTTTTTCACAGTTGGCCCTGTCACGAGATTGGGCAGAGTTCAACAGTGAGACAAGGTGTCACTCTGCCGAAGCAGCTTAATGTGAGAAGAAAAGACAGGTGACATGGGTAATACTTTCCTCTTGTTTGCTAATTTTCAGTTTTTAATTATTTGTCACTGAAAATTTGAACATAATTATATGGATTTTGTTTTCTCCAAATGTATTTCAAGTGAAGCTATTAATGAACCCGCTAGTGGTTATAAATTGTGTGTTCTAGTTTTCCTACGCATGCTGTATGATAGCTGGTGAAATTATCTAATTAGCCTACCATGAAGACTCTGAAATAGACAGGAGAAAAAGCTAAACATAATGAGTTAAATTGATTTAAAGTCCTGTAGCTATTCAGTTTGAAGCTGGAATAATTAAAATGCACAAAGTGTAAAAGTGATTAATTAAAAAAAACATGACCGCTGTGTTCTTTCATATCCCCCCAAGGCTAAAATTGAACTACCTAGACACAGGTGTGCGTGTGGTTGTGTTTGTCGGCATGTCTTTCAAAGTGGACTTTTGTGTTAAGGCGTCGGAGTTAACCTTCCCCGGGCTTTTAATGGAGCACTCAGATTAGTGCGCCCTCCATAAGGCAGAGACAGCACCGGGATTAACCTTGTTTTAAATGTGCCGTGTGAGAAAGATTGGTTGACCTAACTGTGACCTAGGCTTTGGACAAACCATTGCACTTGATAAAAACTGGCTGTTAATGGACTCCACATTGCCAAGAAACACCCCGACGACATATGCTCATGTTTGAGATTAATATTGTTTGCCTTCCAACACTCACTACTTGCTATAGCTTCAAATTAATTTCCCTCTTTGGCAAGTCGCTTTGGCCCCTGTCCCTTGGCAGACCTCTGAAGCAGACTCTTTTTTTTTTTTTCCATTGCTCTGAATGACTGATCTAATTGTGTGATTTTCTTTTAACTCACCTGCCTTAATGGTATAAACCTCTATAGCCGTGTGTCTCCAGTTTGTGCAACGCTTGTGTCAAGTCTTTTCTCTCATAGCTATTTTGAAACCTAGCGTTGGAGGTACAAACAAACCCACAAAGACAAGTCAATTCTGTCTCTCTCGTCTAAGCGAGACGCTTGCACATCAGACGTTTCATAATGTTGACACAAGTGATGACGTACGTTCCAAAGACAGCCCTTATCAGGTCAGGAGAGGAACAGAGGCACTGCAGAAACAGGGGAAGGGGAACCTTTAATCCTCCCCATTAACAGAGTTCATTGCCTGGGATTGGGGCAGTTGGATTCACTGCAGATGAGCTGCACTTCCTGAGAAAATGAAACAGGATGATGGAGATCAGTGACAATACCGGCTGGATAATCACGCCCAAATCATAGCCATCTGCTCTCAATATCCACCCCGATCTACACGCACTGCCGTCAATCCGTCCTCACCAAATCCCTAAATCCCGACAATCTGTAGCACTCAGCTTAAGACTTCTGTTAATCCACCTAGCAAACCCACATTGCAGGTCAGGAAGGTACAAGATCCCCCTGGACCCTTCTTCCCTCTAGAAACGCTAGCACTTTATGTCCCATTTTTATACTCCATAACACTGATCCATTGCAGTTTGACGGCTTCATCTTAAAGTGAGCAGCTCTAACTTTATTTTTTATGTGGTAATATCTACACCGATTCATGAAGTGCGGGAAGCCAAATACATATACAGTTTAGTTTTAGTCTTGAGCATCTATTTAGTTGAAAAACAACCAGAATTATCAGGAGATGCTATGATAGAGCGCTTGATGTAGGTTTCAAATGTTTTGCTTTAAGAAAAGATGGTTTTTGGATGATGTGAGTCCACTAGCAGGCCATGATTCAAAGACATATTGCTACCACAGAGACAGAAACAACACAATCTACTCTTTACAACAGTAACAGTACAACTATTTCACCCAGTGTATGTGCTGCTTTTGCACTATTGGCAACAAAAGGTCTCAGCCTTGTGGCTAAAGGGCAATTTCAAGGAACAGAAATACCAATTGGTTCACTGTTGTGTTTGATAGGATGAGGTATCTTGATGAATTAAATGTACCTTGACTTTTCCTGATGAATCCACTTGGCTGCAAACCTCTACAGCTGTACACATTATTGCCTGGAATCCCACTGTTTGTGATTGGTGTGAAGCCAAAGGGGTCAGCCACCAATATCTTTGCTCTTGTAGTAACAATACAGATTATTGAATAAGCAAACAATGGAATCATAACCCTGAAACAGCCACAATGGTTACAGCACAGAACAAAATTAGGAAATAATACATTTTTGTGTGATCTCTGAAATATAATAGTTGTCTATGCCAGCCTTTCGTATGATGATTTTGTTAATGCTTCTGCTGCTATCCGTTAAATTGTAAATCTCTGCTCACGAAACAATAGGCTGACCGCAGCATTCTGTAGCGTTATTTCTCCTCCTGGGGCCATGTGAAGGTCTTTCTGGGCATATACATGCCAAGGCAAGGGAATGATTTCCTCCTCCACACTCAATATAATATCCTTCAAGGGAACATTGAAGAGCAGGGAAAATGAGCTTCTCTGACATCGCTTATATTGTCACTTTCAGAATGGGATAAGTAATCTTTGTTCATCATGACATACACAAACTCGATCTGTATTGTTGACAGGTTGTGGTTTTATTGTTTTTCATTGTTTCTCTAGTTTAGTGAATGTTGTATTTTGGTGAATTTTAAAGATGGTCGGAAACGTTGATGGTTTCACACATGGCCTGTGATCAGCTTAACATTTATCAATCAGTTTGACTCCAAATTGAGGGTCATTACCTCGTAAAGGCTTTTAAAAATCTATTCCAGTCAAGTTCAATAGTAGCTGCTTTCAAATTCCCACTATCAATTGCCTCAATTTTTACAAAAACATTAATAAAAAAAGGGGCTTTAGTTCCTAATCTCATGGTTACACACTAAACAAGAGATGTATCCTCATTCTCAACTCTGAGTTCTGAGCTTGTGAATTCTCAATGTGCATCCAAAACTTCTTCTCTGTCTTTTGGGATTTGTGAATCATTTACGCTGACAAAGAGTTGTGTACTTCATTTGATTCATCTCCTTCTTCATTTGGCTTAAAATACACACAGATAAGCTCCGGCTCTAACTGCACACCTACGGGAGACAGCTGAGTTCTTGTCCTTGATGAACAAAGGCACTGACCATCCCATTGAGGGGGAGCCTACATTCTTCGTGTCTCCTTTCAAGGAGGTGGAATCTCGAAGATGCTATCAAATACCTCTGGTTTAATTTTCAACAAAAGTACCCCATGAGCACTGAACATAGGTAGCATCACTCTGGAGAATACAGTCACATTTGTTCATGCAAGTCCTGTCGCTTGGCTCTCAATGGTTCTGCACTTTCTCTAGTAAGTGTCAAGGAAAGAGCTTCAGGGTGCTTTTGTCACTTCAGAGACTTATTACCATCTTACAGTACTCGTTAACCGTGTCATTGCTTGTACCTTCAAATGTAACAAATATGTCAATATGTGTCATTTCCAATAGCCTTCATGTAAAACCACCTTTTTTTGGTGTAAAATCTTGAGGTCTCCTTTTTAAACACTGATTAGACAATCAATCAGAGGATGGTGAGGGTTTTATATATTATCACTGGCACACTTTAATGTGAGCCCCTCTTTAGACAAGACTTTTTTTATAACACCTTTAAACATTCTTTCACTTGTCAGGTTCCAGTCTGTTACTGAATTGTAAATCTAAAATGCTGCCACAACATCCCCATCCTCCTTTTGGAACTTCCTCCCAACTCTATCTCATTTGCTTCACAGCTGTGAGCTAACCCAAAATGACAGCCCGAGTTACTTGGTATCTTTTGTCAGTTTTGTCCCAACATGTTAGCTCGGCTTTTGATCATCCACTGTAGATGTTTATTTCTCCTTTTTTTCAGTGAGAAATCTGTTGTGAAGTGTACCAAAAAACTCCATCTGCAACATCTGCTCCATACGTACAGCCGCTGCCAGCAACCGTTGAGGATTAGACCTTGAAATACAGCAGGAGATGGCATAGATTTTTCAAGCTCTGTAACTCTTTGAAAGAATGACCACATATCTGCGATTTTAACTCTGACTGATGCACTGTGAGGATTTAAAATTTCCCTGATAGTTCCATATTGAAAATCAGTAGGTTTAGGTTCATTTTCCAAGCCATTGAGCAGCTGTGGGCTTCGGTAATGTGTGCATATATATTCATGCAGCTCAAAGGTTCACAGTCTTTGCATCTGCATGAGCTGGCAAGAGGCAACAAGAGTTTACAGTCTACTTCAGGATGTCGTACACAGTTGAATTGCCAAACGCTTGTGGATAGGATGTGGAACCAAAAAGCCTGGACTTAAGAGTATTTACTGTGTAGTCACCAAATCTTCACTGTGAGTTGGTAGTACTTAGTGGAAGTTGCTATGGCAATAAGTGAAGCTGGCATGTTGTTGGGGGAATTCAATGTGGGGCGCATTAACGTGCTGTGCTCCACTAGCTTCGCAGATGCAGAGATCATATCTTTATGCAAGATTGAGCCTCTCTCCATTTAGCACCAGCTGGATTAGACAGGCGCACATATGCAACCTTCCCCCGATTTGATGATGGTACTCGGGGGATGTTGCATGGAACACAAAAAAGCTGACAGCAGAAATATGTAATTCTGTCGCTCCAACACTGAGAAGGAGATCCTCCACTAACCTCTAGGAAAGAAACATTTAAATAGACTTGTTTTAGGTTCACGTGATGTCAAAATGTATTTTCTAATTACCTGAGGTGAACATCTCACTTTACTAGCTGTGGATTTGTCTTTTAAAAAGAAGGAGGAGATAGCTTAAAATCCTTGTCATCTCGCAAAGAGGACACATCTAAATGTGCTCCCAATGAGGACGAAAATATGGTGAAAATGAACATAAACAACTGAACGGGTTATCATGGAGCTTGGTGGAAGGCTGTGATATGGATCAGAGAAGAAACCATAACAGTTTGGTGCAGATCTGGATCAGGGGCTGGATCCAGGAATTTATTTTCCCTTTGTTTAACATTAAGAAATAGTGTTGTTTTCTATTTTTTCCCTTATTTCTCAGAGAATAATTCATGGATCGTGAACAAATGATCTGCTATATTAAGGAGAGGGATGTGTATGTTTGTTTGCAATTTGGTGCAGATCCAAATAAAAATCTGTATCTAGTCAATTTAAATGTGGTTTAATTCTCTCTGATTAGTTTGCAAAATAAATTGTTCTTTCAGCTGTTGTGATACAAAACTCTTTAGAAAAGTATGTCATAGGTGTCCACTTAATCAGATTGACTACAAAAGTTTACATATTAAAAAAATTCAACATTATTATCCTCCTAAAAAATAAAGACAAATTATGAGCCATATTTATTATCAATAATCACAGTGCTGTCAGCCTTGCTTATGAATACAGCCTTGGCAGATGCAGTATTTATTCCCATTTTCATCCAAATAAAAGATGAAATATTAAAATAAGAAAAATAACATTTTCTGGTCAAGTTGTTAGGGAGATGAGCCCAAGTACTTCTAATCTATATTCTCAGAGTACAGAGAGCACTTGTTTCATGAATTCTCTCATATTTACTGTAGTGTGCAACATGCATTAAAACATAGTTACAAAGTCAAGGCGAGCATTCGAGGAAGTGGAACACCAACGACCGTTCTTCAGTGAAGATTATCTGCAGCCAGCCAGAGAGCCATCCATTTCACTGACTTTATCATTACCAGGCACAGAGTATGGATCCACACAGCAAAATGGAATAGCTGGGAAACTAATGGCACTTGACAGATACTGGTGTGCGATAGCATGCTTATCTTTGTATTATTTGAAAAGGAGGCATTATCCCTGATCACAGTGTGTGTGTGTGTGGTGGAATGTGGGGATTGTGGTAGTTGTGGTGGGTGGGTTTGGTGGGGAAGGGGTTGGTAAGGAGAGGGATATAGCATAATGGAACAACCCATTCTGTCACTTTCAAACCAGTGTAATTGCTGGTTAAATGGTTCTTGAAATCCTTTCTCAAGCTTTTCCTTCGAATTGGAGCATGGAATTTATCGAAAAGGCACGAATCCCCTCAGAAAATGCAGTGAGTCATCCATCACCTCTTCAGTTGAAAGAGCAATACGTCTGTGTAATAATAAGGTGTTGACAAAGCCGACAAATAGAGAAAATATATACAGGTGTCAAAAAAATAGCAGGGGCTGTGTTGTCTTATGGATGGATTTTTACAATCACTCATTACAGTTTTTAACGAAGCTTTTCTTCGTTCCTAAAGCATGTAGTAAGTGCATGCTTGATTAATTCCAGTAAATGCATACGATGATGGATTCATTTCCCTCCCGTCTGAAGATCTCAATTGACAAGCAGTAATAGTGACGGCAGGGTTGTGAGCCTCCGCGGTCGGTGGACATACTGCCTTCTACAAGGTGGGTGGTTCCTCATCCTGATCGCTAATTAAAATTAGTTACGATTCAATTACACAAGGTCAGCGACTAAATCAATCTTTGATATAGGAAAGTCTCACCGCCGTGTCAGGCTGTTGACAGAGGGGTCCTGCTCATCAGGCACAAATCTATGATCTGTGCATTCTCTCAGCATCTGCACCATCATGTTTCTTATATAGAGGTAGAAAAAAGGTTGTAATACATAAGCTTCTTTCTCTAAGTCACCTCATGTGCTAGCCACTTTGTGAAGAATGATGGACTGGGAGAACTGGGATGTGCATCCCTCTCTCTCTCCCCTACCCCCCCACAACCGATCTGAGACTTTAGTGAGCAGCACCAGAGATTGCATTACCTCCCCACTGGCTGTTTACAAAGCCTAAGTGATAAGAGAAATGACTTAGTAAATAACTGAGACGTCCCTGTAAGCTCTCTTCCTCCGTGTGGGGGTATGTGTTTGTGTGTTTGATACACTCATCTACTAAACTGCTCTCAATTAACTGGGTGATTGTTTTCCCCGGATTGGCCCCAGTGATTAGAAAGTGTTTCCCCGGCCTGGTTGTGTGTGTGTGGGTGTGTTTGTGTTTTTTTTTTTTTTTTTCAACAGTTTGAAGGTTGCTGCGATCAAGGTCGCGCTGGAGGAGAGCCTGATTAGACTTGTATAAGACGATATGTAGCATATCAGTATCTCTCCCAATGATGCTGTCGGTCTTGCCTACTGAACACTGTTATTAAGGGGAAATCTGCTTGTTTTGATTCAATAAACAGTTTACTGAGGCATACTGATCTGACTTGGATATTGCTGATTATACACTGAAAAAGCTCATAAATCTTACATCGCCCTCTGCGATGAGGTCATTTAAATGCATGGCAGGGCGTGCTGCTAAACATCTGTATAGAAAATTATTTTCAGGGCCTCTGTGTGTGCAATGCATAATGCAATTTCCACCATTATAACTGCATCTTAACAGTTCTCTAATTTAAAGCTGCCAAGGCTGACCATGGCTTTCCAATGCACATTTCTTTTAAATTTTGCCTGACAGAGTGCTGCCATTTCCTCTGCAGGAAATGGCATCTCTGAATTGTTTCTTTGCTGTCATTGTAATGGTTTTTAAACCCCATATCTCCTACAGTCATATGGTTTGAGTTTTGTATATCACCGAATAGTGTAGAAAACACCCATCCATCACTTTCCAGTTTCATCACCTCCGTTACTTTTGCATTTAACAAGCAGAGCAGCAACACGGACCAAAATTAAAGCTCACAGATTAATCTGAGGCACTCAGCATGAAATTAACAATTGATTATTATAAGACGATTCTGCTTAGTTAACTGCATTCGGTATCATTCGCTCATATAGACGGATACCCCATCCTGTCCCTGAGGCATTGGCATTAATTCTCTTAAATCTGCGCAGTTGACCTCCCTGTTTCAAGATTTACATTGGTGGGATTTTGCTCCCAGTGTCCTCATACAAATAAGAGTCTCGTAGCCTAGTAGTGACAGCCACAGCTCATGTGCTGCTATAACAGATGAGGAGCAGAGGAATCAGGACTCTCACAAGTGTCTCCTACATTTACAGCTCTGCTCCCCAGGATGAACTCTTTATTGACCATGATGATTTTGACAAAGGCTTGCTCCAGCTGGGGTGAGATGGGAGAAGAATAAACAGCTTGTATGCTGAGAGGCATCCATTGTGATGGCAGGAGGCCAGTCACTGACAGGTTTGACAGCAATGTTTTCTCACAAGTATTATTTTTAGAACAAAGTTATTGTATGTTTGATGAGTTGTGGGTTCTCCCTCCACTCCACTGGCTCCGGCGCAGAATTCCTTAACAAAGCAGATGCTTCTGCTTTGATAAATGACTGTAATCAGTGCAACATTTCCCCCCAAAGGTACAGCTAAACTTTGCTGAAGTAAGGTATATCCAGTAGATGTCTCTCTGTGTGTGTGTGTGCGCGCAGAAAACCATATAAAGCATATCTTCATGGATAAGCTACTCAGCAAAACTCAGTGTGTGTGAGTGAGAATGTCTGTCTGCCCATCTCCCTTGCCTCATACGTCAATTGAAAACAGATCATCTTCACACCACGCTCGTAATCCTTTACACAACGTGTGGTCCAGACAGGTGCTACAATCTTGTGATAAGTCCTCTGGGTTTACGGACACTCACAGAGATCCATCCAGGGAGCCTTACTGGTATCCCTCTCCTCTGTCGCCATTTTTCTTTTTTTTTTATCCAACAAGGTCTTTCCTTAAATAGCCATCCTTGAACTTATCTGAAGAAAATCTGTCCTGTATATGACGCTAATCAGGTTAAACTCTTTAGCAAGGCAAAGGAGATAAGTGCTGCCTGCTGATAACTGTTTGTAAGAGCCAATAAGGGGGAAGTGGCACTGGGAGAATAGGTATGCTGACGGAAACAGTTGTTTTATTCCTTATAGTTGTTCTTCATTTTGGTTGCAACAAAGAGAATCAGCTATTGGACACAATTTCATCTTTCCCAGTTTATGTTACATTCGGATCTAGTGCTATGCACTGAGACATTTTTCCAAAGACCCATACTTGAAAGGATATGACTGACTAGGCGATTTTACCTAAAAGCATTCAAAGATTGCCCACTTTCCACACCTACATGTTGTCAGGAATAAAAAAATTAAAAAAGGTTTTGGCACTTCAGGCTTTATTTTCCAACATAAGACAATGCTTGCAGGGTTTCAGAAGGATTCAACCCACAATTCTTCCACATGCTTCTTTAAAGGTGAATAGTAGGTGGAGGTTGGATGGTTCTCCCAGTGGATTCATAGATAATCGATACCGGCTACAAGAGGGAAACGCATTGATGTTTTGCCTGCTCTTCTACACCACATGATGTAAAACTGTGGTGAGTTTTTTTTATGTCTACCCTTTGTCTTATTTTAAAACACTCTCCGTGTGTGTGTATCCTCAGTTTGATAATCCACACGTCCAAATGACCACTTGTTCGCTATGCACCCCGATACAACAATTCCACCCCATGCACTGGCCTGATATTTGTCAGCTTAGGGGCTATGAGGGGGCTCTGGCGGTCATTTAGCGAGACATTGGCGCATACTTATTTGCCATTCTCTTTTGAGGCTTGATTGACAGGCCGACAGCCTTGACATTCTTACAGGCGTTGTGGAGCCTGTTATTATGCATACATTAACATTCTGATAAACACATGGTCGGCTATTGAAGAAATAATTACATGCCATCACTCTACTGCGCTTTGTTGTGTGTGTGCGTGTAATGTGTATGCACGCGCAACGATGAATCTGCATGTTTCATCCCGTAAATATGATCTCTGTTCCTCCCGTTCCTCCTCATCCATTAATGACTTCAGACCCCCTCTCATTTGGAAAGCAGTCTGCTGAAGCTCATCGCGCACGGCATCTTTCAGCACCCACACGAAAAACGTAGGTTTTTCTTGCACGATAAACATCTCAGCAAGATTTTAGATTTTAACTGCACAAATTTCTCTCTCCCTTGTGTCTGATGCCCTTTGTATCTTGAACAGCGCTGTGGTGAAACAGCATGCAGGCTTGTCTATGATATCCAACACTTTAGTTAAAAAGGAAAACATAAGCATTGAAGTTTATTAATAGAGTGCTTCTGTGCCATAACACTTTATGAATCTAGTCCTTATGATAAGTTAAGCCAATGATGGGATCATGGAAAGTTTTATGAGCAACCTATATTACCATGTCTAAAGAAAATACAAAGTTTTTTCAAATAGAGCAATTTTAAAAATCACACCTACTTCAACGATGCAGCCATCAGATCATGATGAATTAGTCTTTGTTCTCAAGTAGAACATTTTAGTGTCTATATGACATATCTTATACACTTTGAAACTTTTGGCAAACCGTAACTTTTTAATTATAACATTCATATTAAAGTTGGCAGTTGACTCACAATGTTACCTTGCCCTAGCACAAATAACCCACTGGGCTAATTACAGCTTGGCAAGCAACATATTGACTGACTTCCCAGAGGCTTTCAGTCACCATCTGAATCGAATTCTGTTCACAGCACAATGACACATAGTATCAATCAAGCGCCTGCGTCTCCCAACACATCCGATCTGATTGATGACTCGTGGCATTGAATGATCATCTGAGTGTCAGAGGGTCGTCCTGCCTAATCTGCAGAAGTCTGACATTAACTTCTGAAAACGTAAAGTATGCAAATGACTTGTGTCACATGCACAAAAAGAAGCGCCACAGTGTTTTTGCAGCGCATTAGTCTTAAGACTAATATTATGAGTTTTGCAGTCTTGCCCCCCCCCCCACCCCACCTTCTCATACCTTGATCTGCAGCCCTGACACTTTGTAAAATATACAAGTGTCAGCAAATGCAGTATATGCAGCTCCCGGAGCTCTCCTAAAATACCTTTATAAACCCATGAAGCAAACAATAAAAAAAGGCTAAGAGTTGCAAGTCTGGCAGAAGGTGTCAGATTATGCTATAGTCAGCCCAAGCTAATTTAGCAGTTACTCCTGAATTTTTTTGGGAGTGCTTGCACTTCATGCGTATGGGTGTTTTTCAAGTGTACATGAGAGCTTGGAAATTGGATACAGCTTGGGGTCAGATGACGCCTCGGCCCAGAATTTGTATTCCTGTGAAACCTGCAACACCCGTGAGTTGTCACTCCATCGTCATGCTGCTTCTGCCTAAGAGGAGAGCCCTCTGGAGGCCCAATAGGGAGGGGGGAACAACCTGGGTAAAAGTGCAAATGGCAACATGAAGTATGTGAAGCTGACAGGTAGGACCCATAGGTCCTAAGGGAGCCTTCCCGGTAACTGCTCTCTACTAAACCCAGTATTTGGTGTAGTTTGACTCCCAAGCTCCTTTTATCTTATGGTGGCCCCATCGGTGAATCAAAGACTGCAAACACTATCTCCCCTTTGTACCTTGAACAGAGCTCAGGCACTCATGGGAGAAAAAGAGCTTACATGAAAGAATACCTAATGCCTGTGTGCCAACAGGGGCTGCCCAGCACTAGAGCGGAAACCAACTGTAAAAGTGAAAGCAATGTGATGTGATCGTCAGGCTCATTCAACACAGTCCTAGCGAGAGTGGGCTTTTCAATTATTCAACTTTTTTCTTTGCCCTTGAAGTGTACATTAGTCTTCTTTCATTCTCTGTGTGTTAACAAGCAATGTCTGGCCAGGTCCGGCAAGGACGCATCTGTCAACGCCATTTCACTTCATTGCTTTTTGTGTGTTGGGTAGAAAAAGGCTAAAGTACAGTGCTGTAGTCAGACATCAGCTAAAACCAGCATTGTGAAAAATAAATTGATGTGTTGTTTCTTTTATAACACAGAGTTCCAAATCATACAAACAGACATCTTAGTATGCACATATTTAATGATGGTGTCAATGGCCATGTGTCGTTAGGATGGATTTAGTAGACAAAGAGTGTGTGTGTGTGTGTGTGTCCGTGCAGATATAAATCTTTCCTAATGCATGCAGACATGACAGCTGAGGTTCTGTAACATGTAGATTTTGGATTTTTTACGAATATTATTGAATCATTTCTCAAAAGAACTATCAGTTTCCATATTCCATAGGGATGTCCCGATCCGATATTGATATCGGAAATCAGTCCGATATCAGCCAAAAAAGTGAATATCGGATTTTATCGGACTGAATCTAAAAACTCCGATATAAGCGCTCCGATATAAGCTGTCCATTTACCGCTACAGGACTTCTATAATAGGTGACTCTGGTTTGATCACACTCCAACACAGTAGGTGGTAATGCCCCTTAATTAACGTTGGTGCCGGCCGCGGAAGAAGAGCGTCTCTGATCCAGCATGCACAGCCCACGTGATCACAACAACGACAACGTGTGTGCCTGCAGCAAGGTGTAGTGATGTCGGCTGTGTGGAAGTATTTCGCTCAATTGGATAGACCTACAACCAATCAGAGCAACGTAGTATGTGACGTATGCTAAGCAACGCATTGTGAGTTATTTACTAACCCGGGTTCACACCGGACGCTTCAGCGCAGCGCCAAGCCTTAAATAACAGCTGGCTCCCATCCACTCCCATGTTAAAACTTTGTGCCGGTCACACCGGAGGCTGAAGCACCGCGAGGCAGCCTTGGCGCAGCGCGGTGCTTCAGCCTCCGGTGTGACCGGCACAAAGCCGTGCAGCGATCTACTGGATCAACGGGTGATATTATTAGCGCTGCCCGGCGGTTCAGCGTCGCTTCAGCGTCCGTTGTGAACAGCCAAGCGCCGGGGCGATAGGGATTAGCGCGGTGCTTTGGCGTCGCCTCCACGTTCTGTGTTCCTCTTTCAAAATGAATGCGCTGTCGATGTCTTCTAAAACAGACTCAATGGCAGCATCTACACATCTCAGCTCGCCAGCGGCAGGCATGTTTGTTGAAAACGAATTCAACCCGAGGGCACTTTGGTGACGTGGTTGATTACGTCACCGTTGATCATCTGTCAATCATCGTATAAAGCCCGCCCTGACAATCTGATTGGCCCAGTCCGGCCATAATTTTTTCCCAATGGAGCGACCCCAGACCGAACTGCCCGACCAAATCTGTTGTGGGCGGGGCTAAATTCGTCTGGCATCCAGGCTATGACAAACTACCACGGGACAGCAAAAAGGCAATGGCCATAACAGAAAAGATAGCCCAGTTTATTGTGCTTGATGACCAGCCCCTGTCGGTGGTGAGTAATGTCGGGTTTAAACGCTTAATGGAGCACCTCGAACCTCGCTACATTATTCCTATAGTTTTTGTTGTTTTTGTCCCTGCCCACAGTTGTTTCCAACATATGCTGACAGTAGAAAAATAACTGAAGTGAACTTGAATTGTTTGCACTTTAAAATTTAATTTATTCTATTCAATTGTATAATGATGTTGGTAACCAGTGGTTATTTTGCACTTTAAATATAACATTTTGTTTTCATTGGATTTGTTGAGGTAATACTCTTATGTTGAAGGTTAAAATTTATGTAACCAATTGGTTAATAATACATGGGTCAGTTTTTCCTATACCTACTGTTACTGACTATTGTTTTCTGTTATATCACTACAACATCAGTAACAGTAACATCACTTTATCAAGCCTTTTCTAACATTCCACACAACAAAATAAGGAATAAATATATGTATGATTTGTGCCTATATCGTATCGTATTGATATCGGTATCGGCCAATACTCAAGGCTACAATATCGGTATCGTATCGGAAGTGAAAAAGTTGTATCGGGACATCCCTAATATTCCACATGTTACAAATATGAATTTATTACAAAGGAAATATCCGCTGCTGCTAAATGTCTGTTGTGGTGGCCATATTAAATGTTGTCAGATGGAGATCTGAAACAAAGTCATTACGGAGGAGTGTCTTGATGTCACATTAATTCATTTGTTTCTATACAATGTATGCAAATCAAACAACTTGACAGGTAAAGCAGGAATGACTGGAATTTAGTCCAAACCCTGTCATTTCCCCATGTGTAGAAATACATTTCACATTATAATCCTGTATTCCAATTTGAATGGAATGCACCTACAATAGAGAGTACATTGACCATTTAAATGATTAATGAATAGTTAATCTATCTATAAGATATTTGTAAAATAGGGTAATTTTTATGCTGATCAAATCATAGACATTCTGCATTTGTTGTCATGCATAGTTATTCAAAAAAAAAATATCAACCAGGTAGCATTAGTGCTATTACCTTACCATGAACAGTTTTGCATTTCAGCACTACCATAACAGATACAGCAATTACATACAGTGTTATATATAGCTTAGAGCAAAGCTATCTCCCTGACCTGGATTTCAACATTGTCTCAAGACTGGATCTTCAACATGTTCCAGCCAGCACAGCTTGAATGCTTATATTTAGACAAGACTGCCGTCTGTCCCAAAATTACTCACACTGTGGCTCCCCTGGGAACCCTGTTAGCTCATCTAGTGCTCCTTTCTTCATAAAGGCAAAGGGGCTATGACCTTTCCTCGCCGCCTGGGATGTTTGTCCTTTGCATTGTGCCATACCTTGACCTTTTCGGTCCTTGTAGATTCCAGCAGGTAATCAATTAGCCGCTACTTAGATTATCACAGTCAAAGGTGAATGAAACTGCAGTGGTACCATTCTATGAAATATTGTTTTTAATGATTTCTCAGCTCGAGCCATAGTCCCTTGGGAATGTGAGGTGAACTGAGGTATGAAGCACGTCTGTAACTTTCTCTTTGTGTGCAGGGAGATGGTGTGGTGTTGTGATGAGAGTTGTCCTTGGAAATAATGAAAGGACACAGGAAAATGCCTGTGTTGAATTTTATTTTGCTAATGCAAAAACTTCCATTTGTCTTTGCAAACATTTTAGGGACTCTAAGAAAGAAAGAAAAAAAGGTCTTGTAGAATGGTAGACAATTCTCAATAATGCTTTTCTACTGGGTCTATAGTGTTTCTCTTACATATATTCTGTGACAAGAAAGCAGCCCTATGCAGGATTACAACACACCCCAGGGACAACAAAGCCTGTTTGGTGGAGCATTGACCTTCAACCTGTAAAGGAGCCCAATGTTCTGTTGGGAGCAAGGAGCGGATGCTCATGGTTGTTTCCTCAAGAGTGGGTGGGCTGGGTTAAGGATTTGCCATGAGTATGAAAGTTATTTGGCATGAATAATAGTCTTTGTACTCCTGATGTGAAGCATAGAGGATGAGGAAGCTCGGGGTGAGTCATAAAGTTTCAGGGATGGCAGCATGAAAAACAGGAGCACTGCTGGAGTTGATTTGAGATGACATGTAGGTGGAGACTGTGAGTGGGATCCAGCCGGTTGCTGTCTGAAATCTTACTGATGAAATGGTGGGCATGTTCATTTTAAATCTGTGTGTGACAGGAGCAGGGGTGATGTGTAATGGCCTGGACCACTCAGTCTGTTGGCCAGCGCCAAATTGATTGGTTCAGAATTTGCATCTCAACTAGGATTGTGTGATTGTGTCGATTGTTTTTGTGTTGCTTGTCTTTAGCTACAACTGCAGTGTTGCTCTAGGGACCGGGGTGGCAGCTTTTCTGTTTGATCACTTTTTTGGTGAAAAATAGTAGATATTAGGACATTTTACACAATGGCTCCACAGTGGTTAAATGGATTGGATTGGCACAAAATGTCATACAGAAATGCATGGTTCACAGATGATATACCCTATTGAATTTAGTCATGCCAGGATTTTTTTCCTGTGACACCATTATGAGGCAGGAATTAGTTTATTTGTGAAATTTAGAGACAAAAAAATCATTGTGTCCATAGTCACAACAACTTGTACATGTACAGGGTCCATGTGGCTTAATGCAAATTAGGGAAGATGTTAGCATGCTATTACTGCACATTAAGAGCATGAAAATGATTAAACATTACTTATCTTTATCATATTAGCAATTATTGTGCACATGGTGGCTTCCTGGCATTCAAATTTAGCTCAAAGCACAGCTGTGCCTCGGCTTCACAGAACCAATAGAATGACTGTAGTCTTGCTAACTGACTTCATGTGTTGAATAAAGTGCGTACTGACGATTACTCATGAACATAATAACAGTACACAAGTTCATCCCTCAAACATCAGTGACAAGAAACAAAGGCTGAGTTTGCATTGTAGTCATCCCAACACCACTCATATGCCTATAATAGTGGGTGCTCATTCTGTTCTATTTGTCTTTATCTTTGTCTTTCTCCTTCTGTCTCTACTTTCCTCACTCTCCTTTCCTACCCAAGGCTTCCTTTAAGCAGCACACAACACTTTATCATGCTGATGAATCTGGTGGGCCTCTCAAGGAGAGGCCGTCCGCCCATAATGCAAAGACAAATGCCCCCTGTCCCCCATCAGCCGCTTCTTATGTTTAAGGTGATGCGGCGAGACAGGTTGATTAAAAGAAGGTTAAGAGATGTGTTTGGGCCGTCACTCAGCCATCATGATGGATTGGTGGCAAGCGGGTCAAGGATGCTGCAGCCCAGAGATGGTAGGAGAAGAATGGAAATGGTCCCTCTAGAACTCCCCTTCACCTACATACACACACACAAACCTTCTTTGCCCTTGCTCTAGACGTGCCACCACGGGTCAACTGGATTTACAATCGTATAGGTGTTCAGAGAGAGACGTCTGTGCCGTGTTTAAATTAAGTCAGACATTTACTCAGAACAGTGGCAAAGTCACATGGAGAGGACTGGGACCTAGAGCGACGGGGATGTTGACCTTTACTCAGTTTGTCTTACTGAATGATTCAAATTCACTGTGCTCCATAATTCATGCTTAACCGTGTAGTTTTTGGTGCAGTCTATTCCCACAGGTCAATGATTAGTGTGATTATGTGTGTTGGGAAAAAGGTTATTCAACATTAGATTTTAGTCAAAAATATGTTTTTGTTTCAACAAGACCCGGAACAAAGAAAACAACTCGCTGCATAATTGCCATTCATATTAACTGGCCAATCAACTTACTCATGACTATGACTTTTTCCTTGGGTCATTTGTATGGTCTTGAACATCCTGTAGCTGTCGAAGAAATTGTATTACTAAGAGAGAAAGGGAAATGAGCTAATTCCTTCTGCAGCTGTTCCTCAATATCTGGATCAGAGATCCATGCTGTCACTCTAGAATCATGTATGCCAAGAGTCTTGCGTGAGCATGAACTTGGGAATAAACTCATAATATTGAATGAACATGCACTCACACATTCATATGCTCAAAATGAAATATGTGAAGCTGCTCGAGTCCAACACTGAACCAACGCCACCGACACTGTTATGCTTTTCGTGCTGAAGCTAATGTTATTAATGTTGCTGATGTTCCGCAGCTGTTTCCTTCATGTCTTCTTAATACATGAGTTAGACTGGTGCCTGTTATTATTTTGGAAGTGTTGGCCTTGCAATATCAAACACAGCGACTTAAGGGAGGAAGCAGGCGGCACATCCAACCAGTATAATCTCAGCAGCCATCTGTCTGTCACACCGCTTCTGGAGGGAAGAATCAAACCAGACAAAGATGTATTCTTACTTTTCTGGATTCAATTCAGATCTACCAGATTACATACACTCATAGCCTTGTTAAGCACCTGAGATTTACACAAGGAAGCTAGTTTGTTGACTGAGGAGAGTTTATCTAAAATTCACTATTTTTCCCACTCCAATTTCATTTGCCTCAGAGTTCTGCTAGGGGATAATGCTCAGAGTTAACCAGAATTTAACCCTAATTCCGAGGGAAGCCGAATAATCTCAAATGACCACAACATCATGTGATCCATGAGACCAACATGCACCCAGCCGTCCACGGATTTCCATGTATTACTGTTGGAGAAGTTCGCTTTACATTTCATTCTGAAATGTTGAGGAGAAGATCCATCCTTCTATTTTTTTTCCACCTGCCCCAGTGGCATCTGAGGTATGCTTATCTGAGGCAGCAGATGCACAGGACTCATGGGACCTCATCAGAAAGGGTATGTGAAGGCATACCTGCAGCCGGTGAACTGTTGCCTCCATTCCTTCAACATCCCTTTGAGCCCCCTAACCCCTAGCCTTCTGGGCTGATGGATAGGCACACCAATTACATAAACCAGGCAAGAAGCTAATGTTATATGTAGTGGAGTGACAAGTTGTCTCGCATGGGAAAGGTCCCATCTATCCTCAATAACTTTTTCCTCAAGAGCAAATGCATACCAAGTGGTGCCTCGAGAGAACAGCAGCAGACTAGCAGGTAGGGATGAGCAATGGAGATATTAAATGGTGCTGTGGAGAAGTGCTTCAGGAGGAGATTGCTTCTATACCACCGACTTGTATGTAACCCAAAACAACAAATTAAAAGCAGTCCAATTTCAGGGGGTACAGAGTGAGTAAAAACTTTGACCGTAGAGGGGAGAAGTCTTGTATTTTTGTCTCAAAATGCTTGGATCAGGGTGAGACACAAATGTTGGACTTTAGTACCAAGCTAAAAGGCTCCAGCCGCGTAGCAAAAGTTTATCTTTATAGGAATTTTTGATCGAAATTGTAATCCATTAAGACCAACAATTATTTTTAAATGCATACTTTTTCCATCATATCGTATTAGGCTTAAACTAAACCCCAAAAATGGGTTAAAATGGTCTGGTCGGCATGTGGTTGCATGGCTGCTGAATTCAGAGCCAGGGAGGTCACGGCTAAATTAGAGCACCAATCTGCTCAGAAACACAGCTACAAGGGAATTATCTTTTCTTTATTTTTTTCCATTTTTTTCCAGGAGAAACTTTTTAGCATTCACCAGACAGAAACTCGACATGTTGGGAAAAAGCTTCATTACTTGCATATTTTTTATGGCATTCGAATGGCATTCACAGTGGGCTATGCTTCTGATTATGAATAGTAGTAAGCCTAATGAATACATTAGTTGGTTGTGTGTCTGAGTTAATTGTTTATGTCTCTGCACTGCTATAGAGAGGAGACAGATAAAGTGTAAATTGTGTCTTATATATCCACAGACCGTGAAGGGGACCAGGGGACATACAAGGTTAATTTTGTCCTGCATGGTCACAGGAAGAAATCTCACATCAGCTCTAACTGGATTCTGCAAATTGAACTGTGTCTGAGTGTGTGTTTGTGAGGGACCGTGTCCTTGAACCTGTTTGTAGCTCTGTCTCACATTTAAGTCCTTAATTACTCTACATACAGAATGTGACTCATACACTGAGATATTTTTTCCAAATACACAGAATAGACATGCAGCCTTTTCTCCCCAGATTTGACTTCAGCTCACCTGCCTTTCACAGCCTCCATCTGCTCTCCCTTGCTGGGTTTGCATTTTTAATTATCAAATCAAACAAGATCCCCAGATTATGATGCCGCTCATATTATCCCCCCATGCCAGGTTCTGTTCTGATAGGAAAACAGTGGCTTTTGCTTTGCCACCGTTATCACCCTGCGAGCCGTTGTGTTCGGTAAATCTCTGAAATCTCTCTCTTCTTTATCAGGAAACTGCAGGTATACAGTTCATATACTGTATATCATCAGAGGCTGGAGACTTCCTAAAAGCTCAGGGGTGAAAACAATGTGGTTGCTGCTCTCTTGGCCCACAGCTGATGTGGGAGCATTGTGATGTCGGGTGTTTGAAGCCAACTAACCTTTCCAACCTTGAACACAGGTTTCCTCTAATAAAATCTTCACGGGTGAAAAAAGATTTGAAAAAACAAGGATAATCTTATAAACTAAATATTAAATAAACAAATATAAACAAAAAAATATTTTATGTTTGAAACCCTTTGACCACTGGACCCAAGTTTTTGAACTCTGAAATTTCTGCACTGAATATCAGCTTTTACAAATAATCCAGAGTTTGTACATTGTATTTTTTTGTGGCAGCTTTTTTTTTTTTTCACTTGAGGAAAACCTCACATTCATACTTGTGAAACTCAATCTGATTTACTGGTTCAACTTTGGGTCTGTGAGAAGCTCTACGAGCGCGTTTCAAGGTTAAATGCACAGCTCCTGCTTCTCAATAGAAATATTAGTCTGTTTTTAGTGTTTTTTGTTTCTGAGTGTCACTGTTAACATTTCCCACTCCCACTGCCTATTTTTTGAACAAAGTCCAGCAACAACACAACAGTGTTATTATGACCAGAGCATGAAGTGAAAGCAAGGAGACACCAAAGCAGATCCACGGCTCAACTTTTAGACATTTGATTAGAATTAGGGATGCACCGATATGGAAATTCTTGGCCGATACCGATATTTAAAATAACAATCTGGCCGATAGCCGATACCGATATTTGTTTATTTTCTTTTTGTTGTTATTCATTCACCCTTTTGTGCCAGAAAAATAATTAAATAATTATTTAAAAAGCACTATTTAAATTTATGAAACAATCTTTGATTTAACTAAACTTTATTTAACAGAGACATATTATGCCCATTTTACCGCAAGTTGAAATGGTTCCTTGGGATCTTAATGAAATGTCTGTAACATATTTTGGTCAAAATACCACAAGGGTAATTTAAAACAGTACCCTTTTACCCTGTCTAAAACAGCCCTGTTAAAGTATCATTATAGAGAACGCTCTTCTCATTGATTTACGGTAGCAGTATTGCCCGTTTATTAGATGTGTTACGGCTTCTGTGTGTATGACGTATGTTGTCAATTCCCTTGTTACCTGTGCATGAGACGGATGAATAGAGCCGGTGCACATGATAATAAAGTACTTTAACAGACGCTACGCTCATACTTTTTACGCCAAGTTACACTGCGTGAGTCAAGATAACTTAACAAGCCCTCCTCAGTTTTACCTGTTTTTAGTGTCGGGCAGAAATCACATCACGTCAACACCTCAACACCCACCGTGGCCCTTCGCGATGCTTGTTTTAATTAAACAGTCGGATTCCCCTGGTCCGCACCAGTTCTCAGTCAGCTGCTAGGCGCCAGCCGAGGCGCACCGCAGGGTGCCCCCCCCGCGCGAACAGAGGGTTCCCCCAGCGGTCACCGTAGCTGAGGTGATCCGCGAGAAGGGCCCGACACGCGTACAGAGTGGCCGCCGCCCCGCGGTCCAAGAGAAAGAAAGCCCCCGCATCAGCGACGCCGTGAGGCGGCACCGGATGAGGACCTCCCGGTGCCGCACACTGAGCCTCCGGCGGCGCGGAGAGGAGGGCGACGGAGCGACTGCTCCCCCAGCCACGGCACGTGCCCAGCGGTTTTACCACAAATATGAACATCGGCCAATGATATCGGTGAAAGTCAAGTTTATTACCGATAAGCCGATATCAGTAAACGAGGCGAATATCGGCCGCTACCGATGTTCGGCTGATAAATCGGTGCATCACTAATTAGAATTGATCCCGGCAAAGTCTCCCATCTGCACTGGTAATTGTATCACTTCTCTGGTTGTGTTACCGTTCCCTATGCAGCATTTCCACTTCATACGAGCAAAAGTCTCCTCCGCTGAAAATATCTTGTTGAGACATTCTGCCTCATTGCCATTTGCTAATTGATAACCCTTTGAAAGATGTTTGACTTAATGTGTCACTGTTGGAAGCACAAACTTGTTTTAATTAAAATGTGACTTTTCTGGAGCTCTTCTCTATTAAGAACAAATGATGCGGAATTACCCTGATAAATAATTGCCTTGTTGAGCTGAAGAGTCAGTGGAAACAGGCAATTTGACTGATGCTACCTCCACTCTTTTACATTATTGGTTGAAGATCAATGAAGTCTGCTACAAATATATTTTATAGCCGCTAATGGAGAAGTTTGGAAACGCTTTTAAGAAAGTATTGGCAAAAAATGGAGATGTATGGAAACAATGATGTAGACACTCATATCCATTTTTCTGATTGAGTCACTTTTTGGTCTTGATGTAGTCGTTGCAGATTCGTCAGGCTCATATCACATGACCTCAATGTGAAAATGAAACAATGTTGCTGGCCCTGTTAACTTTGCTTACAGCTGTTGTGCAGATAAATTCAGCTTTTTCCAACGATACATCTGCTGTTGAAGAAGTGCTTTTTTACAAGCAATGTGGGCACGTGCCTTTCTGTTTACACTGGCACATGCATGCCCAGTGCAGGTGAGTGGTCATCTGATATGTGGACAGAGATTTTTTTGTTTAAAAAAAACGCAGTGGTGGTGTGGATGTTGCTACAATCCCTTGTCGATAAAGGCAGATAGCAGAAGGGTACCATCTCTATGCACTGAATTACTTCTTAAATTAATGTCCAAACAATTATCACATTTGATCGTAAAATAACAGCATGACTTTTTTCTTTTCTTTTTTCTATTTGCTACCAGTAGAAAGAAGTCGCCTCACATCTTTATTGGGACATTTCTACTCTGTGACTTGCCCAACCTTACAGGTCACAGGATTCAACAACCTTTTTGGCCCAAACTTGCGACCGTCTGACTGTCACTGCCATCTTTTAATCCAGTGTACTGAATAGTACATGTTTTTGGAAACAGCCAAGGGAATAACAAATCTAGTCCTTGCAAAGCCCCTGGAAGGTGGGCAGCGGCGGAGCTGGTATTCACAGAAGGTGAAGCTTAATGGAAGCTGGGGAAGGGGAAGTAGGAAAGCTGTACTTTAGATAGGGCCAAGGAGGAGTTGTCAGCTTTGATTTATTAAGTGCAGCTCCTGCTCTGACTGCTGGTAACTTGTCAGTCCCCACATAATGGATGGGGCTCACAGCTCACTGCTCCGTGATTGGCTTTTTTTTCCCTGGACCCTGTCCGTTGGGCCCCTCATCCATCGCTATCTTGCTCCCATTTCTAATTAATTTGTTATTCACAACCTCCAGTACTTTTCCTCTTTGCCCAGGTACACAGGACCCAGCAGGCCACTCTTTTTTCTCACTTTCTCCCTCCCTTCACATCCTTCATTCATTATTCTCACTAGTGTTTGACAATGCCTCCCTGTGGTGTCAAAGTTGGCAAATGACTACTTCCCTCCCGATCCCATTCTTCTTACATGGTGTCGGTCCAAAGAAATACAGCAGCGCATATCATTCACTCTCTCGAAGCTTTTGTCTATATCCTTCACAGGGGAATGGGTGATATCATAGGATTAGAGCTTCACAGAAACTTCTACCAACCTTATCAGATAAAAAAATATGAAAAGCGACTTCAGATTTTTATTTAACCAAATGTGCCTGAAGTGAATCAAATGCTTGACCATTATCCCAAATAATCGATAGGTGCAGCCCTAACATTTACATACTGCTGCAAGAGAGAGATGAGACAGGAAAAAGAGACGATTGCATTGAAAAAGCTTGGGTCTCTTTACATTTCCAGAGACCCACAGTTCAGACTAAAAACAGACGGACTCATTGAAATACAGCATGTAATGGACAAGACGTTGGCATGCTCATGCACACGTCTGGTCAACTTACATTGCATCAATGTTCAAAGGAAAAGAAAACACAAGTTGTGTGAAAAGTTGAGACGATGCGTAGCCTACTTTCTTACGAATAACACTAAACCAGAGCGATAGCAGCAGCATCATCAAGGTTGACAAATGCTGAAAATGGCCAAAAGTGTCTTCAATGCTTTGCTCACATCTTAGGGTATAGTCTAAGAAGCTGTTGAGGCAAAGCTTGCAAACACACGTGCACACGTCCACATACGCAAAAAAAGAAGAAGCAGGCCACGAGTACAAGATCTAGAGTTTGAGGTGAGCCTCCATGGTGTTTGTGCTATGACCCCGACTCTGAGCTCATGATCGAAGTGGCACACATACATTTCCACACACAAACATGACACCCAGCATGAGCACAGCTGCCCTGCAGTGGGTCTCATCCAACGCGGTTCCCTCACACCGCCGTCCTCCGCGATTAGCTTTGTCTTTGGCCAGATGCAATGCAGCAGGCCTGGAGGATCTAACACACAGTGTGGAGCTATTACTTTTCCTCTATTCTTTGTACTTCAGCTGCCTCACCAGATCTTTCCATAGCGGGATGGCTTCCCTTATAATCTACGTCTTGTTTTTATACCGTGATATAAAGAAAGATTTGGTTTTGCAACTGTTTATCAACTCCTCCTGACAACATGAAACCACTTATTCAAAACAATGAGGCTCCTGCAGTGGAAAACATCATGGCCTTTAGTGCGTTCAGCCATTTCTTGTGTGTTTTACATTGAGATGACCACATAAACACTATCAGGACTGATCACATTTGACAGGTTGAGCTCACAGTACTTAACCCAGAATCAAGTCTACTGTATTTATTTGTATTAGCTGTAACTTATGCTCCAGTATTACGTAAATCAAAAATTTCAAATTGTCTAACACATTTGTCTTATCTAGTTCTTTGAGGAATTAATTAGTGCTTCAATGAACTTCGATTTTATAATTTACTCTTATTTTATTTGATCAATTGTTGTATGAAATTTCAGATAATAATTAAAAAGGTAAGCTGTTGCCTACCAATCCATAACCCAAAGACATTAGGTTCCTCCTAACGCTAACTGGAATTTAAACTTGGCAAGTGTTAATCTATGAAAGGTTAAAGAAAAATAATTGTTTCCCATTTTTACCTCTACCAGGGAGGTTATGTTTTTGTCAGCGTTTGTTTAACTTTGTAACAGAATTACACAAAAACCACAGGACCATGAAACGCAGTGTTGTATTTCAGTATTGTATTGTATTAATTGTCAATATTACTTTACTTTAATAAATTATTATAAATAATTTATTACATTAATACTCTCACTCACACTGATTTCAAAGAACAAACCTCAGGCCTTAGACATGGTTTGGTGGGTCATGCAGTCACAGGGCTCAGGCCATAGCAGATATATGGAAGGGGGGGATGACTAGAAAGTGACAAGGTAAACAAATACAGGTGTCATTATACAAGTCCGGACCTGAAGGGAAGGAGGTGGATTCTCTTTGCATGACAGAGTAATCGATTTGAATAACTCTACTCTATGCCTAACGGGGTGCGTCATTTGGCCTATAGCCCTGCGGCATCCACAATCCATCTCATATCTGTCAAGTGTGGCATAGGGGGGCACAGCATTATTATTGTGATTTATGAAGAATTCCATTGAAGGGGCAGTTTGTCATTCACAAGCATCCAGGATTTGGTCCGTCAATAGACCCACGCTGGCTTAAGTGGAAGAGGATGGAGAGAATAGAAATGAGGGATGTTGGTGGGGAGAGACAGCAAGGATCAATACTTTTTAATGCTGTCCGACCATCAAGTTAAAATGTAATGATTTTAAGTTAGCCAGCCTAATAATAATCCAATTCCCATTATTATTTTATCAACCATGGCTCACAGAAATCCACTTTTTCCTCATTCTAATGACAAAAAGCGGTTTAATTTCCTCATCCTTGTTCTTCCATCGAATTCTGTTGGTCTCAGTATATGTTTAATAGTCAAAGGCAGATGCAGCCTTTCGAAAAATAAACAATGATGCACCATGAATTCAGTTTTCCTCTCAATCTCACACATACACAGACGCAAACACACATATACACACACACACACACACACACACACACACACACACAGTACAAGCAGACGAATAATACTGTCTCTGATGTAGGCCCATTTGAGATGTGAAGGTCAATACATGAATTGCAAATCTGGTTATCAGCTTCTGAGCGCTGCCAGTAACTTGTTTGCTTTCTTTCTTTAACACCCTGCAAGAACTTCCTGTGTGCACACACACAAAATACACTTACCAACTCCGATGTGGCAAAACAACTGTCGGTGTGTGTAGGCGTCACGAGGAAGCTGGTTGAACCAAAATTGTATTCTCTCTAGTTTCCATTTATACTATTCACCTTGACTGAATTTCACTCAACGGGGGTATGTCTGCTTTTGACACCAGTGAGCCTGCTGGCATATGTTCAATTAGCATGAAAACCTGTTGGAAGACTTTGTTGACACCTATACTCCTGCTTCTTGCCTCATTAAAAGCTGTAACGGTTGCTTCATCCAGTATTCCAGTTTCCAATTCCACTAGATGAAGCATGCATCCGGCATTTAGCTTTTCAACCGCAGTCTATCACAAGCTCTCCTGTGGAGAATATACTGTATGTATGTTGCATATGCTAGATGTGGCAACTATTATACCCCCAGCAATTAGGCATGTCAGGTTGCATTCTACGTCGCTGCCATTACTACTTTAATCTATTTTCCCTGACAACCTGTGAGACAGAAAAGTGGCAGCAGCCCATGCAGTTGGAGCTTCCAGTGTGTTGGTTTATCAAAGTGATAAATAGTATCAGGGATGTCTGTGGCAGAGGCAGTCAGGTGACAGTATTACTGTATCGCTGCTGGATTATTTTCAAGCTCGGAGGTAAAACGGCTCCTCAATTCAGCGTTGCAGTGTGCAGTCATGAGACATGTAGCGTGGCAGGATGTCTTTCCAAAAACCTTGAGATTGATCAGTCACTGCTGTGTTGGGATTTTCCTTCCAAAGCAAACGTGTCAGTTTGGCAGAAATATGGACTGGAGCGCTCCCCTTAGTAAATGCTGCATGTAGAAGATTTACATTCAACATTGATTTCTGCTGTCAAACATTACACAAAGAAAACAACATGTAAAATAGATCAAATCTCTTCAAGGCTTCAGCTCGATGGTGATAAATGATCACAGTTCCTGTTGCATGCCCTCATCAGGCTGTCGAAAGCCATATAGTACAAATCACAAGTGTAATGTCACAGTCAATCTATCAACCACCACGTGACTGTGTGATTGAGTGCTTAAACTTTATGTGCTTAAAGCATTATGTGACTCATTGTAATTTGTGTTGGGGAACTGCCAAAGTTCCTCTTACAGGATGCTAACTGTTGAAGCACCTTGCCTTAATGCATTTTTGAGAGGGTTCCAAGTAACAATTTATTCCAAAAAATAAATAAATAAATAATAAGTGCTTGGCCATCTATCTCACTGAGTTATTGCTGATGACTCTCAAGGATAAGAATAACATCTTAAAAAAAATTCAGTCCGTGTAAAAGTTTTGCTAAACTGTGATAAAAATACAAATGATCCTTAAACCTGAGCCGTAGCTCATCACTGGGCAACAGCAGGATACTTCACACACATGAGTAATTGCTGTGGCACACAGTTCCAGCCATAGTAATGCATGATGCCATTTAAATCTAAATGAATCCTGTTCAACCCTGATGTTATTAATCTCCTCTGCCTTCAAATGGCTCTTAATTTGCTTAAGGGCTCCAGAGTGTGATTAACACATGCCACCCAAATGTTTTTCTCCAAATAACTGATGTATAGTGGATGTGAAGCAGATCTTCAGACTGGTCACTATTCCACAAAAGTAGGATTTATTTTACTGCCTTAAGTGAATCCTCCGCTGACCGTCGACGTGAGACCGCTTCAGTCAGTGACCAGCTGAACAGGTTCAGGATGCGCTCAGTTCTGGTTTTACTCCCTTTCTATGTTAAAACACAAGATTCACACATTTGATACTAAAGCCTGATGTGTGAATTGGTCCAGTTATATTGATTTTGCCATTATGGGGATCTCATTATTCCACCTCATGGGGTCCCAAGATGTAATAGGTGCAGTAGATGCAATATCTGTGGCAGACTGAAGGATGGAAAACAACAAACTGCCTTTGACGACCAGAAGGTTAATCTCTGTACACTCTAACAGCTCTCCATGGGCCACATTCCTGCAACCCTGGTGAAACCCCCATTAACATAGAGGTTGCTGATGCCACTGTATCCAGCATATAGCACCGAGGACCTAGAATTAATCAGAGGGGGATAAAAGATTGTTCCATGTGTTATCGCTCGCTGTTCGTCCTTGACTAGACTTTCTGTTCTCTGTGATTGCCTTGTGTTTTCATCACGGCACTCTTTTTTTCCCCGTATCACAGTAATTCAGTCGCATTTTCTCTTGTACGGTCAGCAACTATCAGCACCTTAGTGGTGCACAGCAAATTAGGACCAAGTCCTTTAGAGTTTGGGCTTTCGTTATGTTTTTGCTGTTATCGCCAATATTGTGAAGTCAGGCTTGGGAATAGATGTGGCAACACAGGGAAAAGGACGTTCATTGTGTGCTCATACAGAGCATGAGTATAGGATAGCTATTACTTTCTTTTGTGTCTTTTTCAAAATTCAAACCTTGAAGTTAACTGCAAGCTTGTATCTATCTCCTAATCTATTTATCAATTTCAGAACCCTCTTTGTCTGTCTGTCTATGTGGCTCGTAGATCTCAAGAGGTGGTCATCTTGTCGGTTTCACTCTCAGCATGTGTACTGTTAAGGGTCTGAGGAAGTACTGTGGGATCAGTCAAATTTTGTGCGATTGGGACACACGATTCGTTCAATATGAATTAACTGGGATAGAACAGGCGACCCGTGCCTTGCAGTCAGTGGAGCGGAGCACTGGGCCAACAGACAGCAGTGGGTCTGAAGATTGTATGGAGCAGACCTTTACTTGCCTAAGGCTCCATTACTGCAGGTCACTTTTGCAACCAGTATCCCCAGAGTGCAATCACACAGCCCCTTCCAAACAGACAGGTTTAGATCAAAACTCGTTATACCGAGGTTCAAACACTTTTGGAGAAGCTGGGTTTATCCTCAGAAGAACAGGAAAGGTCACAATGAATCAGTTTGACACTGGTCAAAACAACATTGACAGTAGTCACTTAAATAGCCACCATACCCTCTTCTGGTATGACGGCTTCACGGACGAAGCTGTAGGAGCACATTCAGCCATTTTCTCATCTATGCACATCCTTCCTCAGCCCTTCCCTTTCTCCCCCCCGTCTCCTGTCCACTTACTTGCCAGCCCTTGTTTATCTCAACAATATAATAATTTATACTTAGAAGTGACTGGGCCAAGGGAAGCAGTTGAGGGTGAGCCAAATTCAGCTAGCGATAGTGGCTAATTAGCTACAGCTGCTGATGGGACTGCTCCTCATTGGCTGCCAGAGGAGCCTTGGCAAAATTGTTATCAAATGCAATGGAAAAAGACGAGCCATTTGTATTTTTCTTTAACCCTAACTCTTGCGATTGAAAAAGGGCGTTCGGTGAGACATATCTATGTACAGTTATGTGAGAGTGAGTTGTCTTTTATACAAGTGAATTTCTTGTCATCCATGATTTTCCATAGCACAATAAGCGAGGAGACCTGTTGCTCAGTCAGGAGTGGAGCCACCTCTCTCGCTCTCTTGCTCACGATCCCCTGTCTCTCCGATACAATATATATATATATATATATATATATATACAATGTCTACATGAGGGAGACATCAGGGGCACTGGCCATTTTGTCCTGTGAGATATCTTTAATGAGGCCTTCTGGAGGGAGAGGACCACTAAACCTGTCTGCTGCAATGACAGCCCCCCCCCCCCTCACCCCCCACATACACACCTTCATACCTGGCTATAAATAAAGTCTCGCATATACAGAGACACAGGCGATGAAGTGGTACACACAGAGCGGGTATCACGGATACTGGCACATACAAGATGTTTCCGCAGGATATCGTGTCCTGTGGTATAACGAGGTATCTCCTAATGTGACAAAATGTATCGAGTAAATTTATGCAACAGACAACAAGAGTGTGGCTTATTTGTGGCTTCTGCGGTTTCATCAGTGGTCAAGGGGTTTACATCCCCCCCCCCCTTCTCCTCCGCATCAAACGCCTGCGTCCTCAGTTATTACGAGATCACACTCGACTTTTTAGTACAGCAGCTTTTCAGTATCATACTCAAAGGGGTATTTCAGGAAAATGTCCACGTTTTAGTGTGGATGACTGGTGAATGTATACAGTATATGCTTGAAAGTGTGTGGGTGTGTGTGTGTATGTATGGGTAGTGTCTTTCCCAGGTGTTTACCCTGGCATTAGGTCTTGGTCTGGGAAGGCTTGCCTAGGCCAGTCTGCTGGCAGCAGCTGGAGAGTGTCAGCAGATGTGAATTGTCAAGCGTTCTGTTTGGTTCATTAGCTGCTCGTCCACTTGCACCAAACACAGCTGTTGGATGGCCCGCGGAGCAAAGGGGAATGCATGTGTGTGAAAAAGTTAGACCAGGGTTCAGTTTTATATTCAAATGTATTTTTGCACATTAGCACTCTCATCTCAGCTCTTCCTAAATATTCAGATGAACCAGTTTGTGGCAGTGACTCATGTCTCAGTCACCTCAGTGGGGTGTTGGATCCTCTCTCTCATTCCTTCTCTATATTGCTTTGATATCTCCCTGCCAAATGTTTGGCAGTGCTGCCAGCGAAGCAGCCAAAGTATAGATTCTGAGCAATTTTCTTCCATCTGTCAAAGAACATTCATGAATCTGAACAGTGTGTTTGCAGTGCGACTTCTAATATCTCACTGTGTAAAGCATATAGGAAAATAACAAAGAGAGCATAGGCAATCATTTATTAGTATATTTCCCTCCATAAATAATTTGCAAATGAGTATCCATAAACGTGTGAGCAATACAAAGCCGCTGTCTTGCAATATGTACGTATTATAATTGTAGTATCGGCGCATCTATTTTTTGACATTTGTGCCTCGGTGGTAATTGAAAGCACTCTTTTACCCACACGTCTCTGTGTATTCAACTATTATTACTGACCATTTCTTTCTGGTATTTTTGGTTATTTACTCGTGGCATACGGACCATTATTCTGGCTGGCCAGAGCTCGGCTGTGTACAATATGCATGCAGATTGCCGTGCCCTCTGAATAAATATTTATTCAGAGCCAAGATCTGTTGTAATTAACAGGAAGGCGGCTGGAGAAATTCTATTATCCTTTTCCCTGGAGTCACCAGCTCTGCAAGTCTCAGGTCAGCTGGTCCAGTTATGGAGATGTCTCGTTCACACATGTCTACACAGAGTGTGTGATGTGGGCTCGTGAATATTTGTGTGTGTCTGCGCACACATGTGTGACTGGGATTGTTGGCAGAAACTAGATACAGATCAAGTCAGTCTACAAATGTTGTCACTACATTCGGCTCTGCCAGGAAATCTAATTGGATAGTAAATTGTTGTTGTATTTAGGAGAAAAGCTCAAGATATATAAAATCCATTATGCACAGGGAGTATGGCAGCATATGTATAATGCAGATGAAAAGAGTAAACACAGTATGAATGAAAGGCACTTCTACAGCTGGTGTCCATTCTACTCATGGAAGCCAATAACAATATGATTGTGAAGAATTTGTTTTAAAAGATATGACTTTTTAGCACTTTAGCCCCAAAGGCCCTCTAACCACAAACAGGCTGTGAGACTTTGAGATGTTACAATGTATCATTTGACATTAAACAATTTAAGTGGAGCAATGAATAAAGGCAAGAATGTGACACTGTAAAGTGTGAGATCTGACAGGGAAGGAAAGAGACAAGAGCAGGTCAGTGCCTGGGCTTCGTTTACAGCTGCGGGTTCTTCAGCACAGCCTCTACGAGTATTTAGCTGCCCCTCCTCTCTCTCTCTCTCTCGCTCGCGTTTTAATGAAATCCCTCCAGCCTAATTAGGTGAAAAAGCACAAGATGTTTATGAAGCATTCAAAGCAGCCAATGACAGCCTCTAAAGAGTCGTCGACTGCAAAAAGTGGCGACAGGGTGGATCGACGTGCCCACAGAAGGATATGCCATGGGTGTATTTACCCTGAACCTGAAGAGCTCGCACAGATGACATCTTAATAAGCTGAGCGCTATGATACATTTTCAACAGAGCCAGTCGGCCTCTCCGGAGGACTCTTCACCAGTATCCACATCTAATTAGGTATTCCTTTACTCATGTGTCATTGTTCTTCCTTAAATTCTGCTGTTTACACAATACGTTTGGGTCATATTTTCATACCCATAAGCTTTGATTGCTTCCTTCAATATGCAGCTTTTCTAGTAGGGGGATTGGAACTATACTTCTACTCATGTACAAATGCTATATGCTACCTCTGCCTAAGAGGTTAAGTGTTTTGTCTGTTTGTTTGTTTGTTTGTTTGTTAGTTATTAATAGGATTACACAAAAATTCCTCAACCGGTTACCATCAAATTCAGTGGACCCAACGGAGAACCTAATATGGTGCGGATCTGGATGTTTTTTCAGATTTTTCTTAGATTTCTCAGAAAAAAATTCATGGGTCTTGCTGGATAAAATCAGGCATTTTTTTCGGGGACCGAAGTGTTGGCTCGTAGCGATGGTATGTAATCTGATGGTATGTAATCTGAATGCTAAGGCTGTATGGTTAGAAAAATCTTATTTTGCACTCTCTTCCAGGGATGGATCCTGTCAAGTCAGTTCAATTTTTTTTTAATAAACTAGTCACTTACTTTCTAAGATTTTTTATATTTTAAGCTTCTTTTGAAGAACACAATGTGCTTGAACAAAGAAACATTGTCAAAACATTATATGTGAGGCTTTGCTCAGAGCTTTAGAGCTAACATTAAATAAGGAATGACTTAACATTGCACCTCATTGGATCAAGAAGTTTACCCTCTGTGTAAACTGTGGCCCCTCTATCGCCCCTGATTTAGAAAAATCCCTGATCCACCACTGCTCTGTTCCTTCCCAGTCCACAGGACTCAGGGCGGAAATTGAGGAGCTCGGAGTAGAACAATACATTGATATACCATGCACATAGGGTCCCACAGTCTGAGACCATGTTCCTATTCAAATTCCTCTACACCTTCACTTCCTAACAACATGAGTTGGATTGAGTTTTTTGGAGAGTAGGTCTTTATTTGGTAGCACTAGGCAGCATTCAAGTGTTTCGGACATGTGCCAGAGCTGGCACTGCTGCCAGTCGCTCCCACCCAGTGAGCCACAATGAGGAGGAACGCAGCTTTGATGTTTGTATTCACACAGCTTTTGTTTACATGTTTACTGTTCCTGGCCATGCACTTCACGTCAAAAAGGCACTGCTGCGACAGCCGGCATCAAACACGGGCTAGGTCAACGGGACAGCCAGGCAGGCGGAATATAAAAAAGGATGAATAACAAAAGACGTTATTTCATTATCCGTCTCCTCCGAGGCTAAAGCAGCACAATGGTACACTCTCTCAGCCTCCCCACAAATTGCCCACCTTATGAGGTAGTGGTGTGGGAGTTGGATCTCTGGAGGCCCAGTGGTTTAGGCAGAGAGAGAGAAAGGGTGAAACATGTTCAGCCTGCATGAGCTGCCAGCGAATCTGTTAATTAAGCATGCTAATGGTTGTAATTGTAGCTGGTGGTGAACCCAGCTGCTGAGGTAAATGCTAGGTTTAGCCCACTAGCTGTCAGGGTTCAACTTTATGTGTGTGCATATGTGTGCGGGTGTGCACTTTTTCTTTATGCATGAGTGAAGAAGGAAGCAGGGAGAAGAGAGGGAGTGAGACTGGTCTATCTGTGGGGAGGATGTGAGGGGTGAGCAAAGGGCAGAAAGGGTGAGGGAGAGAGGGAAAGGGAGATACAAAAAATGTTTTAACCTCATGGCACCGCCTCTCCCTGCCAGCACCAGGCGTCATTCCTGCAGCTGCTCCCGGCAAAAACCTCCAGTAGGTGTTTGCCCTCTGCCCGGGGATTAGGGCGCTGAGGCAGGGCTAATGTCAGGTTAATGCTGATCTCACCCAAGTTGGCAGCAGGTGTACATGGAGAGGCAGGTGAAGAGGTAAATCTTTACCCTCGCTCAACTTCTCAAAGCTCTATTAGTGTGTTCTAATTTCTTTTCTGTTATTTCACTTGATATTATATTCAAGGACGCGCACCAGCTACATTAAAGCTGGTGCATCTTAATGAAGGGGAACCAAGTCATTTACTAATTTCCCAAAAGTGAATTTTCTTAATTTGTGGCTGGTAAATATTCTCTTCTATCTTGGATATTTTGTGCAATGTCAGGAAACATTTTGTTGTCTAAGGTATGTATACACAAAAAGAGAAAATACACCTTCACTTTACACTTTCACAAAATATTCACAAAGGTTACAAAAGGGCCATTTGAAGGCGCAATGCTCAAAGTATAATTGGGGGAGAAAAATCTGGCAGTTGCATTCCATCAATCTATTTTTAATTTGCGAGTGAATTGGATGTTAGCCTTGGCACTTTTGTGTGTCAACAGTAGATTGAGGTTTCAATGCAAAATTTGGGAACTCAATTAAATAAGAAGCACTATTTTATTTCGGTAAGTCATGTTTGGATTGGATGTGGCATTTGTTGTCCGTCCAGTTTAACAATCTCCTGGTACCTTTTTCCTGGCTGCGTTTTTTCAGAGAGTTTGTTCACGGCTGTCACAAAGGAAGCGACACGTTTCCTGCTTGCACAGTTTTTACACATGGACTTCAGTCAGCTGTTGTCACTGCATCAATACGGCTACATCACTGGTACGACTCCTCTGTCCTGTTGTGGGTTTAATTACTTCTCACAATAGGATGAAAACATCCTCAGGCTCTTCCTACAGGAAATTTGGGCTTTTCTTACCCTACAAATCTAAATCCAAACAAAGGCCTGACATGTCTTTACAGTATCTGCATGAATATAAAGAGTGTGAGAGACTTAAAGCATATGCACATTAAGATGTCTGGTGTCAGGCTTGAGAGATGGACGAGCAGTTGTAACATTGATCATATTCACATTAGAAGCTGTACAATTATGGTAATTAGTTGATTGGTGGTTACCTAACTTGTGTGCCAAATTTTGCCAATCACACTTTTCAAGATGTTTTTTTCGACACAGCATGAATTAACATTGTTCCCTCTATAGCAATAACCGTAACAATATCGTGTAGTGTGTGATGCTCAATTATTTTGTTGTCTTGTGGCGGGTTTTTGTGGAGATAGATGTCTTCGAAGGATCTCCTTATGTTCGTGATACAACTTTTGTAGTCGCAGCCAAGCATAACATTTTACAACTTGCTCCATCCCAAATCAGTAGCTTTTATTATACTAATTGCTGTCAGATAGTAATTGTTCTCTTGTTCTTTTTGAACCTCGGTCCAAATTTGATCTGGCCCCAGATGGCGAAAAGAAACATGCTCCTCCTGGAGATGAGAGGGGAAATCAGTGTGAGTCTTGCTCGTCTTATCTCAGCTATTCGCACTTTGATCGACGAGTTAGTTGATGATTATTTACCATGCCAATTTCAAATGCGTGCTAAGCAGTGGGGGTCATCCGAAATTGAGGCTAGGCAATGTTTTGTAAACCTCCTGTGATCCCTGCAAGGAGCCAGGTCTGGAAATCTCTGTCTGAGTCCTTTTCTTGTCCCTTTGTTGAGCTGCAGAATTCTAAGAGGAACAATCTTACAGCACGATGATGAATGACACATACTGTGGTAGCAGATTTTTTATTTTTCTAGAAATCAGTCCGACACATATCATAGCAGCAGCAAACGCTGAACAAAGATACTTGTAGAGACTCTTTAACATCAAGGCCTTTTCAAACTCTTAACTGATCGTAGTTGTGTCTAAATGCTGAAATGTAAACGTACCCTGTTGCATTCGCTTTCCTTTTCTTACAACTGCCCGACTGTGTGGACATGCAAAATGGGAGGTAATCAAATACGGTATTGGGGAAGTAAACTTTTTTTGGGGGCAAAATCCTGTGCATTGGCTGACGCACAAACTTGTTGTAGAGATGTTGCATTTGCAAGGCCTGAAGGTAATTAGACGTTGATGTAACAAATAACCACTGTTCGAGTCGATACAACAATTTCATGTTAACCAGCTGTTAATCACAGGGGAGTGATCGAGGCAAGGGGGGGAGGCTGTGTGTTTAGCGGGGGGGGATGAGACTGGGTGTTGTGCGGTATTGTGTGCGTAAGGTAAGAGAGACAGACCGACAGCAGCATGCGCAGATGGGTAGATAGAGAAAGAGAGAGTGAGAGGGAAAAAGAGAGACAGCTGTAATTCACAACACACACCAGCATGTCCTTCCTCTGTCCTTTTGTCTGCTGGCCTGTTAGACCCTAATCCTTTTTATCTGTCTGCGCTCGTGTGTGTTTGGGCACGTGTGTGTCTGTATGTGTCCGTATGCGCGACTGAGCGGCCGTGTGTGTTTGCGTTTGGCTGTTTGCGATGAAGATGTCAGATGGAGCTGATTAGCTGCCTGTTACCTGCTCTCCCAGGAGATGGGGTCTTGCCACGGGCAGAGAGTGACAGATGCAGACCCATATTATTAGTGCAGGAGAGAACACCGGCCCGAATTTCCTCTTTCAAAAGATTTCCTTGAGATTCTCGTTTCAAATACAATTCATGATTTTCTTTAGTTTGTTTGTCTTCCGAAGTACACACGTACAGAATGTATGCTTTGTGATGTATAAATGCATGGAGGGGGTTACTGCAAGAAACCAAGCTGCTTCAAAGAAGAAAAACAAACCAAAAATTGTAGAAGTAGACGCACAAAATATCCTAGTGAACTTGTGACCTTGACAGTTCCGTGGTACAAACCGAAGGTGGTTTATGCTCCAGAGAGTCTCAGAGGTACTTAGACTGCTGCAGAGAGCCGGAGGACACGGCGGCAGAATGAGATCAGAATCTGCTTTCTTGGCTTCGGGATAGCTTCTGATATTGAGCTTGGAATTACTTTCATGTAATCCATTCATTTTCATAGCTGATTCCTGGAGGAACCACATTCTGATGATTACTCTGGTAATCTCCTGTAAAGGCTTAGGTCTATATATCAGTCAGCAGTGTACAGTGGGTTTGGACATTTCCTTAGTGGTGTAGAAGGAGTCGATGATGACAACACCTGGAAAAAAGGTTGATGGTTTTCAAATAATAAGAAGAAAAATAAAACAGTGGATCTGATATGGGAAAGTCATCATTTAAAATGATTTCACTGTATGTTTCTTTCTGGCTGCATATCATCCAAAGGCTCGCCACAGCCATGTTCTTGATATATATTCCGACTGGAGATGGCGCTGAGAGGAGCTCAGTAAGGCATATATATATATATATATATATATATATATATATATATGCATCCCTGTCATGTTATTTTTAGTGTTTTCCATGTCAGTGGGGACAAACATAATGAGAGAAAGATTCCAGAGCAATCCTTTGACATAGATCGATGCTGTTACTCCTTTTGACACCTGGTTCCATGTGACTAGATGGCCCACAGGCTGGACAACTAAGACGAGGAATAGGGGCAGCAGATACAAATGACCCCCCTCAGGCCCTTTCTTCCGTCCTGCAGGAGAAAGGGGCGGGGGGACAAGGAGAGGTGCAGACCAAAATACGTTCAATGGGGTTACGTTTTTGTTCCTAAACACCATGTGGAGGCAGAGGATGTGCAGAGTTCTCGGCTGGAGAGAGAAAGTGGTTACACTCAGGACTCTACCTGCACCGGAATTCACCAGTTATAGGTATGCATCCTGCAGATTTCTTTGTTGGGCATTCTTGCCAGCTTGTGTCGTACTCTTCGTGCAGAAACTCACTAATAGCATAAGCACATATCAGGCTTGCAGCACACTGAAAACATGAAACAGTTCCTCAATAAAGTTCTGCCTTCTTTTGACTCGGAGTGCCAGGTGGAAGAAGACAGCATGGTAAAGGGTCACGTGAGGGCCTATTAGTGAAAAAGGCCTTTCCTTGGAAATGAAGGATTTTTAGTTTGTTTTGTCTTTTTAAGGTTGTTAACAGTGGCATGTTGTTGGTTGGTGAGAGGCATTATTGATAAGAATAAGATACCTGGGGTCTTGTTGCGAGAGCTTTCGCCCCGCAAGGCGAGCGAGCGTCATTAGCAGGCTGCAGAGGGAAAGGAACCGCCGCTGAAAGCCTGAGTGCACACAAACCTGTGCACCAAACACAGGTGGCAGCGAATAAGGGAAGTGGGCTTTGAAGTGAAAGCGATGAGCTATCATCATGTCACCCTCTGTCCATATAAAAAAAAGAGGAGTGAATGACCAGTGTGCTGCTTCTTTCCACCCACGAAAGGTCATTTGCAGAAGAGGCAGCGCTTTCAAACTAAATGTGACAGGCTTTTTCTCTCTGGGGCTGTGGCTTCAGGAGCTTTTGCATTTTTTATGTAAATATTTGTCCTGCAGCTTAAGATTCTCCAGTTATTTTTTCATTCCAGAGTACATTTTTTATCATGTAATTTGGAATATGTTTGTAACTCAGGTGTTCTGGTGCTGAACGCACTCCAGGGAGGAGGAGGACGAAGCGACAGCGCGTGTGGGAGTGAGGAGGGATTCATGTTTTGTTCTTTGCGATCAGAAACGTGGTGATGAAGCCGAAGCAACCTGCAAATGGATAAACTAAATAATGATTAAAAATAATCTGCATCGCTACATGAGCCATGATTTCTCTCCCTTATTCAAAACACTGACTTACATGTAATTCCCTTTATTGCTGCTTTACAAATAAATCGTCAGCAATTGAATCAGAAGATTCTGCCCAAGTCACCTCCCTGTTAATATCTGGCTTACAAATTATGTTCCAAAGTCCATTATACCTCAGAGATTGCTGACAGTGCATTATTGCCGGTCAAAGCTGATTACAGTGAGACAAAAGCTTCCATCGTACTTGGTCGTTAGCTCACTCAGGAGGCTGCGTGATGACCATTACTTGTTATGTCAATTAGGAATTCATTAGAGCACTCTGATCCCTTTTGAGGCAGACCCCCTGTCTATATGTGAGAAACCTGATGGTCATTTTCCCTACTGTTATCCTATTAGTCGAGGCATGTGACAGGTATTGTAACTCGGATTGCTGCCGCATCATCCGTTAGAAACGCACAAATAGGTACACAGGGCTGAGATGGCTACAATAACATCACTAGTCATTTTGTGCACAACATGGATCTCGCTATTCTCTCGCTGTGTGTGCTCGAGTGTGGTAGTGATATGAAAATAGGAGAAATGGTGTGGAGAGTAGGCCGCTTCACACGGGTCCAAATGTCTTAAAAATACATGAGGATGAGGTGGGAGAGGAGGATTTCTGTGGATAGGAGGGATGAGTGATTCACAGAAAGACGGGGGCGTTTTTAATCCAGTATGTCGCCAATTAAATCCCAGCCACTTAATTTAACCTCCTTTTGTTTGATTAACCTCAGATTTCAGAGCTAATTAGGTTCAGGTATTAAAGACAGATTTATTTTTTTTCACCCCCTCGCTCTAGCCGCTGGCAGGAGTGTGGCTGTAGTCCCGCCTGGCCACTGACGAGATCTGATCTGGCATCAGATTGAGCCTTTAGCGAAGATGGAATCCAGTATGGAGAAGTGAGCAGGGAGTGTGTGTGTGGGGGAAGAGAGTAACGGTGTCGGGCTCAAGGGTTGTGAGGATTCCATCACATTGAAATGTTATGATTTTTGTATGTGCATTTGATAATAATTTTACCTTCAGCAACGCCACACAATGAACACTATCATACTACAGAACAATGGCGCGCAGAACAGAACAAAAGCTTATTCTTCACATGCAGAAAAACCCATTAAGAACTGTAGAAAGGATCAAGGCTTCCATTCTGCTTCTTCTCAGCCGGTGTTGTTGTGACTTTGTGCCTGCAGATGCATGAACAGGCTGTTTCAAATTGAATTTGACAAAGTCTATTTTCTTTTTTTTGGAGCAACATAATTATCTGTATCTGTTTTTAGTCGAGGGCCTGATGTAATCGTTAATGTCAACTTTTAATGAAGGACCTCTGTGCTTTTTACTCAAACATTTGCATCAGAACTATTGGAAGATTGGACTCCTGATTTTAATAAGGCCCTATAGGAGGACAACAGCAGTGTTCTGAGTGGGGGGTTGGCACAAGTATATACCGCTCCATGATAGTACATGCCACAAGCGGTGTCCTCTCTTCACCCAGTCACCAAAGCTGTCACGTTGCGTCTCGATAGCCTGACGAGAGATCCATGGCTATCGGCCCCCGCACCAACCTCCCATGGCCCTCGAATCAATGTGCTCACAGCAGGGTGTAGGCGGAAGGGGGGGGGGGGGGGGTAGGGGGAGTAGAACGACTGGAGCATCCATGCTTTCTGTGGGTCCACTTGACTCGGGGGTTAATTATCGCGACAGTTATTGCAAATGGCCGAGCCACTTGTGCGAATGTGGCGTAAACAAAAGCAAATTGGAAACAGGTTTTATACAGCCTCCATATTAAGTCCCCCGGAAGGTCCCTGTCTGATTACGACAATCACAACATATGTCTCTGGGCAAGATAAGTGCGGCGCATGAAGTGGTTTTAAAGCGCAAGCCTTCACATCTATCCCGCCCTCCCTCCATCCATCCATCGCTGCTGTTTGATCCTCCACTGCCACTTATCCATATTTAAAATTACAAAAGCCTCTCTTATGGGTGGCTTATCACCCATGTTATGACAAAGTTCAAATGTGAATCCCTCCGCACAGCTCCAACAGCCATTGAAATCCTCTCTGAAAGGTGCCAGTGGCCACAGCGTGCAGCCATGCATCAATTTGCAAAGTATCTGGTGTCTAAAAAAAGACCTTTTGAAATTTTGTGGCTGTAGATTGAAAACTAGTTCAACACTCCTGTGGACGTGAAAGCTAAATCCATTTTTTGGCTTTTTGAGGAGATGGAGTGATATTTTTAGTTTTGATTCAGATGCTGAAGTCTGTAAAGATGTCCTTGTTAGGCACTTTTGTCCATGTTACTGCACCTTTTATCAAACCTAATGGTATCGATTTCCACTTTTGTGTGCACAGTCAAGGGTTGGAGAAGAGTGTATGACGCATCACAATCAAATGTGATTACAGGAAATAGTTGCAAAAGAGCAGCGCAGATGTAATAATGAGCTGAGTGACGGAAAAAGAATCAACTGCAAGAGATAGAAACGCACTGGAATACAGAAACATCAGCATTACACATCTACGCTGCATTCATTTATACTCATCCAAATGAAACCGATGGCTCAAAATGGTCCGATGTCATTTACGTGTCTTTGGTTCCTGCCACGGAAAAGTCATGTATCATTTGTTTGTATACATCCATACCCTGAGCTGAGAGAAATGCCAAAGCCTGTACATCATTTACTTTGCAGCTGGGTGCAGGTGACTTTTCCTTGAAAGAAACTCTTTTGATTTCTCTGGCTGTACCTCTTCTGATCACAGCAGTGAGCTACCATTAGCCACCTGCACATATGTGGGCAAAAAGAGGCAGAAAATATCCCCTTAAAGCTGCATGAAGGAAAAAAAGATCTGTGCACACTTTTGATCGAAGGTGTTTATATTTATTTATGTAGTTTACTTTCAGGCCCCCACACTGCAAATTGAAAATTGCATTCACACACACTCTAACACACTCACCTTCATCTCGCTTACAGCCCGAACCTTTGAATAAATACAATTGTCAAAGCTTTGCAGTTATCTCACCAACAGAAGAATACTGAGTATCATCTGGTTCTCACTGTAGGATACCGCTGTAGTATTGATGTTTCTCAGTCTGCCTGACTGAGTCAAAACCATCCAGACAAACAGGCACACACACACACACACACACACACACACCTCGCAAACTTAACACGGCACAACAACAACAGAAACACAATGAAGGGCCTCTCATCCAGGGCCTCGGGATAATTAACTGGAGAGGCTGAGTTTAGGGATTACTCCAGGAGGGGCGGTGAATTAAAGCTCAGCTGATGAGTTGAAGTTTCTTAATTTGTTCTCCCCCGTAATTCCAGAATGGATTAGCAGTAGCTTTAGTCGCCTCTTTCCACCGATTAGCACGGCTCACTCAGTTTAGCATTTAACGGCAGGGAGGAGAGAAGAGAGGGGAGCAGTAGGGATGGTTACACAGCTTATTAGCCAACTTGTTCATTGGTAAATGCGCAGCAGTGTTCAGCAGATAAAGGCATTTACTTACTCGGGAGTCAGAGACAATGAAATAGGGTCCATTGTCCCAATTAAATCAGCGTGATAAGTCGGGAAAGAACATTTTTAACTACTTAACCTCATCTGGCAAAGGTGCCATATTTTCTTCAGCCTGTATGGTTATTGAACTTTGGAATAATTGTGTATTTGTGTTGCTGTTAATTCTGATTTATTGCAAATATACTGGAAAACATGAGGAAGTCTCAAATTCCATGGGCTTGCACAGAGATCTGCTGTTACTGTATCTATCTCTATTTTATTTTCCCTCAGTCTCTCCTCCTCCCTGTCCGTCTGCCTCCGCGGCAGCACCAGGATGGAGGACTTAAGACTGTCAATTAGGGTTAAAAGGCTCAGAGGGTGGTGGAGAGCAGCTGAGTATGACGGCTGGACCTGGCACAGCACCTGATGCCTAATAACAAAAATTGACAGGGCTTGTTTTTAATTCTCCTGCCACTCTGGGCCGTGTTGCGCGGGAGCACAATACAGCCGGAGGGCAGAAAGCCACACCTTCAGGCAGGTTCCTCCATTATCCTCCTGCTCCCTCACATGCATGCTGGGGTGCAAGTGTTGTCAATAATAAACAAAGCTTGAGTGCCAGTCAAAAGGAAATCACCGGGCTCTGTCTCGGGTGTAAGCAGCTCCAGCATAGAAGGATGTTATTCTTTCTCCTTCTCCCGCTGAAAACAATGTGGAATTCGAGGAAAGTGAAAGAAGAGAGCTACAGCTATTTAAAGTTCAGTCACCATCTATATGTTCTTAGGTTATGACAATAATAAGCCTCAACTAAACCATCTAATTAAAGTTTAAAATTATTAATAACGTGATCCTTGAAAGCCAGAAAATGTCAACTGCTCACTAGGTGATGCTCCCACAAATGTACGGTAACATTTTGGGCATAGGCTCTTCTTCAGACGAAGAACAAATTCAAAATGAATTGAAAAAAAGTGATAAAGAATGAAAATAATAAATTAAAAAACAAAAACACAACAATAATGTAATAAAACATATATGTAAATAATATAAAAAATAATTAAATATAACCTCATTGGCTGAGGTAAAATGTTCACATGAGACAAGATGTCCTTTTTGCCAACCCACAAGAAGCAGATCTTCTTAAAATACACTGTTTGTTTCCCTTGACTCACCTCCTTAAATCTGCCTTTTGCCTCTCACAAGCTTCTCTTACCACCACAATCGATAAATGCCCACTCCTAATCCTATCTCATTCCTCTCAATGTCATGTTTATAATGCATTTTCAGACGCCATATCATAGTTCGAGAGGCCTTTCCTTGTTTTTCAAATGCTGGACTAATACAAGGATTCATAATTTGCATGTTGTTATCTAATACTAAAAAAAAGAAGAAACAAACCCCCACAATTTAACTTCCATCAAATAATAACAGGAGAGAGACACAAATATATGAGGGTCCAGTTTGGCCTGATTGCATGGCAACATTTCGTAAGCTATATGTTACACCATTTGAGAACAAAATGTGACTCAGACATGAAATGAAAAGAAAAGCCTTGTGAGGCTGCTGGCACTATGACGACTCTCACAGGGTCAAAACACCCAATAAAGCAGGTGAGAAGGTCCTGTAGCCAATTAGAAAGCAGGCTCGGGTTTTATTGTGAAACAGCATCCCTGCAACATCCTCAGATTGTTTTTTGCCATTGCCCGAGAGAAGAGGCTTGTGGAAGGTGTGTGAATACTGGATGCCCTTGCCTGTGAAATGTCACACCTGCAAACCCAACATCAAGTGTTGGATTCAGTCATTGCTTAAGGTCTAAAGTCAGAACCACTCTGGGTCTGGAGCTGAACATGTGCACTCTCATTAGGATCTTTTGTATGTGCAGTTTGGGGGAGAATAGAAGGGGAATGTGTGGCTGACAAATTAGTGTTGCTGTAAGCACAAGCAGGCTGCCCGTCCGATTAGAGTGACGTAGGCATCTCATTGGTGGACAGCTTTCAACAGGAAACTCAATTGCCATGGCGACAGCCGTGTGACTCCGGGTGCAAGAAGTGGGCGGGCTTGTGACACAATGTGTCATTCTTGCAGGCACTTACACTGTTATTGCTTTTGTTTATAATGGCTAGCTGTTGTTTCACCGTGGAAGGATACTTCCCTGACTAAGAGCTGGTGAAGTGTAGGGTGGTCATTCAGCAAAGTTTGAGGAGCCTTTCTCCCTAATAAGCGTTTTATATGCCCCTGCATGTGTGAGGAATTAGAGAGGGAGCTGGAATCTGTTTGTCTAGGTCTGCACGGTGGGGGTTATAGAGAACTGTATGTGTGTGCAAATGACAGCTAAACAGAGACAGACCTCTGCTCATGGTATTAAATGAAGGGACCCGTTGTTTAGCCAGAGGGTCGGAGTCCTGCTGACCTCTGCTGTGATCACACTCATGTTGACAGCAGCTGCACTTCACACATGCACCCGCAGGCCTGTGTGTCCACTATCCCTATACCACTAATACTACTACCTCACTAATAATAATACTTATTCTAATAATACTACTAATACCTGCTGCTTCTTTAGTTACCTCTATGTTTACCAATGCTGCCACTCTATTAACAATAATAATATAAATAAGGGTTAGGGTTAGGGTTAGGTGTGTGTATATGTGTCAATGAAATTAAAAGTCTTATATAGGCTATATTAATAAATGAATACTGCCAGTGTATTATTTCTTCAGGATTAATTCCAACAGTATGGTCATTAAGCCCTGGGTAATCGCATCATATAAGTATTCCTCATGGTCCAGAGGAAAGGTTTCCCTCTACTCATTTTATGTAGCCCACATGTGCTTATTATGAAATGAATCTGGCAGTTAATTTTATGGTGATCAAAAGCCCATTTTCCCAAGGTTACTCACAAAGTCGTGTCGTGGTATTTTATTTTTTGGGCATTAAACTGAGTTGAAGTTGCTATCAGGGGTATCCGTGGTAATTGCCGTTGTGCATTACAATAAAACTGACAACAGGTGAGCAGATGATACGGACATAAAGGCAGTGTTCATTTTGTGTCAAAGTCAGCTCCTGTATGGAGTGGGCGGAATTTCACATTTCTCATTTGACCATGAGCCTCTAAGAGAAGAAAGGTTCTCCACGGCTCCCATTATGCCATTCCATAATTGATCAAACGCCATGAATTTTTTCAAGAGGGATCCGTCGTCAGGTTAGAGATTTTTTTACCGACAATAGGTTGCCATGTAGTTCACTGATTGGTTTCCAGACAAGCCGAGCAGCGGATGAGAAGTGAACATGAAAAGCTGCGTTAGGATACCTGTCAAATCTGTCAGTTCCCCCTGAACGTTGTGCACATGGCCCTCCTTATGATGAATTAATGATTAATCAGGATTTTGAAGGAAAAGAAGGGTCTCAGAGAGTGACGGAGGAATAATGAGATTGTCTTTGATCGTGTGATGTAAGTTCATGTCAGTAATCTGCGCTAACTCATTTGAATTCAGCTATTGAAATTCACTGTATAAGCTGCCAGCCCTGTTAAACCATGATACCTTCCACATCAACAAACCCATCAGTGAATCCCTAATATATCAGGGAAGATTTCAGTTACAGGTCTCCTGCTCTCTCAGGTCCGTTCTGACACCCGATCCTATCTGTGGACAAACCTTTGTTATGTCCATGATTGGACTCCCTGTGTGGGAATACCCAGTGCTCTCCCTTCTGACTGTGTGAGCCTGATGCTGTGTGGCAGGTCCGGCACTCCACTGCCTAAACACATCTGTCATGTTTTGTCATATCGACACAACAACCAGCCGACTCCCACCTCTGTGACAGGGTATACAATATCACACTACATCTGGATGTATGAAGGCATGTGCAAATAAAAGAGGACTTGTAGTGGTGCAGTAACTTCATATTGCAGAGTATCAAAGCAGTTTGATCAGACGACACGTGCTACACAGTTGACAAAAGCCCTGTTCAGACTTGTTATTAAAGGTGTAGTTCACCAAAATGTAATTGCACTCATATCTACTCACCACTATGCATATAGAGGGGTTGGTGAAGTGTTTGAGTCCACAAAACACTTCTGAGTCTCAGGGGTAAACTGTGCTGCAGCCACATCCAATACAATTGAAGTAGCTGGTGACTACTTCTTCAGACAAAATAAAAAAACTGAAAAGAAACTGTGTACATCTTGTAGCATCAATACGTCAGGTTATGGATTTTTAGCATTAAAACAGAGCAAGTTAGATAAAGACATAATGCCCCCCTGAAAATCCAGATATCCATCAGTAGTGTGTGGAAATCTCAGAGATATGTGATATTTGTGAAAAAAATCTTGCAGGTACTTCACAAGCATTCTTATCTATTTGAAAATGTTCGTATTTAAAACCCTGTGTAAAACTATTTTCTTTGATTCCCGTTCTCTCAAGCTGCTCTGCCAGTATTGATCTCAACATGTATTGAATAGATCTAGCCTAAAAAGAGTGAAACGCAGCATGGTGTGTTCTTCTTGGCCGATGTTTACCCTTTAGCATCCAAAGTCCAAAATCGACTTCATTAAACAATAAACCAGCACCATGGAAAGTTTAAAGTTTTATGTGCAAATTGTTTTTCTAAGACGATAAATTCTCTTTTGTGTTATTTTTTGTATTGCCCTGCCGTGGTATATATTAAATAAGACTCATATATATAATGTCTGAAATGAAAAGGCAAATCAATAACTTATATGAAGTAATATTGTGGAAAATAACAGCTTAGCTTTTCTGCCCTTCTGAACTAAATGGAAACAAATCCATATTTATTTTATCACATACAATACACACACACACACGCACACACTCACACACAAACACACACACACACACACTCACACAATCCAACTGGGAAAGATGTTAATATGTATTAAATAAAACAATTGCGAATGGGTGGCATGTAGAAATGTAGCATGGCAAAGCTTATTTAAAAAGGAGCCATCCTAGTATGCAGGGCGACTGCTTTGAGCCGAAGCTTCCCTACGGGGTGTTCCGCTGGATTTTGATGGGCAGTACCCCCATGGATTAGTTTAACACGGCCACAGTGAGTATTGTGGCTCCCTGGAGGCAAAAAACGCTATTAGTGGCTATTGAAATGAGCAACACACGCACATTTCTCTCAGGAATGTGTGTGCCGACATGCTCCTTGTTAATTAACCCATGAGAGTGGAGAACAGAAATGTTAATAAATGAAGATGTCTGACAGGATAGCGTAGATGTATTAAGAGCAGGGATCACGCAGGGAATCTCTGGGCGGAAGTTAAAATTAAAATGAACACATTTCCTTGGCACCCGACAGACGGACTGTCCTCCTTTTTTATCATTTGACGTAATTCAACCCGAATAGCATTATTTAGATATGATTGTGTGGGTAAGGACAACTTGTGTTTTACTTTGAGTGCCATGACCTCTTGATTTGAGACACACAAATCAGTTTAGCCAAGTTGGTCTTAATTGTGAAATCAAGATACTATATACTAGTTAAAATATATTTTTGTAATAATTATTTAAATAATAATAAATTTCAGGAGTAAACGTGACTTCATGACTCTTGTTGTTGAAAGCATTAAACCTGGAATTCAGAGAGACTGAGCTATAGTTTGCACAGTGTGCCAGTGGGCAAACACTTTAAAATCCCAAGGGTACTCTGGCCCTCGTGTTTTGATAGGGGACTTATAATAACTCCAGAGAGGAAGAGCAGTGATTTCAGTGGCACGGCTCAAACAGCAGGAAACAAAGTGCCTGAAGTCAAAATAAAAACAAACAAAATGTAGGAAAAGGATCTTTTGTTCATTGCAACATACATTTGGGCATTTAGTTACTGCTCGCTAGCTCGTGGGCCGCTGTCTCTCTTCATGCTGGCCTCAACCGCTGGGTAACTGAAATAATTTTGTGGTCTCTGCACTGTCACCGCTAAACAGTTACCGTACAGGGGACAACAAGCTAAGTTGAAACATCCGTTCCCAGTGGCCAGGCAGCCTGAGTGACAGGGATGGAGGAATGAAAGCCACTGTCAGTCAAGATTTTCTTGCCTGTCATCAGAAATGTGGTGGCTGTCATCGCGGCGACGGGGCACAGGTGGAGCTAAAAGTGTGAGCTGTGACGGAGAGAGTTAACTGTGACTGACAGGAAGAACAGAGCAATTACAGCACCTGCCAAGGGTGTTGAGTTCAGTGGAGGTGAGGGTAATTGAGGAAGCAATATGTATCTGCTCCTTTAAATCTTTCCATTTCGATCCCTGCATGTTTTTGGCAGATTCTCAGTAGACACTGATATATTGTTCCCAGCTCCTCGTATCAGATACAAGAGTTCAATTATAACCAATATTTACAAAACAGTGACTCTCAGGCTTTGCTCCGGTGCCTTTTGATGAGAACCATTGCCCAGATAAATTGCTCAAAATTGCTTGAATTATGAGCAACCTGAATTAATGTTCACTGCTCTTACAGCCTAAACCTCAGCCATTTAAATAGTGTTATAGCTGGGCTTATCTTTCCTCTATAAACCATCCCCTTAAGAATCTATCCAGAAACATGTAATATGACAAATATAAATTCTCAGGTGCTTCCCACTATGATCTTTGTTAAAATCAAAGGGTCACGTGCAGAGCAGAAGCATCTCCCAGTGTATTTGCGCTCTCAAAACAGCAGGAGACCATCATGGCCCCTCTCCAGGAACACAAGATGGCAGAGGCAGATGGCCAATTACATCCCATAATGCTTAATTGCAATTGATGAGGCAGGTGTCAAATTAGGCCTACCAACACATGAATGGGAACTCATGGGTAGACAGTGCCCGAGGCGAGTATATTGTGTAATCTGTAAGAGAAACTCCTGATAGTGGGGACTACCATGACTTTAAACAAGAGAGATACACATTTAGACAGTTTGATGAAATAACTTGCAAGTGAAAAAAATTGAATGTTTCAAGTTCTTCTGTCAAATTGAATTACAGGGCATGTGAAAGATGATGAGTCTGTGAACACACAGTGATGCTGAGTTCACCAAGGTTCATCTCAGTCCGAGGGAAGAGTTTGTTGCTAGGTGTCAGAAGTTGAAATATTACATTACATTACATTAATATCTCACCAAGAGTTGTACGGAGCAGTCTCTCGAAAGAACTGAGCTCTCCACAAACACTAGATGCTTTCAGTGGAACATTTTTGATCAAATTGATTCGTCAGAGTTATCCTCTTTGTGCTTGGGAAACCAGAACTCTTCCAGATGTTGTTGTATGTGTTTGTCAGTATTGAGTGTGTCACTCTGCCAATGAAAACCCTTGTTTTGTGTCTTGTGTTCTCAGCTGCCCTAACTTTACAACACGGATATGTGTACAGAGCGGAAACCAAAACAAATTAAGTGCAATAGAAACATCTCTGTATTATATTATATGTGGGGGAGCAGTAAACAAGCCTTTGTAACTAGAGGTCATGTCAGGATGTTTATTATCCTCATGATAGTGGAGACTCTCAAGGTTCATCCTATCCCAATACCAAGGACAGGATGGGAACTCCTGATACAAAACATTAACCTTCCTAATCTAAAGGATGCAGAGGCATCCGGACCACTCAGGTCAAACTATACAATTATAAGGGTATTGAGATATGTATTAGTCAAACAAACTCCAGACACAGGCTTGGTTTTCTTTTTGAATCTGACTGAGTCCATCAGAAAATTATTCAAGCCCAACCCGACAACTATTATGTTTTCTGTGCCAGAACCCGACCCAATATAGAAACTTTCCCCAATTCTTTGTTCATTTCATTGCTCAACCAATGTGACTGAACCCGACCAGAACAGGGTTCGACTCTGGTGCCGACTTGCTCCTGTCAGTATTCACACTGGGGGATGACGATCATTTCCAGTTGTTTGTTTGTACTCCTCTTTCCACCTGGTTGTTTTACTTATATTGCTTATTTTCATTTATTCAAGAACTGGTCCTACAATTTGACTTTTTACAGAAAAGGTAAACTGTAACCTGTGACAGGGAACACTGCTCAGTCTATGCATACTGTTCTGTGTAATGTCTCTCATGGCTCTATATGTAATATGAAATATGTTTTAAAGATGTTCTGCACACTTAATGTAAATGAAGCTATTACAACAGTGTTTTGAATCATTGAAAAGACAGAAGAACATGTTTCTGTAGTGAAGGTGTTTGGGCATCACTGGGTCACAGAATGTCATTGCTCATCAGTCAGGCCTTTGGAGTGCACTTTGATTGTCTCCTCCCAGTCTGAACAGGTCTGCATCGCTTTCTACCCATCTCTCTCTCCTCACAGGTCACTGTGTCCCCACTGTCCTACTTGTCCTCCCAAACCTGATTATTGCCTCTCAATCCAGACACAGTCTCTTCTGTTAATTAGAGCAAACCTTTTAGTCGTTGAACATACCCCCCCTCGGACCAGCCAAGATCAGAGTAGACTTGCCACAGAGCATCATTAATTTGAGGTGTCTACCCCTCCCAACCCCTTGCCACCTCTCGGTGGCAGCACAAGCTCCTGTCCAGAAGCATTGAGCTGCTAAATGGCCACAACCAACAGTCTGGAACGACCCGGCAGTGAATATTAAAAATCCATCAGGCAGCAAATCAACAAGCCAGTACATGGCAAACACTATTATTTTCATATGGTGTTACTGTCACCCTTGGCCCACCATTAACACAGCGGTGTTATAAAGAGAGTGAATCAGTGCCATTATTGAGTCTGAGAAACCAGCAACCTATTAGGGACTTTTGACCTGCTGGTTCAACGTTCTGTCACAGCTGTGCGGCAAAAGGCATGTTGACTGAGTGTGGTGTGTGTGTGTGTGTGTGTGTGTGTGTGTGTCTGTGTGTGTCTGTGTGTTTGTGTGGTGGTAAGAGAGACCAAATCAACAATCTTCACCTTGAACACAGCTACAGGAATAAAAAAAAATCACAGGACTCCTGAGAGCCTTGGACAAAGAAAATATGTTGATTGCTTGTACTCATAGCCAAAGGTTGTCCCTATAAAAGCGTGCCCTTTCCTGAGCAGCCTGGCCCCTCTCTGTTGTGGGCACCCTTGCATGCTTTTAACGACGCTCTCTAGCATCTCCGCGCTGAGCGTTCCCCCAGGAAGACACTATTCCATTAGCCCCCCCTACCAACAACCCCCAAAAGGAACATACAAACACATCTGATGAAGCTTTACAGCATGGAGGGATCTGCAGGCTTGGGGTGCAGGGCGGGGGTCACATGGGAATTTAGGTAGCAATGTACAAATACACCAAGGGTGGAAAAAAAAGGAGAAACTGTAATAGAATCAATACTCTGGCTGTTTGATGACCTCAGTGTCAGAACGCACAGCTGGAGACTTTGGAAAGACATACAGAGCAGGACAAGATCAAGGACATGTTTACTCACGCACACATTATGCTACAGTTGTGAGGCTTTGCTCAGTACAAGTGCTCGAGCTTCCCTTCCAAAATGGTGCTTTGCAGAGAAGGATGGATGAGGGGAAACGGTCTGGTTTATTTGAATAAGTTAATTTGATTTGAGTGTTTTGATCTAAATCTACTCTCTATTAATTTGCAAATAGGGTTTAGCTTTTTTTCCATCATTTACAAAGTGACACTTGTTTTGCACGGCAAGGACATTTGTGATAGCAATTGAATCATCATGATCATTTTTTGAAAAGTTTATTCAAATGAAAACTAAGTGATCAGTGCTTGTTCTTGAGGTTATTAACCTTTACAGGGCATATTCACTGTTCAGGCAATTTTTTTTTACCACTGCGGCCACCTGTGTTCCCTCATAACATCTTAGCTGGTGATGTTTTGTGCCTCTACAGGATTTCTCGCTACTGTTGTGATAAAATGGAATCAGTAAGTTGCCAGTGTAGTCTCAATGTCACGCGCAACAAAGCAACAGCGAATCCCTAGACAGCTAGCCTTGGGCAAAGGACCGTGTCCCCCTGACCCACTCCACACGGCCAGCTGAGCATCCCATTTTGCTTGCCCACTCCACAGCATATGGAGGAAAAGAGCTGCCAACAGTGCAAATGGTGGTTTAGATCCATCTGAGCCCAGCTGTCACAGGGTGGCACCTGGGGCATGAGTCTCCTCAAACTCTGCTACAATCAGGCCACGGTGCACTGAAGAGAAACTGCTGCAATATAAACCCCTTCCTCTTTCAATCTAACTTGATAAGCATGCCATCTCTCCCAGTTTCTCAAATCATTCGCACACACATCGATAAAACAGCGAAACGTTAACCCTGAATTGTGTGTGAATGCTGGATTTATTGTTGATACACACTTTCAAGTCTCAGAGAGTTGCTAAATTGTGTTTTGGAATTATAACTGTATCTGCTTTCTGACAAAGGCCTTCTTTTTTTCCCCTTTGTAAATAGATGAACAGCGACTGCTATCTCTAATGCTCTTTCTCTCCCTGCCACAGGGCAGACATTAGTGTCATACTCTCTTCAGTCGAGACATGTCATAAAATACACATCAATAACCAGAGACGTCTCAATGTTCTCCATTATTATTATTCTTTAATGCAAGCAGAGGCATGATCTAATGCCTTGCACATTTTTCTCCTGCCTGCCATTGCTTATCTGTGGAGTTTCATTAGCATACAAAGCCCTGTTTCAGTGTGTGTGTGTGTGTGGGGGGGGGGGGGGGGGGGGGGGTGCAGTAGATAGCAGCCTGGCAGTTAGCTCATCTTACTAACCCCCTTTTGTGTGCGTTTCATGCTGCCAGGGCTAAAGATGATGGTTTTGTGTCATGTTTGGGAGATTCTGTCACATTAATCCTTCCCACACACCGCTCTAAACCCAGTAGTGCACAGTCCTACTGCAGAGTTGCTCACATGGTCCCTGATACTCAAAGCAAGAGGGTCGAAGGCAAATTGCATCCAGTGGGGGGAAAAGAGTTGGGCAAAAAAAAGGAAGGTAAAAAGTCATTCAAGCATCTGTGCTTACTCAGCTGAGTTATTTTGCTGTATGTATGTGAGAAAGGGAAGCAAAAAGAGATGCAGCAAGAATATAGACTCTGCTTAGATGGGCGGTTTTATTTTTGGGAAATCATTCCACACCTTTCATAGCAGGTCCCGTAAGGCATCTCCTCCTTTTCAATCTTGGAGATGGGGCTGGCTTTCTTTTTGGTCTGCCACGCCTGTCATGTGTTTGGGGTCTGCAGTGTAAACTTGCTGCCATGCTTGGCCTGAAAAACGCATTTCTATGCAGGGAGCTGCTGCCTTCAGCAGCATGGATGCTGCCTGTTTCTCTTCCTTCCAAGTCTCTCCAGCATCTTAAAGCCCGTCCAGCTTTCTGTTACCTAAAGGGGAAGCATCTGCAATGGCAGGGGGTGACAGGAGCTGCAGACACCCTGTCAACAGCCGATTCATTTTCCCCTCAGTCTTGCCTCCCTAACCATGACTAGTTCTTTCACACTTACAGAAACAAGTCAGCACACACAAAATTAAGAGGGGCCAAAAAAATATGGCAGAATTCATCAACTTCAGACTTGAGGCTCTCTGACGTGCACAGGGAAACATTATTTATCATGAATTACTGACTTAATTATTAATACATGTTTCTCACCCCTCTTATACTGCCTCCCTGCCGGTCAACTAAAGCCACTCAAGGATATTGTTTAACATATGTACATGTGCACTTCCCCATGTGATACAGCTGCATCAGTGACACCATGGGAGTGAACTGGTGTTCTGGTAATTTGCCCATATGGCACCCGGTATGATAAATAAACCTAAAATGTCAGCTTACACCAGGTGCTGTGATGGCAGCAGTAAGCGTGTGTGTGCTGTGTGTAAAGGTGGGTATTGTAGATGTTGGAGGTAGAAGTGGGAATAAAAAGGCAGTCATTATAATGCGTTACCCAGCCCAGAGGAAGACACTATACCAGATGTATGATGACATTTAGCAGTAGCAAAGAACACTGGGAATATATCTAATTACCAGTCAAATCATGGAGGGGGCTGCGGGCTGCTTCAGAAAGCATCGCCAAGAGCACAGTGCACCGACAACCCAAGAATATCCAGTTGCGTGCGATATCTGCCGACATCGACGCTGAATGTTCATGTCACTGCCGCACGTTTCTGCACCACTCACACCCAAACATGTGGAGCGCACACTCGCACAAAAGGCCCCCCATGGCTAGCGCAGCTGTTGGGTTTAATAACTTGCATTAGAGTAAGCACATCCCTGGAGGGTAGTGCTCCGAGATGTCTAACGCTTCCATCTCCCTCGGTCACAGCACCCTATCCCTCGCACTGACAAACCAACACTCGGACATGGAGTAAATCTAGGGCACCGTGTGCTCATGTTCGATCTTATCACACTTGTCTAAATTTCCCCCAACACTGTAAAGTTATGCCTTAGCCGGCTTAAGGCATGAGGTGAGGGTGCAGAAATATTTTGCTCCATGGAGTGAATGGATGCGTGCATGCGTTTGTATGTATTCTTGATCTTCGCAGGAAATCTGACAGGCCAGTGTGCCTGCGGATTAGAGAGGCCTCTGTTTGGGTGGCTGCATAATTAGGACATCTCTGTTGACAGTGCTGCAAAGTGGCCTGCTTTTTTCGACACTGCAATATTTTTTCCCCCTTCTCTGTTGTGTCCCTCCACTTTCTAAGTCTCCCCGTGTTATGAAGCACATTGAAAGAAAACCTTCTTGCTCGAATATACTCAGAGATGCTGTGGTTGCTGGGACATGGTTATAAAAAAGGCTAGGAATGACCTAATGAGCCCTATTATTATATTAGGTGGCATTAGGCTGTGAGGTTAAAGAGTCCTAGGTTTACAGTGACTTATGAGTAAATGTTATTTCCTCAGTGTGCAGGTTTTCCCCCACAGTCCAGACTCGTGAGGTCAGACCAACCGGAAACTTTAAATTGCCTATAGTTTTGCAACATTTGTTAGTTTATGTTTCAGCCTGACTGTCACCCTCGACGGAGTGCTTCCAGCCTTTCACCTCCAGTAATGCATGCTAGGATGGGCCTTAGCTCCCTGTGACCTTGGGTACACATAAGCAGGTAGAAAATGGGTGTTTGGATGGCTCCCTGGATATATGGTCACAAGGTTAAATGCATTACCTCTGCAGACGGTAGCAGGAACACAGAGAGTTGAATGGAGAGAGGAAATGGGGATTCATGTTTTAACTTTTGAAAATTTTAGCAAATAATTAAATGAAGCAAACAAAAATTACTCTCCCTGCAGGTTTAGCCTATCATTTCAATCCGTCTGTGTCTGAGTCCGTCATTGGCTTTTATTAAAGTTGCCAGAGATAGAGATGTAGGCCTAAAAAAAGAAATGTAACGACATTTGTCTCCGTTTTAGACTTTATGATATGTGCAGTTTTTGCTTTATGCATCTGAGCATGCCGATTTATTCTCACTTTTTTATTTCATCTGTTTGAGCTTTTTGAGTCCTTCAGAAGAGACAAGAGACAGTGACAGCTCCACAGGGAGCAGTTGTCACACTTACTGTAAACTACAACAACATGTCTAATTGAGCCGCGCAGCTCAGTGCCGTCCTCTTGCCACAACCAGTCAGGAACTGCTCTGTTGAACCGTGAGTGGAGACCCATGTGTGTGTGTGTGGGTGCATGTGAGTGGGTGGCGGGCTGCCTGGCTGAGACGAGGGATCCTGGCTCTGCTGAAATGCTCTATGGCAAGGTCTGTCGGCCTGTTGTGTAATAGCTGACATTTCTTCATTTGTGAACCTAATCGCTGATTTACACTCCCTCTAATGGCATGTGAAGTCGGATCCAGGCTCTGTAATGGGCGAGGGAATCTAGCCAGAGGTGTCCAAACGGTTCACTCCCCCTCTCTGTCTCTCCTCCTCCTCCCCTCTCTCCCTCTCCCGCTCCGTCTCTTCCACTCCTCTGCGACTGGCTGACATCTTCTCTGCATCCTTTATTTATGCACTCTTTCATCAATGTGCTGCTCTCCTGGCAAAATGCCAAGTCCAATTGTCACTTAAGATCAAAGATGAATTTATCTCCACTTCACTCTTTTCTTTATTTTTCTTGCTGTGTTCCCATCTTTCCAATCCCTTCATGGGATGACTTGTGCGGTCCCTGCATGCAGAGGCTAACAAATGGTTTAGAGATCAGTTGGCTGGAAAGAATGGAAAGCAGGCTGGCGGAAAGTGAGTCAATGGCTCGGCTTAAACTGACACTAAGCAGAATCCTATTGTACACCACTTTCCCTGTGCATTTAGTGAGGATTATGATTTTCTAAAATAGACACAATATGTTTTGTTTATGATTAGGGAAGCAAATCAATTCAAAATGAATGCATTCCATATGAGATGCGGCCCAATCAGTAACATAATAACATAACATAGCATTACTGCCTGCTGCCATCTTCTTATATTCATCTTGTTATGAGGGGCAGACAAAGAGATGGAGGAAGAGATCAACCATTCATTTCAGCATAAGGCCCGAGTCATTTCCAGGAAATGAACACACACTGGGCTGTGATATATTGGATCCCCTCTCCCATGTAATGGCAATCTAAGTGTCCTTTATGATTTTGTTCAAAATCCCTCGTCCTTGTGTGCTGCAACTAAACACATTAAGGCAAAATGACGGATGGCCCTGTGAGTGTAAGAAAGCGGGTGGAGGATACAATATGTATTCTCCACCCGCAGGGGTCGGGATGGGAAACTTCCTATTAATTATAATGAAAGGAATTTGCCCCACTGCATATTGTTCGGGTCCACTGGATGCCATGGTTGCATGCGTGTGTATTTGTGTGAAGGCTCAATTGTCCCACTGTGGCTCACCAGTGTTCCACAGAACGAAAATTACTTTAATGGCTGCCTTAATCAAATGTCTGGGTCCTAATTAAGCCCTCTCCACATTTGTGGGGACAAGCTACACTCTCACTCCACGCTCCCAAAGGCCTGTTCCGTCTCTTCCTCTAGGACGTGTTGCCTTGACATCTAAACGCTTCCTTCTAATGGCTAAATTGTGTCTGGCATGTATGTTTGTCTGTGTCAACATATGCTCGAGCAATGCTGCTTGCAGAGCACAAAATAAGCTTCTCTCTTCTTTCTTCTGGCGGCACACGAGCACTAAACCAGTAAATGTTTCATATAATTTCTCTCAGCCGGGACCTGTCTAAATGGTGAACATCATTGGTTGGAGAAAACATTTTATTTGGTATTTTCTTATTGTCCTCTCTGCAATAGCTCCTTTGTAAAGCAGAAGACTGGGAATCTTGTTTTGCGAGTTTATCATTCATAACGTGTCTGTCACTGACTCATGTGCTCAACCTTTCGATAAGGAGAACGACTTTCCCGAACACATCATGAATATGAGACGCATGTCGAGTGGGCTGACCTTCTGAAATGTTCTTTAGCAATGTGACACACTGTGGTGACATCCAGACAAAGTGACTCTTTGAGATATGAAAGGTTTTGGTCATGCACACACCTAGCAGTGATTGATGGTCCCGTGGACATGGCGGGAGTCATTTTTTCATCCTTCTCCCAGACATAGAGGAAAACAATCATTCTTCATCTTTCACACACATACACACACACGCACACACACACACACATGCTGCACTGCAGAAAGATTGTTTACTTAATTGTAAAAACACCTTGATGAATGTCTCCTCCTGTCTGGGTTGATTATCAGCAAATATATAAAATAGTGGGATAAATAGCGTCTCGTTTGATTATTTTGCATTTAATTAGCAGTGATGACCTTCAGCTCGCACAAAGTAACCATACGATAAAATCAGTTTGAATGTCTCAACAGCCCTGTTTCTACTCTTCTCCACTCTATTTAATTTTGCCCGCTTTAATCTTGTTTCTCTGCTAGCTGTCACAAGTAAATAATGAGTCGACTCAAGATGTCTTTGATTTGCACGGCCTTAGCCGGGTCACAGCTCAATTGGCACAGACAAGAAGAAAAAGAAGAAGAAAAAAACAGCCCATTTGCTGAAGGCTCATTAGCAGCCTTGCAGCGTGAAGCCAGGGTCACTGGATGATATGGAGCCTTTTTATTGAAAACCTCTTGATCGTGGAGATCACGAAAATATGCTCCACCATGATGGCAAAAGAGAGGGAAACAGTTTCTCCAGATGACAAATGATATGCCCTGGGCTTGGAGAATGAGAGAGGGAGAGAGAGATAGTCGGAGGGCGAATAGAGAAGGACAGAAGAGAGAAAGAAGAAGAGAGGACATAATACTGTTTATATCTGTGTGATTCCAAAGCCTGCAGATGAAGAGTCACATCATGTCAGGCCGGTTTTGATGCATGCTGCCCACAGATGAGGCAGCTAGCAGATATACTGTGGGTAAGAAGGCAATTCGATCAACTTTTCCGCAGGGGTATCAACATCAATGTTTGATAGAGCCCCATATAGACGAAAAATGCAAATAAATCATCACTATCTCTCTGGGCCAACTGTGAATACAAACAGGCATTAGCAAAGCAGAAGCACAGCATCTGTCCTTGCCGGGCGGAAGAACTTCCTGGACACCAGGTGCTAATCGGATTTGCATGTGCACTCAACTCTTTTCCACTTCTCAAGTTTAGTACATACAACTTAGCATGCTTGCTATGGGCATGCACAATGCTTGATGCTGGCCAACAATTGAGATGTCATGCTTAGGACACACAACATAGCTGGCTTTCATGCCAACCTGCCATGTAAGCTATCACTACTATGCTGTAGAGAAGTAAGCAGGACAAAAAAAACACGCAATCAGATGAACAACCAGCAGCTTTATCAGCCGGCGTGGCCTCCTCTTTTACATTAACATGATTGGCCAGCTCCTGCATTTGAGTAGGTTCCAACGCGAACGTGTCAGTCCATGGAAACAGAAGTAGCAGAAGACATGTTGTGGCAAGAAAAGGCGCTCCCTTTCCCCGGGCTACTTAAATTATACTACAGTATCATGTGCCCGTATCATCAAAGGGATGAATTCTTACAGGCGCAAATGTTTTCTATAGACCCAGAGTTATTTTGAGTTTAAGTGGAACTTAGTTGAAGTCTATACTTATAACTCTTATTAAGAATCATAGAAAGTTTATTTTCTCAAGTTTTCCACTGGCCTCAACCCCCATTATTCTGGCACATCCCATCCCTCTCATCCCTCTTCCTGCCTGTTCTCTGCGTGAAGATTTCATTATCTCGGAGATGCAGGGATATACCAGCGATAATTATTCATAAAAAATACGCCACTGCAAATTAATGGACAGGCATTATGCATACGGTTTTATCCTGGTAATATATGTGCAGGTATTTTTAACACAAGGTAACACTGGTGCAGAGGTTAAGACCTGCAACCTATTATTCATGTTCAGCACTATTTAAGCCAAGGTTAAATGTGAGTATAAAATAATAAAGTGGCAATAATGGTTTCACTACAAGGAATATGTGTTAATGTCTGCTGCTCATTTCATGCAGAATCACCACTTACATTCAGCACTCAAGATTTGTCCCTTTCAGGCAAACACGCCCCCGTTGGTTTATACATTTTCATTTTTTATCAGGGCTTTGTCAGAGGCATTTTGCAATCCAATTGAAAACTGCCTGATGCTTAGAACTAACATAAATGCTTTAGGACAACTATATCATATGCATGTACGGCAGCCCTAATCTGTACCCATGGCTATGTTGAAATGCATTGTGTCCATTACTGAAGGTAGAGTATCACAACACATACAGTATGTGAGGTAGGTTGTCCATAGGTCTTTTCTTTTAATCTGGAACATTTATGACACTGAATTGCAGCAGCTTTACCCATTCACTCAACTGTGGGGTACACATGGCAGCAGTAGGTGGGAATACAAGAAAAGATGAGGCTACAGATAGAGAGGCTGAGTGAAATAAAGTGAGACAAGAGGAGTCAGACTGACTTAGAAAAAGGCTCCGGACAGAAGGTTCAGGTTGTGACATGTTAATTGCTCCTCTGCAGCCAGGTGTAGGAGAGAGTTGTCATCCTGTAGGGTCTAAAACTACCTGCGAGTCATAGCTCCACTCTTCATTCACACTTGAAGGACAGCACTGACACAAACAAACACACACACATGCACACGCACACACGCACAAGCCCTGTCTGTGGTAGCATAACCGAATCTGATGTTTATCATCCCAAAGGGCATCACGTCACATCGACAGTCCAGCTCACTTCAACCGATTGCACCAAACTTGCTCGCTGAGCTGTTGCCTCACCTTCACATGCCATCATCCATTTATTGCCCTTTTTGAGCAGCAGGTAAAGCACTTCATACCTTTTCAGGTATCACTGCAGTTTATGTTTTTGGGCAGTATAATTCCTTCCCTCCAAAATACCTCCCTCCTGTGGTGGCAATTTCTGCTTGTCCAAGAAATGTCAGGATGGAGAATACTAATGCTAACTGTGGCAGAATTTTTAAAGCCTTGGGTTTGGATATTAGGTCATATTTCAAATGTTTGCGCACATAGAGTATAAGCCTCTGGGCTGTGTGAGCGCTGTAAGGCATTGCCACCGAAAATCTGCAAGGCAACAGGAGAGAAGTCACACTGTGAGGACTACCTCAATAAAGGTCAGACTGTCAGTGCGGGGCAGCCACTCTAATCTCCCCTGACCTGACCTTCAGTAACGCAACATTACCTCCATTAGTGTGTACAATAGTGGCATCCCATTTCTCTATCAGCCACCTTCATATTTATATCCATGTGGGCTCATATGTTTGTGTGTGCCTGTGAGAGAGCCTTGTGGAATTGTTCAGTTGGCAACTGGCCCCCTGCCCAGCTGTGGGACAAAAGCTCTGACAACCTGTAGGCAATGGCAGCCAAGGGTAATAGCCAAAGGTAGCTCCACGAGGGCTGGAGTCACGGAGGCAGTTCAGACCAGGAAAACGGCAAGTGCAGAAGAGCCTCTCAGTTCCCTGTGAATAAACTGTACAGGACCAGGACTGCTACGTGTTGAGGGGACTCTAATTGTTTTAGAACCCATGCCATCATCACTTGAAGAGGATTAAGATATGCCTCCACAGCCCAATAGCCACTCACACTAAGTGGAGAGCTGGTGAGGACCGACCCAGGATCATGAACATGAAGATTGTTTGATACAATGAGGTATAGTTAGTCTCTTAAGAGCTCTACAGTAGATGGCACAGTTAGTTGTTTTTTATTTCATTCCTACTTCTCATGCTTGGCAGCCTGGCTTTAACTGTCTATATTCCCAATGAGCTCTCATTAAGGCAAAGGCTGTCCAGAATGCTTTCTGCCTAGTCGAGCTAAATTGTGAAGTATTGGCAGTAACCTGACTTTTTCCATCTACTGTTAATGAGATGTAAAGTGTGAAGGGAGTAATCAGTCACACACAGTATCATCTCTGGGTCGGCCAGTGTGCGTCAGTTACTGAAGTCTGGGTTAAAAACTTGAACAGCTCTCAAACAGCTCAGCTCCCTCTGTAAACACTTCATGGAAGCATACACCCTAGTAAAAGATCATCAGGGTCATTAGTCAATTTGACACCCAACTGAGTCAGGTGTGATGGAGGCGAAGTTGCGAGGGCTCCTTGTTGATTGTTTATGTTAATAAACCAAAGGTGCAACTGTTTCACTGAACAAAAAATAAAAAACTGTCGAGAGCAAAGTTGATATCAAGATAAGGAAAATGGGAAAGCATATCAGTAGAGTCATTGTCGGGTGGGGGGTTTTAAAAGGTGGAGCTGGGAGGAGTGTAGGGGATTCAAAGCTCTTCCACTATTGGGAGCTGAATTATGGCCCCCGGCGATGCTGTCAGCAAAAGAAAGTTCAAGAGGTGTGTAAAAATAGTAATCTTTAAAAAAAGAGAGACTTCACAGTCTAGTAACCGTGATGCAGAGTTGGATGTGGCAAAGTGCCCCGGGGGAGGCCAGAAGCGCTGAGAGACAGCAGCCTGAGATGAGAGGTACCTGAGCCTCAGCATCAAACCACTCCTGTGATCCACTGAAGACTACTCTCTCTGTGTTCCCTCACTGAATCCCCAACAATGGTTAACACGAGCGATCCTCACAGTCCGGTCAGGCCGGTCTCACTTCAGTCATGTGAGACCCCAGCCAGGAAGAGTGAAGAAGTACGACAAGTTGTGCCTCTTTATCCAAACTCTATCATTATAAATGTTCTTGGAATGAAAAAGTCTTCGTCGCCTCGAAGATGTCAGATTTTTTTGCGCCATGAATATAAATGTTTGCGAAGAGAAATATTTAAACCATCGGTTTAAAGAAGACCATCTCGTGAAAATGTTAACTGACCAAGGTGCATGGCCCTGTGCCTGAGAAAAGGTGTAGATTTTCCCATTAATGCAAAGTAGTTTCATAAACAGCTCTTTAAATAAATGGGTATGGTTTAGAATATGACCCGATTCCGAACAGAAAAAGCTAAAAGTAAAAGGAGCATTTTCAATTAGATTAAGGCTTTTTGCCCACACAATTTCTGGCAAACCTTTTCCTATCATTACCCTCCCATTTATATTACTGCCTTAAGTCTCCTAAATCCAATGACTATTGCATCTCGCACAGCTGTGCACTTTTATGGCATTTGCTAATGTACTGTAAATGACATAAAATACAACAGGCTTAGTTTTCTGCCAGCTCCAGCTTTTATATCATTTTTTACACCATTTTCAATTCCCATTTATTTATTTGAAGGCAGATGTGATTTTATGTCCCTGTCATGGCTGTAAAGTGCTACTTTGAAATGCAAATGAACCTTTGATTGAGAGATATTCATGAAAAGGATGTTGTGTGTGAGGTGGCTGTGTGAAAGCCAAGTCCAGGGAGATATGTTGTGTGGTCCCATTTGGTACTGGGTGATCTATTGCCGAGGAACCACACAGACTGGTAGAGGACGCTCTAGGACACTGCGTTGAGATTACTTCCGCAGACAGTTGTCTCGTCAAACATAATTCAGCTTTTCAGTGCTTCTTCACCACCTTAAAGACAATGCCCACAGCTCTCTGCTTTTTTGTCCATTAAAGGGCAGATTTCAAGGAAAGGGGATTTGGTAATCCAAATTAGATTACAGGATAGAGTGTGTGCTTATTGTCTTATATGCACTTAAAGGTAGATTGTATACTTGAAAAGTAATGGCTTTGTGCAGTAAAGTATTATGGCCGGCTCCCACACTGAAATGGATCTCTTTTCTCCTGTCTTTAAAGAGTCCTCTTAGTGGAGGTGTGGCATAATGTAGTTCTGACTCAGGCCTCTTATCTCATGTCAGTGGTATCCTGCACACCTTGATGAAGCCGCCTTTCCTCCCTTGTCTTGTAATAACATTCCACTATGTCTGACAGTTTCTCTACCGAGCAGGAACCTGCATCTCTTTCTCTCTCTCAACACACACACTCACACACTTGTACTGTAAGTCTTCCTCCAGTTTTCCCAAAATGTTTTTTTCATTAATGTTGCAGATATAGCCTGTGTGGTGATGGCTTTTGGTCAAAACTGTGATGTACTCATCCTCATCACCTGTGCTTATATGTGTAGAGCTGCTGACAGCTTACAACCTGCTAACCAGAGGTTGGGTTGAGTACCATTATGGAACTACTGAGGCTCTTACGAAGCCCTGCTATTGAAAGAAGGTGCTGACAGTGATCTATTATTAATCAAACCTGACTGAGATCACTGGTTATACTGTTGTTGGCAAGGTAATAGTGGCTTACTTATAAAGGCATCAAATGCCAAGATCTATCATCTGAGGCCTCCCTTTGAAACGCCATATCAGTAGCATATAGGTGAACTGCATCTCGCTCGTGTTTTGGTAAATTTGTTTCCGATTTGTATTTGATTACAGTTTATTTTATCAGCCTAAATGCTGATAAAAAAATAGCAGGAATGAAAAAGCAAATTAAGAAAACAATAAAAAAAACTATACCAAGTTAATGTTAAATATCTGCATTATGAAAGCAATTTTCATAGTTTACCTTTTTTAATTCGAGCTTTGTATTTGTCTTTATGAATTGATTTTAATGTATAGTTTTTGTAGGACAGTGCTTATTATTTTTGCTTTATCATGCTATCATTCATTTATTTTGAGCAAATACAAAGTTGTTGGAGTGTGAAGTGAAGCACAATTACAGATAAACACTGCCCAAGAAACACAGCCATCATGTCCTCTCTGTCAGGAGCACCACAGTTCCCTGATCAGAATGTTACATTGTACAAGATAGAATAAGTTGAGAGATCAAACAACCTGAAGTGATAATTGCCATTTATATGTAACAAACACACAAACAGGAATACACAGTCTTAAAAGCAGTGAAAGATCCAATGCCAGTGCAATATACAAATTGTAATTACAGCTGACTTGACAGCAGAACAGGCAGGGATCATTATTTGAACATTAATAAGCATTTATGGTAAAAGCAGAAAGCCTGTGCTGCCTGTAATGGCCATGGCTGAGCCACCGACGCGGTGATTTAACCTGGCATTTTGGCTGTGGCGAGCCGCTCCTCCAAATCAAGGCTAAGTGGCGGATTCATCAGTGCCCTGTCGAGATGAAACACTCGCCCGGCAGTGACACGGAGATGAGGCCCTGATTGGTACAAATGCGTCTCCCTCTGGTGTCAGCTCTCATTCACCGGTCTGAGCGCCTGGCTGAAAGAAAGACAAATGTTTTGATTAGGGGTCTCTTTCAATGTCACAGCAGCCGGCGAAAAAGAATGAGATGAGGCTGTCTCCAAGGGAAGCAAATAGTTGAAGACGTTGAGAGGAAAATGGATGTCTCCACTGTCTGGAGGGTGTTGAATGGGGATTTTATGAGTCATAGAAAGCTCAGTGAGAGCGCCTCTTTTAATGAGGCCGCATTCCTTCTTCTACAAGACCATTTCAATATGCAATATGCTGCTTGGTGACTGTTCAAAACAACATGTGTGAAAACATCATGTATGGTTACCAACATGCACTTTGACTTGTAGTACATCATCGTCTATACCCTTATTGTTATAGTGTTTAATCGTGAACCATAAATCCAACCTACATTTATTATATAATGTACAATATCCATTCCTATTTCTATGTTCAATATAATTTGTTTAGTCCTTTATGCACAGTAGGCTATTCCATGTTATTAGTATTTATATTATTTGCTAAATAACATTCATTTTCATATGCATAGCCTACTTACTTCTATTCCTGTTTCAGTTTTAAATACATTATTTAGCACTTTTTATATTTTTGTAACTTAGTTTTCTTGTATCTATATCTATCGTTTAAACTATATTAAAGACGTGTGAATAAGTGAAAACCACCCTGTTGAGCCCACATTTCTCCTCAGATTTCACAGGCTGCACTGTACCTTTGTTTATCCTGCCAGCGATGACACAAACTTAACACGTCGTCTCATGTAGCGGGATATTTCCTCATGAAGAGCAAAACGTTGATACCTGTGTTCCGCAGCTTATGGCGAACAGAGCGGGCGGCAAATATACAACACAGCATTGCAACAGGAGCCTTGACAGACATGACGTGCATTTCAGTGGGATCCTGCAAACGGTAAACAACTCAAAGTGCTGTCACTGTTGCACTGTGAGAACCTCATCTCGGAGCAAATATTTTTTGAGGGTACGGCTTATTTATGAAAGATATCTTCTCCCTCGGCACCGCTCACCTCTCTGCGGGTTATCTTCTGTGAATTTTTTTTTGTTAAAAACAAATTTGTTGAATTTGGCCACAAATAAAGGTGTTTGTTAATGTATGATTTAGAAGTTAAACTCTTTTATGAAGAGGAGATCTTTCCCACACCTTTCCAACACAGATACATCTCGTTTAGCTTCAGTGTCTAAGGGTTTAGATATATATTTTATTTAATCTCACTCAAAGAAACAAAAGATATGCTGCAAGTCTAGAAAGTCAGCCGTACAAAATATGAGTTATGGCTGGACAAAAGGCAGCTTAATGTAGCTTTCTGTGCCTGTGACATGTCACCTAATAGAAAAATGGGACTCTCCCTCAAAATATATGATATCCCTTATTGGACTAAGGCCCTCTGCACCGCATCCATCAAATCCGCCACCTGAGTCGGTTTCAAATGCTCATCATTCCCTAATGAACATGATCAATCCCAATGTTGGCTCACTTTGAACATCCTTCAAAGTCCCTCCCCCCCTCCCAATGCACAAACATGTTCCTTTTGCAAATCATCTCGTCTCGATGTCTTCACATCCATACACTCGGCAAACACTCGAACGCCCCCGCGCCAGCGACCATGCGTCAGCGAGGCTGCTCTTTGGGCTATGAAAACAAACATTGAAACAAATACACCTGCGACCGGGAGCGCTGAAGGAGGCGATGGCGGTGGTAAAAGGTGACAAAGAAAGACTGTAATGATGGGAGTTGAGAAACAGAAGGGACCCATCCTCTTCAATCAGGGCTCCATCTGAACTCCCAAAGTCCTTCTCTTCTCCATATTCCTCCTTCATTTGCATCTCTTTTATGTCCCTGCTCCACATTATGCAAAAGTGCATACTCTCAAAAAAAAAAAGTAGACCAGTTTGCAAAGTGAGTCGCTCCATTTCCCTTGCACTTTTTTAATCAATACCAGCCAGGGGAAGAGGGTTATGTGGTGCTCAGTCGCATTTATGATAACTAGAATATTTGAACTGTTCTCTTTGAACTGTAGTTACCTTGGAAACCAGCCCACAGGAGTTGCTGCTTTATAACAGTAATTACAATCAGTGGTCAGACAGGGTCGTGTGTTTACAGAACAAAGCACACACATCCAGTAAGTAGACTACTTTCTGTGTATCGTTCTATTTCACATAACTTTGTCAGCTAAGAGGCTGACAACCTTGAGGACCTTCATACTATATTAAAGAAGCATATATCCTTTAATATATTATAGGAGATGTTGAATTGTTTGTTGTCTGCTTTGGGTTTTGGAGGAGGGTTACAATCCATTCCATGGCTTTGTGATGCTCTGATGACCTGTGGAGCCAATTGTATGCACACTGCCAGGAAAGATGCAGCCTCGAGAACTTTAATAAACCGTTTGTGGCCCCTGATACTCTGGTTAGCGATGTCCATGAAATCTTGCTTCCCTTGGCCGTGGAGCTGATGACAAAGCGAGTGCCTGCAAGGCCTTCCCGCTGTTGCCATTTGTAATTTTTAGAAGTCATCATCCGAGGTGATCCGTCTTGATTGTGCCTTGGCAACTGTCATGCTCCACTAATGCACAGTGTGAGAGAGGGCATAAATACAACATCTTCCGGCAGCACTGATGTTTATCTTCCCTGCCTCTTGAATTTGCATTCCCACAGACACATTGTTACTCATAATGGCAGACATCAGAACACAGATTATCAGTGTGCATACATCTTTTGTTTTACAAGTGGCCAGGCAGGAACAAAGGATTTGAACATTCTGATGTGAAGACAGTTTATATGTAAAACATGCCCCCTCCATTAGGCTAAGGGAGCAATGTGATATCACTTATTGGAAACTATTATTATCCATAGATATTGGCAAACAATGCATGTTTAGGATACATGTTTTACCTTCCTCAAGGAGGCAATGTTTTTTTCTGTTAGTTGGCAGGATTGCGCGAAACAAACGATGAAGTATTTCTGCCAGTGCAAAGCATTTTGAATCCCTTACTTTTGAGTGATGCTATATAAATAAATGTACCTTGCTTTGCCTTTGAATTAACTAGGCATTCAAAATGTGTCTGTCCGTGCCTCACATTGTCACCAAACAATAACAGGTTATATTTACATACTCACCTGTCACAACTGTGATACCATCGGTGACATCACAGCAAGTGCAGTTCTCAGCAAGAGAAAGACGGGGAAGCAGAGATTTCTGGATTTGGTATGAAGTAGCCTAAACAAGCACCTATAGCTGTTCTGAGAATTCTCCTTCAATGGCTTAGAAGGTTAGAGAAGTTGGAATTCCTCCATCTGAAATCCCATTATGTGGTGAACACCAGGTACCAATTCTATAAATACTATGGCAACAATCTCTGGCCTTGTCATTCACTTTTCTAAAGTTTCTAAATAGACATTATATTTAAAGCCTCTCCTCTGTATTGTCAGTGGGTGTAGACCTCCTTCTTTTGTTACTGCATGCAAGTATGGAGTTTATAATGTATTTCAGTAAAGTGAGCTTAGCTTCTCATTGTCAGCCACTTTCATCTGCAGATTAGGTGCCTGCGTGGCCTCAGATTATATTCTGAGATTAGTGTGCTGTGACATAGTCTGTCTTGTACCTTGTTTATGTGTTTGTGTGTGTGTATGTGTGTATGTATGTGTGTGTCTGTGTGTGTGTGTTTAGTGGACTGGTTCAGTTCCCCATTTATCCATATTTATTGTGCACATAAAGATGTGTTATAAGAAAGATGCCAGGTTATTGTGTCAGTCATAGCTCATCAGAATTTATGTGTGAATTATGTGGTAAATCCGTATTTGCAATATGTATCAATAGCAATGTAAGACATTTGTGTGAAGCAAGACTTTCAAAGGTTATGAGTTTGATTCGCTGTTCTCCTGTCCTGTTTGTAGTAAGGCTCTTTCAAACCTGTGAGATGTGGGGAAATTATCAATCTGAAAGTAGCTTTAAACGTTACTGAGAGTCCTAGAAACCACAGGCGAGGTGGAAGTCACTTCTCTAAAGAGATTGATGAATCGCACAGCAGCACGCTTCACTGACAGTATCAAATTAATGTGATCATGCAGATAATTAAAGCACACAAATCAGGGAGATTAGACCTACGGAGAAAATGACAGGATGCATGCTGGAGTCTTGGACTCATGACTGTATGGTGAGTCAAAGGAGTGGGAGATCTGGTCAAGGATGGGGGCATGTTGAGAATTGTGAGTCACTACAGGCAGACGTGAAGATTTAGATAAAACAAACCATAGGTCAGATTTGTGTTTATTGACAGACTACAGGCCAGACTCAAAGACACCACCCAGGTACCTTTATAAGTGTTTGCTCTAGCCTTGAGACGGATAGAAAAAAAAGAAGTGCTGAGAAGATGTACTTCTTCATCCCTGCAATGTGTTTTTTAAAAATGGACGAGACCGGGCCCCTGCAGGGTGAGTGCATGATATTTTTTATTTGACTTATTTCCTGATTGTCGTTTCAATAGGATATGTAAGGATAACTTGATTAAGTATCTAAATTCACTCTTTTATCAAAAATGTGTACCACCTGTCACCTTTGGCAGCGCTACCAGTGGATTAGAGGCAGATAAAAAATAAACCTCTCACTCATCAGCCTCCCCGGGTTTCTCGCTCCGATACTTCCTCTTCCCTACCACTGACGACTACCTGCAGCAATGCCCCTAAAAAAATTTGATACTGTGGCCAAGCAAACCCCAACAAACACCTCCCTAACTCCTCCATATTCCAAAGCCCTCCTGTGCTTCTAAATTGCTAGTGTAAAATGGCAAGGACAGAGGGGTAATAGTTTTTGATAATGATCCCGGGCTAAGCTTTGGTGCTGTGTGGCCACATGCCGCACAGACAGAATGCTGATTATTTCTCTGAAGTGGGCTGGATGTGTGTCGGTAACGGTAATTTCCAGGCCCTGATTGGCAAAGAGCGATGAAATTGGGGGCAGTTAGCACCGAGGGGAAAATAGTGCTGAAGTGTGTGGAAATGCCGCATCCGTCCAATGGTAAACAAATTATCTGAAGTGAAATGACAACATTAGGGGATGCAAATTGCCCGTCCACATTATGAGTATGGCTCTGTGCACAGGCTTTAACTACCTTCTTCCCCCCTCCCTGACCAATAGAAACAACTGGCCAGTCCTTATCGAAGATCTTTGGCTTCACCTACGTAAACACACGGCATTCAATCAAATCCACCGTCAATCTAGACATAGTCAAACACATCCAGAGAGTGGCCACGGACATTATCAGTCCATATACAGTGTTTGTTTTACAAGTGGACAGGCAGGCATAAAGGATTTCAACATTCTGATGAGGAAGACAGATTGATAGTAATACATGGCTCCTCTAATGGACTTGATGGAGCTTCATGAAATATTCATTATTGGTTACTATTGTTGTAACATTGCCAGCTGCATCTGAGGGATTACATTTTGATATTAATGAGGTTGCCCTTGTTACAAAAGCCGAGCTGATCCGAGGAATACCTCATCATTCCAAGTAACAATTTGTGTTAAACCTTGGTGAAAGCAGGTGAGAGAAATTTGAATTCCAGCGTCTGAATTCCCTGATATTACAGAGAATACTAGTTACCACCCACAGCAGTCCCATGATAGTAAACACTATGTCAAATATTTGAAGCCTTGTTATTCATGTTGTTCCTTTCCTCTCTAAAAGTATGCATTTGCAATGGGATTCTATTACTCAAATATCTAAAGGTAAATAAATCCGTAGAGATATAAAAATGCAGAAAATATCTTTTTTTTTATATAAATTTAATTACTAGCATTTATCATTGAGAATCTTTCTCTTTAATAAGCTGAATGTTGTTGAAAGGTTTTATATATGGCGATTGCAAAGCCAGACATAAACTGTGCCAGCCCCTTTTACACGGCCTATTCAAGGTGTGAATGTCTGACCTAGGCGAACACAGAATTGGTGTTCACAGTATCACAACATCACGGTGGCAACAAAATGTTGTCCATTCAAATGGAAAACAGCTTTTCTTCATTGCACTTTATTGAGAAAAACATTATTGAATACAATCGCCAATTGACAACATGCCGACATCAAATGCAGATAGCTGCGTGGTAAAAATCTGCAGTGTGTCTTTAAGTAAAAGCGTCTGGTTGTAGTAAACACAGGTGGATAAGCTCTTATGAAAGATTTGCACAACAGCATATAGTGTTCGGATTAACAAATCCAAAGAGTTGTAGTGAAACAAAGTTATATAATGAATCTTCCCATACAGTATATGAAAACAAAATAGGTAGATAACCTTATTTATAATCTATTCGTATCTCAGGTTTGCCTGATGCTGAGTGAGAAAACCCAAGGGACTGTCTGTTGTCTCTAGCGACAGACACAAGGTGTTTCTGATCTGTGTGCCCAAACATTTACAGAACCTGAAGTCCCCCTGAAGTCCAAGCTCATTTGTCTTACAGCAAACTGTCATGTCTAGTTTTTCCATTTTATTATTTATTTATTACTCATTTATTTGAACCGAGCTCTTGAGTAAACCCCATTAGGATGCTTAATAAAGCGTTGTTAACGTGGATGTTCAGCGCTGCGGGCACCTCCGCCCCTATTCCCCCTCCTATTACTGTCAGGGATAAAGTCTGCAAAAGGATGCGCTTGATTCTTAATTGAGCATTTTGGTTGTGAAAATATTTTTCATGAATAAGTGAAGGGACGGGAGTAGTCGTCGCTCCGTTGCGTGTCATGGCTGGCGGAAAATAAAGATGAGGTAGATTAGGGAGGGGCACTTTTTTTGCCAACAATGAGATGCCCAGTGAAGGATAAATCTGACAGATGTGACAGAGATTTATTCCGTGTGGAGCCACCTTGATGTAAGCCCCAGCCCTCCCAAACACATCACCTCCATCTCTCCACCGCGGTGTCTCATGAAGACTTAGCCAGGCTTTAAATTGAATGAAGGAGGTCACGTTTTAGCCGCTCAGGTGACAAGTACGAGCTGGTGTCAGTTTAAGGTTATATTCACTGTCACCAAAACAAATGCTCCATCAGTCGCCTCTTGCCACACGTCCCCCTTCCTTCGAATATTCTCAGCAAGTTGCTCTCTACACAGGCCATATATGGGTGATGTGAAGCTCAGTGAAACACCTAAACATACAACCCGAAGCACAACTGAATATATTTGCCCGGTGTAAAGGATAGACAACAAATCTCGCTAGTTGCTGTGCAGACTAGTAAAATAGATCTGTTGTGTCTTATCCACAGGTTGGTGCTCTTGTCAGTGTGTGAGACGCTTTGGTTGGTTATTATTGATATTCAGGCAGGCCTGGGGTTGACCCATGTGTTTAGTAGTAATAATATAATATAATTTCTATGAATAGACTCAGCATGTGAATAAGCAGAATGTATAGGTGAGGCAGAGGTTTGAGCAGGCTCTGGTTGCCTACAGGTAAACAGTCTGTGCAAAGGCAGAACAGGCAGAACACATTAACTGAAATGCACCGAAATGTTAACAGAGATTGGCCAAAATATCGTCTGCACCCCTAAAACACAGACAACTCGACTCTAGTTGGACTGTAAGAAGTGTACGGTGAAGTCTTGGCCCAGTCAGAGGTTAACAGGGAGAGACTCACATCCACTAACATGAACAACATTTAAGAGACCGCGTGCATCCATGCACATTTAATAGAACAGGAGATATAGATTATGGAGTTCAGGGATTTGAGTACATTTGAAATTGTTGGATCTGTTGTGCTGACACCAGGCTCTGCTTTCCATAATCTGACACCAAATCTTTTTTACACTAAATTACACATGAGGCCAGGAAAGGAGGACAGGAGTGAGGACATAGGCGGGTTGGAGTATGCAACCATTTATTCTGCCAACACAGAGATCTCTCTATTGTTAAATCAATTTCAGCAAAGATTGAACTGTTTGATAATATCAGTCATGACTGAGCAAATACAAGATTCCCTGAGAGTTTCAGTGTTTTCTCTAAAACATGCTAGGGGATCCGTCGAGTAGCTGTCCATAGTGTGCTTCATCTGCGGGCTGACTGGGTATAGCACAGTACAGCTGAGATAAGCTCCTCACGTGGGAGCACAGTCAGGGCCGAACAAAGCTGTCTAGCTTTGAAGGGCAATACATATGGTGAGATAAAGTATCACCACGGCAGCATCAGCCACAATATACATGCACCTTTACAAAGGCCTGGTTGGCCAGGGAGAAGCTGTCGAGTCTGAAAAGATCAGTGCAGTAAATGCCTTGTAGCGCTCCTGAAGTTGCTTTAGGATTAGATGTACATTAAAATGAGGCGGGGTACAGGATTGTGTATGTGTGTGTGTGTGTGTGTGTGTGTGTGTGTGTGTGTGTGTGTGTGTGTGTGTGTGTGTGTGAGTGTCTGTGAGTGTGTGTGTGTGTGCGTAGCTAGTGTTACACAGGGAGGAGAGTATAAAAAGCATGAATCAATTTGAAAACTTCTTAGACCAGCTTCCCATCATGAGACCCAGTTCATTGCAGAAAAGTGACTGGACGAGATTGTAATGGCATTTTCTACTTTAACGAAAATCAGTTTATTGTATGACAACGGTCTATCCTCCGATGTAGTTTGCAATCATTCAACAAAGCTAATCAGTGTTCTTGTCTACAAAAGGATAAGGAATTTCCTGTGAATATAAAAATGTAATATTCAGGGAACTGCATTAGATAACTGCAATTTTATATAAAAATGAAAAATGAAAGTGGACTTACCTGCTTTCTTTGTCCTGCATATTGTAATTTACTAAATATTATTATATTATCATTTTTTAAATAATTAGGCTAGAAAACATGTATGAGGCTAATTCAGCATAAGAGTATCATGCTTCTGTTTCTATGTGCACATGTTTGTACTACTACACATTACAATAAGAAGGAAGGATATTTCATTGTTGCCTTAGCCCGGGAGGTTAAGGATTTGTCTACGATCGTTTCTTTGTATGTTAGTCAGCAAAGTTACCCAAAACTACTGGACTTATCATCACAAAACTTGCTGGAAGGTTGATTCAGATAGGTGGCAGGTCCATGATTATTTTCTAACTTTCCTCAACATTGCGAGATAGGCCGTTTTCTTTTAACCGTTATCAGGCATGTTCAGGGAACACAAATGTATGAGTATGTGTGTAATTTGTTGCAGATTGCTAAATGGAGCATATAAGGTCCCCTTAAATCCAATCAAGCTAAATTAAATTTCACTCATAATTTTCATCAAGATCCACAAAATATTCCCTGGGATAAAAACAACCAAACAAACAAACAAAAAAGGTCTATCTCACAATATTAAGAAACTTCTCTGACCCATGTCATATTTTCCATCAAGTTTCATGGAAATCCGTTGATTTATTTTTGTGTAATTCTCCTTGGCAGAGGTGATAGAAATCCAGATCTAGTGAATTTAAATATGATTTTATAGGGGACTGTTGGGCTTTGGCAAAGGTATGGGCCATTATTGTGGAGGACAAGATAAGATGATCCTTTATGAGTCCCACAGAAGGGAGACACAGACTCAGGAACTATCTCAATAAAATGTAAAAGACGGAAAAGATACTTTCAAACCCTAGCTGCAATGTGTGCTTGTAAGTCAGGCTGCCTGTATGAATTTGTGTGTGTTGGGGCTTTGGTTGACAGGCAGCCTGCCGATGTTTCTAACCTCACATCAGCACCACTCTGTACCCTCCACTCTGATCCACAAAACTACCCCCTCCCCCATTAACACACCCTCTGCCTCTAATGGAGTTCACTGCAGTCCACTTTCTGCCTGAGCATGTCGGAGAGGAGTGCAGCTAATAGCGGTTGCACAGTTGGAATACATGGGTGTGAACTTGAGCTAATGTATGCCACTAGAGCAGTGTTGGCAGATAAGATTGTGTTATGTGCAGCGGTGTGTATGGGCCCAGCCCATCTGTACAGTGACATCCCTCGGTAATGAACAAGCTGAATCGTGACGGCTGTCTCTTAGCGCTTGCTTCAGTCCTGGTGCCGCGCCGACACCTTTGACACATGTAGAGTGGCTTGTTTCTGTATCTTGACGAGTCTAAGAATAGCCCAAACATGTTATCACCCTATAGGGTTCTTTCAACATGAGTTTAACAAGATTTTTCCATGAAATTGGTGGAAATTGGCAGATGTTAAACTTTTCTTTCTTTGTAAAACCCTAAATTTCTCTCCGCTTCGATTTTAATTTTCTGTAAATGCTCTAACTGATTATATAAAACATTTTTTTATGATACTTAATGAGATCTAACCCTTTGCTTCTTATTTTGTTCTCCAGGGGCAGAGGCCGTGTTTTCCCAGCAGCCACAGGACCTGGTGGTGGTGGCGGGTCAGCCTGTCACGTTACCGTGCACAATCCCTGGTTACCATGGCGTAGTCCTGTGGATCAAAGATGGCCTAGCGCTGGGAGTTGGCAGAGACCTCGCTGGTAAGAAGCAGCATTTATCCCCCTGTCAACCTGTATTTCTCTATCACTCTCACTTCCCCTCCATTAATTACCCTGGGTAATACAAAGTAACTATCATAATCAAATGGTTGATTTTTCTCATCCAAAGCTTGTTCATGTCAACATCTGACCCTTTGCCAAATACATCACTCCATAGCCAGATAAAAGAGGCCTCATAATGGTGTGCTACAATAGAAGTATTACATTATGAGTGTTGCAATTACATCATACAACACCAGAATCAAAGTCATTTTGGTCTTTGTGTTTGATGCAGACCAAAAATCCCTTATAGTGTGTTTGGAACAGAAGCACAAAAGTCCGAATGAAAATGTGAAATCAGTGGTGTCAGTGGTCTTTCTGGTGCTTCAGGCTGCAAAATGGCTCTTTGAAGAGTAGCCGGCTTCCTCTAATTACACTGCACCTCATGTGTCACCGCTTCAATTGTTTAATTTGGAGTAAAAGTGATCACTGCGCAGTCATTTAGGAGCCTGTTGTTCCACCAATCGAGGCTTTATGTCCATCCCTGACCTTGATGAATTTCAAGGATAAACATCACTCGCCAACATAAACATTTACAACCTTTTTAAGCACTGGGCTATATTGACTAGAGAAATCTATAAAAGTAATGTTTACCCATATCATTTATTGAAATGATCATTAAAATTCTTCCAAAACAGACTCATTTGAATCTGTACACACCAGGATGTACTGTATTACTCTGCATGGGGCACAGGCTTTGTTTTAGAGCTGTTTAATTGACCTAGAACACCTTTCAGTCTCTGACCATCACGGAATTCAATGCAAAACGACCCAGTATGTGCAGCCGTTTTTTTTAACACAAAAGTCTCTGATGATCAGGAATGATTAAATATGTATTCCACAAGAGATTGAGGATCTTCTACCCTCTGACCTTTACCAAACACTCTTAGAGGGCTTCCCTGTCACTGGTGTGGTCTGTAATTAAACCTCAGTGGCTGACAGAGCCCCAGTAAAGCCATCCTATTCCTTTTTCACGTCCTTATCTGGCCCTAGGGAGGCTGAGAGGTTGCAGTAAACAATGGTCCTGCAGCCTCCGAGTCTCCTTTGGAATAAAAGGGGGCAGACAGGGGGAGAGTGCTTACTGGTTGCAAGAGACAGAGAATGAGAGGGCGGAGGACGGAGCACCATTTTATTTCGGGTCAGAGTGAAACTGCAGATGCAGACTTTGTTTTATCCTCTTGTATTTTATTAATTTAACAAGACAAGACAAAGAAATCTCATTTCAACTACGCGAAAAGTCGGAGGAAAGGATGCAGAGAAAAAAAAAATGAGGTTGGATAACAACACTCAAAGGAAACTACGGTAGATCAACCTTTTATAACACGTATGTGAATAGTTTAACAGTAATGGACAGAATGCAGTATATAGTCCTGACATTGGATTTCTCCACAACCAGGCCCGAGATATGGAGTCAAAGTGATCCTTCTCTCTTAAATTGTTTAGAAAACCCACAGGGGTTCTATGAGAACGAATAGTTGCCTGCCCTGAAAAGATAGGTTGCTAAAATCCACAGCATGATACGGACAGCGGCTGAGTGCCTTCTATTTAGACAGATGACACTTTTCAAAATAAAAGTGCTCCACAGCTGTCCTTTTTATCACCCCTGCCTACATAAACAAGCAGTGCATGCAGTAGTAAAAAGAGTGAAGGTACGTCCACGGTAAGAATGAATGAACGGAAAGTGGCAACTGTATACATAAAAAGTGCAACGAATCAAATGTTGCATGGAGCATTTCAATAATATAGGACTGCTTGGCTATTCATAGAAAGAAGCTTGCGTCGGCAACGGCATGCTCCGCCTGGGACCTGGTTCCATTCACGGGAGCAGTGATTAAACCGAGAGAACACTTTTACCATTCAGTGCAAGAAATCACAGCACAAAAGCCAATGATTCCTATCTGTCCCTGAATTTCCTATTCACTCCCTTTTGTGTTGCGCTTTTCCACTCTAATTAAAGAAAAGTGAAGTGGTCCCACAGCAGCTCGGAACATACCAATCAATGCCATGCATATGCATGACAAAGAATGTTATCTGCCAGGCGTGACGATGGCGACAATAGACGGAGCTATAAGTGAATTCTCCTGGTGCATGCATGCTAAAATGAAGGAAGACGTGTTTGTGTACATCATGCCACATAGAGAAGCTGACAATTCTACGTTGTCAGTCTCATCTCATGAGAGCAGATTGAGCACCGGTCACCTGTTCACAGCTGCAGCTAACCTGTTTCTATCCCCTGGTGGTAACACTGTGTGAAACATTTTGTAGGTGAATGGTATAAATCACTAGGCCACGCCTCAAGTGTCTTAACTGACACACACACACACACACACACACACATGCACTACGCCATTGATCTAGCCTCAGGACTGAGACCTCAAGAATCCATTGCCTGATGGATTCATTACTCCTTAATGGGCCTATTTTACATTGTTTGCTTTGGGTAACATATTTTGTCTTTGAAAGTCGCTGAGATCTATGATCAATGGCCCTGTGTATGCACATATCAAATGTGCACAAGCGATTAGTCTTAATGTGTACCAGAATCATTTCAGGACTATCGACAAAAAACATCATTAAGGTGCTCATAAGGTGGCAGAAACATATTACAGTATGTTTACGTTCTCTGAAAATGAGATCATAACATTATTATCACTTACTATCCACCACTAATGCAGATGACTTCCTTTTTGGATCCGGCTAATGCAGGGAGATGGAACTGGAACAGAGCCATGTCCTCATACAGCAAAATTATTCTTAGACTGCCAGAGGCGCAGATGAGGTAATTGGCCAGATCATCTGTTTGTGTAACAGAAATCTGCAGATAGTTTATACCTTGCTACAATTAAGACAAGCAAAAAAATGAATGTGCACATGAATTCATCTCTGTTTCCGGCGATATGCATTTTAAAGACTCGCTAGGTGGAGTCAAATCAAGGTCACCTCCCTCAGAACGTACAATGATCATTACCCTTGTGATCCGCAATAGCATTATTGCTTTCAATCTCATCAATGAAAATAGAATTGAAGCAAAATGGTTCTCCTGGTGACCTTGTGGGCATAATGGTGCTTCCTCTATTTTAGGCGCTGTTTCTGTGCATGAACACATGGAAAGCACTTCTTGACTCAATGGTTATTAATATTAATAATGGAAGCTTTTAGTTGTAACCAGCTCCCTATTAACCCTTTTACATCTACAACCTGTATCGTCTGAGCCCTGCCATAGCTCATGTGTGTGACACATCATAGCCAGGGAATTCAAAGAATTATATATAAATCTCATTGTTTCCCCACAATGCACTGGTCCAGCTTACATGTCATCTTTTAGTTAGCTCAATGCTTATTTAGGCTCCCTCACCATGTCTTCTCATCAGGTGTAATAATTAGGTTTAGTCCTTTGTCCTCCCACTGTATAGACCCACCAGTAGGTGGATGAAGTGCAGAGAGTGGCTTAATCGGCTGTTACTCCCCCCACCAGCATAAAATGAGCCCACTTCATGCTCTATTAAAGGCAACTGGATTCAATGAAGCAACAGTCTGTATTTGGACCTTGAGCATAGTGTTCTTTCTTTGCCATAGACATATTCAAGGGGTTGAAAGCTGTTATACGGCTGCCCAGTTTGTTTTGAGCACTAAAACATATAACCAGTCTGTAAAATCTTTACAGTGAAAGACTGGATTGTTTGGAGATCTCTGAAGTGAACATGAGTCATTGGTTAGCTGTTACTGAGAAATCAATACTTTACTCTCCAACATTTGTTGGCATTGACAAAACAGTTGGATGGGTGCTGATGGACTATTTTTTGAGGAAATGACAAGTCTGTGAGTCAAAAGAATTAAGTTTTATTTTGTACAAAGCACAAAGTAAGAGTGAGTCTGGCCTTGTTCTACTGTAAAAATCATCCAATCCTCTCCACCAGTTCCATAATGGAAATTCTTCACGTTCTTTTTTTTGTGTAATTCTTTACCAGCAGACATTCTCATTTCACTCCACTGTACTGGATCCCCAATAATTAGAAAGATGGAGTGAGAGAAAGAGAAAAGGGATAATCTGAGAGGAGCAAATCCAAACGCATGAGGAATAACCCATAAAGCGTTCTTCTTCTTGCTTATTTGCCCCAGCGGAGAGATGCACTTCACAGCGCACTCGCAATGCATATTATGATGATAGTTAAGGGGATATTTTCAAAAAATATCTCACCTGCCTAAAATGCCCAGGTCTCATGGATATTGCTATGCTTTCTTGCATTATTAAACTATAAATCATTTCACAGAACAACACTGAAACAACTCAAACTCGAGTTTGCTCCCGTTTACGGTTGCAGTAAAATCATCATTCTCCAGAATGTAGCATCCTCCACCGCAGCTCCTTATCGTGCCAGGTGTCCCATAAAACATGTATTAAAAATGCATTGTGAGGAAAGGAACAAATGAGCAATCAAAATCGAAAATACATTCACCTATAAAGTAATCTATTACTCACCAATGAGCTATTTCAATGCAGCTCAATTAAACTCAACATGCTTGTGCAATGTAATATGGGCACATGCTTTTTACCAATTAAAACGTGTTTACTGATTAGAACTGCATGATATGAACTGCGTCTATTCAGAAGGCATCTGTGTTTCTGTTCGATTCTGTTGTTGATGAAAGTATGCAAAGATTTTAAATGACAACTTTACCATCTTGCTTTTAACAAATAAAAAGGATTGTGAATATGAACAGGATTAAAACTAACCAAACAAATGTGTGTGAGCTGCAGGTTATCCTCGTTACACGGTGATTGGCGACCATGGTTCAGGAGAGCATCATCTGCGTATCCAGCGGGTTGAGCTGATGGATGACGCTGTGTTTGAGTGCCAGGCCGTCCAGGCGGCCATGAGGTCCCGTCCCGCCCGTCTCACTGTGCTGGGTGAGTCCAAAATAAACACACACACACACACATTTTTCAAACAACACTAACGAACTGGCAGCAACCACCTCCAGTAACTGTGGTTCAAAGCAACACATGGAGATGGCCTCACCCACTCTTTAGTTTTTCAGTATTTCTTCAATATAACTGTTGAAGTGTTTTTGAATACTTATTACTCAAATTACATACGTTTTCGTTATCATTCTTTTTCTTTGGAAAAATGTAGCGAAATCTGATTTCTGCTTTCATTTGTCAACACACTGAGATGGAGGTACAGGTGTCTTGAGAAGATGCAGCATATTCAAATATTTAACCCAAATCTACAATTTTGATTAAAGGGCTTTGTGAGTCAATATCAACAATTGTGTATTATTCATGTAATTTCATTAATAGCAATACAGCAAATGTTCAATATATATTGACATATTGCTTATGCATTGTGCATAGTGAGGACATATAAAACGTAATTGATTGACATCAGATTGTTTTTGCCGATCTCTGCTCATAATGAGCTTAATACCATAACCAGGAGCAAGGCCTTTGTTAAACTTGAAATAAATAATAATCTGACATCTATCTTGAGAATTATCGATATAGGCTGATATGAATATTTGTATCTTTATAAAGGTTTAGGCCATCTTGTCCAGTCTGACTTGATCCTTAGCACTGGGCAGAAGCAGCACCAGAGCTTGAGGGGCTCGGATAAAAGTTGGCGCTTCACAAATCTTTGATTTCCATCCTAGAGCCTTAGTTCTCAGCTTTCTCATGAAATGTCCACCGCAAATCCTGAGACAGCAAGATGTATTTGGATTAAAATGTTTCCATATGGCAGCCGGTGTCAATATGATTACTGTAAACTTGAGTGGTCGCAAGCTCTTAATTTATCTTAATGGGTTATCATTCACCTTTGCCATTCCTGCCCTACTGGCTAACAAGAGTAGAATCACGTCTTGTTCCCAGGCCCCTTCAAGTATCCTGCTTCTTCTCTTGAACCTCAGATACTCCACTGGAGTCAATGACAGAGTAAAAGAGAATGAGGTGAGGGAAAAAAGGCTTTTTAGAGGGAGAGAGGGGTGTCTGCCGCGCAGTATCCTCGCCATGAGCGACTGATCCGCCTTATTGATCCAGCCTAATGAAAAGTGAAACTAATGATTTGTAGGGGAGAAGGCAGCAGGAGAAAAAAGGAGAGGGGGAGACAAATTGCGGCGTAACATTTCTCTGGCTTTCAAGCTCTCCTGCAAATGGATATGAGTGAATAATTACGGATACTTCTACAGAGAGCTAAAAATGTCTGTAACGACTGCACTTCCCTACCTTCTGCTACTGTCCATCTTTCTGGGCTTACTCAGATTATTCGGCGTTTAGATGCTCTGACATGGAGCTTCTCACAGAAAACCTTGCTATTGGATCAAGGCGTCAAGTAGAGGAGGGAAAATCATTGTCAATGGACTTGATCAATTCTACTTTGGTCAAAGGGCATATAAGGGCATTTTAGTTTGTAGTATTAATACTGCACAAATACCATACGTAAGGCCCATTTCTTTAAATTATTAGAGTACGCATAGGAGTATGACAAGGACAATTTTTTTGAAAACATTCCCATGCAAATAGCTTCCATACTCAGCATAGGGTAGAGCGGGGTAATGTGGGACATCGGGTGATGTGAAACACCCCCTGTATCTAGGCAACGGAACACATTTGTGGTCATGTGACTATTATGTTTAAAAGCCCCTCCCATTCTCCCCTTGCCATGAAGGAGAAGTTGGTGCTGGTGCTGTGGAAAGTATGTTTTTTCACAAAAAATTGTTTTTTGCATGTAAAAGTAAATTTTCTTGCTTTGAACTTAATCAACTGTTGTGTCAAAACAAATTGATTCAGGTAGAAAAAATTATATCATACATGTTGATGAACTTCCAACATATAAAACCATGTGATTGATGCTAGCTGAAGATTAGCCTGAATTGCTAAGAGATGTTGTTTTTCTAAAATTGTGGCTTCGGGGTAAAGTGGGACAAATGCTGTGGGGTAAAGTGGGACAGTGTCTCACTTTACCCCACCATGAAGCACAAGTTAAGTTTAGTCTTAAACACATTCAAGTGTTATATTACATTATATATGTTTTATTTTTTATGTAATAAACATTGTAGAAAAGCCATCATGCCAAGAAACTACACCAGGAAGACAACCTGGGGCCAAACACCCCTCGCAGAGATTGAGAGTGCAGCGGAGGTCATGCAAGGAAAGAAGTCCTTAAGAAAAGCTGGAAGGGATAGAAATATTGATAAGACAACCCTCAAAAGATTCATAAAGAAAAAAGAGAAAGGGAAAGTAAACTCAGTAGCCTGGGGTGCAGTAGCTGAGGTAAAGAGAATATTCACAGATGAGATGGAGGAGGAGCTTGCCAAACACTTGAAACAACTAGCTGACCAGTTCCATAGCCTTGCTCCAGTTAAGTGCCGTGAACTGGCATTTGAATGCGCAGAGAAAAACAATATCCCTGTCCCTGCCAATTGGACAGAGAAACAATGTGCAGGTAAGCTAGGATGTGCAAGAGATCACATGAATCATAATAATCATAAATGTGCTTAATTGACCAATCCCCATGATTCTGTTACTAGTCCGATATTAGTGGTTGTCAATCTAGCTGTCGGGATTTTAACTATTGCAACATGTGTTGTTATGGTAGTTTTAAAGTGGAAAAAGTAGCCGGGGTAAAGTGGGACACAAGACCACTTTTTTTTAAATAATCATATTTTCACTACCCTTTGTCCTGAAGACATTCTGATCATTTCCATTGCTAGAAAACATCCTGAATTAATGGAAAATGTTTAAATTTTACTGATATATCAGTTTAGCTTGCCTAGAGGGGAGCAAATGTAAAAAATGTCCCACATTACCCCACTCTCCCCTATGCAAATAATACTTTGTTTTGGTTTGAATCCCTTTGTCACTGTGCTTTCGTAATTTGGAAAGCCCCACACTGATTTGCCAAAGCTTGTCTTAGGACTGCAAACAACATACAGCAGCATGAAGTTCAGTACTTGGCCCCACTGAATTTAAATTAGCAATGAGAAAGAGAATGCCTTTTTTTGAGCGTGGATGGATTGTGAGGGGGTTTTATCATTTCTTGCAAAAAACCTGAATAGAGGGTGTGTGTTTAATCCCCTGCCGAGGCAAAGCTGACTCCAGAATGCACTTCCCAGGTGGAAATCCAGGCTGACGTACTCACAAGGTAATGGAGGAAATATATGCAAGGCCTGTGTCCCTGCAAACACCAAGCTGTCAGTTACTTTCCAGTGGTGACGGAGAGTGTCTATCGACTTGGAAAACAGCTATGGCCCCACACACCTGTGCAAGAACACACTCAAACGTGCACACACAGACACACACAATTACAATTACATGCACGCCTATGTCCACCAGTGCAAATGTACTCACACATACACCTCCCTCCTCCTAGCTGACAGCAGAATAAATCTAAAACTCTATCCTCTATCTTATATAAGTCAATATCAGCCCCAACTCCTCGATGTGCCGTATCAGAAGGACAACTCTCCTCTTGACTTAGATAGGCTCGGGAATAACATAACTCAAATATTTTCTTCTAATACAGACAAAAAAACGTTATTTAAGAATAAAAACTTCATGTTTTCCATTTTCTTTGCTTTTCCTTCTAAGGACTTGCTGAGTTTGTCCTTGAAAGACAAACAGGTCACGTGACTTAAACGATGCGGCAGCATTGACCCTGACTACAAGAACATGGGTTAGGGTTATTAAAGTAGCTAACAAATGCCTATCAAATTGTTTTATATATTTTAATATTAAGTTCATATGTAATTAAATTAAAAAGAGGAAAACAAAAGCCACATTTTTCTAACATTTAGGAACAATAGTGAGATTGTCCCCATCAACAAGCTCGGACAACAAAAACTGACGGTGAACTTCAGCCATCCAAGCGTTTACATGGCTCGCAGGCTTAGCCTCAGATGCCAAAGGAGAAGCAAGGTCTTGTGAATTAGTCATGAAGGAAGAGAATGGAGGGTTTTAGGTCCAAAAAATACCCCTGAGGCTAATTATATCCCTCACAGCAAGTTGGAACTGCTCCAGACCTTTGCTCTAATCTTTCTACCTTAGGTTTGGGACCACTAGAACAAAGGGAATGGAGGTCATCGTTTTTTCATAAAGGTCTTTGGCCCCCCTCTCCCAAAAAATAGTAGGGGAGAGCCGGGTAATCTGAGACATTGTTTACATTTACTCCCCTCTAGGCGATCTAAAATAGTATATCAGTCAAATTTATTTTCAGGATAATCTTCAGCTAGCATCAATCACAGGGTTTTATATGTTGGAAGTTCACCAACATGTATGATACAAGTTTTTGTACCTTAATCAATTTGTTTTGACACAACAGTTGATTAATTTCAAAGCAAATTTTTGTGAAAAAACATAATTACCACAGCACCAGCACCAACTTCTCCTTCTTGGCAAGGGTGGAATGGGAGGGGCTTGAAAACATAATGGTCACATGACCACAAATGTGTACCGTTGGCTAGAAACAGGGGATGTCTCACATTACCTGATGTCTCACATTACCCCGCTCTCCCCACGTAGGTATTTTTTTTAAATATAAGTTCTTCTGTGTGTATTAATACAAGGGATCTCGTTCATTTTGATCTGTAAGTAAGATCAATGAAATATTATCTTACAATATTATGAGAATTTTGAAGAACTGTCTCACAATGTTATCCGCTCCTTCCCGAAATCCTTCCCCATCTCTCCACAGAGTAGTTTTTGCAGTATCCTGCTAACAAAATACACAGAAAAAAACACAATCTCCATGGTGGGATAAATGTACCTCCATTTATTGACTCATTCCTCTCACTTCAGTGTGAGTCATGGAAGTTTCTTCCACTCTCTTATTCTTTATCTTTTTCTTCTCTTTAAGTCACTGAATGATTTCTAGTTAACTCAGAGGCATGGATTTCTTTGACGATTACGTTTTCTTAATTTATTGTGTTGAAAGGATACACAATTAATTTGCAAAGTATTACAGAGAGTCTTTGTGCGCCAATGTTATCTCTCTAGATTGAAGTTTAAAATGGCCTAACAGGTATTTGGCAAAGATAAACACCAAAGATAACAAAGTGGTCAATATGATTTATCACTTTTGCACACATTTCCATAAAAAAATAAGCCAGCTGAATTGTTGCTCTCCCTTGTGTAATAAATGCAGGTTTTCTCACATAAACTGACCTTCAGTTTAATTTAAGGCTCAAAGCATACACATTACCTTTTTTCACTTCGAGGGCAAGCAAGGGTGTTTTAGCAAGGCTTAGCCTTAGATACATTTTAAAACGTTTTCATAATTTTCTCTATTATGTTCAAGCTCTGCTTGGGACCGGGTCACAAGAGTCACACACATACGGACTGTGATCAGGCAGAAGCTGGGAAATGCTTTCAGAGGTTAATCTTACTCAAAGCAAATAACCATAGGTTACAAAGCTTGACTCTTCATATGCTGAAAACATTTCCCTTTACTTAAAACACACGGCCATGTTAAGTGCTGTATGAGGCCAAGAGGAGTTGTTTTCTTTTGTCCCCTTTATACACACGATTGCTCCTGGGGGATGACAGGCTTTCCAGCACAGCGTTTTGTTAGTTTTATATTTGACCCCATTATTTTCAAACCAATACCTCGTACCCTCCATTGTTGTAATGAGTTGAACATTCAGTTGTTGCAGAGGGGGGTGAAAGATCTTTCAAAATGACAGGCAGTTCATAAATAGAGTGTGAGCTGGTCCTCTAACAAACATTGTTGATGGATCATTGTGTGCAAGCTAGTTGTTTCCCTTTCCTGCATTGTTAATGTTTTGGACTCGTGCTTCAGCGACAATATTCATGTACACAAAAGCCCAAGGGTATCTTTTGTTAATGTTTCTTCCAATTGCCAAAGCTGAATCAGCCATTTCTGTGGATAAGTCTGAATTCATTATTTTTCAAGGATCATGCTGCCATCCTTTTAGTAATGGAAGTGAACTTTGAGGGCAGAGTTAAAAAAAAAAAAAAAGAAAGAATCTCCTGAGGAATTAAAAGTTCTCATTCTGAAAACATGACAGAAACTGTTCCACACAGTCCATGAATGTGTATTTTGTCCAAACCACGATCCATGGCGTTCACTCTGCTCTCTGCTGAGAGCGTGTGAGCTCTTTCACTGCTAATTTAACCAGTGATGCTGTTCACAGCGAGTGGGAACTGCTGACTAATGATGGGTCTGTAATAAAAGACATGGTTTGCAAGTGTTGTCCTGACTATGTAACAACGAATGCAGTTTGGCTGTTGTTGCTTCTTGGGAAAACATTTCTCAGTAAAGCAGTGGCTCTGTACGTTCTGTTTGTCTGTTCACCTGAGCTAGGAGTACTGGAGCATGCAGTGTTTCAGAGGAGCTTCTGTAGAGCTGTGTGACAGCTCAGCACGGACAGAGGTAACTTTAATTACTCCGCTACTTAATGAGAGGTGTTAGCTTTATTACCTCACTGTTAATCACAGAACATAGCAGTAAGCTTTTTGGGTGTGAGTACTGTGTAGATGCACATACTTTTGCTTACCTTTTTCAACCATTTTAGATACTAGAAATTAGCTATATCCCTCTTAATCAGTGTTGCTGTTGAAATTGTGAGTGCATACGTAGTGGTGGACCACGATCAAGGTGGCAGCTGATGGTGGGTCCTGATGGCTATAGTGGACAATGATTGTGGACTATGGTGACTTACGATCGTGATTGTGGATCATGATCATGGTGGCTGCTGACAATGGACTATATTTACAACAGGATTGCTTGATATACATTATGTATACTCCGATACTCCCCCATTACTGACAATAATCTATCATTTAATTTATTATGCTACAAAGTGTTTATTCTAATCAATGCTGCAAACACCCTTATCTTTCTGACGTTCTCCTTTACACATGGCACCCATGCACTTCTGTCCGTCCTGGGAGAGGGATCCCTCACATGTGGCTCTCTGAGGTTTCTACCTTATTTTTATCCCGTTTAAAGGGTTTTTGTTGTTGTAGTTTTTCCTTACTCTTGTTGAGGGTTAAGGGCAGAGGATATCACACCTTGTTAAAACCCTACTAGAGACCAATTGTGATTTGTGAATATGGGCTATAGAAATACAATTTTATTTGATTGATTGATAAGTGGGTTGAGGCAGATTCTGGGCCACTATGTCACACTATATTCCAACAACGAGTTCAGTAGGCCTTCAGCGGACTTAACCAATTTGTCTCTTACAAAAACTAATTTCAGTCTAGCCATGCATCTAAGTGGAAGCAAAGGGAGAGATAAGGTGTCCTAAACGGCATTGCTTCTCCGAAAAAAATATGACTGTAGTGCTTATATTAAACTGCCTTTTCTGCCATTTTGTCTGAAACACGATACGGAGTGATAACTACAACTATGATATCAGAGGGACTGTGAGCAGGTGTGTGATATGGCAGACAGACTGCATGTAGGATATTTTCTTTTCCCTCAGCATCTGAACAGAAGGAAGAGAAATAATGCAAATACATCTGTGCTCTGCAGTACAACAATACCAACTGTGCACAGGTACTGAGCTGATTTAAATTCATGCTACACAGTAAACAGGTTTGCTTCAGCTGACTCTAAAGGCCTCAGTATGCTTCTCCGAGTCCGTTGCGGACTGACGGACGGACGGATCAGACGGACCCTTTTTGATTTATAGTTCTACGAGCCTTTTTGTTGTGAAAACAATTCACCACCAGAACAGTAGATGGCGCAACTGAAGTCGAGCTTAGAGAAGCCTACCTCATGAGGTATATAGAAGAAGTCCACGCTGGTTTATTTACGTCCTCCCGGCTTCTCACACACAGTGAACGATGGCAACTAACAGAAAAAGGATGTTTATGACGCGACAGTTTTTGCTGAATAAAGTGACACCCAGCGGGTCAAAATGCTTATGTTATCGTGTCTTAACGCAGCGGTTCCCCGGTCTTGTTTCCAAACTGCGTTGCTAATTCAACAGCTGCAACAGCTTGAAGCTACACGGAGGCAGCTAGCTTCCCCCCAGCTTCCACACACAGTCAGCACGGACACCCGATACTAACTACTACCAAGTGTTTGCTTCTAACCTGACGGTGTTTGAGAAACAGTGTCATGACAGCCGTGGGATTAAAGTCAGCGGGTTTTTGCGCTGTTCCCACCGCAGTTAGCATGGTGGTTAGCCCGCTACCCCCGTTATGAAAGTTCGTTATAACCTCATGTGACCGTACACACATGCTGTAAGTGCTCTAACCAGCCACCGTCAGCCGGACAACGCCGCTGGCTTAACACACTTGTCACATTAATCATAGAGTCGTAGTTGTGATTTTGGTTTATTGTGATGTAGGGAATGGAACAGGAAGTTTCCATTCCGAAATGCTGGCGTTAGCGGACCAATCACAGCCAAGGGCTATCCGTGGGCTGTCCGTCATTTCGACGTGTAGTTAGAAAAATGAGAGCTGCACGAAAAGCTCTGCGAGGAGGCACGGAGAGGCACGGAGAGGGCGTTCCACGTTGGAGAGGGCGGTCCTATCTGTCCGTGTTCGTCAAAACGGAGAAGCATACATTGGCCTTAATTGCTATCAGAAGGGAATGATTGACATGAAGAAAACTGTAAAACATTAGCATTTACTCATCTCGCAGACACTTTTATCCAAAGTTACTCACAAGTGAGGAACAAAACTTAAGCTCCAGCACAGTAGACCTCGAAGTAAGTGCTAAATCAGGGGTGTCCAAACTTTTTGTCCCGAGGGCCACATTCCAAAAAAATGTGAAGGTCTGGGCCACTCACGCCGCCACGCCCCCCTGCCCTGGAGCGGACTGTTGAAAGTGCGCCTCAATCGTGTCGCTTAGGGCGGGGGGCGTGGCGCCACCTACTGTCAAAACTGAGAAGTACAATACAGTGGGCCATAGTCCATTACATTACAATTCATTTAGCTGACGCTTTTATCCAAAGCGATTTTACAATCAGTGCATTCAAGGGAAGGGGAGAGCGGGGTAATGTGAGACACCCCCTGTATCTAGGCGACGGACACAATTGTGGTCATGTGATCATTAAGTTTTCAAGCCCCTCCCATTCCACCCTTGCCATGAAGGAGAAGTTGGTGCAGGTGCTGTGGTTAGAATGTTTTTTCACAAAAAATGTTCTTGCATCAACTCTTGTGTCAAAACAAATAGATTCAGGTAGAAAAACGTATATCATACATGTTGATGAACTTCCAACATATAAAATCATTTGATTGATGCTAGCTGAAGATTAGCCTGAATTTCTAAGAGATGTGTTTTTTTCTAAAATGTTGGCTGTGGGGTAAAGTGAGACAAATGCTGTGGGGTAAGGTAAGACATGTAGCACAAGTTAGGTTTAGTCTTAAAAATATTTTAGTGTAATATCACATTACATATGTTTTATTTTTAATGTAAAAACATTGTATAAAAGCCATCATGCCTAGAAACTACACCAGGAAGACAACCTGGGGCCAAACACCCCTCGCAGAGATGGAGAGTGCAGCCGCTGAGGTCATGCAAGGAAAGAAGTCCTTAAGAAAAGCTGGACGGGATAGAAATATTGATAAGACAACCCTCAAAAGATTCATAAAGAAAAAAGAGAAAGGGAAAGTAAAATCAGTTGCGGAGCTGGCCAAACACTTGAAACAACTAGCTGACCAGTTCCATGGCCTTGCTCCAGTTAAGTGCCGTGAACTGGCATTTGAAAATGCAGAGAAAAACAATATCCTTGTCCCTGCCAATTGGACAGAGAAACAATGTGCAGGTAAGCTAGGGTGTGCAAGAGATCACATGAATCATAATAATTATAAATGTGCCTAATTGACCTATTACAACATGTGTTGTTATGGTATTTTTAAAGCGGAAAAAGTAAGTGGATCACTTTACCCTCTTGATTTCTCTGGTCTGTCTCACTTTACCCCTAAGCTGGGGTAAAGTGAGAAACAAGACTACTTTTTTAAAAACAATCATATTTTCACTGCCCTTTGTCCTGAAGACATTCTGATAATTTCCATTGCTAGGAAACATCCTGAATTAATGGGAAATGTGTAAATTTTACTGATATATAATTTTAGCTCACCTAGAGGGGAGCAAATGTAAAAAAAATGATCATATTACCCCGCTCTCCCCTACCCGAGGGTACAAACCCAGAACAACAAGAATCAAGAAAATACAATTTCTTCAAAAATAGAGCAAAACTACAAAGTGCTATAAGTAGGTGCCATTTAAGTGCTACGAAATTATTAGTTTAAAAAAAAAAAAATTAATAATTTTTTTATTTTTTTTTTTTTAATTTAAATTTTTTTGAGGCGGGCCAATTTAAAATGGATGGTGGGCCGCAGATGGCCCGCGGGCCCTAGTTTGGACACCCCTGTGCTAAATGCTAAATGCATTCAACAAGACAGATCAGGAGATCAGGTTAGGTGCATTGAAAGGGAATAATAAATGCGAGTTAGGCATGTAAGCTGTGGGAGGAGTGAGTAGAGGAGGCGCACTCTAAAGAGATTAGTCTTTAGGAGGTTCTTGAAGAACTGCATAGCAACTTTATACACAAATGATCAAAGACGAGATCAGTATGTACGGTGATTGCCTTGTCTGCTGGAAAGGCAATGCCAGTTCCTTAGAGGAACGCTGTGACCGAGAGGACTCAGTCCCAGGAGTTGCTTTTGCTACTTGAATTTGATTCTGGTGGCCTTGGGTAGCTAGTGGTGGTCAAGGAGCAGGGGAGTGGCATGCGCCCTTTTCAATTTAAATCTCGAAGTACTGTCAAATTCTGGAGCATCTTTTACGGTCTCACAGAAGGGAAGCTCGGCAGAAGGGCATTTCAATCAAGGTGAAAGATAACCATTGCCTGGATTTAGAGCTGCGTGGCATTCTGACTCAGGTAAGGCCAGTTGTATTGTTTTGTTATTAGTGCAAATCTGTGCTAACAGTACGACAGATGCAACTTGGGGTGAGCGATGAGGGGGCAACGTTTGATCTTAGATTTTTTGGCAAGAATAACCTGTTGTCAAGTCTTAAAAAGGCTAATAATTAGCAGATCCATTATTTTCAACCGTGGACCCCTTATGATCCTGAGTTTCAAATTTATCTTATCCCGTCCTTACATACACGTAAACACATACTGTCGATACATAGCACAACTGGGTGGCGAGCAGCAATGTCAGCACCCATCCAATCTGTGGTGAGCAGCTTTCCGGGCTGCACATGGCTGCGCTGTGACGGAGCAGTCACAGCACATCTCTGACAGCTCTAGCATCCCCCTACTCCTCATCTCATCGTCATCCCTCCTCCCCTCCATTTTATTTTGCACAGTTCATTTGGTCGATCATGACACCGACACGGACAAAGATTACTGTTTCCTTTCTGTTCGGTCTTTGAGTCTTCTCTTGTTTGTCCCGGATTCAATAAAATGTCCATACCTCCATTTTTCTTCAGATCCAAATCTACACTCTCAGTTTATTCCTTACCATGTGGCAAAGCACACTTTCCTGTAAATCAATCATCTGCAGCTTTTGTTTTTTTTCACTTTGTCATGCTATTTGTGATTGCCAACTCCTATTCTGTTTAAGAATCAAATAATTCTGTGTGTTAGTCTGTCTTTCATCCTCATTCAATAATTTCACTCATTCACTTCCCCTTGTCATGTGTGTGCATGTGCACACGCATGGCTGAAGATCTTCTGGATTTCAAACAAGTGTACAATGACAGCACTTGAAAAGGGCCAATGATTTGGGCCGGTAAGCCACGCATGTCTCCTGCATTCACCTGTGCTGGGTATTCCTCTCCTTTTCTTTAAGAATTTTTTTTTTTCTTGATCTGTCTATCACAAACTCTGCAAGCTGTCGCAGTGGGGTGACAGGCGGCCCGTGCGAGTATTCCTCTGAAATAGACAGGCAAGTCAGGGAGCTCATTGTTGTTCAAGACACGTCCGCTGAAGCACAGCACTACAGCAGATACACATTGCTAGCCTTACCCCTCCAGCATCCTTGTCAGGAGCCCCTTCTCATTCATTTGCCTCCAAATTGCTTTTTCTCCCTTACTTGTGCTCCTGGAAAGCTGGGGTGCTCGCAAGGTTTTAATTTGATGCTTTGGAGAGGGTCCCCCAAATAATGGTTTGAACCAAAAAACCTTGCACGCACACCTTTGGCGACACTAGTTGTAACAGACTGAAGAAAACTTCTCAGCCATTTCCATCAAATGTCATCATCTCCTTCTCGCCTACTGTAAATTTAAGTTTTTATGTATTTAGGAATATTGTATGTGCTGTTTTTGTAGAAATAATATGTAAGACAAAAGGCAGTTTTATGACCCTCTGGGTTTATTCAGGGCCCTCTTAATGGTGACAGGCTTACTGCCTTGCACTGTTGAGTTAATTACACATCAATAGGCCTTGGTCTCATTTATGGATAACTTTGATTATCCAGTAAAAGTAAATTATCTCATTGAAGTCCAGGCTATCTGACATCAGTGTCTTTTTTCTGGTTGATTTACGTCTCCAAGATGGAGCTTAATTGTCAGATAAGTCAGATAGATCTGAAGACATACAGTACATAATTTAATCCCAAGTCTTATATCATACTGGGTGAGATGATAGACCTCTGACCTTAACCCTGAGCTAACCTCATCGCCTTATAACCCATGTAAAAACTGCTGGTGTAACAAAACCATTTGTGAAACTAACTCGAAGGAGCCCTTTTTATTAATGAGAGTAATTAACTTTCTACTAAACATTCTCAGGTGATACCCAATTCCATACGGCTTTGATTAATACATACATATATTAAAACCCAAACTCCTTTGTGACTGATCTGCAATCAGTTAACCTTGAATTACCCCAAACCTGTATCTCAGAAATACGTCTATATGTCAGTGTCTGTACGTATGCATGCCAACAGTATATGTATATGCATGCACATGAGAATGCAAATATGCCAAAGTGTTGAAAGGGATTACATTATTATCCCCAAGAAGAAAAAAAATGTAGTGAGTGGAGCAGGGTGTGCAGTGAGTCAGCCCTGTAATTAAAGAGGAGCGATCAATCTGTACCACTGACCACACTACTTATGCCAAGTCCATCGAATGGCTGCCGTAAAGAGCTAATTTAGAACCATTAGGGACTGCCGAGTTAGCAAACAGCCCAGTAATGATGATGGCTGATTCAAGTTCAAGGCTTGGCCTCTGAATAACTGTCAGACCTGGTAGTCATAAGACAGGATCCGTGGAAGATCCCAGATGAAGAGAAAGAACTACCTATCTATGGAAATTATTTTTTGCTCATCATTTGTATTAATTTCTGTTTTTATCCTATGAGCCTTTAGTGGTGCTTACTTAACCAATTAATCCTCTTTGTCCCTGGTGGGAGATACGGTTTCAGTGATCTTGTATAGAATTGTCTTGTGACACATGCTCTGCCTTGCCCCTTGTTAGGTCCATCTCCTTTAAGGGCGTTGTTTTGGGATGACCTTGCCTCCTTTTCCCTCATAGAGTCTATCTTAGTGTAACCTCTGGTGATCCTTGGTCATTTAGAGGACACGCCCTGACAATCAAATTCAGCAGGAATAAATACTGTTGCACAAAGTCAACTTGTTTCTTTGAGATTGTCTCAGGCTGGAAGATACAGCAGATTTGTGTGAAGGCATCAATCTTTTTCATGTCACATGTTGTCACTCCTCAGCATTCTGAGCCACACTACAGCATTGGTTTAACATAGCTTTTTACATTTACATTTCAGTTTCATGGGACTGTTGTTCTGATTCCAGACTGGCTAGAGTCCGGCAAAAGCCTTCATTCTAGTATTCCTTTTTTGCTGCTTTGTCCCTGCTGAAAAGACTTCCAAAATAGGAAATCTCATAATTATAGCTGGATGTCCACATACAGGGTGAGTAGTGCTATTCATGGACATCACCTGGGGTTTGGAGGCATCAAAGTTCAAGTCTGTCTGTTTGGCAAACCCTTTCCCTAGAAGAGAATAGCAAGGTCATCTGCAAACTACACAAAGTTGTCCTCATAATCTAGTCCATCTTTTAGCTGTGGCAATCCTTGAAAACATGACACAGAAACAGGGCTGTAACTTGAGAGAAAACAGATTCAGTCCACACTGTTACAAACTGTCCCCACTCTGGCCACTTCTGCACACAGTAAGACCTCAAACACAATGAAGGACAGAAAGACACAGACTTGTGGGAGGCAGGATGGAGGCAGCCAGGCATGTCCTTCTTCCCCTTGTCTGTTCACCATTCACCCACAGTGTTCTGCTGGCAGGCAGCCCTCCAGGGGAACATGACCTGAAAGTGTAGCAGTGCACTATTTGGTCTGCCTGTGACCTCCTATCTCCTATGCAGCCCCACTATGCTGGAATTCATAAACTCCTCTTGCATCCCTCAGTGGAAAACAGGAGGCTGAATAATAGTAGACAACTGAGACAATTAAAGGTCAAACTGTAACTTACTGAAACAGCCTGCTAGGTTATAATCACATATAGACATGTTTTCTTGACCCCCTTTTCTGACCCCCTGCAGCATGTGCATTGCTATGTGTAGAAAAATGTAAAGGAGTATGTCCTTCAACAGCACGAAAAGACTATGATCTCTCTTTCTCTCCAGAGGTTTGAGCACTTTTAAGCAATAATATGAAATCGCCTGACTTGGATGTGCAGTGAAGGAGACCTATCATTCCCCTGCTGTCCAACACCTTTCTTATCTCCCCCTCTCTGCTAAAAAGCCTTTTTATGGATGCCTATATTTAATTAATGTTTCAGTCATTTGTGCAAGAGAGCGAGCCAATACCACTGGGTCTTTGCAATCAACTGTCACAGTGCCACCATCGGGCATCATTTTTTTCATCTTCTGTAATGATGAATGGGTTATTTTTCTCGAACAGCCCATCTCATGATGCCTTTCACATGCTCCCTATCTCATTTAGATGCCATAAAGTATCTCCAGCACAAGCATAATCTCATGCCATCTTCTTCAACTCGTTTCTAGCTGCTGATGAAGGAACAGGAGATGACCATGTTCTCACACAGATCCTTTCTCACTTGCCAAGATAAGCACACATTGTTGTCTGATGTGCAAGTGCTGACCTGAGAGCCCTCGCCTCTCCCACCCATCCGCATAAGAGCAGATGAAAGGGAGCCTTCCAGAATGAACACCATGTTTCAAATTATACACACACAACAGGAACCATTGAGTGGGAATTGCCTTCGGAATCACAGGGTTATGGGTCAAGTTGGTCATTGGTTTAGTCAGAGTCCAGACTAGACTGTTCCCACACTGGTCTTATTAAGTTCTTACTCATTGCTAAATGTGTAGCAGTGATGCTCATATTGTCTAACAATTTGCGCAAACAAACATTTCCCATGTTTTACATTATAAAGGTACGTGTCACAACCACAAGGCCAAAAACACCAACCCTGTGCATCGATTAACCAAAGCAAGACTAAGACCAGCTTGTATGTGACAAAGAAGGGCTGCTCCACTTCCTCTGTGCCGTGCCAAAAATTCCACATGGCCCTTTGAATAATGGACAATTGAGCAACTACTTACTTAGGAGATATAAGAGCATCCAGTGTATCTGTAAATATATGTTGATTTAATGAAGAAATTGGTCCACAAACAAATCAATGTCAAGAATAGATAAATGCAGCCCCCACAAAGGATGATAGGTAGTATGTATGTTATACAGTATTTTGTCTGCTCCCAAAATTTGATAGTTAGCCTCAGTCAAACATTTTAACTTACCAGATCAAGTGTAGACCGTTGACTTGAACATTTGTTCAGCCCATGGTCAGGTGTGAAAACGCCTTAGAAGCTCAACTCATTGGAATTTGTTCCTAATTTCATTACAATGTGCAATTTCAATGTGCAAACAGATATGCTAACCAAATAACCATAACAGCAAAGCTTTTTCTTTTTATTACACATTTTAACAATTAATCATAGTTTGCGTAACAACACAATAACAAACACATTGTGAAATCCTTGGTTTGCATTAGCACTCAGCACTATTTTACCATTGGGGAGAGTACAGTAAACAGCAAGTCTGAAATAACTAACACTGGATGATATGTTTAATTTCATGTGAATCCTATGATTCACATTAATCAGACTTGTCATTTCAATACAGCCTGGATATCATGGGCACTGCCAGGAAGGAATATTATAAAAAGTGATAATTAAAAAGTGCTTTTGTTTGATGATGTTAAAAATAAATGAATGGCAATTAAAACTGAGTTAGATAAATGGATAACCTTTTCTGTAGAGCAACATTATTGTATAGACACAACTGAAATCACATCCTGGTTAATGTCTGCCATAAAACAGCCCTTTTATATTTATTGTCATTAAACAAACCGGTGTCTCAAATGAAATTGTTCTTTCTTTCACTCATCTTGGTGCTGTCTGACAGCATAAATCCTACCCATAACAACCTTCCTTCCAATTATGATGCTTTTGCAGGGGGAATATGGCAGCTGCCTGCAGCCTTTGATTTCATCTTGCCCCAGATCTGCATTGTAATGAGCACTCAGGTCAATCAATAATTCACTGCAGTTTCAGTTATAAGAAACAAAAAAACAGATCATCTCCTGGGCATAACAGGGATAGGACTTTGATCAGTGCCATTTAGAGGCATGCATAGCATTGTTGTGATGCTTATTTTTGAGGGGTTTATATATTTATGTGTGCACTGTATGAATGTGGATGGTTGGATGGATGGTTATTTTACTGTTCATGCAGTTACTTTATCTTTATTTATTTACTTCTAGTTTTCCATAAAGAACAGGAAAAAAACATTAAATCTATGTCTCTCTGTGAAATTATTAGCTCCCCTGAACAAGTAATCATAAACATGGCTTTCATTCTTATAGAAACGTCATAAACAAAGCTGATGCATGTTAAGTGTTTTTTTCTCTTTTACTTGCCAGAGTGCCCTCAACAACAAAACACGTTATATATCGATTAAAAACTCAATTACACAAATACTTTACTAATGGTCCATATTAACAGAATGACTCAGTCGGTATTGATTTGCTGATACAAAACTTCCATTCATTATCATATGTTTATCATATCCCTAACGCCTCCCTCTCTGTGTGTCTGTATCAATAGTTCCCCCAGAGGACCCAGTCATCAGCGGAGGGCCAGTGGTGAGTCTAAGGGCTGGAGACCCGCTCAATCTGACGTGCCATGCTGACAACGCCAAGCCAGCAGCTTCAATCATTTGGATCCGCAATGGAGAGGTCCTCAATGGGGCCATGTACTCCAAGGTAAGCTTAGAGTTGTGTGTCATATCAGATTTGTAGACAAGGTGGGGACAGGATAGGGGGTGAGCTGGTGGGCGGGGCTGAGCCGTTCTTCTTTTATGACAGGTAACCGAGAGGGAGAATGAAAACAGCTACTTAACATCTTTGCAAGTCATGCTTTGCTGTAAATAACAACTGCAAAAGTGTTAAACAGTCATGAGCATCCAGACTGCTTTTTTTAATGAAATCCCTTGAAAACCCAGGTTGTGTTCTCATTGCAAAGGATGCTTTTTCTTCCTTGTAAACAAATGAGCTCAAGCAGATGGTAAGATCACGGAACTAACTTTCAGGGACTTTGCATTTCTCTCTGGTGTTTTGATCTCCTCCTTAAGTGTCGTCTTTCTCTCGCTGAATCTTCCCTTTGACTGTCCCTACCTCGCTGTATGCAAACAATCAGGTACATCTGTGCAGTTTGCAATGACCTCATGCATGGTGAGAGCATGGAGGAGCGTGGATGGAAGTCAATGTGTTCCACACAGCTCTACAATGAAATAATTCAAAACTCATTTGAAATAGGGAAGAAATATGAAAACAAGTATGTAGAAGTCAAACTTGATGTATAAGAATCACATTTGTATTCATACTGTTACGAGAATGTGGCCATGTGTCCCAGATCACAGGTACCCACTGTGGTCTGAGTGATCAGATCACAAATCCATCTTCACTGCATCTTGGGTATCCAAGTGTTAAAACAGGTCAACTGGATATCAGTTAGTCAGTTAGAACTGAAGAAACCTCCTGGATGAGAGCTGAAACGTCTTCAAAAAACTCAACCAAGTCCAGTTGACCTGTTTTTAGCACTTAAATATACCATGACCTGGACGACTGACAATCTCCACAGACATGAAACTTGGGTACATTCACACCTGTAACGAGAGGTGTCCACATGAGATTGGATCGCCTGAAACGTGTGGTAATGCCAGGTCTAAACATGGTTGATGATTCTCAACTTCAGATCATGTTCCGACTTTTTATGCCAAATAACGCAATATCCACAGTTTACAACATGTCTGTGTCGAGATCATCATACACACCACAGACTCTTGATTGACGTTAGCCCTCAAGGCTAATCATGCAATCAACACTGTCATGTTCTATTTCCATTTAAACAAAGGACATAAATAGACGAGGCACTTTAGAGCACTAACACCTCCCCCGCTTTGCCTCACTCCCTATGCTGCCTCATCCCATTATCGGCTTTTTTCAAGAGTAGATAAATGCCATTGATTGGACTAGGGTACAGCACCAGGCCGATTTGAATGAAGTGATTGCTTGAGGTGCCGCTAACTAATGGTGGGCGGAGAGCGCGCTTCCTGCCTTCACTTCCTCTCATAGCGGCGGCAGATGTGAGGACATTCTGTGCTGGTAGAGATGATGGATGCTCACATGCCCGCGCTGAGCACAAGTATGTCCCTCTTCCCTCTTCCCTCTATCGCCGACCATTAAAAAGCAATGGGTTCGATTAAAAGAAGATGACTCCTTTTTTGGGTCTGCAGAGCAGGCGGGAAGGGGACATTTTGTTAGCATAATCATCTGCTCTGACGGTCTTCTTATATCCCGCAAATGAAGAGGACTAATGTGAACAGATGTGGTGGGGGATTTACGGAAATGGGTTTCCTGATGATGTTATATCTAATGATATCACTGACCCGAAGATAATTTCCCGACCAGGCCTTCAAAAACCTCATCTTCCTGACCTCTTAGAAATCTATTTACTGGACCAGTGGTTAAAGAGAAAGAGTATGATTAAAGCTATCACTTAGTAATAATGTGTGTTAGGTTTACTATATCAGCGAGTCACTGAGTTGATGCATTGCTGATCATTAGCGAGGGCAGCTTTATAAAACAAAAACAGAACTCTGAGTATAGCAAGGAGCTAGCACCCCTAATAATCAAAAGGCAGAAGGATGTCCCATTAAAGTGAATGGTTAAAAAAAGATTATAGGAGTGAATACTCAAATCCCATTTGCCACCAGTGGAGCTCCTCAGTAACAAACAGCAAAGCTCAGTTTGTAACATGCAGCCTCCAGGTCTGAGCTGTGGTTTGTGGATGTGCTCACTTGCTACATGATATGTTTTCACCGGTACAACAAAGCATTTGAAAAGAAGCATGCATACCAGAAAGTTATTCTCCCCAGTGTGCAGCATGTTTTCTCAAAAAGCTCCAGTGGGAGGCAGAGAGGTGAACTGGAGACCAGGGATTGATTTTAGTGTATGGAGGTTTCAGACTAAACAATATTTCTGAATTTAAAATAATATTTTTTATACCCTTAACTTTGCAGTACAATCATGTAGATGTTTAACACAAGGGGAAATTGCTAAGTTCCCATACTTTTAAGTAAAAAAAAAGATTATATTAATATAATACATATTCAATGAAAAAGAAATACACTAATTAGTCAATTAATCCACTTTTTAAGGATCTCAAAAGATTGTTCATGTTAATTTACATACATTTGTTAAGCTAAATATATTGAACAATAGTGACTATGGTAAAAAATATATTTTTAACCTATTCATAAATATTCTGTATAATACTAATAAGACTGATTCATTTGTATAGCACTTATCTAAACATGGTTGCAAAGTGCTTCAAACAAAAGTTGATGGCAAAATGAGGAATGGGTCGTGATAAAAGATATTTTGTTCAGTACAAATCAGGAGCCAAATCATAACATTATAAGTTCCCACAAAGAGCAGGTACTGTGGAGAGAAAAAACTCCCTCATTAACTGGGAGAAACCTCTAGCAGAACCAGACTCAGTGTGGGCAACCGTCTGCCTCGACCGGTTGGGGTAAGCAGAGACTGTGGAAGAGAGGAGGTGGGTGGCATAGAGGGAGAAATGAGGGTGGGTCCTTGGAGAGGGGGAGAGAGAGATCAGGAACATCACACTTGAACTCTGTAAGACTGATTGTTGTAATACGAATAATTCCAAGTTGCATTTTAGAAAAGCTTTCATGAAAATACGTTTTGAGCAGTTATTTCAAGAACTGTAATGAGACATGCTGGCCGGTCTCAGGTTAATACAAAATGTACGTGGGGGCCAGCCCCTTTTGATCTTGTATAGTACAATGACAAAGCAAATAACTGCCCAAGTAAATGAGCCCCTGTGTGGTGCAGAATAAAACTTGACCGATTGAATAAAACCCACAGATATCAAGTCAAAGGGATGTTGGATGGGTAATCACAATATTAATAATGTTCTAATTCTGAGCTTTTGCTTAGATAAATTCACTACCGTCCCTGAGAGTCTTCTTTACCCTAGGTGTGATATTACTGTCCAAATCAAAAGGTTTCCCTTCATGTGGCCAGGTCCCAATGGGTCAATTTAATTTCCTACCATTGTAGATGACTTTGGGGTCTCAGTGTCTCTCATATATATTTGAGTATTGGCCTAATTAGAGAACTGAAGGTAAATATGAGTGTACATGGAGCCAAAATAAAGAAACAAACCTACAATAGCATCCATAAATATATAGAAATAAGCTTTGTCTTTTGCAATGTTTCAAACGCTTAAGACCTGTCAACACCCTGCAAAATATTCATAGGTGATGTCGGAAAGGTGTTCTGATCTCGATCTGAGTGATTTGTTATTGGATATCTTTTGATACTGAGTCCGACTTTAATATTTGATTAAACATTCTCTCTATCTGACACTTTGAAATAACACAGCGATTCACGCATTAGGACTTTTACACACCTTATTCCTTACGAGCATCTTGATCCAAATACTTAAGGTCATGAGTGTAATTTACTGAAATTATATAAACCAGAGCTCAGTTAACCGATTTTAACTCTGATAATTAATTATCACGTAAACTATCTTTGAAAAGTACTGATAGTGAAAGCACACAAACCGACATCAACCAGGTTTGATTATTGAGAGCTGATATAACAAACTGTCGAAAACGTTTGACATTTTAACCAGAGACAGCGACACTCAGAGACGACTAAAAATCATAAGCTGCAGCTCAACGTTTTCGACACTGACTCGCTAATGATTATTAGCGTCAGAGCTTATGTACCTTTCCAACGTCACTGTCTGAACTAGCGAGTCACTCACTTTTAGGGCAAAATAATCTTTCACTTTCACACAGTGAAAAACACAGCACTGTTACTGTGAACTGTAACATCCCTATTGTGCTAAAAATCAACACCATCTGGAATTCATGATCAATATGAAAATAAAGCAATGTATAAAAAGCAATTTTGATAAATTGTCATCAGAAAAAATTTCAGCTGAAATTCCAAGTAAACACAGTGCTGGTTCAGGAATAACAATGAATTAGCTTGGCTAGCAGCACATCAAGTTTTATTTAGTAGATAATCTGTTTTGCTCTGCTGGCTTTTTTAATTAGAAGTAAATACGGTTTTGTAAGAGATTTTTTAAGCCACCGGTTGGTCTTCTACCGAGGTCAGCCAGGTCTTATGTTAAGGGTTTTCTTGGCAGTTGTTGCGTGACGAAGAAAACAATCCATCTCAAAATTAGAGCAAGACTGACTACATGGGGTACCGCTACTACCACAGATAACAGAAGAGTTTTTTAAACAACTAAAATTATAGTTTGGTACATCAGTTTGCAAAAAAGGGAGCCGACAGCGTCTGCTAATATTTGCTGACACATTAATCAGATTAGTAAAATGAGGACTGCCGCTTTGCTGTGTTACTTTTACCCTCCAGAGGTCAGAAATCATATAATGCATCTTTAAATATACATGAAAAGAACCAACCCTTTCCATCTCAATCTTGTTACTTTTGTCATTCCTCTCCCAGTATGGTTAAAAGTATTCTTCGCATGGCCTCCAGGCAGTGATGTGAAAATGTATCAGTTTGTAATGTGGCATGGTGTTGAATTCAATGCAGCAGCCAGCTAACCCCCTTTTCTAAGATTAATGACTTCAGACAGGTCCAGAGCGACGAGGGAAACAATCCTGACTGTGTCAGAAAGGATATTACATTGACATATCCTGTGCCTGACAGCTAATGCGTTCTGCTTTAGAAGTGGCTCACGCACAGCTATGAATTTCATCACAAGGTTCCTCACTTACAAATGGACTCCATCTATAATTTCTTTTTACTGCAAAATTTTCACTAATGACACGGTAATTGTATTTTTCAGAATGTGCATATATGCTTATGCAAAAAGGAAAGGCACATACATAGATTATAGTTTTATTTAATAGAAGCCCTTGCATTAAAGCAGAGAAATGAGGAGATAATTGCTACTGTTTGACACAATGAGAATGGGGAGGTTGCTAATGATTAATGGGTAGGATTTGAGAGTGGTTGAAATATGTAGCATTCCTGAACTTTGAGAGAACATGCGCTTTCAATCTGACATCTAATTTACCTTAAAAGCCTTTCAAGTGCTTTTGTTTAAAATGTTAAGCTAGTATACATAAGTTAAGAACATTACATTCAGAGATGAATTGACTTGGAGACCACAACATTGTATATAGACCTTGAGATTGAACACGACGTGTTTTTGTGCGATATAAATCAAAGAAAAGGAAATGTCCTTGAACTTACCCATACATCTGTGAGGCTAATCTACAGGTGGCAGTGCAGTAAAGCAACTCCACAGTGAGCTCCCTATGGCCAACATTGTGTTTGTATGTTAGGAGAATGTTTGATGTCCTTGACTTTAACTGGTTCTTATTTTTCTTCGAAGACACAGAGCAATAATGGGCCTCCCTTTAAGAGATGGCAGGGAAATGCATCTTGACTTTGTGGTTGACCACACTGTGCCCTGTTGCCCACGCAATTTGTTCTAGTCAGTGACTTTGTTCTGTCCCGCACTGGTTAACATAGACTCCCAGAGCCCTCTCCTGAGCGTTCAAGAGGGAGCGAGAGCTACTGAGCGCTACCAACCGATTCCAGATGGCTTCCACAATGTAGGGCTCAGAGGATGAGCGCTGAAAAGAAGATTGATTTCCTTTGTAGAGTATGACAAGCCATGCACTAGAGCACAGCTCTCCAGACACACAAAAGAGGCAAAAATATATATATATTTCAACTTTTTCTTTATTTTTTCACATCAATCGGCATTGCAATCAGGTTGGGCTGCTCTGAGCGTTTTCCTCTGGATCCCTTTGGACAAAATGTGTGTATTCATGAATTTGTTGCTCTTTTTCCCAGTTTTACACCTTCTCCATCAAAGCTAATCTTGTGAACTTTTTATTCCATCTCTTTTGTTTAGCTTACCTACTTCAAATTTAAGCTATTTAAGATGCAATGTATGAAATCCTTTTATTGATAATGAAAATGATTCCATGGTTCCAGCCAAGCATTCTTTCATTATTTACACAACTGCCTCCACTGCTACTTTGAACTTCACTCAGTCCTTCTTCACTCTTTGCAGAGCTTGCTGCGGGATGGCAGAAGAGAAAGCACTGTGAGCACGCTCTACCTTTCAGCCTCCAACATCGAGACAGGTCAGCAGATCATCTGTAAGGCCTCCAACAAGGCAGTTCCCAATGGCAAGGAGACCAGTGTCACAATTGACATCCAGCGTAAGTAAACCACTTCTTTCTCTCTTTCTTCAGTGTCTCTCTTGCAGATTTTTTTTTTAAGTTCCTTTGTTAGTGATTGTGTGTATATATGTGTGTGTGTGTGTGTGTGTGTGTGTGTGTCTCTGTATGACATGCATTTCTTTAAAAAAATGTGTTTTGTTTCAAACATAGAGGCGTGAAACTGTCAGACAAGCATGGATAACAAACACGCTAAACATAGGATTCATTTTAGGCTCTGATGGATATTTAAAATTGGTTACCATTTTACTTTCATACTGTGGGTGGATGCATTGGTGATGCATCACTTTTTTGTTCTTTATAATGAAATATCAGAGATGTCCATCTCGAATGAATGGGACCGTCTTCTTTTTGGTCCAGCTACCTGCCTGATGTGGCACTATGCACACTGTCTCCACCTCTTTTATTTCATCGCTCATGCCATCAATCTTTTTGATGAGAGCATGCACAATTCCCCTCTAATATAGACAAAGTAAGCCCAGCGTGTAAAACACATTCAGCCTCGATTGTCAGGGAATCTTTTTTCGATCAAGAAGCATTCACAATAAGGGAAGGGCTTTGAACAAAGGGATTTTGCATCACTCACAGCCCCTTCAACACCATTAAGTATGACTAATAAAGCAGAAAATGCTATTTAGAGAGCCATTATGACTGACGGCCCCATTCTTTTCATTATGTACACCACAAGAGGCGAGCATGGCAAGAGCGGGCACGGCACGAACAGGCCAACTCAGGCGGGGGAGAAAAAATGATTAACAGTTGTTAGTGTCTGCAACCCTTGCAGTTTGTCCTCATCTTTTTTTCTTTTCTTTTTTTGTCACGCAGTCAGAGAGGGAAGTGTGCCCACATGTAAACTGATTGGTCACCATGTATAATGATGTGTTTCGGGTTAAATGCCCGCCATCATATCGTCACCCTTTTCTTCTGAATGTATGATCTAACCCGGACAAATGAGTGCAGCAGATTTCTAATTAGCATTCCAAAATGTGCTCTTTAAACAATTAAAGCTCCTGAAAACATTTTTTCGCTATGCAAGATCAAATTGAGTGACAGCAGAGACTAATTGTCGAGATTCAGATTGTCTCCCAGAAGGCTTAGCCTCTCGTTCCTCTGCCTCCACTCCCACCCCCTCAGCAGACTTGACAGGTAAAGTCTTCAGCACAGTTCAGCAGAGCCTCCGGAGTTTCTCTTCCAAATTAAGCTACTCCTGAAATGAAACAAACTGTAATTGAACTTTGATCCATTTGTGCTGGGTATCAATTTGCTCAGTTTCAGTGTTGTCTAATTTGATTTAATGTTTCTTGGCTTGCAAACAGCATTTTAAACATGCATTTTTTACGTGTTTAAAAAATATAAGTCCTTTTGCAGATGTACAAAAAAATGATCAGTAATGTATAAACTGTCTACTGTAAGGACTTATGCTTACATGTGTTCTGATGTAAAGAGGTACTGAGATTGCATTGGTGTTTTATGAAAACAGAGGTTGACAAAGCTCAGTTCCTCGTGATTATAAACCTGCACGTCTATTTTTGTTCATAAACTTTGGTGAAGTGATAAAATCCCATAATATTGTGACAAAGGAGTATTGTGAAGGTGGAAACCTAAACCACCTAAATGTGACATACTTTACAAAGAAGGTGACTAGAGAGTAGCACCCAGTCTTTCGGAAACAATACGCAGCTGTTGAATAAATAAATGATGCAGCACTTGCACAGGGAATGGTAGCAGCTGACCTCCATTGACACCACATTGGTGTGGATAGGTCTGGCCTATGTGATTGCTCCTCCACAGAGGTCTGTGTGTGGCATGACAGCTGTGGTTAATATTGAAGTGGAAGCAGCTGTTGTGGGGCAGCAGCAAACTAAAATGTGGGTCATAATTCAGGAGCTGGGTACTACAAGAGTGCAGCCAATAATGGTGAATATTGAAATGACCTAAAGGCTGTTATGGAAGTTTTCTGGAAACTGGTGAAAGGAGAACTCAGGCAGCAGCTGATGTCTTATTCAGAAGATGTGAATGTAGACTTGATGCATCAAGGCGACAAGAAGGTGCAACGATAAACCAACGCTAAGAGTGTAACACCAGCAATTGTCAACCCCAAGTCTGAAGATATCTCTCCCCCATATATCTCCCTCTACTTGCGTCACCCATTATAACAGCACATGCTTGAATTTCTAGAATATCTGTCACTCTTTATGTTACATGTAGTTGTTCGCATCTTATTGGATAGTTACGCCTAAATATGCATTCCTAAGCTTCAGTTGGTTGTTTGTAACACTGTGATTAGCAACCTACACCAAACGCTAACAAAGTGTTTTGTTTTACACATTTCCCCGACCTAGAACAAGTTACCTGACTGTTAAAACACACCTGACATGCCTGCTTGAACAAAATGCGATATAGCTTTCCTCCCAAGGTCCAGAGGTCTTCACGTAAACTGGTGACTTTGAGCATTGCACTTTGCTAGAAGCAGCAAAAAAAACATCCTTGCGAGGCACATGTAATTGAAAAGTATGGGTTTTGTACTGCAGTGGTGCTGCTGTCACGTTCTAACTGAAAGGGCCTGCACTCTACCATTTACAAGTTTCAAGTGTTTTTACCAGTATCTCGTAACCACCTGAATCTGAGCTTTATGACGTGGTCATGCTATAGTTCCTGACTTCATGAGTTGTCAATGACCACTTTAATGCGCAGTGCACATTTGGAGACTATTTTTTTATAAATGTGATTTGTCCGCCTGTTCTAATGTATTCACTGCACAGGATTTGCAAAGGATCCAAAGCATGAATTTAGAACTCAGTCAGCTACAGTGAGCAAGGAGTAGTTTGGCCACAGCACCGACCAACAGACAGACTCTAATGTACAGAGGGAGACACAGTATGTCTTCCTCAAATGTACTCCCAAAAAAATATATGCTGATAATGCCACACAAAAGATACAATTATTTAATTGTACTTTTGTGTTTTTATGAAATGCTTGATTTTAATGCTATTTTCCTTTAAAAAATAAAATAAATTTGTTCCTCAGTTCATAACTCAGAGAGGGACGTGTTCATTTGTTTGTTAAATTTATGATAATCATTCAACAACAGATCAATGATGAATACAGAGAAGAGGCCAGACAGAAGGGATTCAATCACACAAGGAATAGAGACCAAACTTGCTTCTGCCCACTCTACAACTTTATCTGTGAGCCTTTTCTTCGAGAAGGTGAAAGCCATCATCCTACCTATCAATGCAATGGTTCCCCCAGGCGCCCCTTGTCATCTTGTGAAATAAATGTAACACTTGACCATCTCTTCTTTACAACTCTATAAGGGTGTTCTCGCTATTCTATAGCAAGAGCCAGTCACGTGCAAGGATCTAACAGAGCCGGCTCATAACTGTTGTCAGTATTCAATGCTTTCAGAAAAAAAGGAAAACATAGCCAGCAGCAAATCCAGCAATGATGGACAATATGTTCAGCATAAATTTGATCTCATCAAACATTGCTAAATGTTACAGTACTTTCTAAAGCCACTTCATCTAAGGGATAAACATGAACTTGACATTCGTGCTCATACGTACATCCATCACACAAAATGTCGATGCTGCCATGACATGCTACATTTAAATTACAAGGGTAAGTGATGCTGCAGTTTGGTCCTAATTCATAAGATAAGTAAACGTCTTTTGTCAAAGCAGCTAGGAAGATTGTTACGGTTTGAAGGAGGAGATGGACCCAGGATGCAGAGGTTATAACAAAAAGGGGATTTAATATACAAAAACGTCTTTAACAAGACAAAAACAAAACAAGAACACTAACAAAAGTAACACTGGCGACAAGGCGCACTGAGAACAAGGAACGAGGAAGCAGGAGAAGCTGGTCGAAACCGCAGGAACAAACAAACCATTTCTCACGACGTGGGGAGAAAACAACTAGTACAACCCGACACCAGACAAAGGGAAACAGAGGCTTAAATACAAAGCAGGAAGGCCGGGGCAATTACACCAGGTGAAACACATGAGGATTGGAGATCACAATCACAGACAGGAAGTGAGACACCGAGAAGCTGAAACAAGACAGTGAGAAAATAAAACAGGAAATAGAAAACACAAGACAGAAAACCAGAAACCTAAATGACTGAGCGTCACAAAGATGCCATTTTGCATACTAATGATATGTTGTGTTGCTGTGCACACGTCTTCAGTGACTGTCCAGGGTTGCGTACGACAAAGTGCTGCGTTCTTCTATGCATTTTTAATCAATAATTAATTTATAATTGGTGCTAATGGAAAAGTAATTCAAAAGATTATAACTGAAGAAATTAGTGGGTGAATGGTCATAATTTGTTCTCAACTATAAAATATTCTGCAAATACTGCATTTAGATATACCATACGTATGGCTACACCATTTTTTCTGATTTATTAGAAGTTTTTATATAAAGAAAAATGCAACTATATTACTTGAAACGTGAAATACCATGAATATAATACTTTTACAAGAACAGTCAAAACTGGTTGCCATTTTTAGCGCAAATATAACATTCGGTTTCATGTCCCTTTTCACGTTGTGTTCTACAATGACCGTCTGGCTAGTGATAAAGAAGGAGGGATTAATAGCAGTCTCTAGTGAACGGTTGCTGCTCGTCTAAGTGGGACCCTAGTGAGGGCCGTAAAACAGCAGGTCACTGATCTGAAGCTAGACTGCCCTCTAAACTAGTACTGTCCCTTGGAGATCTGAATGTATCGTATTATAATTTACTCACTGAAAAGCCACTTTAATCTTTGGATAGAAATTGTGCCCCATGAAAGAATGAATTCAAGATTGAATGCACACTTTTTCCATTGGGATCAACTTGCCCTGCTAAAACTTTGACGTTAGGGATTATTTAGAAGCATTCAGTCTTGTTAACGCAACTTAAGTGTTGGCAGTCTCACCAGGTTCAACTTCAAGTGTCCTTTTATCTCTTTTTTCCTAATCAGCCATTGAAAATTATGTGTTTACAGCTATTGAATACAGGGTTAATACCTTGCAAATATTTCCCAGGCACCGTGTGAAAGCTGTATTGAGCGCAGAGAGATGAAATTGATATTGATGCTCTCATCAAATACTCAGTAAGACGGCAGATAAGCAGATTTCCCCAAATAGCTTTGTATCCACTGAAAATGTGTATTTTATCCAGTGAGCATTCACACTGTTTAAATGCTGGCATTGGCCATTTTATCATTCTATTTCTCTTTGTATGCAAGAGCCAATATTAAGAATTAAAAGTTGCATGTATTTCCTTGCCCTGAGTTAGCGAATTGACCGTATTAGTGAGATAATATTAATAGCAACAAAAGTAATTAATAGCTTCTCCGTCTGTATGCCCTTTCTCAACATTTTGTATTCCACTCGCTTCTGAGCTGAGGTGCCCTTTTTCTCGCCGCTCCATCCTTACAGCAATCCAAATGAGAGTAATCTAAAGACAACCCGTCGTGCTGCTCTGCAGCTTAAACCCACTTAAATCCAATGCATTTCACAACACCATTTTCTTTTTATTATCGCTTTAATGCTTGTGAGTTACATCCACCTCAGCATTTTCACTCCCACAGAAGTTCATACAGCGTTATCTGACCAATGGTTAGACAAATTAGCATCCAAATACATTATGTACCGGTGATGTTGCCAGAATGAAAGGAGTTTATAGCCATCAGACGTGATTCAGAACCCGGGATAGACTGCTGACTTCAGTAGTCCATACCAGTCCATTAGCTGGCTGTAATTATTTGATAGCAGAGAGGTGGCTACTCCCTGATGCTTTTTTTTTCTCCAGCAACTTGCATTACACCCTTTGGACTTTAATCACTACACTCTCCTCAACCCCCCCCCCCCGGCATAAAACCACTGTAGTGATGTATGATTCTGATGCTGCAGTTCCATGTCCCGCTGAATCCCACTCATCACATAAGTTAAAATATTCTCGCGTCCAGCTGCATATCTGCAGAGCATTGCCCCACATGTGAAAAGGCTCCTTTCACACGTGGTGGGAAATGAATGCGCTGGGGATGCGCAAAGCCGAGCTTCTCCTCTGTGTTTGCATTGCAAACAAGCTGAGCCATGTGGGGGGAACACGAATGCCATTTGTTGAGACTAATTAATAAAGAACATGCAGATGTGCAATTGGGGAGGATTTGTTTTTGGATGCTGGCTCAGCTTCATGCTCTCCCTGCTTAATCAAGCAGATAATAGCAATTCAACAGAGACAGCATTTGAAAGTAAGAGGGAAAGAGCAGGCTTTAATGATGCTGCGATGCAGAGTTATCTTGTGATCTTATATATTAAGACATGATTTCTAAATATCACACGTCCTATGCCCCGAAGATCCATCTGATGTTCTAAACTGAGCTTTGACAACTATCGTGCGATTGCATCTGTTGCAAAACTTTGATGCTCACGAACACATCCAGACACTCGCAGATGTACTACACAGGGCTCTGCATGCTTTAAAAAGAGAGCTGCTTCAAGATTAGCAGAGCATCTGCCTTCATTAGATTGAGTAAATTCTTATAAATATCTCATGATCAATATGTTGAACCACAGGTTGTCAGTCTGTTCTCCCCTGAAGTATTCCACTCTACTAGCCATGTGACAGTTTGCCCATATTGCTGAGGCCATAAGCCACAAGCTGATGGCCCACTAACAGCTTCCCCATCCTACAGAGGGAGCCGTCACTCCTGGAGTTTGGGGCTGGTCCTACTGGAGAACAGCTGTCTACAGTGACCCGGAGAGATTGGAAATTGAGCTTTAAGAAAGGGAAGAAACTATTTATGTTGGCACTGTCTCCCGGAAACAGTGAAAGTTGGAAGATTGTTCCAAAAACACCATCTGCTCTCTACTTTGAACTAACCGATCAAAAGCTGTCGGGCAAATATAACACAACCCATCCCCCAACCCATTCATCATGTTGTTTTCACCGAGGCACCGATCAGTCTTACCGTCCCCTTTTCCTCCGTCCATCCATCCATCCTTACCTCCCCTTCTCTCCCCTTTGCTTCTACTCTCCTGACGAATCTGAGAAATTAACAGTCCTGCATGTTGATGTGCCGTCGCAAGTTGCCTCAAATGCAATCGCTCAGCTACTCATGCATTTATACATCACAGTCGCAAATGGACTTCTTTATTAAGTAGATGTCTGTCATATCTGGAAGGTCAAAGGTCAGAGAAGTGACAGTCCCAAGCTTCACACCCTGAGGCCGTCGCTGGCAGACGTTTGACAGTTGTTGCTCCCGTGGCTGTCTTTGCTTGCAGCTCTTCGGGGAGATAGAGCAATCCAACACATCCTGACTTAGAAGTAGCTTTAAAGTCTCCATGACACCACGTCTTGCTGAGAGGAGCTCTGGTCTTTAAGGAAGGGTCAGTTTTTACGTCTCAATCATTTAAAAGAACTTTAATTAGTCGCCAGATTGACAGTTATGGGAATTTGTGTCTCTGGAAGTCTCTTGGCAGCAAGACCAGAGGACAAAAAAGGGGGCATCATAGAAAAGTACAGTGTAGAAAGGCCTTTACTGAAAAAGGCCTTTGAATTATATGACTGTGGCTAATAATGCAGACACCACCTCAAGATCTCCCTCACTGTTCTTTTTATGTCTACCTCTCTTTGCTGTTCCCAACCTCCACCACTGCCACATCTGTCATTTTGCCCCTGAGGTTCCCTCTGCCCACATTTCGGTCCATGCAATTAACTGCTTGCAATGCTAAGAAACACCAACTGGGCAGCTAACACTGCTGCTCAAGGCATAATAACGTTTACTACTGTTTTATTATGACACACACCCGCTTGGCCTTTCATATGCACACATAACCCGACTTACAAATGCAAACACACAGACACACACACACACACACAGTTGGCCGCTCGGTGTCTGTAGAGACTCGCTGGCTCACAGCGGACCTCAGTCTTCCAGGATCCACAATGTTGTTGTTTTCTTTCCTGGCCTGGGGAGAACTGGCACAGGTGGAGCTCACGGATTTGAAGGTGGCAGAGTGGTTGGCAGAGTTGGGGGGGGGGGGAGCAACTGTCCTGGAGGGAAATGAGTCTGCTGATGGGGGATATGGTGTGTGTTAGGCAGCCATTCGGCACCTGGAATCCCGCACCCCAGTCCCTCCACCCTCAACCCCCTTCTCTGGGGCTCCGTGGCAGCTGAGCCAGCCCAGAGCATCTGCACAGCTACAGGGTAAAAGGCAGTTTTCCGACACTTCGATCCCCCCCCCCCCCCCCCCCCCCCCCCCCCCCCCCCTCTTTCCAGCTCCCCCAGATTCACTCTCCATAACTATACACAGTGTCATTTGGCATCACTACAGCGCTGTTTGTGTGCCTCTTGAATTCTGTGTGGATTTCTGTGCCCACTGCTGCTCTTCACATCCGCATCCAAACACTATCCCTGGTTAGTGGATTCGTATTACTGAACACAAAGCACATAGACTTTGCACACCTTTGAAACAGATGGTGGCGCAGGCATCAAAACACAGAACCAGCTCTTTCCTCTTGTGACAGTCTCACAATCCATGATGGCTTCCCAGTATGTCAGGTAGTACAAATCTCTGTCGAAGTGGCTTCTCAGAAACCCTGCTAAGCTTGTGGCATGTAACTGCATTGGATAAGACAGGAGAAAGTCTTTTTTGTTTTTTCAGTGTTATATCTTAGGTATTATGCGTTATGGTATTTATCTAATCGACTTCACACTTGGCAGGTGAATTGTTAAAGGCCCAATTTGGTGTGATGTAGACATGCGATTCAGTCCATTTCTGCAACCAGCGTCACCTCAGGCCAAGCAAACACTATTGCACTAGTGTGTAAATATGACATAAGACTGTTAGTGCAAGACCAAAGGAAGTTGAAATGCAATGAATATATCAATAATATTTGATTTCCTTTTCAGTTACAGAGCAATTTAAATGTATACGTGTATGAATTGTTCACTGCACCCACTTGAATTTAGTGATGCATCTGATGATATACTGTCTCCTCAGAAATCCTGAAAAATAGCTTCACCTACTTGAAATTCACTCTCTGAGTCTCTAGGGTAAATAGCTATTTGTTTCACATGGGACAGCATTGATATGGAAATAAACATGTAACTTCAAAAAGAATCCCACCTTTGTCAATTAGGATAAATTAAGTTGTTTATCACTTTTGCATAATCTGCATGTTTGTTATTCTAAGAACTGTTTTAATGTCGCTGTAGAGCAGAGGAGGTTCGTTGTTTTTAATTGCAGTGGATTGCAGTATGGACTATTCACTGTTTGAAAATTGCCATTTAGCGAAACACTTTATCAAGTCAAGATCCCTTTGATTTGTTCCTTTTAACAACGCAAATGAATATGTGAAAATAAAAACAGCACCTTCTCTCCCACACCTGTGAAAAACATGTTAGCACTATTCCACAATGGGGCTTCACACGTGACAACTGCTGAATTGCTGCTGCAGTGTTATTTAACATACTCTGAATGACTTAGTGGTATAAGTGGATTATATTTACCTACAATACTGCATCTGTTGTACAGTTACATAAAAAGATGCAAATGTTTTTGGGTCTTAATGAAAAATAAATACTTGGGAAATGTAGGTCTCCTGAATAAAAGAATCAGTGAGTTTATTTCGCATTTGTCTGTTTCCATTTGAAGTTGCTTATAATTTGTCTATTTTGTCTCCTTTACAAAATGTGATATACTTTCCATTTTCTCTCTGAGCCTTTTCCCGTCACTGAAAATGTCAAAAACATAGTGTTTGTCTCAGACTTACAGTTCACTACAGAATGTCTGAGGAGGTTGCCAGTTCCCTAATTGGTTGTCTTTGTGTCTCTGTTTTTTTTTTTTTTTTCAGATCTCCCACTCGTCAATCTCTCGGTGGAGCCCCAGCCTGTTCAGGAGGGCAACCCTGTGAAATTCCACTGCTCTGCAAAGGCCAACCCCCCTGTCACACTCTACAGGTGAGAGCAGATAACAAGTGTTTCACGAACACACACACACACACAAATGGGCAAAACATGAAAGATTCTGCAATGTCGAAAAGAAAGAAAGTGCTATCCTCTCTGATCAGTTGCTGATAGTTAATACTTTTTCACATTAAGTCAACTTTTTACACTTCATTACTGATGGCATTAATCATTGCCAGACACCTTGTTATGATGCCATCACACAGCTATATCTTTCCACACTTTGAAATGATGAGAGGGAGGGGGGAAAACAATGCAGCACTGTCATGCTGAACATTTTAATGAAACTATACACCTCAGAAAAATCGTTTGGGGAAACCTTGTTTGTGTTCCAGTGGGTTGCAGCAAAGCAATGTGATGCTTTGCTGCATATCGTCTCCCTTGGACATTAAATGTCCATCAGTGTGTTGGAAGAAAGGTGGAAATACAATATCTGATGAAGCTGTCAAAATTACAGGTTTTTCTGAGATTGGGTTGTGTTCTGGGTCTACAGTAAAAAAGAAAGGTTCCCCCTGGGTCTGAAGTGTGTGTGTGGGTATGAGAGTGTGTGGGGGATGGGTTATAGCATATTTTGTGCTTAAATTATATTTTCTTTATTGAACATATTCTTCGATTATCTTAAATACATTATCTTAATAAGACTTTAAAGTTAATAAAATGTGGTCATTTGAATGCAATAGCGATCGGCAGATGATCAAGACTCTGAGGAAGGTTTGAAACATCCCTGAAGAATAAAATCTTGCATGAGGCAAAATATTCTATCCAATCATCATACTTTATAAAATTACCCTTTAAAAAATCTGGTCCCAGCTTATCAGGCATCATTAGTACTCTGAAGTGTTGAGACGGATGTCTCTGAGAGGAGGGAAACAGACGGGGGTGATGGGGCTGAGGTGTTATTGCAGTTTCTGAAATGCAATATTAGAGAAATTGTATATATTTAAAATCTTCATACATTCAAAAGAGTTGTTATCATTATCATTATTAATTATGAATTAGCAGTTTTAAGTAAGATTATGTCTGAAGGGATTTTAGTGCTCGATATAGTGTTCCTATGTACATGTATCTCAGTGAATGTGATAGTTAAATAGAGCTATTCTACCTTTTTAATCGTGCTGTAAAGACGTGTGTGAATGGATGGATGCAACTTTAATGTGAAGCGCTTTGTCTGATCAGGAAAAAGCGCTCGATAAATACATTTAATTGTGGAATACATTTTTCCAACAACTCTATTGTCACGTTGGAAGATCAAGTCTTTAAAACCTAAGCTTTAGTTTTTTTGGCAAATGCATAAAATTATTGATGTCCTGCTTAAAGTGGGCGGCTGTGGCTGAGGGGTAGAGTGGTCGTCCTCCAACCTGAAGGTCGGCAGTTCGATCCCCAGTCTGACCCATCTGCATGCGGAAGTGTTCTTGGGCAAGATGCTGAACCCTGAATGCCCCCCCATAGAATAACTAAGTGCTGCAAATAGATACACTTGATGAATGTGTGTGTGTGTGAATGGGTGAATGTAGAACTGTACTGTAAAGCGCTTTGAGTGGTCATCAAGACTAGAAAAGCGCTATATAAATACAAAACCATTTACCATTAATTTTAAAGACCAGTGGTTTTCTACATTTAAATCAACTATTAACCCACCACCTCACTGTATTAGCACCACTAAACATTATCATGAGCCCTAAATCATAAGCAGAATAATCCTGTGAGAATATAACTCTTGTATTCAGGTCAACAAAAAACTAATATTGTTTATGAAAATAGACATGGTCTGTCTCTTTATTCTTCAGTCAGAAAACCAAATCATATACTGAAACACTTTGTTGCAGCAGAAAGACAGATAATACAAATAGAATAAAGTATGGCATGTTTCAAATCAAGTTAGAGTAAAACAAATGGCAGCAAACTAAACAAATGCATTGATTAAAAGAGAGTACGACTGAATGATTCCAAAATCCATAAGGCTGCTGTCGTCTCCTGCATTGCCTACACAGCACTTGCTGATGGACACAATCTCAATTGCACTTGTTAGTATTTCTTATTATTATATCTGTAATTGCAATAAAACAAGAAATTGGACATTAATCATTCTCATAAAATCTTGCATGGCCCTCCAGAAGTGTAATACTAAAGTGATTTGTCAAGAGATGGTTTTCTGTGTGGGAGTTTTAAAAAACCAGAGCAAAAAGAATAAATTGAATAAAATCAATGGCAAAGGGAATTGGCCGTCTCTGAATCTTGTAATGGTACTGGGAAATCAAATGGATGTACAACACACTCACAGGTGGCAAAATAGAGATGTTGCCTTTTTGATGGATTTTTGCCCTTTTGAAAAAAAAGGGGGAGGAGGGAGGGCAGAGATATTGTGGAAAACAAGGTTTGTATTTGATTGTGTAGGTTCACAGGAGAGACAGGACGTATATTGCGCCTGCAGTGGGATTTCACCTCCATTGTTATTAGTCTGGATCAATGCTGGAATCAGACTTCTCCCCGGGGTATCAGCAGCTAACCCGCAACGGCAGCAGAGATGACTTTTTCTTTTAGCATGAAAACTATACAATGAAAAAAGATTGGAGGTTGAAGCTGAGATAGACTAAAACACCACATTCCTACTGTATCATTTATGTCTTCCTTCCTTGCTCTCGCCACCTCTCTGCTTTCTGGCTTCCTGTCAGTCACACAACCCACTATAGGACTGAATAATATCCGTTAGACTAATAACTTCAGAAACTTCAAGGTTATACTTTTAGGTTATACTTTCTCCGTTCTTGAGTTTCATAATCTACCATTTAGATGTATCTACAATTTACACAAGTATGTCAGGACTCTCATGCACCAGTGGAGCTCAGGGTATGGCAGACGGGGGATCTGTTGGCCCCATAATGCTTGCCTGAGAGGTTTCGACGAGGGAGAGCCCCCCACAAATTCCCCCTCTAGAGAGCAATATCACAGAGGAGAGCAGGAAGCTGGTCAAGCAGTGTGGGGCCATTATTCAGTGCTAATACACTCTGTCTCCCCCAGATCAGATACAGCACAAGGACAGAACAGTTCTTAGACAGATTTCTGCCTCTTTTCAAACCCCAAGAGAACCATCCATTCCCAATGTGCACTGCATCACTTCGCCATCCTCCAGTGGCGGGGGCACTCCAGACACTGGTCCAAGATAGTGGAGGGGTGCTGGTGGTGGTGTGGGGGGTGGTGTGTTCGTACAAGCCTTTGATTGCCACACTGGTTCAATTAATGCAACATGAAAGTGGGGAGTAGATATAGCTCCACAGATACAGGAACCTTTTCCGTCTCCAGGGGGCAGTAAAGAGGGGTGGTCAGGGGATTGGAGAGGATGTGGAAGGGAGGGGGTGGGAATAAAAGCACTCCTGAAAGTGTGAATGAAGTAAGAGTAATGGGCATGTGTTCCAGTCAGCTTTCAGGGATTCAACGCACTCCGAGAGATAAAGATGAGTGGGTTGGAACATCTTCATTACTGCTATAATGGTAGGAGGGCTAACTAGTATACATCACAATCACTTGTCCACCCTCTGATGAAGACACCGAGGGTTTTCTCAGATCCAAACAAGAACCCGCCAGAGAGTGGAGGAAGAATAATAAACAAAGCAAATCAGGTCCCTCGTCTGCACATGCAACCATGCACAGAGCCACAACAACCCCCCCCCCCCCCCCCCCCCCCCCACACACCCTCCTCCTCCTCTGTATGGCACTGCAGAGAACATCCCAATCCTCCCCAGCGTTTGAAGTGAAACAAAAATTACATTACAAGTAAATAAATGTTGTATTTCCTCAGTCAAAGGCACAAGGAGATGTTGATGTTCCCATAATAAATTAATTTAATGAAGTAAACTAGTTGTGAACCTATTGTTACGCCCATTTACATGTTAAAGTTCTGATTTATCAGCGCTGTGGATAAAACATGAGTAAGCTTTACTTATTACAACATAATCACATGAGTACTCTGTAGTTTTTAGTTCATTATTACGAGTACATTGTAATTATTGCTACAATATCACAGGATAGCTAAGTACTCAATACTTTGTCATCTGAGCACTCATTGGTCATGCTACAGACTTACATGAGCACACACTACATTGTTAGATAAACGCACAGTACTCAGTATAACATTATCACATGAGTGTTCAGATGTTTTTACATTATGCAGTTATTACTACATAAAAACATCAGTATACTCAGTTGATACACCTTTATTGCGAGTACTCAGTAGTCATTACTACCTTAACAAAAGCGCTTTATATACTTCATTATTGCATGAGCACTAAGTTATCATTACTACATCACGAGTGTTCATTTTCTTTCTACAATATGAAATGAACACTCAGATCATTATTACTGTATTAATACATGAGCACTCAGTAGATATTAATAAAATATTCCATATACTCATAGTAGCCCTTATTTTATCTCAACTACATACTTGTTATACATACAAGTTTCCTGACTGCTATTTTAATGAGAAAATCTGTCCAAAGATGGACAGACAGACACCTGCCAATGCTCAAAATTGGTTTCTCCAGAAACACATTTACACACACGCTTCTGCTGAATTGTTTCTTTCATTCGTGCTTCATTCTTGCGTTCTTAGATGTAGGTAATTGATACATTAAGCTTGAAGCCACCATCTCTCTCCGGGCACAGCTACTATTCCCTAACCACATTCGTTATGCCCAAATTAGCTGCAGCCAAACTGCAGTGCATTGATTGACTGCAATGATTAAAATGAATTAAACACAGGACTGTTACTTTATACTGCTAATACCTAAGTAACCGGGACCAACCCCTGAAATGTTTAGCTTCAGTAATTCACAGCACAACCAATAAATTGTAGATAAATGTGCACATTCCTGCAAACATACAAATCAAGCAAGTTGTAAACCAGCCTGAAATGTTGGCACCAAAATCTGCAATATCACCAAAAAGTTCAGCCTATCCCCGGGAAGTTATGACCAATGCTGTAGGTGTTAAATAAGTCATGCATACCCCTTAGGTTTTAAGTTATTCCCAATTTCTCAACTTTTTTGGGCTATCCTTACGTTTTCAGATATAATATCCACATGTTACCGGACAATAGTTTTTGTTTTCAGATTAATAGAATATAACATTAAATTAATTCAGATGTTTTAATACCTTGACAGATCATAAAATAAGCTCTTTAATTTAACTCTATACCCAAGCCACTGCATGTTAAAACTGCATAAACCTGCATATTTATTTTATATTCCAATAAGAATTCAGCAGTCATCACTTTCAATGTGCACGTTAGGGGGAATGGAACCACACTGTGCTGTGCTTAACCATGCTGATAATAACTGTAGGGCCTGATTTACTGTGGGTCTTGTTGCTGATGGCACAGATACTTGTCTAATTTAATTGTTACAGTTTTATTGCCTTAATCACATTCTGCAAATACAAACCTACCCCCTCCTCCCACCACATTTCCTTGATCCTCTGCTTCAATTAACAGCGGACCTGTTTATCTGTATAACAGTGTTAGCTTATGAATGCGAGCGCACACAGAAACACACACCGTGCACTCAGAGTGTGTAAGTGTGCAGGAATCACACCCTTGTCTGAATCAAATCACTGAATAGGATACGGCAGTGTAAAGTGAGTCAGCTATTGAGTACGCTTTGCTCTGGCCCTTTTAACCTCCCAAAAGGGAATGCAGGTGTTTGTGTTACCCTGGGCCAGCTATGTTTAGTCTTGGACAAGGCCCAGCTCACCAACAGAGCTCTCGTGGTCCCTGTGTACGGTGGAATCCTGTCTCTGCTCCCTCTAACACTGTCAGGGGCTCCCAAACCTGGCTGCGGCATCCTCCACTCGGGAGCAGCCGGCTGCCCGAACATCTGTGCTTACCGCCTTACAATTCCTACAGTATGAATACGACGATTGTAATTGGAAACAAGTGACATTTTGATACATGTGGAGTTGTCAGCAGTATTATTGTTATACCCGTAAAGGAGTCTTTACTTGCCCTGCAGCGGCCACAGGTTCAATTCCAAGTTTTTGTGATGAGACTGAAAGATCCAGGATGGCAACTCAATGGACCTTGAGGAGACATTAGTTTCTTAGTTTTTTCCCATGTGGCATCCAATAACTAGAATGAACTTTGAAAACTCAAAACTCTTATCCGTATCATTCTCATCATCATTCTAATCTTCAACCTCATAATCATTATCATTGTTGTCATTGTAATCATCAACATTATCGTCTTCATCGTGATGACAACAAGTGTCACCAGTGTAATTAATATCGTCCTCATCTTTATCGCCATTGTCAAATAAACAGCAACTGAGACATTCATAGTGGAATTCATTTTTAAACCCTGCCATGAACATTAACAGTCATCATCATTAACATAATGGCTTTCCCATTTTTAATATTTCCATATGTAGCAACCACTTTCTCCTGTACTAATGTTTGGAGCTTGTTCTGCTACTGGAGAATCTGCCCTAATTGAAAGACTTTTGGAAACATGTGTTGTGGAGCTCTCAGCTGTGTCCTTGCCACACAAGAACGCAACTCTGAGAGGATCTACTGCTAGGGGGGGAAAAAGCTCCAAAAAGTCCCATGAAGCCCAATTAGAATTCTGCTTCACTTCACTTACTGACTGAATGGGGTAATCTGGTCTCATTTAAATGATAGCATTTCAGTCAAGCATGGGGCCAGCTTAGTCAAGGAAAACAAATGAGTTCCCTATTCCGTAAAACTGCTCTCAGTAGGGGAGAGCGGGGTAATGTGGGACATTTTTTACATTTGCTCCCCTCTAGGCGAGCTAAAATGATATATCAGTAAAATTTACACATTTCCCATTAATTCAGGATGTTTTCTGGCAATGGAAATGATCAGAATGTCTTCAGGACAAAGGGCAGTGAAAATATGATTGTTTTAAAAAAAGTGGTCTTGTGTCCCACTTTACCCCAGCTACAGGGTAAAGTGATCCACTTACTTTTTCCACTTTAAAACTACCATAACAACACATGTTGTAATAGTTAAAATCCTGACAGCTAGATTGACAACCACTAATAGCGGACTAGTAACAGAATCATGGGGATTGGTCAATTAAGCACATTTATGATTATTATGATTCATGTGATCTCTTGCACACCCTAGCTTACCTGCACATTGTTTGCCTGTCCATTGGCAGGGACAGGGATATTGTTTTTCTCTGCGTATTCAAATGCCAGTTCACGCCACTTAACTGCAGCAAGGCCATGGAACTGGTCAGTTAGTTGTTTCAAGTGTTTGGAAGCTCCTCCTCCTTCTCATCTGTGAATATCCTCTTTACCTCAGCTACTGCACCCCAGGCTACTGATTTTACTTTCCCGTTCTCTTTTTTCTTTATGAATCTTTTGAGGGTTGTGTTATCAATATTTCTATCCCTTCCAGCTTTTCTTAAGGACTTCTTTCCTTGCATGACCTCAGCGGCTGCACTCTCCATCTCTGTGAGGGGTGTTTGGCCCCAGGTTGTCTTCCTGGTGTAGTTTCTTGGCATGATGGCTTTTCTACAATGTTTATGACATTAAAAATAAAACATATATAATGTAATATAAAACTAGAATATATTTAAGACTAAACTTAACTTGTTCTTCATGGTGGGGTAAAGTGAGACACTGTCCCACTTTACCCCACAACATTTGTCCCACTTTACCCCGAAGCCACAATTTTAGAAAAACAACATCTCTTAGCAATTCAGGCTAATCTTCAGCTAGCATCAATCACATGGTTTTATATGTTGGAAGTTGGAAAATTTACTTTTACATGCAAAAAACACATTTTTGTGAAAAAAAATACTTTCCACAGCACCTTCACCAACTTCTCCTTCATGGCAAGGGGGGAATGGGAGGGGCTTTTAAACATAATAGTCACATTACCACAAATGTGTTCCGTTGCCTAGATACAGGGGGTGTTTCACATCACCCGATGTCCCACATTACCCCGCTCTCCCCTACTGGCAGGAATATAAAACTGAGACGGGCACCAGTTCTGTTGTCATTGTTTTCATTTGCCACATCAGCATGCAGCAACAACTGCATTGTCGGGGATGGCAACGTTTAGATGCATGATGCATTGTAGATTCCACAGCACTGTCTAAAATTTCCAAAGAGATCCGAGACATCCACAGATGCCTGTGCTTCACTTTTATAAATGGGCCTTGTCTGTTGAAACAGCACAGAGCCATCCACATCACGCAGAGCGAGACGCCGCTGCCCGTGACATCATAAAAGTACAGCCGAAAACACTCGGGGAGTGTCTGTATCCCTGTCAAAGGGGCCATCATTCACAAACACAAACAGATGTTCTTTATGTGATCCCGTGTCAGTTTATTAACATCAGCTGTTGTGTATAATACAGTATGTGTCAACCAACGTCTTCAAAGGTGGAGGCGCTACCCATTTGTCATTCTGTGATTTGTTTTTCTTCGCTGGCACCCTGTGCTGCACTCTTTGCCTGGCGTAATGAGGAACGTGCTGTCTGCTCCGAATCGCCGGGGAGCTTTTCACAGCATGGAAGGCTGCCACAAAAATATGCTGAAGCCAGCACCGAAAACCTGCCCTAGAATGATGATTTATTCACACAAAAGAGAGCTATTGACATAAGGAGGTGTGAAAACCTGTCTTAATGCCTTTTCCCCTTTCTCCTTCATTTCCTACCATCTCTTCCTGTCTCCCCTCTCCCTGCCTCCTAATCCTCCCACCAGGTGGGCCAAAGGAGGGAGTATAATCAAGGAGGTTTCTGGAGACACGTACGAGGTTATTGTAGACCATTCCTTCTTTACGGAACCAGTCTCCTGCGAGGTTACCAACCCTCTTGGCAGCACCAACATCAGCCGTAACGTTGATGTTCACTGTGAGTAGCTCCTTAAGCAGCTCTGTATGCTTTTCAGTAATGCCAGCAACGTGCGAATGCATGATTTGGGATTTCTTGGCACTGTTTTTTCAATATTTCACACTGAACTCCAAAAGCTGGTGCTACCACAGCTGAAGATTCATGACGGGTGAATCATAGACAGTTAACAATGTTTATTTCAACAGTTGGCCCTCGCATGGCTGCAGAGCCTCAGTCCTTGCAAGTGGACCTGGGATCTGATGCCGTGTTCAACTGTGCATGGACGGGCAATCCCTCCCTTACCATAGTGTGGATGAAGAGGGGAGCTGGTGTGGTGAGTACACTGATTTCTGTGGTGCACAATAGATCAAAAGCTGCTTCTCTCTGAGGAAACCTCTTTTCGAACAAGATACTCTGAGTAGTTATTTTATGTCATCGCCATGTTTCTTTTGAAATGTCCATTAAAGGTTTTGAAGCCATTATAGTCCCAGCCTCTTGGCAACCTTGTCTCATGAGATCTGTTGATTTGAAACCCTCAAATTCAGACTCATTCCACCTTTGCTTCTGTCAACATAAAAGGCCAAAGCCAACCTCTTCACTCTGCTGAGCTCAGACCCTAAATTGGATTTTAATAATTGAGCAGAGGTGCCCTTTAAGGTATTAAATGGCCAATGTGCAGCCTTCATTTTTTTCCCCATAGCCCTTCCTTGTTGCTATCTCATGCAAGGTGTGTTTTTCCTCTTTGCATTTGATGGTCTTTGACAATTGTTTATCTTGACGCAGGTTCTTAGCAATGATAACCTCCTGACACTGAAATCCGTGAGACAAGAAGATGCTGGGAAATATGTTTGCCGTGCTGTGGTCCCACATGTCGGAATCGGGGAGAAGGAGGTCTCACTCACTGTCAATGGTAAGCTGTATTATTGATATGACTTCCACACGGGCGCAGACCCACAAAGTTGTCAAATGCGTATACATGTAAGTTTGAATCCCCAGGTCTGGGGGTCAGTGGCGGGAAGAAGAAAGCAATTTGTCACGGGAGTCAGTGTTCTGCTTCGTCTGTGGTTTACAAAAGTCTTCTCCCCTCTGAAACTACCAAGATAATGTGCCGCTTTATTTCATTCATGTAGTAGTTTCTTGGAGACATGGTTGATTTTACCAGGCAGGTACACACACACAATCCATCCTCATAACACAAACACAGAGCACACATGTGTCACCTAGTGTGCTCATAAATATGTGTTTTTGCAGACAAAGGTAAAAGCTGTTTCATCAACAGTCATCACTGTGAAGCCTTTAACAGGTAAATGCAATAAATGTAGACATCGTATTTTCTAGATACGGTCACACAATTCTTAAATAGGTGAAATGTGCTTCAATGCTAATTATATTCTGCATGAGTAACAGGGAAGCTGCCGTTTTCTGAGGCACTGTGTGACTAATGAATACCAGCCTTGGTGGGAGACCTGGCAACTCTCAAACAAATGACTTCATTATCAGTGCTTGATATTCAGGGAGCGATGCTTTGGTGTGGCAGAGGTTATTAGCTGTGGGATTTCCATGTCTCTTATTTCCCCCCGTGTCCATCTGAGAGAAGCGTGGGCCAAAGCGGGGTGAAAAAAAAGTATAAAGGAATATACGATGCTGAGATAAAAAAGCATATTGTGTATCATTGTATGTTTTGAAAGCCAACAAAGGGCTCTGCCTGTAAGCTACTCTGATGCTGATTTGGGGATGTTGATACACCAAGTAGCGAGAAAACGTGTGTGTAAAGATTTTCTTTTCAAAATCCAGACATTAGCTTTGAATATCACAGAGAATGGGATACCAGCATCCCCTCCAGCGCAAGATCAGAACCATGGCTTTCTGTGAACCGCAATCAACTCCCTCCATCTCAGTTCAAAATCGAGGCGGAAGAGTAAGGAAGCAAAATCATGACTAATTCTATTGTCTCCCATTCTCTGTATGGCAAGCCATACTGGCATCCACTGTGCAGCCTTAATGTGCAAAGAGAATACATTATATCCAGCGTACCAGTTTATTTTGATGCATCCCCTCGCTGCTCATGTTACTATGGAGATTGTGTTGTGTTCAAGAAAGATTTCACGAGAGAATGAAGATGGATTGTTTTAATAAAGATTACAACACAACACAACTCTTGCAGACGTACAACAAAGCAGAAATGGCATGTTTATTTATTCTCTGCGGACTTCATTCAAGCCGGTTCTGCATGACTTGTAGTGTTTTTATTTGTTTGTTCCTTTCCTTCTTCTTCGCATCTTGTACTTCCCTGCCTGGATTGGTATTTGACATTCAGAAACCTCCTTTCTTTTTAGCCTTCTGAATAATAGAAATTCATCTTATTCTTTTCCTTTTTTTTGTCCAAACCACACGAAGAGTCCTGAGTCATCTCGTACTCTGTCTTTGAGGCGAATCAGATTGCCAGGCTTGTTGAGGTGGTGGAGTTGGGAGTGGGAGGCAGTGACAGGCGGGGGCTCTCTCCGGAGTTTTGTGGACCGTCCTGTGCCACTGTCTGAACAACAGAATAATGTGTGTGAGCGCTCTTTAACCAGCCTGTAGGCCCATCAGTGAGAGTCAGCAGGACGCGATTGATTCTGACAGTGATTAACTAGCATGACGGATGAGTGAGCTTTTCGGCAGGACGAACCATGATACAGTAACATTTCAGGCGACACTGTGCATATTCAGAATGCTCATGATGCGACAGTGTCTGCTGCACATTTGAATGTTTTGCTGCTGTTTGTTTTCCCTGCAGTTATTCCCCCCGATTCCTTAATGCCATCATTTAAATTACATGTGTTTATAATTTGTCATTCTTCCGTCTCCCCCCTCCCTGCCGTTGTGTGTCACTGACTCCCACTGTGGCATGCCGCATAGACGCTAGGATTCCTGCTCTCCCTGGGGAAGAATGTAATTTAATTATAATCAAACAGCTAGCAGGGGAGGCAGTTTGTGTTTAAGTCACTAATGGATACATATTGCCTACTCTAGTCAAACATTTCCAGAATGCAAAGCATCCCTGCGTTGCGTGTGCGTCACATCCGTCAAGTGGCTTCATGTACTGTAAGAAGTGGGCTTCTGTGCACGTCCATGCATGTGATTACTTACTTACATACAAAATATATGCATGTTTTTTTTCCCCCCACAGTTCTGCAGAAGTTGGAATTGAGAGGAGTCATCTGATATGCTTGAAAGGATTTAGCTTGTATATGCTCAGGGACCTTATATCCATGCAATACATATTAATTAATATATCCATCAGTGTAGCCATAATTTTTGTAGGTATGTGAGAGTGTGTCTTTGGGTGAGGCAATATGTATAATTACACACATTTCAGCACTTGAGCAACAGAGGAGGGAAAAGTCCATTTCCACAATAAGAAACGTGGGGTTTGAGAATATGCCCGATATCCCTCAGAGCACAGCGTGGTTATAGATCTTTTTTCTTTTGTGTTGCTCCTCTTTCTAGGCAGCCTTTATGTACATAGCTAATTAGCATTCCAGCCTTCTTTAAACTGGCACTGACATTGTATAAGAAAGAACAGCACGAATTAATGAGGGTGGAAAACTGCATTCAAGATGAAGCACATTTTATCTCACCAGTTAAATCTAAGCATCATAAGTTATTATATGGATTTTAGGGCTTCAATTTCCCTATTTCACATCATGTTTACCTGTCTCTTGAACTCTCATTTGTTATGTGTAAAAAATACCTTTTATATGTTCTCTCACCATCTCTGCTAATTCAGTAAATATATATGTGGGTCTCATATCACAAGAAATGTCATCTTATCGGCTTCACACTTCAGTGTATTTTAAAGGGCACATGTTGAATTTGGTACAATTTGGACATGTGATACATTCAATTGTTAGAAAACTTTAAAATCGAGCTTCGCCAAACTTTAAATAAACAGATGAACGGCTCTGCAGCAGCGGTGGTGTAGCTTCAGGGTTGTGTGGACTGAATCCAGTAGCAGGTCTTGACTAATATCTACAACTAGCATCACCACAGGTCAAACAAACAGCCCATTCCAAACAAGCATATTTTAGAACAGGCACTGTTCAGTTTTTTTTTTTTAAGTATATCTGCAGAATGGTTCATTCACACGTTGAGATTCATGTTTCATTGCTGGAGTGAAACAGCTTTTAAGCAAACTGCTCTAAGGTTCCTTTTAAAATATTTGACCAGACAGGGGTTGAAAAATCTTCATCGGCACAACCACTGAAATGGGAATGAAGTCTAGTAAATAGCCAGAGCTGATAATGATGTTCTCAATGTGTCTTGACAAGTTGAACATTTGGATGACGCTTTAAAAGTGTGTTTCTGGCCTGTTAGTCTCTACTGTGTTAATACTGTAAAAGTACTTTACAGTACAAAGTGAACACTGTGTGGATCACTCCTCTCAAGGAAAAGAAATGAGGTTGAGAAAATACAGTCTGGATTGAGGCCAAGCAGCCAAATGAGGTGAAGCATTCGAGGTAGTAAAAGTGTGTGTTTCTACAGAAGTTAAACGTAATGGCTGCCTCCGTTCGCCAGTTAGGGATAAGAGATCAAATGAGTCGTGATAGCAGCTCCTCACCTGCTCAGACACTATCATTGTTAATGTGATATAGTAACTGAAATGAAAAATTGGGGAGATTAGGCAGACATGAGCCATAATGGTTCTCCCCCAGTTTTGCAGCAAAACAAAGTAAACAGACTAACAATTTACGAATAGTAATAGATTACTGGACTCATTACCACTGTAATGGAAGCAATGCCCTTATGTGAATTATGTGTTCAGTGTTTGTTTGATTAAGTAGGGTTTTCCATTTCAGATGTTTTATCCCATTAAGACTAAAGATGCCATATACAGTGTTTCTGACAGACATTTGAGAGCTTTGGCTTTAGCTAACTTTGGCTTTCATTGTAAATCTTTGCCTTTTCCCTAAACGTAATAACCATCTTTTTAACACAACATACAATATTTAGAACATTTATGAGTAAGACGGTAGAAGAAAGAATCAATGACTATAAAGTATTGATGCAACCGAGATGAAGGGAGCAGTAATGGCAATTTTAATGACAGTGGTATTGCCAATAATGCTAGTATATGGGAGAAGCTAAGCACTCTAGTTGTACAGATTGTCCACCATCAACCACCACCATGATCCACAACCACAATTCACCATCCCTCATCACCATCCATGATTTACAAACAAACATATGTTGCATCTGATTGAAATGGGTTCCACAAAGTTGTTATATTTTATTTAACAAAATGACAACATATTCAGAGTAAGAACTGACTCCAACAGGCAGCTTAAGCACATAGGCCAGGTCTCTGCACCATGAATTTGTCCCAGAGGAAAATGTGGTCACCAGTGACAATACAAGACATTTCTCTTCCGTTCCAGCTGCCCCGTGGCTGTTTGTGCTCTCTTTTATCACACAAAGAAAAGGTATACATAAAAAGTAGCTATGTCGAGGTGGTGAGGAAATGTGGAGCTTTAGTTCAAAGCGGATGCCTCAGAGGAAATGTAAGCCCTGGCCTTTTGACTCCCACACTGATATTGTGAAATCAGACTGCAATGTCCACTCCAGACTTAACACATCCTCAAATGAATGAGCAAAACATTGCACCCAACATTTTGATTACCTCCCCTGCTGCTAACATTGATGTTGTAGAGCTACCCAACTCCCTGACCCACACAAACGTACATACACACACATAGGCACATATACTTACAACCCAGGCTGAGCCAGTGAGATAAAGCTATTTAATTATATTCCTCATTTGCAGCCCTGATCCATAAAATAGATCTTCCCCAGCCACTTCCCAGGCTTTTCTCAGCCGTCATGCAAGTCATCATGATTGTATGTTGACAGGCAGAGCTCGTATGAACCACATATTTACATTTTCATTTCCTAATCACAAGTAAATACATGCACACCACACAACTTAACCAAATACAGGGTCTAAAGTCAGTGGGCACTGTCAGACTTGTTGGCCCCCACTGTACATGCTTTACTGATACTGTAATTCCATGTTGGCAAACCAGCGAAAGCAGGAAAACAGCTTTCAATTCATTTTTCTCAAATAGTCTGCTGCATTCACTCTGCAGTTTGTAGCAGCTTTCCAGCTTCCTCCAGTAGCATACCAAGGCGCCATCTGGCAAAGCCTCATTAAAATGCTAATTCATTTTAATAAGAGACAGGTAATAAACTGCAATTATGTATCGTCAGAGAGATGGCAGAGAGCGGGAGTTTGAAGGAAGTTGGCAGCGAGTTGTCTCACTAATCAAGAAGCTGCCACACTTGCCACCCCCTCAAATCCACATTCTTAACCCTCAACATCACAAGAGACGTGCTTAATATTTGATTTCAACTCATTTTAAAGGCCTTAAAATAAAGCATAAGATGGATCCTTTGCTTTTGTTATTTTGTGTTTCAATTTGAGGAAATTACAGGAGGTGAGAGGGGATTGTGGAGTGTTGTCCTCAACCAAAGAAACTATTTTATCGTATCTACTTTCAACCGATTGGTGCACTCCACAAGTGCATTAGGTGCACTTTACCTGGCTGCCCTGTTAGCTGAAATGTATCATTAAGTAAGATAGTAAAAAAGCAAGTATTTGTAGCTAATTAAATCTTCATTAGACCAAACCCGTTGACACATGGAGTTTGCTCTAAAAGCCACAAACAAAAATTTAGAGGATATTCCATTGTTTGGTTGTTGAGCTTCAAGCTTCTCTTTGCAATGTAACACTCACTTTGTTTTGTCATACATTCAACAAAATGTTGACACCAAGAAATAGCAGTCTCTATTAATTTTCGTCCTTTCTTCCTATTGACAATGATAGTGGATTAATTCTGGGAGGCTGTTGGTGTAACAATTCCTTCTCATGAATGTAACACTGGTGATTGTCCAACAAATGAGAATTTCTATCAACCAACCGATGACAGCAGTACTAGAGTGTGTTTTAATAATATCCATGATACATCTAAAAGGTTCAAGATAAATTTATTAAAAGATTAACAATTGCTCAGAATGTGGCGATCATGCTACTTAAAAATAGCTCAGGGCTGCTGTTTCAAAGTCTGCATGTTTTTTTCATATATCATTGATTATGTTCGAGTGGGTCGAGCTGGACGTATGTTTTGTGAAGAGATCCAAATTAGACATCTCAGGGCGATGGTGGAAATCGAGCTGTTTGTGTGGAGTCTAATTTGATTGAAATTATGCTGCTTTTGGTAAAATGCTTTACAAAGTAGAATGTCATTCAGTACAGTTAATTTGTCAGCCAGGACTCAATAGATAAATTTAATCTGTGGAAATGTCATATCATAATGTTAAAGAAAGTGAGAACAGATTCCTGGATCCACTCCTGATCTGGATTCACAACAACATTCATGATTTTTTTTCCTCTCACCAAGTTGGGTCCTTTTTGCATAATCTTGCTTACAAAATAAATATGTTGAAGACATTCCCTCTCCTTGGTAGAGGGAATTAAATGGAAATTAAGGCATACGAATAATACAAAAATGTGCTTGGATCATTTGCAAATTCCCCCTCCAGCGTTTATTGTTTTATACTGTGTCTATAAAAATATAGAACTAACATAAACCTCTGTGCTTTGCTTTTCCTGTAATTTCACTTCGAGTGAGCTCTTCAGGACCAAAGGGGAAATGTACTTAAAAGACAGAATTGGGTCATGTGTGACATCTTGTCTTCATATTAGCGCTGTCACCTGGTGTGAACAGCCTCCGGACCAGATGGGAGGCAGACCAGTCGTTTAGGCTGAGCTGCCCTTGTCAGATGAGATCTTGTAGCCTGACCAAGGTTTAACACATGCTGGCTCCACGTCCCTACACCTGCAACTGCTGCTAATGAATGAGACCTGATCCCACCGTCTGTAATTCTAATGAAGACATTCCATTTAATCAAACGTGTTATCGGAGAAACCTGAGTTAGGGCCACAGAACGTCTTTTAGACAATAACTGTGTGAGAGTTTTACAGAATCAGCCCTATATCTGTTTCTGTCTTTAGGTCTGGGTATATATAGAATGTGGGGCTTGATGTTTAGTTATTTTCTGACCTATCGGTTCAGGGGTCAGAACTGCCGCCAGCCGATTGATTGAGGTGAAACACCACAACAAAGGTGTTATCTCCCCACAATGGCATTTTTCTCTTTTCATCTGTGGAGTCCTGATTACACTCCAAAGAACTGCTGTAGCACTCTCCAGCGACGTTTATCTCAGTGGGAGGAATCAAACAGCCATAAATCAACCTTCATTCAGTCCTGGCGTGTCCTTGGCCAGATTGTACCATGGGATGAGGCATGTTCGTGCCGCTACGCAATACAATTTTCCCCCCAGAGTTCCAAATTACTGAACACCTCGGGTGTTACTGCCTGGAACGTGGGAGCGATTACACCATAATGTGCCACAAGATCTGGATTGAGCAGAGTTGTCATATAAACATTTATTTAATTATTCATCTTCTCAATTTCTGTGACTCATCTTCAAACTTAGGTTTTTATGATTTTTTTCTTCCTTTTGCAGGGCCACCTACTATCTCCAGCACACAGACACAGCAAGCGTTACACGGAGAGAAGGGACAAATCAAATGTTTCATCCGAAGTACACCTCCTCCAGACCGCATTGTAAGTACATCTGGATCTCTTACATTTTTTTCTGATCTTACCTTTGTCTCAATTTTGATCCTGATTCAAATGCAAGGACACACTTGGAAGAACATCATAATTAGCTATTTTATGTCTTTATGGCACCCGTGAATTTAAAAAACAGTATAATGACTGTTTTATTTTCCAGTGCTGTCCCTGAAAGATAGTATCTGACTAAACTCTCTTGATCTGTTTACTACACACACACACGGTACGAGCAAATAAAAAGCTGAGGAACTCTGTAGTTTTCATATTGTAACGTGGGCTTGAAACTACAGCGTGAATCCTCAGTTTGTCTTTTAATCCGTACTCATGCTCTGTTAGCACTGATCCCATTAAGATTTATGGACCTCATATAAACAGCCTACTCTCTGAGCTCAGTTTGCGCTTATTGCTAATATGTTTGTGTACAGGTGTGCATGTTCGCAGATGCACATTCTTAATTGCAACACATTGTCATCTGATGTGTGTTTTTATTTTATATTGATGTCTAGAATTAACTAGCAACATAATTAATAACAGGTTTATTTGAGAGGAGTGCTGTGGAGCCTGGGCTGCGGGGTCTGAAGTGTCTATCCTGGATTTTGTTTATTCGAGAAAGACTTGTCAAACCACTCATCACAATATGTGATTATGTCAATTATTTTATCTCAATTCGTTTTAAAAATCAAAAAAATTCTCCACGGGAGACTATCTATTAAAAAATATGAAAACTCTTGAATCAAGGCTAAATTTGTAAAGCAGTAACACTGCATTTCCACTTCTTTGCTCCTTTGCATCCAGCTTGAAGTTAAAGGTGTTGTTTATTTGCTAGAACCATTTCATCTTTCTCCATCTGTCTCCAGTATAATGCTTTTTTCACTTAAAAATCTGGACAAATAAATCATGTTATTCTTCACGCAAAGTGAATGCACTAAGATGCATCACACGAGCAGCCATTACATGGCACGTGTTAAATTATCATAACGCTGCATAAATAAACCCGTCGTATGCAAATATCTATTGTTATATCCTGCGGTTCTCTCACCACATCATTTCAAGCGTCAACACAACCTTATCCCATCAGATCCATCACTTCCTCACACTGAATGGATTTTCTAGCCTGTTTGTGTTTTGTTACATTATTATGTCAAAATAAATGTAATCCAGGTATTCTGTCCTTCGCCCCTGTCTATCAAAGAGACACCAGGTGTTAATTAATTTGGAGTAAATGTGAACGTATATGTTGCATGTCAGAATGAGTTTACGGAAGCAATTTGCCTGACATTACTTGCATGCAGGAACAAAACGTACATTACCTGCAGTATACTGGTCTATAGCTCAAGAGTTATTTTAGTTCCATCAAGATCCAGTGAAAGGAAGTAGGACTAGAATTTATTTGACTATACACACAGCTTGGCAAATAACCAATGCAATAAAATCTAATTGTATAATTACCTTTATTATTTCTGAGAGATACTGGAAGTGCAAAAGGTCAAAGGATCTGAATATTTTGCAATGTGTCTTCCAGTGCATTGTACAGAAAAGGGAAACATTTTCTTTGTTGTGTTGTGTATGTAAAGGTTTGTTATTGCTTTTAAAATGTAATCATTAATTTTAATTAATCTTGTTCTATTCAATTATTGTACTAAGAGAAATATCAACATCTTAAATCTTGAATCCTAAAACAGTGAGATCACAAAGTTCACTGTTTTATAAATAGTTGCTTGGTGTCTCTCAACAGTCAAATGCAAAACAAAATAGTGATTCAAACACTGTGGTGAAGAGAGTCCTGCTTGGAATCCGCGCAGTTCACAATCACCCATTAGAAATTAGCTCTGTGTCCAGATACTGCAGATATCTCAGTCAGCTGGTAGCTTGTCAAACGAAGAAAAAAGAAAAACATAGGAAAACATTTTTAACCACAATTTAGTTCAAAAGTGTTTTGATGTCCTCAACAGAATCACTCAGCTCTTCACCCTAAACAATGAGCTAATGTATTTGTATTGATTCCGGGGAACTAATTCAACCTCAGAGCAGAATAAAACCAGCTAGCCCCTCGTTATGGTAATAGAGCTTCATATATTCATGGTTGTTGTGTGGCTTCATTTAGCAACACAAAGAACCGAAGGGCATCAGGGTGAAGGGATATAATGACCAGAGCAACATCATCCAATGAAACATCTTCTGAATACAACAATATATCCACTGATCAACACTAGTGTGGAGCAGGGGGGGGGGGGGTGGTTTGGTCACCTCTAACACCTGAATGTTGAGTCACTGCCATAACAAGTGGTGGTTGTTGTCAGGGGTCAAAGTTGGTTTCTATTCTTCTGGTCACTGAGTATATTCACATAGCTCACTAGCCTTTGACTTGGGAGAACTTTCACATAAGAGCTGTACCAAAGGATATTTCATTGTTCCGTTATTCACTATTATGCTTATTCATCAACCAATAGTAGCAGAAATAATCTACAGCCATGGTTGTGGAACTGTTGCTCTACCTAACAAGAGCATTGCTTTGAACTCAATGCGTACATGCTAACAGCAAAAATGAATGATGAGTAATTATTATATTTTCAATGGATTGATCATAAACTAATTTGAACAAATTCGACCCAGATGAAAAATCACAAGGTCTACTTTGTTTTTTAGGAGCCATAATTATTCACACAAATTTCCTGATAAGCCGTCAGATATTGTAGTCTGGACCCACTGAGAAAATGATAATTAGAATCAGTAATACCTTATTAATCCCAGGGGGAAATTGAGTTTGTTACAATAGCTCCATGCAAGAGTACAAATATAAGCATATAAAGATTTTAAAATATAAAATATGAAATATGTGCATTCTATATGCCGTCATTGGTGAATGCTAAATGTTCTGTGTTTATGACCACTTAAAGCACTTTACAGTACAGCTTTGCCATTTACCCTTTCACACAAACATTCATACAGTGCAGCAAGGAGCAGCACTTTCTCCATCACTCATCACTCACACACTGCCGGCACAGCTGTTAGGGGCAATTTGGGCGTCAGGACACCTTATGCAAGTAGAATGCAGGAGACAGGGATCGGACCGCCAGTCTTCTGGACATTTTTAGGTAGATCATAAATGTATAGTTTCTCCACAGCATCTCTAGTGGTCATTACATCACACGGTAAATACCATTGCGTCTGTCATTTCTCAGGCTTGGTCATGGAAGGAAACCGTGTTGGAGTCTGGAACATCCGGCCGCTACACAGTGGAATCGGTCACCACAGAAGAAGGAGTGATCTCCACGCTGACCATGAGCAACATTGTCCAAGCTGACTTCCAGACCATCTACAACTGCACGGCGTGGAACAGCTTTGGCTCTGACACCGAGATCATACGCCTTAAGGAACAAGGTGGGAGCCAAGGTTCGACAGGTTCCACCTTCCTCTTCTTCAAATCACGTGACAGTGGTTTTTCAGACAGTGACAGATGGTCGACAGCCACAGAGCTCTGGTGTTTGCTCACCTGTGTCTGTAATATATTGTCCACTTGTGTCCGTGTGTTTGTGGGTGAATGCACTTTTGTGTATTTAATTAGTGTGGCTACGATTTGATTACTAATTAGTAATTCAGGATTTTTTAGGAAGAAACATCAACATGAATGAACAACAAATGTTCATTCATGTTGAAGGCTGTGAAATAAAATTATATCAATAATTAGCGCAATCAAATTTGTTTATCAATTGCAATGTTACAAAAGTTCAATACATTTTTATATATAGCTTTTGCATTGTGCAAGCTCTGTAATATAATTCAGAATTTATTGAATTTAAACCACAACCTTTACTCTGGATCAAAAATCAGTCTTCAAATATAAAATAAGTAATAATGTGACATTAATAGTGATAATACAATTGATATTGACTGGGGGAAAAATATATCTTTTTTTCCACTTTGATTTATATGTGGTCAAATTTTACCAATTGGGACTGTCTGCATGTTCACACTTAGCTACAGTGCATGGCCTACATTCTGAAGCGTTTGATGTACAGTTAAATGTGATGAGGTCGCACGATAAGTTGCTTATAAATTAGTTTTTCGGATGAAATGCGGCTCCCTGGAAAATTGAACTGCTGACCACAGACACACTGCAGTCTGGACTCTGAAGTGTGCCTGCTGATTCCTTCACATACAAGAGAAATGTAACACGTGTATTTGCTTAAAAAATGAATACTTTTTAACTGTTGACCTTTTCACCCCTACCGTCGGTAAAGGCGGTTTTCCTATCCACTTATCGCAAATGATAAATTATAAGCTGCTTATGTGAAAGGGACATTGATCAATGGAGACATTAAATAGGCTTTAATGGCGTAGGAAGAGTATTTGGTTGTTTTGCATTTGTTAAAAAATGCGAGAAGGTCATAAATGTGGGCTGGTAACCCAGGTCCTCATTAAACCAGTCTTTAATGAGGACTTTTAATGTTGCAGCAGCTTATAGATGTGTGCGCCTGCAGGTTTAATCTCGTCCAGGTCGCAGACACACACACCGTAACATCCTTTGCAGAAACACACAAACATGATTACGCGTAAACGGATGCACACACTCTTGCACTCCACTCGATGAAAATAAAAGCCCTCAGTGAAACGCTGCTGTTTGCCCAAATGAGTGTAAATTAAAAGTTATTAGACAGAAGGATAATGAGACGATATTAGTGGGAAAATGTTTATCCGGCGCTGGTAACAAAAGGTTTGGTAATTATTTTTCATTAAATTGAATTTCCAGTTATTCCAGTCGTTTGGAAGCAGCATACAGATTTTTTTGTGTGGCACTGTGCCTGTTTTTGTTTTTATTACATGAGCTTGTGCCTGAGGGTTAATGTGAAATGAACTTACAGGGATAAAGAATTACATCTTCCTTCACTTCCCTTTCTGTTGGACAGACAGAAAAGATAAACAGATGAGGTGTATGTGGCAGTGAGAAAGAGAAAGGTGGCCTCTGCATTGGGCTTTGCACTCTTGTCGTGTACCCTATATTAAACTTAATGTGTATTTGAGATGTTTGTGGTATGTTCTTAAAGGAGAACCTGTCTCTTTGTTGTTCCCTACAGAATCCCTCCCGGTGGCGGTGATCATCGGCATTGCCCTGGGAGCGTTCGCGGCCCTTATTGTCCTCATGGGCACCATTGGAGCGTTCTGTTGCACCCGCTCCCAGAGAAGTACGTTTCCTCTGCCCCTTCACACCCACTCAAGCATGTATGCCAAAGTACTGTATGGTCCCCAAGCGCACTAAAACATGTTCATCCACTCGGATGTAGATATTGTTTTTACTAAACACAAATTGGAAAAGACTGGCTTATAAAGTTCAGTAACCTTGGCTGTGTGCATCAGCTTTAAAGAAAGATATGGGGCAAATATAAAAAAAATAGACACTGACAGCTGCTTTGAGAAATTCCTGTCACCAGATAAATTGCTGGAACATAATGTCAAACTTAATTCAAGATAAAAACCCTTGTTGAGATGGACATCTTTTTGTGGAACAGAGATTGTGATAAGGGTTCATTTCATGCAATCTCAGTGTGACTGCATTCGCTTTTGAGGCTGTTTACAACCTGCACCATGTTCACTCATCCACCTATGTTCCAAGTGACTCTGGCTAGAGACAGTACACTGTCTCTTGCCAAGAATCAAACTGTACTACTGGTCCCCTCAGCATGTTTATTGTCTGTATACTACAGAGGAAGCGCACCTGGTTATGCCCTCACTGCCCGTCTCCATCTGTGCTCACCAGAGAGAACTTGCAAGCAAAATTAAGACAGAAAGTAAGACTTTGTTATATGACAGTATCATCAGCATTGTCCCGAACAGAATGAGCCGCCGTGCGGAAGGCTGTGTGGAGATTGCATATGTATGCGGGAAATATAATCTTGTGTTGGCAGGTGACAAATGATTAATAATGCCTTGTATTGTTTTTCGGAGGGAAGTGGGGGAGCTCCTTGCAAAAAAACCTTGCTAAATTCTATTATAGCTGGAAACTGCCCGGGGGGGGGGGGGGGTGGGGGGATTACAATGTAAAAAAATACAGGACAGTGTTTATCCAGCTTATTGAGTTATGTGTGTCTTCTGTTTTTGCCAGATCTGAAAGGAGCCGTCTCGGCAAAGAATGACATCCGGGTGGAAATCGTGCACAAGGACCACAACGCGGCGCGGGAGAACGAAGAGCACACGTCCATGAAACAACTGATGGTGAGTGTGAGTGTCACAGCATACTACTTTCCACTTCTTGTTCCTGTTCTGATAAATAAAATGTGATTCTCTTTGATACCTCGGCTGTAGCTAGAGGCGGCATGTCTTCATGCTGCATGTTTGTCCGTCCATGTGAGCGTAACACCTCAGGAGTGCGTTCAAGGAATTTCATCCAATTTGTTTACTTGAGGACAAACTGATCAGATTCTTGTGGTTAGAGGTCAATGTGATATCACAAAACGTGCACAAATTCTGACAAAATCCCCGTAAATCATTTCTTTAAATTTCTTCCAAGTCACCACATATATTATACAAGTTTTGTCAGCCATGGATGTAAACTGCAACTTGACCGGCTGGCGTAGGCATCAAACACCGAGGCGGTAATTCCAGTTTGATATATTTTGCATTTGCTTCTTAAGCTGACAGTAATATAATGAATGCACTTTATTATTTGCTTTAGCTGTTCAATGTGGAATACATTATCTCATGACTAATGGAAGAAAAAGAAAGGCTTGTTGATTGTATATGTGCTGCAGTCAAAGCACAGGGGCTATATTTATCAATATGATGCCAGTTGTTGTATGAGCAGAATAGGCCACAATACATTGTAACTATGGAGATCCTGATGAATACTGAGTAATCCTACAGTGGGTGTACCTCTGTCAATGGAGCCGCACCAGTGTTTTAGTGTTTGTGCAGTTTGCTCCGGGGCTGAGCTATTTGTAGTTTGAAGCTTTGGATTACATATTCTTTCAAAAACACTTATTGCAGTCAATACTAGATGTAAGCGCCGGGAAATTATGTTAGCTAACTCGCAAATCTACATTTTGTAAAGATAACTAAAAGATATTTACGGATGCATTGTTAATGTTCCCTGCAAGCCTTAAATAAAGGTGAAACATGATCTGAGTGATATTAAAAAATAAGGACAAATAATGAAAATGAAATTCTTCGAGCTGAAAGTGTGTGTTTTTTTAATTCGAAGTGGGGGAGAAGCTACACAGACTCTCAGTACACTCTGCTTGATTTTTAAGCAGGTTGAGCGAGGAGAATTCCAGCAGGAGTCTGTTCTGAAGCAGCTGGAGGTATTACAAGAGGAGGAGAAGGAGTACCAGCACATTAAGGTATGATTCATGAAACAACGACAACATGAAGGTGTGAGCAAGGAGAGCAAAAGATGGTGCGAGAGGGAGAAAGGGAGAAAGGGAGCCTTTGGGGCAGAGGTTGGTCTTCAACTCTGGGACCAAAATAGCAAGGGAAAAAAAAACATGAATCCCTCTCCTGCTACACTTCTTCTAAGAAGAAGTCCACAGGCCAAATGACTCCTGTTAGAGGTCTGATTTTATTAATTAGTCTCTCATCAACAGTGGTTCAAGAAATCAGAGGCTGGTTGGCCCCTGGAGCTCTAATGTAAGTTATTACTTGGACCATATAGATGGACAGTGGGCTTTTATAAAGAGCGTGTAGGACTGGGAGAAGTGCTGGGGATTCATGAGATGTGCTGATTCAGCTCTTTCAGCAGCATTTCTAACCGCTCACAATTTGGAATAAACTCCCCCTTTGAAAATCGTTTTTTTCCCCAACACATTCCCAAAAGGAGCAGAAAAGGGATATGTGACACATCAGACCCATTGGGACCTGTACATAGGCCGTTATCCAGTCTACTACACACATGTTTGACTTAAATGAGGGAATATGTTACTCTCTGTACTTCTTAAAGCAGTTTCATCATGATACAATATAGTCTTGATTTTTAAGAGAATAATACAATATTTTCGATATCACAAAAATTCTGCCACAATATGTTTCGATTCAAGATAACTAAGTGGCCTGTGATGGTTATTAAACAATATTATATGCTGATTTTTGGGTACCCCTAACCCTTCTTTTTAATAAAAATATACCTCATTTATACCCTCTGTAAATGTAAGCATAAAGTGTCAAACATAACTAAAAGTCCAAACTGGTCAGCAGCAGTAGAACGGCACATCTATGCTTTAATGCTTCATCGCCTTTGATTGACAAGTGTCATCTGTGTGTGCCGCTCAGTGGTTTAATTTCCACGTCCTACCAAACAGAACTGAACTTTTAGTGCATTGAGTCTATTATTTTGAGTTCAAATGCAGTTGTAGTCCTGAGACGTTCCAGTTGTTAGAACAGAGCAAATGCAAACCATTTCACATGTCCCTCAAAGTACTTTGCATGTAATCATCAGTAGTTGATAATACTCATAATTTTCCAAACTTTCAAACTAATCCCTCAGCTCAGCCTGTTTTCATCTGTCTGTTAAACCAGACAAGCCCCGAAACAGGGATCTAATCATTGTGCAGCCACGTCGACATCAGCATGTCAGACAGACTACAGCGTGTGAGTCACAGTGCAATTTTGAATTATAACAAGAAGTTGTTGTGGCAGGTAGCAAGAGACAATACTGATATATTTAGAAAGATGATAAATGAGTCTGACCCGGGGTACTCCACCAGTGTCCGATCGATGGCGTCTACTCTGTGGTGTGTGTCTACATCCTGTGATATCAATACTCATGCAATAGTCATGCTGCTGGAGCTCTGCAGACTGGTTCTGTACATATAAAGAAGACTAAAACGCTGCTGTGGTCAGATCAGTCCAATTGTGTCTTATTCAGTGAAGCCAATGTTCAATGAACGCAATAAAAACTGACTTCAGTACTGTTTATAGCCGTCTGCCCATTTACTGTACATAGCCTTGAATGCATCGGCTGTTGCAGACGAGGCACTTTGCTTCCAGTTCTCAGATGAAAGCATTTTACCGCCTCAACTGCAATAAATGATCCTTGTGTGATTTGTCCGGTTGTAGACAGTCTTCTGTCAAGGCCCCTCGCTCACTTCCTGTTCCTCTGGCTTCCAGTAAAGTTGTTAAGTCATCTGCTTCTCCTCCGTGTGTGCTGCTGTCGCACCAGTGAAGTAACTTTGATAATTAAATTACTAATTTGCAATTTTATCATTTTACACAGTCGATAAGAGGTAAAATTGCCTTTACACGCAGTTACTAAATACCTAAATTGCATGTAAAAGTCCAAAAGGTCAGCTGAAATCTTTATAAAATACATTAAAATGCCCTCTGTGCTCCTCATACTTCCCCCTTGTGCAAGAGAAAAACTCAATATGTCTATGTGAGTTGTGGCTCAAGTCCTTCAAATACATGGGGAAAGTATTTTCTATCATCCCTCTGTGCTTTTCATGTAAATGCACAGGTAAATCAAACACAGAGGATTATCTCAGCAGGTGTTTATTCCACCTCTGACCCGCTTTCTTGTCGCCAAGACTGTAGATAAATTCTCTCTCCGCAATTCACATTTAATTTATAATATAAAGATAATATCACAATTTTGGCCCTATATGTGCAAGGTGACGTACTGTAGGTGGGTGTCAGTTCAGAAAAACAGCAGCAAGCTGGAGCTTATCAGTGACACAGAAACAAACTCCATCCCGTTCATTCGTCCTCTTGTCCCAACGAGTGTTGGCGTTGGCTCCCTGGAGTGTGCCTCTGTTGTGTTTGCCTGCTCGAACCAGTATCCCTGCCTCCCTCGGGCTGGATTTTTGTTTTGATCCCAGCTAATGAAAGCGTGCTTGAGGCGAGAGCAGAGGGGGGGGACTGCAAAACACATAAAGGCCAGACGCAAACAACCTCCTTTTCTGTCTGATAATGACAAGCATAACGAGGATCCTCTCAGGTTCTCGCTCTCATTTCCTCATTATGAGGATTCTTCTGCTCACCATGCTTGACATTCACATCCATTCACAGGGGGAAATTGAAAAAAATAACAGATACACAAACACACGCCTGCCCTATCTGGACCCTTAGTAACAGCGTGGTGCCTGCAGACTAACACACAAGTGACACAGTCATAGCCTCAGAGGCCATTTCCGTGCATACATGAAATTACTGACACTATGATCCATCGAGGTCCAATTAAAGCTGGTATCTGAGTAATTTTGCAGTGACATGTAGGATGCCACATCATGAATCATTGCGGCCCACTTAATTAGCAGGGAACAGGATTTTTAGGCTAGTATGGGGGCTGACTAAAGCCTAGCACGAAGCTCTGCTGCTGTTTTTTATTCTCATGATGCACCCAGCAGCCTGTTTCCCTATTTATTCCTCAATTTGAAGGGTAATTACAGCTAGTTTGACCTTGACTGTGGTGAGCTTTGAGTAGAATACATGAGAATGCATATGACATAAAGGGATAGTTTTATTTCTTTCGACTCTACTTTGTTATTGCATATAATTACAATGATATAAATAGGTGTTACAATAAAGAGTTTGACAGAAACAGATATTTCTGAAATGATTACATATATAAAAATAATAATAGTCTTTCTTTCTTGTGTTTTGAACAGGACCCAACAAACGGCTACTACAGCGTTAATACCTTCAAGGAGCACCACACGCCTACCACGGCAGGGAATCAGTCCACAGAAGTTAGGAACCCCTCCAACACAGGTACCCTGGGCAAGCAGCGAGTACCGACTGGCATGTCCTTCACCAACATCTACTCCACCCTGGGAGCAGGTCCCAACCGCCTGTATGACTACAGCCAGCGCTTTGTGCTGGGCATGGGCAGCAGCTCCATCGAGCTCTGCGAGCGGGAGTTCCAGCGCGGCTCGCTCAGCGACTCCAGCTCCTTCATCGACACACAGTGTGACAGCAGCGTCAGCAGCTACAATAAGCCGGACGGCTATGTGCAGTTCGACAAAGACAGCAAGGCATCAGCCTCCTCCTCCTCCCACTATTCCCAGTCATCCTCGCAGAACTCTGATCTCACGCGGCCCCTGCAGAAGCGCATGCAGACCCATGTCTGACCACCAGGGAGGGAGGGTGTTTCACCAGGCTGTAACACGAAGTCTGGATTGTAAAACTGTGAAACAATTAGCTCCCCTGAGCTGCTAAAGTAACTGTGTTACTGTGTGTTTCCTCTGGACGCCGGGACTGGCTTTAACCCGCCAGATGACTTGTCCAGACTTCTCAATGTCCCACAAAAGTGGATCAAGAGCCTTATTTTTGTCATGCTTAACTCATCAACCACCTTCATTTTTTAAACACAAAATCAGAATTGTGCCACAAAGAGGTTATTTGCCAACACACAGGCTCGGAGTCTATATATTCAATACTTGGCTTTGACAGTGGGGATTGTTGAATAGGAATATGAGGCTTTTGTGTGACAATCAGTTCCCATGGCAAAGACAGTGTTTGCCTTTTGAAGAAGAAGAACAGAGTTTGTTGTTATGAAAGTTGAAGCTCTCAGCACGACAAGCACAATAATGAGTGCGAGCCAATGTCCTGCTGCTCTCCTGCAGTTTGAAGCACAAAAACGAATGTGCACTTGGTTTTAGTTAAAAAACGATAACTCTTCCCTCACCCCCCACCTTCCCTTCCGACACTGTATGCTAAGCGGAACTCGTTGAAACTCGTCTCCTGTGTAGGTGGAAGAAAACTTTCTCCATGTGCCCACAGACGTCTCGAGCACTGAGAAAGATCGGCAGTTTTTCTCTCTCCGCAGCTGTATCTGGGCCACAGAGCCGAGGAGATAAAGCGGGGCCGAGTTCTCATTTTAAATCACTGAGTCGTTATTTTACTTTGGCACTCTGTGATAAAAAGAATATCAGTGTACATATTTGACTGCCATTTCTTTTTTAGCATCTAATTTCTGACTGATTGCCCTCATTGAGGACTCTAAACGAGACACGAGCGCCTCTTCTCCCCACATATCTTCTTTGCCTTGAGGGTCTGTTTGAACTGTGTCAATACAAACTTCGACAAAGTGAGATAGACATACAGCACCGGCTCCTCTGTCGACGGGGAGTGGATGTGTACCGCGACAAATCCAGCTCCGAGGCACCAGCTTCTCGCCGCAGATCATCGGCCATACACTTGGGAATTAACTGTTAAATGAAATGTGGACATTATATTTGAGCCGAGCTCCTTATTGTGTTGTTATCCCATTGGTCGTCAATAACATTGTTGACACTGGAGCTGCTGACTGTATGCCTACCAGCGACCCTGCTGGTCATCAAGGTACATCACATATTTGGAGAAAGTGTTTCATTTTTTGCTGTCTGCTGTTCATGCTGACATATTCCAAGTGCATCAGTTTATTTTGTTGTCTTCTACACTGTATGTGACGTGTGAAATGTATTATTTAATCAGGCTGTATTGGTTTAGTTGAGATTAGAGACAGACTAGTGACTAATCATGCAGAAACACAAACTCATACTTTACGTACTTCTACTTTGCAGAAGTGTGCAAAGTGCAGACACTGTCTAGTATTCCATCTTTATTTTGGCCTGGATGCAACCAAACATCACAAAAGACCTAACACAATTTGCCATCAGAAGACACTGGTGTGTTCTTAAGCTCCCTTACAGCATACGTTGACTGATAAGGCCAAACTCTTTAGAGCAACCATTACATTTCTGTCACAGCCACAGTGTCACATGACTTTTGATTTCAGCCACGAAAAGCCTCATATGTTTGAGATCCCCCCCCCCCCCAAACACACACACACACACCCACACAAAAAGACAAACACATTTTATAGAATCAGCCGGGCTATCATTTAATCAGGTCTTTGAAGTTCCTGGAAAAGATCTGCAAAAAGCTGTAAAACAGTGGCTCGCGGTAGCAATGTCCCTTTTGTTTTCTTAAACCAAACCAAAACAGAACACAAAGCATAATATGATATATATGATCTAATTAGGTCGTTTTTTCAGTATGCTCCATGGTGCCGCAGTCAGTCGGGATAAAGTGAGGCTGAAACTATGAAATCTGACTCCCGACCTGAGAAAAAAACAAGCCAAGCATTTCTAACAAACGCAAGTTGTTGTTGTAAGCACTTTGCATACGATTAGACTCAAGGCATTTGAATGGGGTTTTCCACTTGAGTGGCATTGGTTTGGACTCTAATTTTAAAAATGGATTGGCGCCCATTGTACAGCTTAAGACAAAACGCTCTGTTTCAATGCTGATAATCCAGCTTGGCACTTAGCAGACTGTATATAAATCTCCAATGCTGTGTTTCTCTGTATATAATTTTTTTTCCTGGCTTTTCTTTCCTGCCCAGTCAGATTTCTCTACATCGGGAGCTAACAAATCCACGTGGCTTCAAAACTGTACAGGCTGACAATCATTTTCTTTTAATTTCCTCCTGCTTGTTTCTCTCAAATTACATGAAAAGCTTGTGCAAGGAGATTCTTACCCAGATCTCACAGGGGAAAACTCACACTCTGCACACAGAGCACACAGGAGGCTATAGGATGAGAAGCGGGAGCTTAGCTGGGACAGCTTTGAAGTGAGATGCAGTAAGAGGTTATTATACCTTCAGCCCTTCTGAGAGATGCCCAGATGCCCAGAAATATATTACATATGGCACCATGATGTCTGTCAAGTATGCTTGAGCCGGGGTTTTTTTTCCATTTATTTTCCTCAGGATTTATGAGTGCAGGACCACATTTTTAGCTTGATATCGGCAGAAGTCAATTACAGTGTAGCTACTGCTACAGTGACACAATTTTCATTTTTATTATTATTTGCATATTTTATCCATCATTTTACATCCACAGCATCCAAAGTCAAAAATGTCCCCCCATTCAAAACTTCCAGCACAAGACAAACATTCAACAATAAAACAAGCAAAATTTGCCTGTAGTCTAAAGGTTTCAGTTTTCCTTATCTGTTGCCGTTCCGACACTGATCCAAACATGATGCATTTTCCCAGTCCAGGGAATCTGCACTCTGCAGAGCAAACATAAATATTTGATAAGCCCCAGCCTTCTGTCCCGACCCCCCTCCCGTACAGCAGCAGCCACAGTGGGTGTGAGAGCTCCATAGGATGCGAGTGCCATGTCCATCATTGGGAATCGAAGCCCGTGTGGGAAATCTGACCTGTTCACCTGTGGACGATCGCCCTGGCTGGTGCTGGCGGGGCCTGTTTGTCAGATGCCAGGGCAGAACAGATGAATAAACACAAAGACCCACAACGATTACAAAAGGGGTTGCTGCCCTTTCCTGATAAAACAAGAGCTGCGCTTCCAGAGCAGAGGATACAGTTCTCGGACTTAATTAATTAAAGGACAGTAATGTGGTGAGACACAGAGGTTATGAGCAGTGTCAGGTATAGGATAGGTGTTTGTAACGGAGTCTCTGCCTGACTGAAGGTCCCATTTGAAATCCTGGATCGATCATAATAACCCTTCTTTCTTTACTGTGTAAATGCTTTCTATGACTCTGTTTCTCTCTTTCTCTCTCACTTCTGTTATTTTCTACCAATCAACCTTGTTAGTACTTTAATGACATACTAATGTAAGGGCTGGACTGGGTAGTATTTGCAAACGTCCCCCAGAGTTTGCTTTAACCTGAAGGGCACACCGGGGACGCTGTGTGTTTTGGTTTTGCTGCGTCCAGTGTACAATAAGGCCACAGAGAAACTGAAAAGCATTTGAAAGTCAAATGAGTTTGCTTCTGTGATTGGTTGAATCGTTCTGTATAATGCAAAATAGTTTGCAAATACTACAGGACCCAGGTCAATAAAAAAGTACTGAACTCACATGGTCATTTGAAGAGTTTGTATAAATAATGAACCATAAACACACAGTAATAGTGATGAAAAGACAACATGTAAATTATAAACGGTGAACTGCTATTTTCAGGCGGTGGCCCTCTGTATCTAAGAAAAAAAAATCTGAAAAAAGTTGTATTTTAACTGTACTGGTCTGTGAATCTATGATGCTTTTGCTCTGTATATTTGGAGAATAAAAATGTTGTTTGAGTTTGAGTCTTTTTTGCTATTTTGTCTGAGAAAGAATGACTGTGAGCAGAATGAGTGATCCTTTGCAGAGTAAGATGTTTGTGGCCATATTCAATATTCCCAACCAGTTTTGGACAGTGGTTTCTGTAAGGAAAATTATAAAAAATAACTCCTACTCTTAACATTGCTATTCTTTTTCGCTGTGGTTGACTGTTCAAGCCTATATCATATCTGATGTAGCAGATGAGGAAGGTATTTACAGGATGCTAGATAAAATATTCTAGAATAGAAAAAAAACACAATCCTAATTACATGTAGAAAAGAGGCCATCACTCTGTCACGCCCTGATCAGCTCATATTCAGTAGCTCAGTTAGCAAATTAGCTACTAGACTAATCTATGCCTAGCTCAAGTGTACTTTTACAGTATTTGTTAAGAAGGTGCAGACTGTTGTTTATTCTTCCCCCACTGATATTTCCTCGGCAGTCAGCAGATTCACACCATTACATTTACATGCAGCCCTTTAATCCATTAATAGGACCATTGCAGCCTTACTCTAAATTAAATGAACTCACATAAACACCTTAGCTTGTCTTTGAGCACTGGCTCCAATCCTAGAGGGCCAAAACTTAAAACAGATTTGAATTCCCTCATGCATACAGTCAATACAATCCAAGGGCAATTACTCTTTAGCTGGATTAATCCACTTGCAGGCTGTATGGAAACATACTGTAGCATTTCTGAAGCCCCACATCAGGAACAGTCCTCTGATTTGTGAATGCTGGGCGGCTTAGAGGGAGAACGCATTTCACCGCTATACACATCAAACTGGTACTCCTCCAGATAAAGGACTCTACTGCAAAGCAAGTGCTATAACCCGTCCTGTCTTGGTATTGAGAATCCATCTGCCGACAACACGATTTCCCTGGAAAAGCTTCCTGTGTTGAATTTAAAAAAGTAAAAAAAAAAATAGGAATAGATGTGTTTGGGTAAACATTATACAAATAACAGTTTTCGGATGTGTGATGGATTTGGCTAATCACGTAAAACTCATTACTACTCAGATCTAGGCCAGACATTTGTCTGCAGTATCATTTTAAACTCTTTCCTCAGAGCTAATTGCAAAGCACTAATCATTCATGCCCACCTCTCCTGACAGAGTAGAAAGCTTTGCCTGGCTCTCCGCGGGCCTCACCTCTTCCAAGAGATACAGTTTTATTACAAAAGGTCTCTTAAATAACTCTGCATCGTGTCCTCTGTCATGAATTACCTAGGCAGATAATTGCACCTAGAATCCAATTTAACAGAGGCAAAATATTTTGAGCGAATGGCAGACAAACTGTAGTGTTAAGTAAACCAACGCACTCCATTACTTAATCATAGGCAGGTATTTTCATGCTGGGAGAGAGACAGTTGGTAGAGCGAAAAGGCTGAACAAGACGTGAAGTGACTAAAAATCCTGTCAACAGAACCTGCATATTTGGGTTGTGGTCATTATGCTGTTGTGCGTCTGATTGAATTGTCAGACTTGTTTATAGTCTCCAAGGGAGTTGAATGACATGTTGAGGCAAAAACTCACACTGCTGCTTCCTTCAGGCATCGCTAACAAAACTTTATAGTCATTCATTTATTAAAAGTAGGGTTGGTAAGTTGTTTCAGTAACACTTTTTATCTTGGTTGTTGTAAAACCTCTTCACGTCCCCATACACATCAATTAATAAAGACTTCTGGACAAAAAAAGAAAAAGAGCCACAGGACTTTGCTAAATCATTTAATTTGGACTGAATGATTGGCTGCTGTACCTGTTTGTCACTGGCCCACCAGCCTACTTGTGCTCTCACTGTGCATAACCAGAGTCTTCACAAGCTGGAGAGACATTCACCACTGCAGCAGAGACGATAGCCAGAAGTTAGCCTAGCAGTTGTCAGGCAGTGGGCATTCATGTGTTCTGGGGCCTTCACGGTCTGTCTTTGCAAACCTGAACCCAAAAGCTCCATACCTTGACCCTTGACCTGTTACTGTATGACCTGCGACCCGACCTTTCACCTGTGATAAAACATGCATTAATACATTAACAGTCACTCAAATCAAATGGGTTATGGCGTCCTTGTCTTAGTGGTTGAGTTGTGTTCTTGGAACAACATATGTCCATCACCTGTGCTCTTGCAGCACTATGTCCTTCAACGACAACCTGCCTAGCTTGTGTTTACAAAAAGCTACATCGTGGTTTTGTTTACAATCAGCAAAGCCACTTAGAGCAAACTCACCACTGGACATTTTGCTCTTTATTTGTAAATGGTCTGTACCACGGCTGCCCCTCCTCCTCTGTGTGTGTGAATGGATGTGTAAATTATGTCTGATTGGTGCGGCAGGTTTGAGACGATTGAGTGTGTGATTGGTGTTAGGTTTGGGGCTTGGTTTCTCCCGGCAGGAGAAATGAGATGTCATAGACTTTTTCAATAAGATCAATTATTTCGGATGACTAGGCTTCATACAATCTCATTTAGATGTAAAATATTCTGCACAGTCATTTGATTTCTGCCAAAACGAAAAAAAATAATACTAGGAGTTCGTGTTTTATTTAGTTTTTATTGTTGTCTATGAATTTATATAAGTATATTTTTTACCTGATACACAACTTTTTTGCAGGTTATTCAACACAACGCGGGACTTTCTGGGCTTGCCAAACCTATCTTTAACATAACTCTGAAGCAGAAAACAACACAACCAACATCAGTCTTTCAGATTAGCATGGACTCTGAAGAGTAAAGTAGAAATATAAAATATCAGGAGTAGAAGAAATTGCAGAGACAACACTCCCATAAAGCCTCCTTATTTCAAGGTTGTGCCTTTGGTCAAATCTAGTTGCCTATTCACTCTTGGACATGACTTTGATTGGCAACTTTGTAAATCTTTCATACCAGGCAGGTTTGTATCGTTTGAGATGACATAACCTCTGGATGCCTCCACTCAGCAGGGCTGCATTATTTAAATCAGGAGGAGGTGGCTGTGTCTGTGCGTCCTGCAAGTCCTGCACATGTGAAATAACCCGCTTAATAAATGATAGACATTTGAAGACATGGCAAAGTATGTTTTGTTCTGCAGACACATTAGTAATACACACATAAATCAAAATAAGGGTGTCATTAAAAGTGTCCCCCCCCCCACACACACACACACTTACCCACAACACAGACACATTGAACAAACCAATTAGCTTACTATAGCTAAGGTTTTTCAGGTTGTGTTCTCGGGTCCAGAGTTCCCTGGCGGCCAAGACCACAGCAGTTCTGAACCGTTTGAACCACACTGCTGGGAATGAAGCAGTTGTGTCTGAGGAGCAAAGTGGTCCCGAGCCGTTCAAACCACTGGCACGGGCAGGGAAGTGTGTGTGTGTGTGAGACCGCCGGCGCCGACCCAGCCCTTTATTATGTCGGTTGAATACGTAAGCATTGGTCCATCAAAGAACGGTCATAATTAGGTTAAAAGCTCTCTTCCTTAATAAAGTGAAGCTGTCTCTACTGAGAAAGATGCAGAGTTTAAGTAGCCATGATGTGTAGGTTTCTCTCTATGAAAAGAAAGAAACATTAGGGAACTTGCAGGTGTACGATGTAAACATAAACAGCAAAGTGATTCCTCACTGCAAATACAATCATCTAAGGCTGCATTCCATCCTTGGATTTATCCTTACCCTTGGATTTTCTTTCCCTTTTTCTTTTCACCCACAAGGTTTCCCAAATAGATGCTTAGTCCACAGTTGAATTACTATTAAAGAGCAGCTCGCTGCCAGATCCTGGGGGCTAAATAAAACAGAAATTCTCATGGCCTTGCGAGGGCAGTGAAAATCGACCGCGGGTGGCACAATGTTTTTTCTGCCGTAGGAATGTGGATTTAAAGTTGGTTAAGATAGATAAATCTCCCCTCCTGATTACAAGGCGACTGCAGAGTCAATCCCAAGGAGCATCTTAAATGAATTATTGATTCCATGACCTTTCCCTGTGTTAAGGTTTGCTCTTGCTTGTTCCAGCTCTGTTGACTGGACTCACACTATGGTCACTTTGGATTGATCAAACATGAGCTCTCCATATTATACTGTTAATTGTTCTCGCTGTATTTGCACGGTATAATAACAGGTGAGGCACGGGGCCATGAGCCAGGATGGTGGAGCAGGCCTCAGCACACACCGGCGTCTATTCGTGTGTTTGAGCTCTTTCTTTTTGATTTATAGTTGAAATGGCAGTTTCAGCAACGCAAATGTCAACTACAGTCAACAAACAACGTTTTAGAGTTATTTTATTTTAATTATATTCTCCATCATGCACTGTGTGTTTGACAGGGCATGTTGACAGAGAATCGTCTGGATCAGCTCCTATGGTGCCGATCTACTGGAGAGAAATGTCAACCAGTTAATCTTCTACCAGTAATGAAGTGATAGATGTGTCTTCTTTGCATGGACGTGCTTTACCTTCATCTCTGGCGTGTTGACATTTTGCAAATGTAGCAGGCTGAGTCCGAAGTCGCTTATATGTGGGAAATAGTCAGGAGGGTGGCATAAGAAAAAGAAAACCGGCCTGGCCAGTTGCTAATAAAATGAGCATGTGCGCACAATCATCATTTTCTTAATTAAGATTTGGTTTGTACTTCAGTAGTGAGGGTTTTATTCTAATAGTCGGAGCTCTTAAATTGCTTTTCACTTGGAGTGCATTCAAAACAAATGGAACAGCCCGCAGACATGACATTTGGAGTGCAAACCTCTCTCTTCTATTGCAAGTCCATTTGTTAGATTCTTCCCTTGGAGTTGGAAGCATTTCGTGAAATTGTTAGCACGTATGAATACTAATAAGACACGGAGAGTGGACACACAGAGAGAGTTATATTATCAGCTGGCTGCATCTCGGTTGTTTAGCACAACCTCCACTGGTTAATTCCTTTAAATCACAATGAAACATTGCCTTTTGCAGTTTGAAGAAAGTCGCTGATAACCTTTATTTCACTTAATCCACCGAAATAACAGATTTTTGTGATACAGAAAAACAAGACCTTGGTCTGTTATGTTATCGAGAGAGAGGGGCTGGAGTCAGTCCAGCGATAAAGAGTAGAGGGATGAGCTTTTGTGCTGCTGTTGATCAGCTTGAGAGGAAACTGTTTGCACAAACATTGACTCCTGTGGTTTATAACATAGATAAAGTGGGTTAGTCTTTTATTGAGCTGACAAATACATATATATATATAAGTGGTGGTACAACTTTTACACTTGATACTTCATAACAAGCACAAATACATGCAATGGAAGATGATCTGGCTGATAAGTCGAATGACCCTTCAAAGTTTTCCTGGGCTGACAAAATCATCCTAAAATATCGTTTATGTTTGTAACATGTTGACATCACAATGCCAGCACATCAACATGATAAAACAATGTGCCCAAGATCAAGATATTAAGGGCAATAGCAGCGGAGATATATAACCCTTAAGTTAATCATAAGTCGGAGGTAGAACAGAAAAGAGAAAAATGTCGGTGATGATCAGCAGTGGATCTCAGCATGGTTTCATTCTGTGTGTAAGAGAAGAGGTGGGTGGGTGACAGATCAGCTCAAAGTGTCACAGACGCTCTAGCAGCATCAGATGACTGGCAGTAGGCAGATGGCTTCCATCATGCGGAGCCATGAGTGGATCCGGGTAAAGACAAAGAGACAGAGAAGAGGTGCCCACACACAACTCTGCAACCCCTAATGATGCTAACCCTACCCCCACCCACTTTTTGGTCGAATGAGCGCCCCACATGGCTCCCATTGCACAGCTGCTGGCACGGACGTGAATCACGATGCTATGTTTCTGCTCGCTGGATGGAGATGGCGGGGGGGGGGGGGGGGGGGGGGTGGCATAACTGTGGGTGTGTGTGTGAGTGTATGTGTCAGAAAAGACGTTTGTCTGTCTGTGTGGAAGCGGGGCACATGGAGATGCTAAAATGGGTCAGGGATAACAGTGGCCAAGGCTTCACAGTGGGCCTGGAAATGCAGGTCGGGCCAGGCCCCCTTTTGCCCCCACGGTTCACCCCAGAGCGTGAGGTCCAGCGGAGGGTGTAATAATGCCTTAATTGTGCCACGGATGGGAGTTATTGAGTTATTCACACAAGCGTGGAACGGGGGGGTTAGGCCCAGGGGTTGTGACCAAGCCTGTAGTCAAGGAAGGAGCAGAGAGACAGGAGAGAAAACAATGAGTCATTTCTCTAATGAGCTGAACATTCCCCCTGAGTGTCTCTTGGTCAGTCAGATGTAAACCGTTCACATAACAGAACAGCCTCGTTGGTGACACTATGCAAGCTGAAAGTTACTAATTAGGCACACAAAGCAAAAACGCACAGCTTGGTGATGCAAAATGTCACTGACTGTGAATGCTGTTTATGTATTGTAATGCGTTTCTTTCACACTTTTTTTTTTTTTTTTCCTGCTTCCTTTTTTCTTCTTTGAAGATATAAGGCAGGATAAAGACTTTGGTTATCATTTTAAAGTTGTGGCAGATTTGAAACCAAATGTTTAAGATCTGATACCAAATATATGAGACTTTCACAGGTTCTTATTATAAAGCCTGAACTCTGCCCATGAATGTGAACACGTCACTCAGGGATTATGTGTCCATACTGCCCCCCTGTGTCCACAAGTGGTAACCAAAACTGTTCTACCCACAGGGATTTATTTTTTGAGTAGTACTCAAGGAGTTTTATAAATATCCGAACAATAGCATAAATCCTGTTAATCCAACTGATGTGACAAACCTTGTAGACCATATTATGGTGAACCTGCTAGTTCTAACACGATCATAAATCCTTATCTATGTGTTATTACGAAGGATGAGCTATTAATGTTTGTCCCGTAGCTGCAAAAATTTTACCAATCTTATTTGCATAATGAAGAAAGAGCTCATTTATAAATTTGGAGCTAAATTTTTGACGCTCGGAGTAAAATGTCAAGTGTAATTAGGGCACAGAATTAGGTGATTGAAGAACAACTCTCCCATCTGTGATGATAATTAGAGGTCTGTGGATAGAAGGTGTGTGGAAGTCAGTCAAATATCTTTCAGATGCTGCACACAACTTCATCAGCGGGGAGCAATTTCCCCCCAAGAAGCCACTTATGCAATCTTCCCTTGTTTAATTAACCTTTGGTGCTGTAAGTGTATCATTTGTCCACACATCAGTCCAATTCATCAAGTCAAAGAGAAGCTCAGTTTAGTGATGGTGACGTTACTTTATTTTTGTGATACATAGGGGCTCTTAGGATTAATTTGCACTTAATGTTAAAAATTCTAATTATCTCAAAAATCCCATGTGGAGAAAAGTCGGGGCGCAGTGAAGTGATGAATCCTTTCGATCGGGGAGCTGAAGAGAGAGAAAGAAAGAGAGAGAACGTGGACTGAAGAGGGAGAGCAAAACAGTCTGTCTGCATATTCAAATGAGAATTAATTTAAATGTCATCGATGGATGATTAGGAGACAACAGAACAGGTCTTTAGTTATTTAAATGTGGTTTAGAATCATCTGTGCATGTGAAACATATTTACCGTCCAGCCGACACACCGATAAATAAAGTACAGCGTAATTCTTAGTGTTGGTTTTAAATTCAATAGTTTTTTCTGCTGCCACCTCCTACAGGAGTTTAATAGAGGGCAAAGTCAGGGCTGCTAATGTATCTATAAAACCATATAGAAAATGAAGACATTTAATTTATTTTCTGTGTGTGCAGCACCAATAAATAGATATAGAGAGGGAGTTAGTAAGCAAGGGATTAATAGCTCCAGCCTTCCATTTAAAAGCTGTTAATCCAACTTAACTGGTGCTTGGGAGAACAGGATGGGTCCTCTAACATGTTGAATGTTGTTGATGGACATCAGTATTGAATGTCCAAGGATACACAAGCAACACTAAGGTGTCTCTATGGGGGAAGTGGGTAGTGGGTAGACCGGTAGAGGGTTACCTGCGATACTGGACTATGACATTCTCCAAGAAGTAGAGCAAAGTCCACCTCCGCCAACAAAACAGAGTGATGGAAATGGAAATTTCTATCTTCTATTCAGTAACTTCTATACAATAACTTTTTTTGTCAAGTTGTCTCCGTTGTTATCTCAGAGAGTATTAAACTGATTTACTCACAGTGAGATATATAACTTACAGCCTCGCAAAACATCCTTGCAAGGCCATCACAGAGTTTATGTAACCACAGTGTTACACTCCTGTGTCTGAGGACATCCATTGTCTGTGTGTGCAACAGCAAAGCCTGATACGTGGATGAGATGCCGAAGTGATAGTCAATCTTATCTTTTTGTATAGCTTTAAATAATCCGCTCAAACATTAAATTCTTTAAAAAAAAACCAAATCTGAAATTTGGTCACTGAAAACTCACTGTGTGGTTTGCACATGCATCATACATCTCTGTATCAGTGCCACAGTCGCTATCCAGCAGAACACGTATTCTTAACTCATGCTGTATTTTTTAGGTTAAATACCATAAAACATCTTTAGAGGTAGTTACAGCAATTTATATTGCATTGTGGGTAAAGTGCATGATGCAATACGTCATCTACAGTAGCTTACTGTATGTTTACGGCACGGAGAGGGAAGGTTTGTAGGTGATCTGTAGGATCTATCAAAAAAGATCTAATATATATCAGTACCTTGTGCAAACACAACATCATTTAAAATATATGGCACCTTATATTTTCCTTGGTATGGTCACGGAGGTCCGTAAGAGAAAATAGCTAAATTTTTCCATCAGATTTTGATGTCCTCTAAGGTTTCTGAAATGCTTTGATGGAGTATTAAGTTATAGATACCCTTTGCCACCGTACCTTTGTGAACATTTCTTAATCTTCTGACCTTTCAGAAATGAATATTTTGTGTAGTCTTATTGACCAGCGGCACCCTCGCAAAGAAAGACAGCAGAGTTATATCACAAGATCCAAGGCTACATTCCTTATTTAACCCACACAGAACAAATGTGAAAAGTGAAGCAAGAGCCAGAAAACCTCAAAAGCCGTTGTATTTACTGTTAGCTAAGTGCAGCAGGCAAATTGGATGATGATCAAATACAGCATTATTGATTAGATTTCTGTGTGGGCCAAGATCCTGACTTTATTTGGGCATTGACATGGTGAGTATATCATGATGAGTGTTCCATTACACACACACACACACACACACACACACACATGCACACTGCCCCAAGGCAAATCACTGTTATATTTTAGATGTAAGATGTGTACTGTGAGGGAAAAAATCCAATATCTACAGTAAGAGGGGAAAGTATCAGACCTGAAGAGCGTGCACTGATTCAAACCAGAGTGCAATAGGTGCAAGGCGAGGCAAGCCGTCTGAGAGTGATACCTGTCGAGCCCAGAGGCCTAATACTCAATTCTGCCAGAGGACTCCTCGCAATCCCATAAAAAAAACAAAAAAAAGGAGGTGTAAGAGCTGTTGGAGGGCTGGAAAGAGGAGGCAAGAAAATGGAGGCTTTGCTGTATCTGAACAAAACGTCTACAGTACAGTACTTCAGCGAAAATTGAAATTCATTGGAGAAAGAAGTCAGCAGAGACAGACAGAGACTGAGGGAGACTCAACAGGTTAGTTTCTCAGTAAAGGGGATTCTTCAGTTTCCTTCTCCCCAAATGTACCTGTTCTTGCACAGAAGAAGGGATTTTACACATTAGTCAGATAATACAACCTGGGTAAGGGAGAGGCGGTGGACTAGTGGCAGAAACTTGGACTATGGGCAGAAAAGGTCTCTGGTTCGTCTCTGGTTCGACGCCACGGAGAAACAACAAAAAGACGAACCTGGATTGATCTGTCCAAAAATCCAAGAGGATTTCCCCTACCCTGTCTAGTGCCCCTGAGCAAGGCACCTTACTCCCCCAACATCTGCTCCCCGGGCGCCGTACATGGTCACTCACTGCTTTGTGTGTTCTGCTCCAGATGGGTCAAAAGCAGAGGTTAAATTTCCCTACCTCCATTAGTGTGCCTGTGCATGTCTATGCATGTGTTTGGGACAAATAAATGTATCTTAATCTTAATCTTAAATTTCATTTCCATGTGTCTAAATCTGCATCTATAAACTTGCCTTGACAAGATGATCACTAATTTGCAGCGACCTCCTGGCATCTCTACTACCAATTCATCCCCCCCCCCCCCCATGTCACCCACTTGATGTGACCATCTCATTTTCTAAATGAAGTTTTTAACAATTTAACACAGAGTTTGCCTCTAATCAGTACATTTTGTTGGCTCGCTTGCTGTGCATGCATGTCTATTTGTCTCGTAACAACTTTTACGAGTTCTACAAGCGCACATAGCCAACTTGACTTGCCAGAGATCTAAACTCATCTAAAATCTGTCTTCAATTCTTGGTACGATGTATGCCTTATTTTCTCTAACATCTTTCCTGGGGAGGCTCTATATCGGTTCATTTGGCAAAATTACATTAAGTATGGATCTGCTACACTGCCATGGGATTCTGGAAGCTCATGGGAATAGAAAGTTCGCTCCTGTAGGTGGACGACGAAAGCTCATCAACCGAATCTCCTGGGACAGTGTGCATAGCTCATGGTGGAGATGCGGGAGGTGGTTCTGTGTGCAGCGCTGTGTTTGAAGGACAGAAGCATGCACCAACATTTTAATGTTTCCCGAAGGCAAACTGCGTGATCAAAATGGAAACAAAAGGGTAGCCAGGCCAGCAAAGGCCTGGAAGCTGCTCTTCATTTTAAGGGGGATATGCAGTTCTATACTAAGTACACAAAAATAGCCAGGGAACAAAATTCTTCTTTAATATCTGTATTCCAGGTTCCAGATTGTTATGTTGCTCTCTCATTGGTGCCTTGACGCTCTCCTTTGAACGAGTGCATAATGCATGTTTTTGAATTTGACCTGAACCTCCATGATGTAAGACTTGTCCAGATAAAGTGGTGTCTGGTAAACTGCAGTAAAATGAAAGGTGCAATATTTTCAATTATGGCAACAGAATGCATATTTTTGATCTGTAAAGGAAATCAAACTGAGTTATTATTGATGAAAAAATCTGTAAATCGTGGCCATGACATGCAGGCTAATCAATTTGTTCTCATTCAATGCAGAAAGTGATGAGTGGGAATGAGAAAGTGTGTGAAAAGCATAACTGGCAATAGGTATTTTTATGAATATTGATTGAAAAGGATAGAGAAAGAAAAAATACACACATGAAATCGACACAAAAAAGTATGTATGAACATTACAGATAGAGATTCTCTACAACCTTCACATATCTTTATTTTAATCAGGGCTTCTCCGTTTAAATGTCTCTTTCATTACAAGACAGAAATTAATCAATGAGAGGTAAACCCATGATTAACAATCAGACTGTGAGTTGAATTCAATAGGCATCATTATAACTGACCTCACCATCACTAGTGATTAACTTCAAATAAGGCTTGACATTTTATCTGGTCCAACTGGACTTCCTCCACCTTTTTTTCTTAAACGTCGGGGATGACGTTTAAAATCGTTTGTGATCATTATTAATCATTATTTCCATAATTCCTCATGTTGTCATTTTTGCCTGGTTATGTTGTTGTGTGATGCTGTGACTGTTTGCTGAGAGCAAGCATGTTCAATTAGCTGTAACTACTATCACTGATGAAAAGCTGCTTCTTGTGTCTAAACGGATAACAAAGTAAGTAGTAGTAGTTGTTTCCTTTACACACTCAAACGGAATAGTTGGAGTTTAACCTTTTGTTTTAAAATCATCCTCTTTGGGGGGATGATTAATACATGTAAGAAAAAGAACAGAAAGAAACATCTTTACACAAAAACTGCACATTGAGCATTATAGTAAATAGTAAAACTGAATTCCCGCTGGTACACATCAGAAATAAGATCCATCATGAATCAGCATGAAATCTAGAACCTTCACTGTTGCAGTTGAATAATTATGATATTGTTCTCTTGAGTTGTCTGCATGTTAGTAATACTAACTCAAAAAAAAAGTACTAACACAAGATGGTTTGTCTGGTTAAAACGGCACCAATTAAATATACCCATTACCTTAAGAGCGCTACAATAACAATATGTTATTAATATGTATATGATTATCATTCACGGGGCAACCTTTACTGTAGGTCGGTTTACTCTGGCACTAGAGTAAGTACCAGTAATCATGTCGAAATTTAAATGATGTGAAATTAGACGAGATCACACAGAAGCAGCTTTGATTCCCGCAGCCTATTCTGTCTGGTCAAAAGAAGCTGGAAGCATGTGGGCTGAAATATCTGTAGTCTGAGAGATAATTACCAGTATAATTGGATAAAAATGTCAATCAAATCCATGGTGTGAAGAGTCAACTGTGGAGAATAAAACTCCAAGTAAGTAGGATGCGCGGAGGCTTCCTCTGCAAACACAGTGAAATACACATTTACTGCTCTGGTTCTGGCATCGAGAACAGCAAACTGATCTCTTTGCCTTCTCTGACCCAGACGACAGCTACCGAAATTGAAAGTCCTGACGCCGGTTCACTCTGGGCTGCCAGACATCTATGTGAAGATAACAGAAAATTCTGTCTGGGGCTGGACTGGCCTCATTTCAAGTAAAAATGACATAAGAGGAGCAATCTGCCGCTCCAAAGCTGTGGCCCGATGGTGGCGGTGGTAGGCAAGTTGACTGAAACATGCAAGGTCGATTTTATCATACACAGGCAGACAGAGTGGGGGGGAGAAGTGAGCTCACTCCCTCGGAGCTTGTAATTAAAAGCCAGGGAGTCATGTAGACTGGCAGATAATGTCCACCAATATTTGCCGGTGCCCAGCGTGGCACTGTCCCTGTGTTTCATCAGCCGAGCTCCAAGGTTAATTAAAAGAGCCACGGTCTCCAGGCCAGACTCCGCCTGGCTCCAATGAGAGGCCACATAATTAAAGTGTCACCTCTTCATTCCCCCATTTGTGCTGTTCACCGTGTGTCCTGGACTGCAGCGCAGAGGTCCAGCGTGAGCAGAGCACATACAGCTGTAAAGCATGAGAGGGATCCTTTTTAATGGTCAGTGGCATCATCAGGGCTTTGCCACGTGGGAACAATGGCTGAGGTGCTGCAGGCGGTGGGAGGCCCAGCTGCTGGTCGGAGGGCTTGACTCACCTGCGCTCACACTGACTCAGAGTGAGCTCTTTGTTGTGAGACCAATTTTTGAGACAACTGATTTATTCTGTCTCACAAACAAATTTAGATTATTGCAAAAACATCTATTAAATAATGCTGTTTCACCGTCGGTTAATTAGCAGCAAAATGCAATAATGTGGTGATCTGGTGCGGTGAGATGTGATACACAAACACAATAACACTATACTTTTTTAGGTGTTACAGTAAAAAGTAAAGTTCATCATCCCTTTGGGCTGCTCCAAGCACCTGTCCCGTTACACCTCAAATAGACGAGCATCACATTTTAAGTGGCAGATGTTTACAAATGATGGCTCACTTAGTAAGTAAGTAGCTCTGCTTGTACCAACATCCATTGTCGTTTAATTCCATAGTGATTGTTTTTCCATTGTGTAGCTCTTGCAGTTGTCACTTGTGTTTTCTATTAAAGCGCTTGTGCGAGACATCTCGGCCACGGTAGGGGGCAGATGAAGGAATATGTTTTTTCATTATGTCTGACATCGCGACATTAATATTTTGTGAATTTATTAAGAGCTAATACAGACCTTCCTATGAGTGTGTGTCGTTTTCTGCAGCTGGGTTACATTTGAGTAGACTATTGGGCATTGGTGGAGGTATCTGCTTCACTGAATCCATTCTAGATTTTTATTTCTCAGCAGGTTAAGGACATTTTGAGTGAAAAGTCTATTATGGAAGTACATGAATTTATTTTGTTATGTTTTCCATTTCATCCTTTTTTTCCCCTAACTGACATCTGACATCTGAAGCTGTCATCTATAATTTCCAATGTGTCGTCAAAACAATTTTTGACAAATATAAACAAGGGATATTTTCCATCAAGATCTCTCACAACCTTTACAAGCTGTGTCTTTCTGTGACAGTGTCACTCCACTGTTCCTGCACCGCTTTCCCCTTTTTCTTGACACAACATATCGTGCTCTGAAACACATCTTACTGTTGAACACAAATTCTAAAGTTGCCGCTGAAGACGTTCCTCATTTGAAAACATTTTCCTCGTGTCATTTCTCCCACGATGGCCCTTGCACGCTACCGGGGATTGCGTGGTGCTGGCGAATGAGAGCTGAGAGAGCTGGTGCTGTGCTGTCATGTCTTCACCAGTCCCCAGTGTGTGATACTCCACTGAACTGTGTTCAGATTCAGTGACCCGCTCTGGCTATGAGAGGCCCAGTGGGAGCCAATGCCCTACTCACTAGACAACAGGTAATTATCAACATCACCCAATAAGTGGTGTATTCAAATGAGGAAAATGTATATGTAGATGAGGTGCTGTGCCTGTCACTCCCCCATGCATGCAAGCATTTTCCCACATGCACAAACAGGAATGGGCACAAATGCATATTCGTGCCAAACACACACACAACTCAGAGCTTGTCGTACAGATGCTGCATTACACAGATGTGGAATCTAAGACATGCACACAAACAATCACATTCAAAATTCATTTTCACACCAGCAGATTAGGATGCAGGAGACGTCCTGTAGTGCTTTTTATTAACATACGCCATCACACCGGGGGGCTCTGAGTTGCTAAGCAGAGCGTCACCAGCTCTACAAAAAATATTTATCAAACCTTTTCCAGCTCCCATTACGCCCTGCTCAGCCATTCTGACGGTTTCTATTCAACAAAATAGGGATACCAATTTTATGAAAGGCTGTCTCAATCAACTGAGAGCATTTAAATGATCGGTGTGCTCACAGGGTAAAACAACCTAAAAGCTGCAACAACATAGCTGATTTACTCAACTGCAAATAGTTGTTGTTCCGGCTGACATTGTGACATTTTGTAATTATAAAATATGAAGATGAAGCAAAGCTTGACCTTACAAAGCATTTGTAATAATGAAACCAGCACTTGTTGACAAAAACACATTGGCCACAGAAATGACGGAGATAATATAACTCACTTTTTAAATTATAATGTTGGTCATTTTGAAGGTGCTGATAAACAGTCGTTGACGATTCTGTCACGGTACAACTTATGTTGCCATTTGGTATCATGATGGTAATGGACTGTATTTACACTGAGCTTTTTGTTAAAGTCCTATAAAGTACAAGCCACATTCACCCATTCACACACATGGCTTTTCCTATCATACACCATTCACACACTGCCAGCACTTTGGGCTGCAGTGTCTTGTCCATGCCCTCTCTCATTCGGACTGGGGGAGCTGGAATTAAACCACAGACTTTCTGGTTAAGGGACGACCCAATGTGTTTAATACTACAACAAAATCCACACTGATTATAATAATTATCTGCCATGAGATACAGTGAAACTCTGAGGAGTTGGAAGCAGCTTTCACTATATGCTTACATTAATTTTGGATTTGTTTTGAAATCTTATGTTGGTTTATTTGAATTAGATTTGGACTTAGTCTATCTGATTCCCTTTTCTCAAAAACTAGGTTTCCATTGTACGCCTCCCCTGGCTTTCTGAAGAAGAGGAGTGTCTTTCATTTGCTTTTATGCTGTAGTTTTTTTTGCACTTTTTGTCTTTCTGACAACTTCCTTATGACCTTGAGCTTGTAGAGAAACTCCTCCTGTTTCAGTCGGTGGAGAGTGAGAGGTCAGCTTATTTAATACGTCTCTTTAAAGAAAGTGAAACATGAGTTTTTCAGGCGTCTGCAACAAATACTGTACCTGCAAGAGGGAGTTATTATGAAATGTCAGAATCTAGGTAAATTATGGTACAAAGTCTTTTGAAATGGTATACACTGAAATTACAGTGTTCTCAGTTTATAAAAGTAATTAGTATTTTAGAGCAAAACCAGTCACAATACCAAGCAGATCCTCTTTTATCCAAAGCTCATAACAGTCCTGAATATTATCAGCATAATTGAAGATTTCTCAAGACTTAAAGACAATAGGTGAAGAAGCGTCTTTTCAAGGGGATTTGGAGTTTCTATTCAGGTGCTGCCATGCCAACCTGTTAGAGCTGCTGAGTTGTGCCTGTGCCTCTGTTTTTGATAAGACGTGGGCTGTGCTGCTGCACACAACAGTTGCATAGTCACAAGAACAGATTGTCCAACTTTCCGACTCTCAACCGATCATCATCCAAGCTCGCGGACCAGCTGGTGGTACTCCCCTGTGATTTTTCCCTGTTCCTGCAGGCTCCATGCACCCACACAGATTGCAGTCTCCCTGTGTCCACTGTGTTATTTGGAAACTAGCACTCATCCTGCACAAGAGTTGAGTGCCCTCTGCACTCTGCCTGTACATTTAAATAACATGCACACAAGCTGTGAGTATGTTTCACAACAAAATCACGGTTACGAGGACAGGTGATTCAGTAGTTGCCTAGCAACATTTATTTTTAAAGCGCCGCATTACTTTGTTTAAAACCTGTAGGTCTCATCAAAAGAGCAGTGCAAAGTGTGAAAAGTGACGCTCTGACTGACTGGGGCGTTAGGGAGCATCTAAAATTGGTGAAGGTGCACGGGTGCAGAAAAAAAGTGATACCAAAAATCATTAGCACCTTGTTTATGTGTGTCTACAGCTGTTTTTATAGAATCAACGTTATTTTTGTAACCAGTGAAGTCGCCCTCTGCTGATCATTTGATAGAATACAGGTGTCAGACATTTCTGCATTGGCTTCACTTTTTAAACAGGAGTATCCATCCTTTGTTATATAGAGTCTATGGGTGAGAGGCCCTACAAGCTGCACAGACTGTCATTACGCCACTTATCACACAATTGATTGACGACACATGCATGCTTTACACTCCAGAAAGAGTTTTTACAACATAGCAGATACAGAAGATAGAAGGCAGTGGACGGCACAATGTGCTAATCCAAGTCAAAAAGAGCTGCAGAGACTTGAACAAAGAAAATAAGTGAAGCATAATTAAGTTTTAGACAAGAGCAGCCACTTCCTGCTCAATCGAAGACCTCTTCACTGAGAACAAACTTGACCATGTTCCCTCTCCTGTCTTTGTCACTGGCAGGCACAGAATTAATTGAAGCAGGGCTTCTCTCGAGCATATTCTCTAATAAGTGTCCTTGGCTGTGTGGGTGTGTGTCAGGCATCTTCTTCTCATAAATAATCACAGAGTGCTTCTTTTTTTTTTGCAGTCGGCCATATCAAACGCGCTTAAACAAGGTTCATTACAAAGTTTAAGGGTAATGGAGTCAAGTTGGCTCCCATTCATTATGCAAATTGCCCACACCAGAACATAAAACAAATGTGTCTTTGAGTTTGCGTTGCCACAAAATTAACAGCAGTATTGTTGGAAATTCAGCACGTTATGGTAAACTAACCCTACTGGCATATTCCAGCAGTAATTGGATGCATATATTAGGTTTCTTGTTTGTTTTTTATTTCTAAATTCAAATTTATTACAATATATGATTTTACATACCCTTGTTTCAGAGCAGAAATATATTATAACATTTTAAAATCTTGATCTCATTAATTGTAAAATAAAAAAAATTAAACATCATGTTGATTTCTAGCCCTGCACAATAAAAGCAGGGATACATACAAATGGATGCAGCACGGCCTTGGTCTATACACTCTTCACACACACACGCATCATTAACGGCAAGCCCGATACTGGCGGGTGGTAGCTGACAGGGCAGTGTAGCCTGTTGTCTTCACTTAGCTTCATCAGCAGAAAGCAAAAAAATTATCCAGTTGCTGTCTGCGGGGCCTGGTTCTCAGATCACTAAGATGCCTCCCCCGGAGAAAAAGACAGTCGCTGTCAAATACAAACAAATAGTTCTTGCCCTGACAAGCACTCGGACAGTTTCACCTTTCTCCTAAACAGCAGTCCAGAATCAAAGCCGCGGTCAGGATGTTCTCTGTGTGTTACCGAGATTTGCTTTGACTGTCAATTCACAAATTATATTTTCTTGATCGGGTGCATATCAACTATAGTCACTAACACGTTCTGTCCCCATGCAAGATGATTTACTGGTTTGTATCAAGAGAAAGTCATGACAGGTGTATTTTAGATGCTTTCCCTGTAAATCGAAATACTTAATAGGTATTAAGCAAGTCATGTGTCATGCATTTTTTTTGTCTTGCCACATTCTGCATTTCATTTTGTGTCGAATTATGCCAAGAACGAACGGTGCTGTATTAAAGTGCCTCAACTGAGAATCATCATCTTTTGTTTATGAATTCAACTTTCCCTATGTTGCATTTATACCAAACACAAAGTGAATTGTCATGTCTCACTCACTTGCTGTACTCGCACGAGCCATGAAAATACACCCACACATTTTGTTGCCATTATGGGTCCACAAGATCAGGAACACACAGCTCAGAGACTTCTGCAGGAGCTGTGCGCTGGATTCTGTTTCCAGTGCTGCCTGAGGCTGACCAGTGGCCAGTTTTATTACCTGCTGGCTCGGGTCAGTGTCAGGACTGTCTCATCTCGCCTTGTTACTTGAGTTATGTTTTATTAATCACGCAGTGTTTTCCTGTTTTATCAGGCTAACTCATGTCTTTTCTCATTTTCCCACATCCTGTCACGTTTCACTCGTGTGTGTGTGTGTGTGTGTGTGTGTGTGTGTGTGTGTGTGTGTGTGTGTGTGTGTGTGTGTTGTCCAGTTACAGTTCAGCCTTGGTTATCCCTTTGGAGACCTGCCCCTGATTGGTGAAACGTCCTTGTTTTACTCGTCTGAGTCTTGCTCCTGTTTGTCTCAAGGGTTAACAAGGGCCTGTTGCAGGGGCTACAATTGCTTAGCTGATGCCATGAAACACTATATTTTTGCTGGAGTTCAAACAACTCGAGCTTGAAGCAATTTGAAGCCTATGAATTAAGTTGAGTGAGTGTGTTGTCAAGTATTTGCATTGACTCGTCTTACCTCATGGTGTGAAAAATTCACTTCATGTTTGGTGTGAACATATCATTAGAGAAGAACCTTTTCCATACGTCTAACTCTGATCGTCAAAGCTGACAGGTTGTAAGTGTAAGTATAAATACGAATATAACAATGATGAATTGGAAAGAACAAACAATTAAGTAGGCTGGGTTGGCTGAAAACAAGGACATCTGCAATATATGACTAATAACTTAACTTAATCTTACACTCTAAAGAAACAGCTTTTTTTAATCTTAATTTACGCAATATATTTGTAATATTCCACAGTTTAATAAGGGGTTAATCAGGATATCCAACACAACTCAAAGCTGTTATGAGCAATAACATCATACTTATTTAAATATTCATCTTAAAGTTATTGACTGTTGACAGAAAATATGAAATTTGCACATGTTGCAACCTTTGAATATTTTAATTTAAAATAATTGGGTTCCCAAGCAGAAGATGCACTTATATTTAATGTTTGCACACTAACAATTTCTTTTGGCAGGGCCTCATTTATTTATGTTTTTACTGTTGCTTATACAGGGAAATGTGAGCAACTGTGTACGACATCCATAGTGGGTCCTGCTGCTGTGTGGATGATGACAAAATAAATGATAGAGACTGATTAAGGGTGGGACTCATCATAATGACTCCTAAGCTGTTATCAACTGTGCATGAGAGGACTTAAATAGAGCAAGTTGCTCCAGACACTTTCTAGCTGATTAGAATAAGTAACAATGAGCATGTTATAATGAAAATATACACATAGACAAAGATGTCAACATGGAAAGAGATTTAAGAGCTTTTGCTAATTAGGGCGGACGGAAATGTCTTAAAACAAAAACACTTAATTTCCACAGCAGACTTTATACAGCATGTCCTGCCTACCCCCACCACCACCATCCCCGGCTGAATGATCTGGACATTTTGCTGTTGTCGGGCTTGAACAATCTCCTAAGATACAAACTAAAATGCCAAACCTCTACCTAGGCCCAACAGTCCCTTGAAATGCACTGTTTTGCATCATCCTGCTAAAAGACAATCACACCAAAAAACAGACTAACTGCAATGCAAACAGAAAACCTGCTGGTGGTTATAAGGCCCCATACATAAAGGCATACACTAGCATCATGCGGTTTCCCATTATCTGATAGCCAAATTATATTTTCGGGTGAAAACATCACTCCAAGTACTACAATTGTATGATTTGTGGGTATTTGTGCTTTTTGTACTTGTTGTTTAGTTTTGACAAATGATGTTTAATTGCATGAAAAAATGTGGCAACAATTCAGAGAAAACTGTCACAAAACATGGGAGCATAAGACGGTAGTCATTTAAATCTGGAAATTGTTGCTGTTGTTGTGAAACGTCTGACTCGAACAATCTCCTGCTGTGTTGCTGCTGTGAAAGGCAAACTCTGGAAAATGTTATAACTGCTTTAGATTTTTTCCTGGATGTGTAAACCACCTGTCCCATCTGTGTCTGTAACAGAAAGGTGCTACCGATCAACTTAAGCTGTCAAAATATCAGGTGCAGCCATCTGATCTGGTTGATGGCTTGTCCCTGTGGTCTTGCTCATGCCCCTCCAGCTCTGTCCCCACAGGATTTCCCACAGACTTTACAGTTCAGTGGTCAGGGCTTGCTCATTGACTCGTTTCCTCTGCCATGCTGACATAAACTACAGGCACAGAGGATGTCATGAGAAGTCACATGGTGCTGTCTTGCAGAGAGCCAGTCAAAGGAGCAGATAGTGTCTGTGCTGGGCTGGAATGCTACATAGAAAATAACAGTTTGAGGAGGTGAAAGGGGGCAGCAATGGCACTTGAAGACAGGCGGGTAAAAATAAACACATACGGTGCACCTGTATACATGTATGCACCGGGCGAGGTGTCACAAATGGGATTTCCTGACCTGCTCTGAGTGCAAAACATGAAGATAGTTGATCCTCTCAACCCTCGCTGCTGTAACCCTTGGCAACAGCCATGAAGCGAGGCAGACAGACGGAAAGGTGCAGGTAATCCAAGAGAGTCAGGAGAAGCCAGACAAGCCAAGCAAACAAACCAAAACCACCCACTGGATGGATGATTGGTGCGTGAGCATCCAGTTTAATGTCTCTTTCCCAGGGAAAGTATCGCTGTTGGTTAATATGCCCTCCAATGAACAGTCTTCGGACAGAGTCAAGTGAATGTTACAATGGAGCTAAAGTTGATCAATTTTAAACTCATGATGTGCCCATGATGTTATTTTTTATGTATAGAATAAGCACAGCTATGTGGCAAGGATAAACGCTTCATTTCCTGTGTCTGTTAAGTGATGTCGATCCTTGCCGGCTAATTGCTCATTACAGTCAACGCTACCAGTTGTACATCACACTGTGAATCTTTTATGTCAATTGAATGATAGTTGTAAAGCAAAGCTAATTTCCTGTTGCCATCAGTATTATTACATACAGACTAATAGAACTGTTCAAGTAGGGGCTCTGATGTAGCGTGAGCAATTTAGTGTCAATTGGACAGTGTTAGAACTTAATTTTCACACTGATCAGTAGGTGGCGCTATGACCCTGAGGAAATATTGATACAAAGAGCTGTTAAGGCTTGGAATCTGATCACGAGACAGAAGTTTGGTGGTGATAGGACAATGCACAGTGGATTTATTACAACATCGTCTCCTTTGGCGAAGGATGAACCTTCGCCGTACATCAATACTTACATGGTGAAGATTCCTTTGCTCTTTGAACACTGACACTGTCACTAGAGGAGTGGAGTTGTTTGTTGACGGCTCAGCGTCAAAGGATTCATGGTCCATGTATGTCCGCGATACAGAACATTGTGTTTTGATGGCGTGTAATCAAACTTTGACACCACGCCACGGTGACACCATGTAACGAAAAATCGATCTTTGGGTCAGTTTGTATCTCCATCTTGTTGTGATGACACTCATGTCAATTTGAAGTGGATCTGATGTAAGCCCTGGTACAAGTACCTCAAAGTAAAAATGTGGAATATCAATCAATCAATCAAATTTTATTTGTATAGCCCGTATTCACAAATTACAATTCATCTCATAGGGCTTTAACAGGGTGTGACATCCTCTGTCCTTAAACCTCAGCAAGAGTAAGGAAAAACTACTAAAAACCCTTTCAACAGGGTAAAAATACGTAGAAACCTCAGAGAGAGCCACATGTGAGGGATCCCTCTCCCAGGACGGACAGAAGTGCAATAGATGCCACGTGCAGGAAAACATCATCAAGATTAAAGTCTTCAAGATTAAAGATTAAAGTCTCTAGCAGCATTTGATGAGGGTAAGCATCCCGAAGGACAACCCCAACATGACATGCCAAGCAGTCCCACTGCAATCATAGTCCATGGTCAGCAACCATCCAGACCACGATCCACCATCCAGACCAGACGCCACTCCAGTCCTCAGTCACCATCCACCGCCGCCCACCAGGACCCATCACGAGCCACCACCGCGGTTCTGGTCCACCGCCCGTGCCCAATGCCAACGCGACACAGGGTCCGCCACCAGCACCACGATCAGCCCACATAACTCAGAATCCGCCACACTGGATCCACCACCGCGACCCCCGGTGCGCGATCCACAAACCGCAATCCATGGTGCGGCCACAGAGGCCCTGGATATGCGGGTGATAAAGCAAAGGGATTCCGGGGAAGGGGGATAGGGATGGAGAAGAGGAAGGAGAAGCTGGAAAGAGAAGCTCCGTGTGTCATGTGTCATAAAATAGAAAAAGTTACGTTCTTCCGCACTAATTAGCTCTAACTATAAGCTTTATCAAAAAGGAAGGTTTTGAGCCTACTCTTAAATGAAAAGATGGTGACTGCCTCCCGAACTGAAAGTGGTAGATGATTCCACAGCCGAGGGGCTTGATGGCTGAAAGCTCTGGCTCCTACTCTACTTTTAGAGAATTTAGGGACGACAAGTAGGCTTGAATTCTGGGAGCGGAGTGCTCTAGTGGGTTTATAAGGTACTAACAGCTCTTTAAGGTAAAAAGGCGCTATATTATTAAGGGCCTTGAAGGTGAGGAGAAGAATTTTAAACTCTATTCTAGATTTAACTGGAAGCCAGTGTAGCGATGCTAATACTGGAGAAATGTGCTCTCTTCTCTTTGTTCTCGTCAGGACACGTGCTGCGGCATTTTGGACAAGCTGTAGAGTCTTTAACGACTTACTGGAGCCAGATAATAATGAATTACAATAGTCCAGTCTCGATGTAACAAAGGCGTGGACTCGTTTTTCTGCATCTTTTTGGGAAAGGACATGTCTAATTTTTGAAATATTACGCAAGTGGAAAAAAGCGGTCCTGGAAATTTGTTTTAAGTGACTATTAAAGGATAAATCAGGATCGAAGATCACTCCCAAGTTCCTGACTGTTTCATTGGAAGCAAGGGCAATGTCGTCTAGCGCAGCTATATCATTAGATAATGCATCTCTAAGGTGTTTGGGGCCAAGTATTATAACCTCTGTTTTGTCTGAGTTTAATAAGAGAAAATTGCGGGTCATCCAGGTTTTTATGTCCTTGAGACATGCTCGAAGTTTAGTTAATTGATTACTTTGTTCAGGTTTTATTGACAAATATAACTGGGTGTCATCCGCCAAAATGACCACTAAATGCAAAATAGCAGGCTTTTTTTTCAAATTGCACCCGCAGACTTTTTCGTTTGTCTGGTCATGATACACCTGTTTATCGATTTTTGTGACGATCGGACAATGTGAACGCGTTCCGGGGGTCTCAATGAGCAATTTGCCATGCCCATTGAAGATTCCTCCAGAATACGTACATTTTCATCACTTTCAAATTTTCTGCAAACTTTGGTAATAATTTGAGCCCTCAAGAAGCCAATTCATTTGCCTGAAAAATAATCCTTACAATTTCAATAGGGCCCCAATGTCTGTCAGTGCTCGGGCCTTAAAAACTACTTTCCTTGTAAAGGTTGTGGTTGTTTCCAGGTGCCACATGAGAGTGAAAGAGTATTATTTAGCTAAAGACTAAAGGATCAAAGACATTAACAAGGATGTTTTCAACAAGTCAACAAAAGAGCCAGTTTCAATTTTTATACAACCTTACTGTCTAACAGGCAGTGTTAGACAGTAAGTCTAACACTTGCAGTTCCTTAAACCAGTGACATTGGGTGTAAACATATTACAACGAGAGGCATGATCGCCATGACACCACTCCGCTCTGTATTGATTATTAGGCATCAGAGCGAATTGTGTAAGCTGTGTCAACAACAAAGCCTCAGGTTTGAACTCTATCTAGGTCAGTGAGTTCTGCATGTTTAGGACACGTGGCTGCAGTCAATACAGATAAATCATTTAATACGACGGCTCACACAGAGCAAAGAGTCTTCCTCATTTATTTATGCATCGATTCATACATACATTCTACCGTGTATAAGTATCCATGAAAACGTAGATGTACCACCTATGGGACTTGGTAAAGCAACATCAACATGATATATGTGCTGTAGGATGAGAAAACTCATGCAGGTGTGCAGCTTTATGTTAAGTGAAACAAAAATAAAAGATCATTCAAGAGAGTCTTTATTATTCCCACTATGGGGAAGGCAGCAATGGGGCCACAGAAAAAAAACATTAAACACATTAAAGATGCAATATAAACACAAGGAAATGTGTTAAGATACAAACTAAAATGCCACACCTCTGCCAAGGCCCAACAGATCTTGAAATGCAATGTTTTGCATAATCCTGCCAGAAGACAAACAAACAAACAGACTAACTGCACAGTGGTTATAAGGGCCCATACATAAAGGCATACACTAGCATCATGCGCTTTCATATTACCTGAATGACAAATTATATTTTGTGGTGAAAACATAACTCTAAGATTTACAATGTGTGAGTTGTGGGTATTTCTGGAGGGCTTATTGCACTTGTTGTTTAGTTTTGACAAATCATGTCTAATTACATAACATTTTTTGTTAACAATTCAGAGAAAGGGTAGGTGGCGATAGTCATTTAAATCTGAATGTGGAAGAATGTGGGACATTTTTTCTCTTCCTCCAAAACCAAATCCTGCTTGACAGATAAATTATTATATATGAGCTAATGAGATGATTTCACCAGGGAAGTCTATGTGGGAGATTTAAGAAAAGAACAATATGTGTGATGGGGTGGGGGGGTTAGAACAGCACCACACTCTCATCAAGAAAAGACAACAAAGGGAAGATCGCAAGACATAAATCCCACATGGTCCAAAAGAACTCATTAGGACACAGAATCAATAGCTGGATTGTTAAATGGAAGCAAGGATGAGCACTGCAAGGCCAGTCCCGCAGCTTTACTCTGCGCTCCTTTTGACTTCCGGCACCTTTCACCACCTTCACACCCCGCAGTCCATCCCCCCGCCTTCCTCCACCTCTGCCCATCCATCCGCGTGACTAACCAGCTCGGAGGCTTTAGACCACGTCTCTTGTTACAGTATTTGAGCACAGGAGAGGAAAGCATCCATGTGCGGAGGCCGTTTTATCCACATCCACCCCTGCCAATTCCTGCTGCTTTGAGAAATCTTTAATAAAAAACCAGCATACCTTCAAAATAAGAACACAGGGTACGTGGCTGAGGTGTGGTGAACTGTAACGTAGAGAAAATAAATTGTGGATATCAGAAAAAAAAAACACCAATGTAAGTTTGGAAGACCGAGGTTGTCTTTTCTTCTGAATGTGTGGATTTGTTATGCCAGCGACAGCGAGTGCGCGGAGGCATTATGTTTTATGGTTGTCCGTACGTCTGTCCCATTCTTGAGAACCTTATATCTCAACAACACTTCTGAATTTTGTACAAACCTTCAGTCTCACTCAAGGATGGATTTTTTTTTCACATTTGGTGCAATCATTTAGTTGGACTCAAAGAGGAGCTGATCACAATTTGATGGTAGAAGGTCAAGGTAACAGGGACATCATGAGCCTGTGGATATGATATATAAGGAACACCCATCAGGAATTTCATTACATTTGTCAAAAACATTCATTTGGACTCAAGGATGAACTGATTCGAATTCTGTGTTTAAACGTTAAATGGTTAACACCCTCATGTGCTGCATGAAGGCGATGTCTTAAGAATGCAAGCCGAGAATCCTTTCAAATTTGGCACAAATGTTGACTGAGACTCGTGCGTCGATTGATAAGATTCAGGTGATAAAAGATCAAGGTGGGCTCAAAACAAATTCATTGGCCTCTTGAACATTACCTCTAAAGTCTACCTGCAGCAAATTTGGACAATTATCTAATTATTTGACGTTGTTATTTTTTTTTGTGTGACCTCTTATGAGTTCGAGAAAACATGTCGACTGTATCTGCACTGATTGGCGGAGGCATAAATCCACAGGGCAGTAAGTCTAGTTTCCTTTTAAGATGAAAGAACCTAACCAGATTTAAATTCAAATGGAGGTAAACATTGCATTGCTGTTATCATCCACTGTACCCTTTACTCTCACGTCTGCACCCGCAGTGGCTTTCTACTGTGTTCACCGGTTACCTTAACCTCAGGCTGTATGCCATTTCAATTTTGACAGCTCATCAGGATGAGTGGCAAGTGTTGGGAGGTGAACTTTACCGACCGAGGCGGAGCAGAGCAGGACTAACGTGCTTTATGCCTCAAGGTGAGAAGTTATGTATTTCTACTTTTAAGGTATCTTTCCAGTAAATGCGTACGTTTTAAAAGCTTGAGAAAGTTTTAAAATGCTCCTTTACCCTCTCACACCAATGAACAACGGGGCTTCCTTTGCGCTAAATTACTAAACTGTGTGTGTTAACATCAGTCTGATATAAGACAGCTTTCACAGTTTCACCTGCTGGGGGTCAGATTGCTTCAAGTTGCATCATGTCTTCATGGTGTTCACCTTGACTGAATCTCTTCTGGGAACTGGGTGAAAAAAATTGCCTGTGTTTTCAAGTTAATTATCTTTAGTAAGTGCAGGACCTGTCCATCATGACTGTATGTCGGTGTGTCTGTGTGTCTGTCTGTCTGTGTGTCTGTCTGTCTGTCTGTCTGTCTGTCTCCTTATCTGATGCAAACGTTTCTCACTGCTCCATTGCTGTTACCTAAATAGGTCGTTATCTGTTTGGCATGAAGGGGAACAGGTCAGAAAATGAAGAAGTGATAAAAGTAAAGGCAAAAAGGAGGGGGGGAGGATGAGAAGATAATATGTGTAGAAAGAAGATGAGGACAGTTCAGGTACTTGAGGGATCAGTTTATGCCAATTGCCTTGAATGCCTCATGGAATACAAGCTTCCACCCGGCTGCAGGTGGTGGGAAACAGGAGTGGACAACAGTACAAATGAGTGATACAATATCTATATTTATTGAAATACAATTCCCATTAATAGAAGTATAGCAAAAGTCTGATATATTGTGGAATAATACGTGTGCATTGCGCTAGCAGAGTTAGGATCACACATTATTGATTAAGTGTATGTGTTGTCTGTTTAAAAAATAAAAAAATAAAGTAAAGAAGAGTTTAAAATCCCAACGGTCACTTAGGAGCAAATATCTGTCTTTAAATTTAAAACGACCTAATAACAATGTGACACTTATCGTAACTATTGATATTAACCGATGTGATCATTTTTATCTTCATCATTTTGGGCCGTATTGCCCAGCCCTGTAGAAACCACTCTAAGTTTTTCTCTTTGTTGAGCCCTGAGCGAGACGTAGCAGCTTCCTTGACACCATGTTATATCTAAGGTCACGGCCAATCAGCCATGGCCCAGCCTGGCTCCCCCGTCCGCGCACTTTGCTAAAGAAGGAACTCCAGTCCATTAAACTTAGCCCGCCTGTCAGTTCCAGTGCTAAAAGCTTGCCTTGGTGACCCCTGCTGACCATTAAGCTGTAGACTATACAGAGTCCCATGGATTTTTACTGCCAAGGCTCAGCATTAAACTTATACGGTGTCATACACAAATACTATATTATATCCTCCTGCCGTGATAACACACATAAAGGCAGCTAGTCTGCTGGAGAATATGTGTCTGTTAGTAGTCAACAAGCATCCAACAGCGCAATAACAGAAAATACACTATAAAGAAGACCAATCAGATGCTAAAATATATATATTGGGGCTGTCAAATTGAACCCGGTAACGCGGGATGATCAATTTGTGCAATTAATGCGTTGATTTTTTGAATGCATGCACAGAATGACCCGCTTCATGTACCCATACCCGCCCCCCCTCACCCGCTCAGAGCGACACACCCAGTGAGATCGGAGTTCGTTCATGTGAAGCAGGCGGTCAGTGACTTTGTAGAAGAACAGTGAATCACTCTCTTCTCTGGTCTCAGCTGCTCAGTGATCAGAGCAGAAGCTGCAGCTGGTTTGTACCGAGCTGGAGTTTCTGTGTCCTCCTCCTCTCTGCTCTCACTTGAACTAATAAGCACTCGTCACTAGTTATCAGGACCTGATCAGTACATGAAGTCACTTAGTGTTTGTTTGATTCGCTCCAGAGTTGATGAGGCTGCATTTAAACATCATGACACTGACTCGTCAACATTTTGTGCTCAGTACAACACGAGACGTGACGCTCACAGTCAGGACTCGAGGAGTGACACGCAGACAGGATCTGACTCCATCGATTCATAACCAGACACATGGCCGGACATTTGTCACCTAAATCATCCCATAAAAAATTAACTATGAACATGAACTAGTTATTTTAAAGTGTGAACTGGCTCAACACTGCTTCTATAGATGGGCTCAGATTCAGATTCCACATTCACATTTAATTGTGTATAGGTTTGGTTCTTTGTTTGTTTAACCGTGCCGTGCTGTGAACGGATCGGGTCCAGTCAACATCCAGGACATGGTCAAATGTTACACCCCAACCCGTTCACTCCGCTCTGCTTCGGCTTGCTGCTCCCTCACTGCGAGCTAAACACTCATCAAAATCACAACTGTTTGCTGTCGTGGCTCCTAAATAGTAGAATGAGCTCCCCATTGTAATCAGGACAACAGAAAGTCGACACATCTTCCACCGCAAACTAAAAACACACCTCTTCCGACTATACTTTAGATAAAAGTTTAAACTAACAATTTAGTAGCACTTATATGGCACTTACTTATAGCACTTTGTAGTCTGGCTTATTTTTGAAGAAATTGTACGTTCTTGATTCCTGTTGTTCTGGGTTTGTACCCTCATGGTTGACTGCACACATTGTAGGTGGCGTGGACAAAAGTAAGTAATGTAAAAAAAGAAAAGAAAAACGTTTTATTCAACCAGCCAATATTTGATCAAAATAGAGCGAAGGCTAAAATGCCTCGTTGTTTAGGATAACGGTTCATTGAGTTTGATAAAAAAAATATATTGGTATATTTTAGTTTGATTTTATTTTTTCAATCTTAATAACTCTATCATGTGTAATTTCCATCAGTAAACCACAAATGTTAAATGTATATATCTGCCTTCTGTCATGTATCTTTCCGTTCCCACAAAAATATACAGAGAAAATGGGGATTTTTCAACATTTAGAAATGGTGATTAATCACAGCTACCCTGATTAATCTGATTAAAAATTGTCATCAAACATTAAAGTAGCCTAAAAGCAAGTCTACAATCCTGAAAGTGCTATGCTGGATATCTCAAATCAACACCCACGACTGTGCTATTGCCCATGAGTCTCTATTACCTCCTAGTAAGTACAGAACAGGGGCATCATTTATAACCATCGTGTATGAACTAAACGGGGCCTGAAACTTGCCTATGCCACTTCTCACGCAAGTGTTGGGATTTATAAAAAACAAACCTGACGGGAGAATGTGCGCATTTCCACGCTAATCTCTCACCCATGATCTTTGAGGTGAAATACACAGATTGACTTGACGGGATCGAACCATCCCAGTAGAAACACAAGCACTCACCACTCTGGCTTATTAGCCGACAGGTCTGTGCGTGGTATGATTAACAATGTATCATATTTACCTTTCTATGTAGAGCCTCTTTTCAAAATTCTGTTTATTTTTTCAGATTTAGGATATCACAGCTGTCTGTGAATTGTATAATCCGGCAGATGATTCAAATACAAACAGGCGATACAATAAGATCACTCACCTTCTGACTCTGAATATTTCTTTGCCTCCATTTTTTAATTAGATTTTTTTACTCACTCTTACTCACTGTATTATCAAACAAACAATCTCTCGCTCTCCATCTCACTAACTAACACGTCTGTGTTGGTGTCAGAGAGTTTCACACGCTCACTTTTAGCATGAATGCTGCACTCCTCGGCATTTTATAAAGGCCCCTGATCCTGTGGTTGCCTCCATTCTGTCTAAACTGTATTTAATATTCCTGTGGCTGTTCAAGAGCGTTTATAAGCTGTTGTAGCCTTTCAGGCTGGAGCAGACAAAAGAAGACATGCAGCTCGTCTTTCTCAGTCGTGACTGACAAAAGCAGTTAGATAAACTGCTTTTATTTTCTTCAAGGTTTTTAAGCAAACCTACTTTTTACCTTGAAAATAGCAGCTTCAAAATGACTTTAATGATTGACTGACTTGGGATAGGGAGATTGGTGCCACTTCTATTCCCTCTCTTAACTCTGAGTGCTTGTTATTGTGCTTTGTAACTTCGGTGAGCAGGTACGATCTCCTGTGAGAAGTGTGTAACTGACTGATTGTTGAAGCTCAAATTGCTGCATTCAGCCCCACCAAGTTCTAGATGTAGTGGTCGAAAGTTTGAGGTGACAGCTAAACACCAATCGGGATCACCACCTATATCCAGAATAAACGGTTCCAAAATAGACAATTTATTCATTTCAGCCAGACAACTCACGTTCACACGTTTATTTCAGCAGTAGAAGTGTAGTTAGTGTTTGGCGGCACCGACTTATCCCCCCCAGCGATACTAATACATAGATAACAGATGACAATTACTAAACCAGGAAAATAATTTTATACTCAATGTCACAGATATAGAATAGTATAAACTCTTGATATATGTCAGGAGCATCAGTGTAGGAGATCACAGCGTGCATAGAAGGTGAGGCTGAAACCGCCACATATGAGTGTTCTGGGTTCTAAGGACAGAAATGTGTTTCATGTGGAAGCCACATTTTCTGTGTGATCTCAAATTACGTGATAGTGACTTTCAGTTAATACTACTACTACTAAAATAGAGAGAGAGAGAGAGAGAGAGAGAGAGAGAGAGAGAGAGAGAGAGAGAGAGAGAGAGAGAGAGAGAGAGAGAGAGAGAGAGAGAGAGAGAGAGAGATTCTACCAGTGTACCTAAATAATCTCCACCCGCTCCCAACATTCTATAGGCATTGCGGCAAAAAATGATATTCCGACTGCTAAAATGATCCTGCTTTAGCTACAGTCACTTGGGTCTTTTATTTAGAATCAACCCCATTACAAAGAGTTATGTTACCTGTATCTGTTAAAAACACCGAGAAGTCATTACGAATAGTGTTTATCTCTAATATTCAGCGAGGAAACTCTAAGAATAAGAAGAATTATTAAGTTTGGTGATCATGGTAATATCCATCGTTCTGTTGTGTTTCCGTACAGTGGGTTTGGCTACACAGTCAGAGCTCAGGTCAACACATTGATGGACTTTGTCTTTTGTGATGGTAATTTCGTGAACAAAAATTACTCCCCTGTCTCAGCTGGAGAAATCGCTTTCAAGTCTGACAGCAGAATATCTCTCTGGTAAATCTGTAACTGTGGCGATAACACAGCGTTGAAGTAGCTTTTCAAGAGGAAAGAAGCCCTTAATTTACTCTGTGGGTAATTTTGTGTACAAAAAATTCTTCTTGTAGCCATATACACATCATTTTTATCTGCCTACCTGTCGGACATACAATCTTACTTAAATACCTGTCATACAAAGAGCAGTGATTGGCGATGGAGGTGTTACAAGCGATGACGAGAAAAGTTGGGCGTGGTGGAGGAGATAAGGAAGAGGATCTATCGTCACCATAACAGCTAGTACGGATAGACAGGGATGGATACTGGACACTTTCCTCACCAAGTGGTGATTAGAGGTGGGAGACACAACCCAACTGAACCCCCTTGCTCAAGCAATTACATGGCAGAGGATCACAGAGGCCATGACTTCCAACTCCGCTGGATCAGCACATTCTGAACCTGAGCTGAGCCTGTAGGTAAGTCCACAGAAATCCAAAAGAGGACAGGAGATGCACGGGATGGGAGCTGCTTACAGAGAGCAAAGGTGTTGTAGTAAGTCTATAAAGGAGTCATTTTTAAAGCTGTATTTTGTGGTATTTACCTGAATCGCATAACATTACAAAAATAGGAAACTGTTCAACATCTTTGCACTCAAGAAACATCATAGCCTGCTCCTTTGTAACACAATCTTAACAAACAAAATACTTGAAGGAAAGGTAAGGATGAAGGCCTGTGGCTCTGGATGGCATTACATCAAGCTTTTTTATTTTCCGACTAACTGAGTGTTTCAGCCTTGGCATTTTTATGACATGGCCCAGAGCTTTCAAGTCATACACCTCCTTGATAACATGGAAATTAAATATCGCCCAGCACACTTTCCAGTCTGCAGCTACCCTCAAATTCTACCAGGCTGATTTCAGAGTTCTTGTAATAAAGCTTTCATAATCTGCCTATCATTAATATTTAAGACTAATGTAAAATTAAGTCACAGCCGAGTTGGTATTAACTTTAAAAAAGTCATCCTTCTGCGTCTTTTTTCTAGTTTCCATCTCTTTTCAGGTGGAGCGCAGATGGATCTTGATCTAAAGGGACATAAAACAGCCTAATACTCAGTTGGAAAGCTGCCCTGAGTGTTTCTGTACATTGTTTCTGGCAGTTCCACACACTGACCTTCAGAAACTTTGTTCAGCGGTAGGAGTGTTGGAGCTGATATGTTAAGCCGATTTATTAATGGTGGAGATTTATGGTCGACAGCAGGTGTTAATGGGAGATCTGCCCCGGTTACCAGCCGCGTAGCTTTAGATTTATAGTTCAGAGGTGGATTTGTAATTTGCGATCACCATCATAGCACATATCAGCGGTTCTCAACCTTTTTTGGGCCAATGCTCCTCTATATATCATTCAGGTCCCTTACCAACCCCATCAAATACAATGAAGGCTATTTGTCTTAGCCTGAATATCCTTTTTCATTATTATCCTTTTTATTATTCCAATTATTTCAATCCACATTACTTTAGTTTTTACTTACACGCTTTTCGCTTATTTAATTGTGTTATTACATTAAAATTATTATTATCATTATTCTGTGATACATCATTAATAAAGCATGTAATTGAATGCTTAATAACCAATTTAATTGAACTGCAGAGTTGGAACGTCATTACCATTAGAAATTAAATCATGTTAATAGAAATAATAAAGTGTTTAACAAATGCAAGGGTAAAACCTTTGACGTTCAAATTCTAATTAGGTGTCATTATTGATCACAATCAACAGCAGATAAGAACTGCTACTCAAGAAAGATCATTATTTATTCCTTCAACAAAAAAGAGGAAAAACACAGAGGCTAATGGATCAAACTGGAGGATTTATATCTTAACTTTTTAAGGATATAACAGTTTTTTGTGAGCCCTGCTCTGGGTGATTTTCTGGCAGTTTCTGCACCACAGGCAGCAGAGACGTTTCTTTAAGCTTCAGTGCACCTGATGTCATCACAATAAAGGGTTGTATTGTGATGACAACTATGTTGTTTGGAAAACAAAAAGCAGGGTGGTCTACTCCCAGAGAGCCGCGCAACACGGAGCATCGTTGACCCACATTCTGCCCCGACCGGGGGTGCATAGAGTAGCCTGGGCCTCATCGTTGCATTGGTTTTTGAAAGTCACATCCAGCTGCCGATGTTCCAGACGAGAACATCTGGGTTAAGGCGGTTCCAGATGTGGATATCTGTTTGAGCCTTAACCCTCTTCAGGATATCTCTCTGGAAAATCTGTCACCGTGGCGATAACACAGCCTTGAAGTAGCTTTTCAAGAGGAAGAAGCTCTTAATTTCCTTTGTGGGGAATACCAAGAAAGACGCTGTCCATTAACCGAGTTGACACATGAAACGCCATGTTGGTGAAATTTTGTACATGACATCCCCTTTCCTTGAAGGTAACATGAAGAGGCACTACAAGAATCTGATAGAAACACTGAAGTAAAGACATGACAACGTCTCAGCTTGTTGCCTGGGTGTTAACTGGCAGGGTTTGATATCGCAGACCACATTCCTTGGAAGCAGTTGCCAGTTTTAACTTGTCGACCCCCAAGAGCACCTCAAAACGCCACTTCAAAAAGCAAATATTGCTTCCAGCACTCCCGACGTTCTCCGAACCCCCCCCCCTGGGGTGGTAGTGGTGCCCCTGTGGAGAAACGCTGCACCAGACTGATGTATCGCATGTGATCTCACCATGTTGTGATTTTCCTGTTCGCACTTATTTATTCACTTTTTGCATCCAGCTATAGACAGACGTTCAGAGCAAAGCAGTGACCATAGCTGTGTGGATTTGTTGCTGTGACTGTCCAGTCAATACAAACCTGTACAAACTAAACCTATTTACTTAACAGGACTCAGCAGCTGCTGATGTCAGCTCTCAAACACACGCTGCCCTTGCTCACCAGATTCGTTCCTGAACCAAAGTCAGACAGCGGACTCAGTGCTTGTTATCCTCTCAACCGCTGGATATTACTCCTGATTCCTACTTACTGCAAACTTAAAAGAGCTGCTGCAATATAATAACAACTGTTAGTGCCTGTTACTGTTAATAATTGTTTGTGCATTTTTTTTTAACTTCTTCTGCTGTCTTATTTTGTTATTTACAAGAAGCATCCTGTTAAATAACATGGAAAAAAACAAATGTATCACCACTTTAATAAAGATGTACAGACTCATCCTACAGACAGGACTGAAGAACTAGACATGAAAGGTCTGTGTTTTGTTTTTGAACATTTATATAAAAAATGAACAAAGCAAAATACTCAACATCCACCCCAAACCCTCACCTTATCATCAACTCTCCCTCAGGGTGAGAAAAACCCTCAGAAATTAGTGCATTTCAGCAGCTATATGTTTGATCTGAGTGCTTGTCAGGGCAGGTGTAAGCCAATGATTCTCTCTTATACCTCTCTCACTCTTGAACACTGAGAGGGTTGTCAGATGATGCAAAGAAAACCCTCCTAAAGGGCGAGCATTAGTGACAGCGGAATTGAGAACATGCAAGGGAAGTGAGAGCAAGAGGAAAAGAAAGATGTCCTCATTGAGGTTATAAAGAGAAAAGAGCAATTCACTCTGAAAGAGGGCAATGCAGTTTGGGTTCTGTTAAGAAAGAAGCAGAGGCTGAGGAGCACTTTAGAGCATGATCGGTAGCGGATTCCTTTGAGTTCTCTCCTCCAAATGAAGCACACCATATAGTTTGACAACATATCTGTTTTTCCAGCCGTTACATTTTTCTGAAATTAAAGTACAGTGCCTTGCATAAGTATTCACCCCCTTTGGACTTTTCTACATTTTGTCATGGTATAACCACAGATTAAAATTTATTTCATCGTGAGTTTATGTAATGGACCAACACAAAATAGTGCATAATTTGGAAGTGGGGGGAAATATTACATGGATTTCACAATTATTTACAAATAAAAATCTGAAAAGTGTTGAGTGCATATGTATTCACCCCCTTTACTGTGAAACCCCTAACAAAGATCTGGTGCGACCAATTGCATTCACAAGTCACATTTGCAAGTCACATAATTAGTAAATAGGGTCCACCTGTCTGCAATTTAATCTCAGTATAAATACACCTGTTCTGTGACGGACTCAGAGTTTGTTGGAGATCATTACTGAACAAACAGCATCATGAAGACCAAGGAGCTCACCAAACAGGTCAGGGATAAAGTTGTGGAGAAATATGAAGCAGGGTTAGGTTATAAAAAAATATCCAGAGCTTTGAACATCTCTCTGAGCACCATAAAATCCATCATAAGAAAATGGAAAGAATATGGCACAACCGCAAACCTACCAAGAGGAGGCCGTCCACCCAAACTGAAGAGTCGGACAAGGAGAAAATTAATCAGAGAAGCAACCAGGAGGCCCATGGTTACTCTGGAGGAGTTGCAGAGATCCACAGCTGAGGTGGGAGAATCTGTCCACAGGACAACTATTAGTCGTCTACTCCACCAATCTGGCCTTTATGGAAGAGTGGCAAGAAGAAAGCCATTGTTGAAAGGGATCCATATAAAATCCCGTTTGGAGTTTGCCAGAAGCCATGTGGGAGACACAGCAAACATGTGGAAGAAGGTGCTCTGGTCAGATGAGACCAAAATTGAACTTTTTGGCCTCAATGCAAAACGCTATGTGTGGCGAAAACCCAACACTGCCCATCACCCTGAGCACACCATCCCAACAGTGAAACATGGTGGTGGTAGCATCATGCTGTGGGGATGCTTCTCTTCAGCAGGTACAGGGAAACTGGTCAGAATAGAGGGAAAGATGGATGTATCCAAATACAGGGAAATCCTTGAAGAAAATCTGATGCAGTCTGCAAAAGACTTGAGACTGGGGCGGAGGTTCATCTTCCAGCAGGACAATGAGCCTAAACATACAGCCAGAGCTACAAAGGAATGGTTTGGATTAAAGAATGTTAATGTCTTAAAATGGCCCAGTCAAAGCCCAGACCTCAATCCAATAGAGAGTCTATGGCAAGACTTGAAGATTGCGGTTCACAGACGGTCTCCATCCAATCTGACTGAGCTTCATCTTTTTTGCCAAGAAGAATGGACAAACCTTTCCATATCTAGATGTGCAAAGCTGGTAGAGACATACCCCAAAAGACTTGCAGCTGTAATTGCAGCGAAAGGGGGTTCTACCAAGTATTGACACAGGGGGGTGAATACTTATGCACCCAACAGATGTCAACTTTTTTGTTCTCATTATTGTTTGTGTCACAATAAAATTTATTTTGCACCTCCAAAGTACTATGCATGTTTTGTTGATCAAACGGGAAAAAGTTTATTTAAGTCTATTTGAATTCCAGTTAGTAACAGTACATAATGGGAAAAAGTCCAAGGGGGGTGAATACTTATGCAAGGCACTGTATATGAGGGAAGAAGCAATTGAAGATGTACAGTGGTGTAGCGGTGCCTAGAGAAGTGGGTATACTCCTAATTATTTTTATCCCATCCAGCAAATGATAAACATAGAGACGTAAGGTTCACCCAGAAATGGGAAAATTGTCAATTAATTTCCGATGCATATTTTGCATCAATACTGACACACAGACTTCAGGGTGATGCAGCTACATGATGATGCATTTTGAGTCAACTCAGTCGTCTATGGGCCAGAAGTGTGTTTTTGTAAACTCTCACATACAACAGACCGTGTAGGCCAGAGAGTGCAACAATTATAAAACATACATTTTCAGTCATGGGGCAGTTGGGAAATATTACTGTAAAAAATATTACAGTTTGAAAATATGACTATATAATTGACTTGACTGCATGTTATTATCATAATTTAACGGCTTCAGCCATTGAAAAGTGCTCACCATGGTTGACATCTTCACTTTAAATTGTTCAGTCATGATCGTTTTGTAATGATTTACCCATTTTTGCACAATGGGAATAAAGTTATGCTTTGCTTCAATCTTTGGATGTTCCCTGGAATAGCCAAGCAGCATGCTAAGATAAAAACAGGGAACATGTGCAGAACCCCCCGGTGGGTGTAGAAGGCCAGATATATTTGTTCAAGATGAATATCACTTACCACAACCATGTTTGGACTCAGGTGGAGGCTGGGGTGGTGGAGGTGAGTTGCCAGCAGCAGGGCGTGAGTGGCGGTGTAGCTGAGCAGGGATTGGTGAGGATGAGATCAGATTTCAAGGTAAGCTTAGATATAGCTGCCCTACGCTTCCTCTGATTGGCTTTCATCCTAACTAACCAATCAGAGGCAGAATACGGCATGTGATGCTAGAGGAACTCTGACACTGGGGCCTGTCCAGCGTGTACCAGGTGGATTCCATCATGTGAATCCACCACCATATGTTTTGGGTCATTATCTTGCATTATCTTTAGTTTTTTTTGGTCTTTGGTGACCTAAACTTATTTTCTCCATCTTAGCTTGGGCATGTTAATACCAACCTATTAAAATGTAATGTTATTTAGTGGGAAAACTTAAAATCAGTAGTGTATAATGTATCAAATTCTGCAAGCAACAAAAAACTAAATAGAATAAATTCCCATTATTTAGAAGTTTGTCTGAGGGGAGTCAGAATACGCAAAGCTCTGCATCATTTCCACCATGACATTTAAAGTCAAGGCAATACCACCGAGCTGCTCAGTATGACAAACATGGCGTGAGCATTAGAGTGTGAAAGCAGCAGCTTTTCTCCCTTTTTCTTTAAATGTTCATTTATAGTGGACTCTCTCCGCTGCTGCTTCTTTGGAGCCATCTATGCAGGATATAATTTAAATCAGCTGTCTGATTAGTATGACCTTGGGAACTGTGCTCATTCCACTGTGTAAGCGTCTGCAGCTGAAGATTGGTGTTGAGTTTCGTCAACACTCCTCCGAGCAACTCTGGAATATGTTAATTAACTCATTGATTGAGGTGGGCGGTTCATTTTAAAAGCAGAAGTTGGGGTCTCTGGTGTGGGAAGACAAAAAAAGGAAAAAACACTGCTGTGCATATCAATGGCTAACATCAGTAGCTTCTGCAAACCATAGTCCTTCACTGCAAGGACACATTTAGTATCTGTTCCTCATCAAGGCCATACATGCTAAATAAACCAGCCAAGAGGGTTTTTGCCTCCGATCCTCTTGCATTAATTGCTGAATATATAGTCAGTGGGGGAAATACAACAGGGAGTTCTGCTTTTGAACTCATTTAAGAAACTGGGTTACACTTTTTATCATTAGTGCCATTGCTTGTTTATGTAAACACAAGGACAACAGCCAGCTTCGAAAGTCAGTCAGGCTTCATGTCGGAGTTTCAACATCCACTCACCAAGAGCTTTATTAGGAACAACAAACAAATACGAGTAGATCGTCCCTTTGCTCTGACAACGGCTTCAGTTCTTTGTGGTATAGATTCAACGAGATGTTGATAACTTTTCCATTGAGATTCTGCACCATGTTGACTTGATCTCATCATTTCTACAGATTTATATACTGCACATTAATGCTGCCAATGTCCTGTTCTACCACATCCTAAAGGTTCTACTGGATTCACATCTGGTCACTGAGGAGGTCAATGAAGTTCACTGAACTCATTGTCATTTAAAACCAGCTTGAGATTAGACTTTTTGATGATGGTATTAGTCACAAAATGTTTAAATGTGGCTTTGACGGGGTTAGGGTTAGGGTCAGCAACAATAGTAAAACCATGAATGATTGGTCTAAGGGGCCCACAGTGACTTAAGAAAACATTCCCCCCACCATCACCATGCAGCTGGAACTGAAATCACAAGAATGTCACAGCTCGATATACTGACCTCTATGTAGAGGACCATACATTAAATTCATCTGCAAAATAAACAGAATTACGAAGTATGTCAAAAATGACGGACCGGTGGAAAATACCAAAGTAAATTAAATATATATTTTACACTTTAGTATTAAACATTTAGGTACAAAGAATTTTAAGTGACATGTTTAAATCTATAAATACTTTTTTGTCTTCTGCAGTTCAAAATAAGCCAACTACACAACCGGAAATATTAGGAACTTAAAAAAATCTGTCTTTGAAAATGCTTTGAAAAAATACGATGTGGTAGAATCACCAGAGAGATCAAGCTGAGACGTGCTGTCCTCTCTCCTCGTCTCGCCTCGTCCAACGACGCAATGCGTGATGGTAAATGTTGTTCAGTACGTGACCATCAGTTGTGCACTACTTTTCAGTAGTGTAAATGAGCTGTAGCAAAGACTAGGGGGTTATTCTCACCAGAATGGAGTCATCTGTAGCCTCAGCAGAAATACAGCTTCATCAGACCAGCTGACATTTTTCCTGGTTTCTGTGAGCCTGTCCACCGCTGCCTCATTTCTGTTCTTGACAGCAGTGGAGCCTGAGTCTGCTGTTGTAACCCATCACAACCTTCTACTCAACAATGTGTTTCCATCTACAGAAATGCTTTTCACTTAATGTCTTAAAACTATTAGTATGTTGTGTGTGAAAATCCCAGATCAGCAGTTTCAGAAACAATCTAACCAGTCCATCTGGCAGTAGCAATCATGTCGCAATCAAGACACTGAGATCAGACATTTCAGATTTATCAAAACTTCTAATCTGTATCGCTATGATTGGCATATTACACAAATAAACAGTAATGCAGAGTTCCTAAATAAAGAACAAAAATTTAGTCTAGTTATTTGGCCTAGGAATTTCATGAACTTATGATTTGTTTATAATTTGTTGTCAATATTATGCTTTTTTTTTATTTCTCTCCCTCATCTCCAGCTTTTTCTCTCCATCCTTGGAGTGACACACTATGTGCATCAAGCGAGAGGTAATTGAAAAGCGCAGAAAATAAATATTTTCAATCAGATTCCGAAGGCTCTGTCGTCCGACTGCGCGGGAAAATGTGCTGATTGCAAAACAAAGCACGTTAAGTTTTGGATCAGTCTTTGATTGTCACCGAGGTTCTTCGTCTTGTTTGTTTCCATCTGCATATGATAAGCATGTATTGCATATAAGAAAACAATCTCAAGAACATGTATGTGCCTTTGCAAGTCAGCTGCCATATTTATTTTTCCACTATGTTTCTAATGACAAAATACATACAGTGCCTTGCATAAGTATTCACCCCCCTTGGACTTTTTCCCATTATGTACTGTTACTAACTGGAATTCAAATAGACTTAAATAAACTTTTTCCCGTTTGATCAACAAAACATGCATAGTACTTTGGAGGTGCAAAATAAATTTTATTGTGACACAAACAATAATGAGAACAAAAAAGTTGACATCTGTTGGGTGCATAAGTATTCACCCCCCTGTGTCAATACTTGGTAGAACCCCCTTTCGCTGCAATTACAGCTGCAAGTCTTTTGGGGTATGTCTCTACCAGCTTTGCACATCTAGAGATGGAAAGGTTTGTCCATTCTTCTTGGCAAAAAAGATGAAGCTCAGTCAGATTGGATGGAGACCGTCTGTGAACCGCAATCTTCAAGTCTTGCCATAGATTCTCTATTGGATTGAGGTCTGGGCTTTGACTGGGCCATTTTAAGACATTAACATTCTTTAATCCAAACCATTCCTTTGTAGCTCTGGCTGTATGTTTAGGGTCATTGTCCTGCTGGAAGATGAACCTCCGCCCCAGTCCAAAGTCTTTTGCAGACTGCATCAGATTTTCTTCAAGGATTTCCCTGTATTTGGCTCCATCCATCTTTCCCTCTATTCTGACCAGTTTCCCTGTACCTGCTGAAGAGAAGCATCCCCACAGCATGATGCTACCACCACCATGTTTCACTGTTGGGATGGTGTGCTCAGGGTGATGGGCAGTGTTGGGTTTTCGCCACACATAGCGTTTTGCATTGAGGCCAAAAAGTTCAATTTTGGTCTCATCTGACCAGAGCACCTTCTTCCACATGTTTGCTGTGTCTCCCACATGGCTTCTGGCAAACTCCAAACAGGATTTTTTATGGATCCCTTTCAACAATGGCTTTCTTCTTGCCACTCTTCCATAAAGGCCAGATTTGTGGAGTAGACGACTAATAGTTGTCCTGTGGACAGATTCTCCCACCTCAGCTGTGGATCTCTGCAACTCCTCCAGAGTAACCATGGGCCTCCTGGTTGCTTCTCTGATTAATTTTCTCCTTGTCCGACTCTTCAGTTTGGGTGGACGGCCTCCTCTTGGTAGGTTTGCGGTTGTGCCATATTCTTTCCATTTTCTTATGATGGATTTTATGGTGCTCAGAGAGATGTTCAAAGCTCTGGATATTTTTTTATAACCTAACCCTGCTTCATATTTCTCCACAACTTTATCACTGACCTGTTTGGTGAGCTCCTTGGTCTTCATGATGCTGTTTGTTCAGTAATGATCTCCAACAAACTCTGAGTCCGTCACAGAACAGGTGTATTTATACTGAGATTAAATTGCAGACAGGTGGACCCTATTTACTAATTATGTGACTTGCAAATGTGACTTGTGAATGCAATTGGTCGCACCAGATCTTTGTTAGGGGTTTCACAGTAAAGGGGGTGAATACATATGCACTCAACACTTTTCAGATTTTTATTTGTAAATAATTGTGAAATCCATGTAATATTTCCCCCCACTTCCAAATGATGCACTATTTTGTGTTGGTCCATTACATAAACTCACGATGAAATAAATTTTAATCTGTGGTTATACCATGACAAAATGTAGAAAAGTCCAAAGGGGGTGAATACTTATGCAAGGCACTGTAGTAAACAGCTCTCGCTATGCACAGAAACATCTTGAAGACTCAGATGTGACGAATTGCTCAAGGTCACTCACATACTGAACAAAAAACATTATTATTTCATCACTTTCACTCACTGTTTACCTGTATCTCTTTGTTCCCTATAGTACTATACTACGGTGATGATGTTGAAAAGTTTGTTTCTCAACTAGCCGGATCAAATCAGATAAGATTGTCGGAGCCTGCTCTTGTATTGTGTATCTATAAAAAGCATCTCTGTCATACTTTTCAGCATTTAAATATTGTTGTGTGTCAGACTCTTCTGTCATATTCTGGCCTAATCAATACCCAGCTGTCAGCATTGGCTTAATATGGAGAACAGACAGAGTAACAATTATCCAAGTCTAAACGTCCACGTACTGTACACATGTTTGACTTGTACAGGAGCAACGTTGTCTCATGAAACGGTTTGTAAGATATCGTACTAAAAGTTATGTCCAAATTTTCGTAGAGAATCCTACGAAATGCGCCTGCGCAGACCTCTGCAGCGCTCTGAAAAAGCAAGATGGCGGAGATTGCTAGCCTGGATGCCAGACGAACTTAGCCCCGCCCACAACAATTTGGTCGGGCAGTTCGGTCTGGAGTCGCTCCATTGGGAAAAAATTATGGCCCGACCGGGCCAATCAGATTGTCAGGGCGGGCTTTATACGATGATTGACAGATGATCAACGGTAACGTAATCAACCACGTCATCAGAGTGCCCTTGGGTTGAATTCGTTTTCAACAAACATGCCTGCCGCTGGAGAGCTGAGATGTGTAGATGCTGCCATTGAGTCTGTTTTAGAAGACATCGACAGCGCATTCATTTTGAAAGAGGAACACAGAACGTGGAGGCGACGCCAAAGCACCGCGCTAATCCCTATCGCCCCGGCGCTTGGCTGTTCACAACGGACACTGAAGCGACGCTGAACCGCCGGGCAGCGCTAATAATATCACCCGTTGATCCAGTAGATCGCTGCACGGCTTTGTGCCAGTCACACCGGAGGCTGAAGCACCGCGCTGCACCAAGGCTGCCTCGCGATGCTTCAGCCTCCGGTGTGACCGGCACAAAGTTTTAACATGGGAGTGGATGGGAGCCAGCTGTTATTTAAGGCTTGGCGCTGCGCTGAAGCGTCCGGTGTGAACCCAGTAAATAACTCACAATGCGTTGCTTAGCATACGTCACATACTACGTTGCTCTGATTGGTTGTAGGTCTATCCAATTGAGCGAAGAGGAATTTTACTTCCTGGTCAGTTGAAACACGCCCCATAATTATTTCCCAATGGAGCGACTCCAGACCGAACTGCCCGACCAAAATGTTGTGGGCGGGGCTAAGTTCGTCTGGCATCCAGGCTAGGAGATTGCTGTATTCTTGGTGGAAAATGCTATATTTTAGCAATGTTTCTTAATAAAAATCTTTTTTGATGATATCTATGTCGAGATATGTGTGTTTCAGTTTCAATATTTTCATTCATGGTTAAAAAAACAAAAACGCTAATATTTTTTCTAAACGCTATTTTCAGAACCCTAATCTCAAACCCAGAGAAGGATACAAAGAACTACAAATTGAATTGGCGTTCCCGTACGTGTGTGTTGTGTTCCCATCTTTTGTAGTTCTAATGTGTTTTCACTATTATGTGAGATTGCGATCGGGAACCTTGCATGCTTCTTTATGTTTTTTGTGGTGTGAGAAAAACACCTGTTTAGTCAGATTTATTAATAAAACGGTAAAATCTAGTTTTTTCAAGGTTTTGGACCTACTCAGTGGTGCCCCCCCATAGTTTTGCATTGGGCTATGGTAGTGGAGTTCAAGACCTTTTCAAAACAGTTCATACCATGTCTATTGCATATTTAGTTTCCATCCTGTAAGCCATCAAAACTGACTCAGTTGCAAGGTTCAAAGGTCATCCCTGAGGAGCAGGAGCAATCCTAAATTTTCCCAATGACAAAATGTTACTCCCGAGGTAATGGTAAATGGCTTTGTATTTATATAGCGCTTTTCTAGTCTTGATGACCACTCAAAGCGTTTTACATTACAGTTTTACATTCACCCATTCACACACACATTCATACAGTGCAACTATTTGCAGCACTTTGTTATTCTAAGGGGGGCCATTCAAGGTTCAGCATCTTGCCCAGGGACGCTTCAGCATGCAGATGGGTCAGGCTGGGGATCGAACTGCCGACCTTCAGGTTGGAGGACAACCACTCTACCCCCTCAGCCACAGCCGCACAGAGGTCAAGACCTTTACGATGATATCTTTGCTTTTGTTCTACGAAAAAGTTTACATTTCATCTTGCTCCAAGCACAGGCCCTCTGGGGTTTACTTTCTCAGACCCCATTGAGGTCCAAGCTGTATCAAATCTTTCAAATCTGTTTGAAGTGGTATTTAATTTAAAATATGTATGTTTGCTTTATACACAATCATGTGTTTCACTTTGGACCAAGTTAGAGACCCCTTTGTTCATTAACATCCCAATTTCTCACAGCCATGACTGTTTGCCCTCCTCCCCTCTGGGAGGCGCTACAGGGTCCTCCGTTCCCGGACCAGCAGGTTCAGGAACAGCTTATTCCTGCGGCTCCTGCATGTATTTTTCCTATTAGGGTTAGGGTTAGATGAATGTCCGCCATGTTTTTTTGTTTTTACGAAGATAGAGAAGCGCATAGGTCACGTGTCCCCAGCCTCCTGGCTCACGATTACGTGAAATTCATACGAATTCTAGTGTATTACTTTTAGTAGCACTACCTACGAAATTTTGATGAGACCAGCCTGACAAGAGAGAGACAGAGAACGAGAGAGAGACAGATGTGTTGTCCTCTGAAATCATGGATAATTAACCTACTGAGTGAGGACGTTTTGGGAAAGTGTGGAACTTTTGGCTGGTCCTCACTTTGTGACCCCCTTTAATGGACTGTTTGAGGCTTAAGACTTGGCTGAGGGTTAAGGTTAGAATTAGGTTTAGGCATTTAGTTTGATGGTTAGGGTTAGGGTAGGGGGCAGAATACATTTTACATATATGTGTTCTCACTAAGATAGCTGTACAAACATGTGTGTGTACCTGTTTTTGCTTGTCTTTCGGACGATTCCCAGTATAAACACTGACCTTGTCAGGACCAGTAGACTTCATGGAGATCAAAGCCTGGTCTGATGAGGCAAAAACTATTTTCTGGCATCCTGGTTATGGTTAGAATTAAAGTTTTGGTTATAGGCTGTCCACAATGAATGTAAGTCAATGTGACGTCCTGTGCAATGGATAGCTGTGTAAACCTCTGTGTATGTGATCCAGGAATTACGAGTGTTGTGGGGACCACAATCTGTTTACCCAATCAAATTATGGGGACTCTTTCTTATAGGGACAAAAAGCAAGTCCCCATAATGTAAATTATTACATTTTACAGTGAAGACATTAGATTTAAGTAAGATTAAGATCCATTTATTCGTCCCAAACACATGCACAGACATGCAAAGGCACACTCATGCAGGTAGGGAAATTTAATCTCTGCTTTTTACCCATCTGGTGCAGGACACACAGAGCAGTGAGTGACCATGTACGGCGCTCGGGGAGCAGATGTTGGGGGAGTGAGGTGCCTTGCTCAGGGGCACTAGACAGGGTAGGGAGACTCTTGGATTTTTGGACAGATCAATCCAGGTTCGTCTTTTGTTGTCTCTCCGTGGCGTCGAACCGGAGACGAACCAGAGACCTTCTCTGCCCATAGTCCAAGTTTCTGCCACTCGACCACCGCCTCTCCTAAGTAGTAACTATAGTTAATATTAGAGTAAGTCAATAAAATACAGCAATATTACAATAAAAAACATATAACTATGAGGTCATGGAGACACGACTGTGTGTGTGTGTTTCTGTGTGTGTCTGGGTTTGTGCGTGTACTGTCTCTGTCTCATCTGTCTGAGAATATGACTCAGTGCAAGATAACATCATGAAAACACATCATTTAAAAATATTTTTGCACGATGTAAAGAGACAAAGCAGCCAAGCTTGACATCATTTTATTTCCATTAGCAGAAAAGCCACCACGTATGCTTCTCAGCGAATATATGTGTTCCAGACTTTACTGCCATTACTGTCGTGTTTTCACCAGTGCAAATGTACAAATTATTTCTTAAAGCTGGAAGTTGGTTTTATTGCAGTGAGAGGCACAAAGTGATCAGGATGTTAAGTGGTGCTTATGGGAGGATGGTATTCAAAACGAAAAGAGAAATCAGTCAATCAGAGCAACAACCCAGTGTTGTATTGTTGCTCTTGACATGGTTGTGTGGAATACTGCTTCCATCCAGCAGCACAGGTAACACAGAGTTACCGCAGCGCACCGTCGCTCTGCTGTGTGCAAATCTCTCTGAGACAGTGTGGGAGAAAGCCGCTCCTCGTGTGCTCACTTCGACCATCTGGGAAGAGGCTGTCCGGCAGCCACACTATCAGCGGTGCTCTGCAGTGCAGCACTAGCTCCATCTGTTGGAGCTGCAGAGGAAAATCACATCTCTCATTTCACAGCACTGACAATTATTGTGATGAATGATGGAGCAGAAGGACTGTGGTCTATTATGGACTTGAAAAAGAGGCTGCCAACAAGAAAAATACTGCTGCAGGGGCACAGATTCTGTATCAGATGGAACACTGTTGTCCTGCAGTTATTCCTGTAATGTTCACTGATGTCATTCACAGTGTTTGCTATTTTATAGTCACTGCAATTTATGAAACTGAGCTGGAAGCATAGGGTCTTAATTTGAAGCTACTTAAAGCTAAAGAGAGCATATATGACTATGCAGAGCCTTGTTTTAGTATCTCCTTATAAAGGCCGCTTTTGTTTATGATATTCATTTCCTTTAATAATAATAACATTTATTTTTACAGTGCCTTTCAGATTTTGAGTAACAAGTTTCTTCACAAAATAAACGATAGCAAATCATAAGAAAGCCGTCAGTTCATAGGCTGCAGCAATGCAATAAAAAAACTGTTAAATACAACATTAAATGAATAACGTTTAATTGACATCACTTTATATGTCAAATGTTATCATATAGTAATGTTTAACATGATCTCTGTGAATAAAGGTAACTGGAAAATGCTAGTGGTCCTCATTTCCAGGCAGCAGGCTTTAAATTTACCTGGTTTGATATTTAAAGTGTTTTACTGTATCATAACTCAGTTGCTTTCAGCAGGAGGGAGAGAAAACCCTTTTCTGCTTGCATGTGACGATCTCTTTATCTGAGCTGAAAGAACTTCATGGGGAGATGATCAAGTGGAGACTCGTCATTACATCGCTGTTGCAGAGGAAGCTTTTTGACTGAGCAGAGTTGTAACAGGTAGGGCAGGTGTTCTGGTGCTACAGCTGTTACATATTGAGCTTACTACAACACAGTGTTTGCTGGAACTCCTGCATAAAAGGCAAATGATCACAACAAGAGGCTGAAAACATGCCATTCCTCTGGGATCACAAGTCAAGCTGCTCACTGACACTAATTCTGTGTTGGTGGTTTTTAGCCGGAAAACAACATGACTTCCGTCCTGAAAAGCTTCTGGCTGCAAATACAAAAAACACAAAGAACTGTTCTTTTTAGGGTTTGATCAGGAATGAAAGGAGGAAATTAGAGACTGTTAAATTTGTCGTTTTTTCAATTATTTATTTATGGTGTTGTTACAAATAAAGATTGTAGCTCACATAACACATAAACTCCTCTAAGGGAACAGGAATTCAAAAGAAAAAATGGATGAAAGGAAAAATTTAACAATGAAGAAATTATATAAATTATAATACATTGGCTACCTTTGAATAAAAATCTTGGAAGAAATGTCAGTATGGTTTATTGGCTTAGAACTGTCATTGAATCTGCTACTCTGGTTTCTTTTTATCTATTTTGTACTTTTTCTAAATGAGAATGGCAGGGCATGACACAAAATGTTTATTAAATCCATCAATCATTATGTACTATACACCTAGTTTTATATACATAGACATTTAACCACTTAGATCCACACTTACATATATTATAGTTTAAACGTTTCCACGCTACTAGTTTGTATGATATTCCCCTTTATTAACACTACATATATAATGCCAATAACAGTTCAGGTTATGACTCATACAAAAACATGTTCTGCAAATCTTTTAAATGCTCTGCAGCTCTGGTGGATTAAATTACCACCTGGCTGCCATGGTAAGTGACAGGATTCCCAATAGTTTCCACCACAGTTACAGGCTGTAAAAAATAAACCCAGTGGTGGATTTTACTCACTCAACTTAAATTGTGTTTAGAAGACAGTGAGGTCTGTATCCCTATTGTTCTTATTGAGATGTGTGGTCGTTTGGTTGTATGTGTTTCTGCAGTAATTGTAATATTGGCCCTACATAGGAATTACAAAATGAGCCATATTGACCAAACTGGAACATTTATGGAGAAAATATGTACCAGTGTAAACCGTCTCTGCTCCATAAATAAAGACAGATGAGATTTCTACAAATAATTAGCTAACGTTTTAGAATGGCTAATGTCTGCGCCTATAAATGAGATTCCAGTCTGGAATATATGAGGGATGATTTGCCTTATAGGGCTGTAACATCACTGTGGTGAGGGTGATCCCTGGTTTCTGAGGATTACAGCCTTGTTTCAGGGGGATTACAAACACAGTCATTTATTTAACATGCACACAATGTGCAAATGAACATCTCACCTCGAAATAGATAAATAACAGAATTAGCCTGTGGGGAGGTGTACATTTCTAATTAAATGGCGCAGGTGTAAAATCTAGGCAGCACATCTGTTACGCAAATTACAAATGTTCACTCAATGGAAACCGGATAATGTTATTTACCAGGCACTTTGTTTTTCACTTGTGATTATTCTGAAATGAGTGCTGTTTATTTACAGATACTACTGCACTGAGCATCACTCAGCCATGATCTATACATACTGACAGACACATATATTAACACACATTTACATTTTCTCCTGTGTATATTTTTTAAAACGAGGAGCTTTGGGCCCTGCCCTCAAGGCAGGGACTCGCTCAGTGTGAAGATTTGATGGCAGGATATGAAAGAGAAATGAGTGGCTGGCGTTTGCTTTAATTGAAGCTATTGACAAAGAGAAGGTAGATGTGAAATTCACTCAACTAGATTTGCACTTGCACTTTAAAAGCCACTTCTTTTCCACTGATTTTGATTCCTTATGACTCCAATTGTCAACACAATCATCATTAATTCATCATGATTACAGGTTTGGTTATTGAGCAATTAAAATGAGCATTCAGGCAGAAGTTTTTTGCTTTCATGTGTCAATACATGACTGCATTTACATGTGGCTGCAAATGAAGCACATGCTAACAGATCTGTGGCTGCAGACAAAACATCACAGCCACTGTAAGCGTGGGCTGCTATTGTTGGTTTAAAATGAGCAGAGAGGAGGTCTGTATGCTTTTGAATTGGAATTAACTGCTTTTTATTAACAGGCCATTAACAGGCAATTTTGTTGCATATAAAACTGGACGCTGTCATCCTCGAAGCTTTTTACTGCAGTGCACACAACAAATTGCTCCGGTTACATCATCTTCTGACTCGGGGCGCAGAGATATGTCGCTTTACTGCAATGCTTGTGGTTTTACAGGATTGTGCACGGAAAACCACATGACAGCTGGTGTTTCAAAATGCTTTTTCTAATATATCCAAGGAGCTGAGAGAGGCCGAGGGACTGTTTGTTCTCTTCAATGGCCACTGGATGACAGAGCCACTTTGTGGGCCATATGCAGCCCTAATTAGTCTTTGTCATCCTCTCCAGAACGGACTGAGCCCCACTATAGGGAGGATGAATGACTGAGAGATGGCTACTGAAAGTTTCCTAATGTGTAAGATGATGCTCTTACTGTGGTGAGGTGAATCTTAATGAGAGGAGAGAGGCACACATACAGTATAAACACTGAATTCAGTTCATGACTTTTCTGTAGGTCTGTATGCTCGGGAGTGAAACAGCATGCTGCCAGTAGAGGGCATCACTGAATCACTCCTAAGTGGAAACAGTCCCAGAGACGCATGTACAAACTTTACATATGTTGTATGGAAATAGAATGTAAATCTCAAATCCCTCGAAAAACAAATGTAAAATGAAAGAAAAGACAAAAAACCTGTGACGTAACCTATCTGAGCCGGTGGTGTCAAAATGACGCTGTGCAAAATGAAAGAAGCTTATATTTTGTAATTTTGTATTCCTCATACATGTTATTAGATAGTTGCTCATATTAACTACGGTATGTGTTTAGAGTGATGAATGGGTTTAGTCATATTCTGTGATCACTGGATGCAGTTTCTGGATACACTTTGTACCTTTGTCTTCAGTAAGTGCATAAATAAATTCATATTTTTTAATTGTTTTGCTTTTAAAGAAGTCTATATTGTGTTATCATAGAAAACCCTTAAACACATTCAAATATCTCTACGTCCTATCAAGCATTGTTGATAAGGCAGCATCAAAAGTTACATTCTGGGTCACAAAGTAGTATTTTGAATCCAGGGTAACGTAAGGTGATGAGGATTTTTAATTCAAAATTAATGTCTGTTCTGTAGCAATTCTACAAATACACATTACACTTTCATTTCGTTTGGCTGACGGTTTTATCCAAAGCGACTTACAATTAGTACACTCAACATTTATGAGGGGCCATTTAGGGGTTCATTATCTTGCCAAGGACACTTCGGCATGCAGATGGGAGAGAATGGGGTTTGAACCGGCAACCATCTTGTTGGAGAACCACCACTCTAACCACTAAGCCAGACCGCACGCAGAAAAGACAGCTATAGAAACATTTATGATGTACATTTTTTGATTTTTCTCTGGCAGTGTAAAGAAAAGTACTTGATCGAGTGAGTTCAACCCGGAGCAGAAAGGAGAATGGCCTAACCGAGAGTTGGCACGGCGTGCCCTGTGCCACTGCCCCCCCCCCTCCAGCATTTGGTGATGCTATATCACACCCACCCCTCCCCCTCGTTGATCAGAGGCAAACTTGCCGACGCCACAGTGTCGCATTCTGGGGATAGCTGCACATAGGGACGCTGTGATGTGCCACCTGGCCCTCGGCCCCTGTTGGTCGGGAACTCTCCCTGACCTCTCCTTAAAAACTCGTTTTCCAGTGAGGGCCACTTCAGGGAGGGTCTCCGAGGACCACTTGCTCGCATTCTCCCCGTGATGAGGATGGACCGGAGAGGGTGGCGACACCTCTGCCTGCCTCTTCTTCACAACAGGCTCGTGAGGCCCACCTGGCCCCAATGAGCCACACATTTGCTGATCAAAGATTGTCACATTTGCTCCACAGCTAAAGGACGACTCTGTGCCTCCTCAACCCGATGACCAGAAGGTCTAAAGCACCATGGCCTCTGATATATGCAAAGCTACTGTGAAAGGAATAACTGTAACACTTGATCAGGAAACACTGGAGTTTATAATAAAGAATATTATTTCTTGTTAGTTTATTATTATGCAGACACCCCAAAAGATTAGAAAGCATGGGTAAAACTGTGGGAATTTTAAATGCAATGTTCAGTATTTCAGACAATTATAAATATCAATAAGTCATATGCAATAAAATTATCTGGATGAGATTTAGTCATCCACATTATATTATTATTATTATTATTATTAATATTATCATCATCATTATTATATATTATATTATAGCAGTGTTGTCATGGCCACACTGTTTCCATAGATTGAAATAATTCAAATTACGCCATATTTATATGCCTCAGACAACACAGTGTGTTCTTAAGTGACTGTCAGTGGGAGTTTATAATAAATCCTCATTCTTACTTCTCTCTGGATTCCCACTGTTGTGGCGAGTTCTAGGTGCAAAACAGGTGTTTGGGTTGTTTTCAACATGCAGTCACCTAGCCCACTCAGTCGCAGACACAGCATTTACACCCACAATAACTATTGTGGGTGTGCTATTAGACCTCACATGTAGCCTACACCATGTTTGCCTGAGTACTCCTCTGCAAAATGATAATATTTGTCCATGAGAGCTGGGAGTAGATGCTGGAGAGCCCCTGACACTTGGTCCGACTGGCTGGAACGACACTGTCTCCACCTGTTGCAGGTCAGGGGCTAATGCTTTAAGGTCAAAGGTTGTTTCCACAACGCTGATTTTGAACTCTTGCTTTCTGAGGCCCTAACAGTTCCCACCCCGGAGTGCTGAATGTTTGAATCAACAGTTGAAACCTATCGCCGATCTGCTCTGGTATGGGGAGAAAATGGGCAGCTGATAATGCTGTCTTAAATCTGCATGCAGCACAGACTATTGTAAATGGGGTAATGTGCTCTTCTTGTCTTCAATGTGCCAAGACTGGGGAAAAAAACACAACTGGTTCTTTCTCCTGAGCCACAGTCCCCCCTAATGTGAAATTAGTAATATTTTCTTATATAGAAATATTTATTTCTATTTATAAGAAAAAAATTGAATTGCTCGCAGAGGTTTTGATTTGGTAAAAGGTTAAATGTCTTCACATCTGACATCACAGAGTTGGTCGTATAATCTCACATTCTTAGCTGCAGTGACAATAGAGGGCACGCCAATGTGAGTTGGCAGCACAACAGATAAATGGACCACATTAGAGCAAAAACAACTGTTGTGTGGTTACTGGGCTCCCAGAGTACTGGGCTATGTTCAACAAAGCATTGTAATGAGCAGATAACTAGGCCATCATATAACACATCCCCAAAATACCATGGACTTGTAAGGCTCTTTTTAATGGTACAAAGGACGTATGCCACTTTTAGCCACGTTTAACTCTGGGATGGTGAACCTCAGGAGGATTCAGAGGAATGGCCAGAGGCTAATTAGCTTGAAAAACAATAGCTCCCTGATCACCATTCCATTGTGCTCCCCAGCATTGTGCGGCGGATCTGATTACCAACTTGTGATAAACAAGGAGCTAAATTGGATGTGCAGTTGTTGCCATTGTCCCCGATTTCTGATACCCAAACCCCCCGCGTCCTTTGTGAGCGGTATGTGCGAGCCAGAGCGGACAAGCCTGAAAGAGTCCGAAGTCCCTGATGGAGTATAAATGTATGTTAACTGACAGGGAGGGAGAGCTGATACAGTTGCTTTGCACTCTGCGGTCACCTTCCTCTGGCAGGGCCTTTGGTAATTAAGACCCTGAACGCAGTCCAAGTAGTGGGCTGCTCAAGACGGAATATTAATGTACCTTTGATTGATTGAGTCAAAAGTGATTTTTCACGGCAGAGTGTGGGTTAAGAGCCAGCTGGTCTCGGGTCAGAGAGCCGGACTGTGGGCAGATGCTTACAGGCCCTCTTAGCCTCTGCTGATGGAGCAGAATTGATTAATGCCCCACAATTAGGGAAACATTAAAAGCGACGTTTTCTGAAGCGCATTTCAGTGTCACATAATGCACGCGGGGCATTTTGTGTATTCCCAGGCCAATAGAGGACGGGGCTGCTCGGTTTGCATGGAATCCACACTTGGCAAATGTCCACCACATTAACTGGCTGGTATGTGTAGAGTCGACTCTTAATGGTTCGGCTTTTAGAAGCGGTAATGTCGTGGGGGTTTAGATATAAAGATGTCCATGTCGACAATATAGATTAATTGTATTCTCTTTATAATGGACGTTATTTTAAATCATATAACGTTGTCACATTCTAAAGTCCTTCGATCTGAAATCAGACAGCTGTGAGTTTGTCATGTGTCGCTTTTGACCTCTATCTTATTTGCTTTTCCTTAATAAAAATATTTTTTTTTATTTCTTAATTTTGCCCACAGCTTAACTTTTAAAAACAACTAAGCATGAGCAATACAATAATTAGCATAACACATCTGTTCCGCTTTGCAATGTTTAATGTCTTTATATTTAACACTCTATGCCCGTCTCATAACCTCAAAAACATTTTCAAATAAAAGCATCCTTATTAGTCATCCCTCTTTAGCGTCACGCTGCTACTGACTGTATTGGTGTTGCACAATGTGTAAAAGTGCAGGTGAGCCGCTAGCTTTGTTTCATGTACAAATCAAAGGATCGCTTTTCAGGATAGTTCTGAAAATGGCTTTTTATGACAGTCTTTTAGTGTTTGATTGTCTTCTTCTCTTTGAGACAAGGACTTGATACACACCCGATTCTTTCAGGCCTGCGGACCGACTTTACGGATTCCTGTACATGATCCTCAACCTCCCAGAGGACGTGCAAGGAGCCAGGGAATGTGTCCTTGTTACTCAGCAGGCGAAGTCTGTTAAGGTCTTGTAACAAGAAGCCCTGAGCTGAGACACCTCGTGGATTTCTGCCTATCAGGAATCTGCCTCGAAGGAAGCCAACAATAAAAAGGGGCAGAACAAAAACTGTAGGGCAGTGAAAAGTGTTTACATCTCCTCAGATCACAGCTATCGTTTGTATAGGACGTATTTACAAATCACAATTTTCCTCATAGGACCTAGTTCAGCACTTGTCAAAATAAAGTAGTTAAAGTCATTGACTGACTAACTCTACATGTGAATACAGGTGACGGTTTGCACTATGTGTCATATTATCTTCCTCCACACTATGTAATGGAAAAGCTCTCATCAAATATTTTCATTGGGTAGATTCTTATGATATGACTGAGTGCAATCGATCACGTCCCTTGAGGCCTCCTCCTGTCTCAGGCCCGTACGTGTCTGGAGATGAGACAGGGTCGCGGGCCAGTGACAACTGCAAGGCGCTAGTGAAGTGTCGGAGGCTCGTGCCGCTGGGACCTCTGAGCCATTCCTGGCATCCTGCTCGAGCAGGCCCCCTGCAGCACGCCTGGGAGGTCCTGTCCCAAAGCGCGTCCCTCACTTCCATTGTCGCTGTCGTATTATGTCTAGAGGCCGCCCTTGATTGTGTGGAAACCCCACAAAAACAAATCAACAAAACAAAAGGGGAGAGGTGGACAATGAGAGTAGGCTGCGTGGGACTGACAGACTTCTCCATCTGCTTTAAGCTGTCAGGCTTTGGGCTTCGGAATGATTCCACTCGGCAACACTTAGGCACACAGCCTGTATATATCCATGACAGTGTCGGCTACACTCTGATTGAGCAAGTAGTGTATTTACTGCGCTAATATGAAATAACTGGAATACCTCAGGATGCATTAGATCACCAGCACACTCTATCTGCTGTGATAATTGAAATATCGAGCAGCAGTGCGGCAAAGCAGCTTCTCTAGCATGACAACTGTTAAAATATAAACAAACACTAAATGTCTGACATGTAACAAAGTTGGGTGTTTCTCTGTAAAGTTTTTACAAGACAAAATGAAGATGTTCCATTGTTTAAAATGTTTGTTTTTACTGGGATTCAATAAGCTGTAAACAGGCGCAGGTGTTCATATCAATCACAAGTATAAACAGTATGAAAACAAATAATGCATCGCCTAGCAGATAGGATCCAATCATGAATATGATTATTGACATGGCAGGATTGAATGTTAACACAGATGGATATGCTGTCTCTTTACTTCTTCAAAATAATCCGATCCCACCTGCTGATTGTATGACGTCATCATGGGTGCTGACACTGTGATACTTCATCCATAGAAATGCAGCAAATTCTTAAAGCAAAGTAAAAAAAATGGAAAAGTTTGTGATGCATGTTGCAAGAATGATTCCATAGAAATTGTCTGATTGGACGCTTTTTTACACCTTTTATTTTACAGAAGATTTTGGCATAAAGAGTTCAAAACTTCATCAAAATGTTCTGGGGTTAATTTGTTGTTTTGAAATATAGCAGGAGGTCAAAGGTGGTCAGGATTAAGAGTTCAGATATCCTTAAGAAGGATCCTCTATGTAGTTTAAGCATAAACATTCACAGCATACAATTAGCCTCTTTAATCTCCTGATGACGGATGAAGCCGACGTTAAGTTTTCCATTTAAAATCAAAAGCTGTGTTGAGCCCAACTCAAATCTGTGGGCCTACTGCGGATAACGTTTGTGAATGAAATGCAGGCGGGACATATTTTCTATACTCTCTCATAAAACTTCACGCTGTACACAACTGTAACATTAACACCTTGTTTTCTGCTGCTTTTTTTATTTGACACATAGGTGTCCTGGAAGATTTACGGCTTGTATAACGGAGCCATAAACTCAACGGGAGCTTTGAGAGAATGTCAGACCTGAAAAATACACCCAGACATCTGTAGGACGATGCAAAAGCCCCAATAAAACCCAATGAGTTATTGTGAGGATTGATTATAACGCAGAGGCAGATAGTTTGAGGTCAAAGCTCTGCTTCAGCTGGATGCCATACAAAGTGTGGAATCTGTAATAAGGGGTTATCATGCTCCATGTTTGTTAGCAATACAGCACACCTGGCAATACAGCACACCCCTCCCACTAGTTTTTGCAGGCCTGCCATTATTGGACATCTGCTGTTGTTCTTGTTTTGATGTGAGTCAAGAGGATGACATCAATAAAGGGCACGAGGAATTAATGAGGAAAGGGAAGGAGGGCATCCTGGCTATTGGCACATTCACATCTGGCTGCAGATTTTTAGAGGTGCCGAAGCATGAGAGCATTGTGCATTGTGCTTCTGATGATGGTTATCAGCTCGTCTAATAGTGGGTATGGACCAGCCTTTCTTTTTCTTTTTACAGTGTTGTTTACAATCGATTTTTTCAACAGATCCAGCTGTTCAAACTTTGAGCGATAAGGATACGGGCCATGTAACATTTCCCTTTAGTTGTTGTGACTTTCTTCATGGCTGGAACCTGTTCATTGACGGCACCCGACTTGACTACCAATCAACGAGCTGCTTTAATGAGAAAAATGCAAATAAAGCCAGTGACGGTTGACAACTACCGATGTATTTTGCATCTATAAATTCCTTTTTCATCACAACATGACTGACAGTCTAATAACAGTCTCTCGAGCTGACATTCAGGGCAGAAGGGTCAGCCAGGAGCACAGGGCCAACTGCTAAGTATCCATCACAGACGTACAGGAAATGGACTATAGAGCGGATATTTTCACCTCTGTTTATAATTCAGATACAGGATCTCGACTGTTGTCTCCACATATGACGCGCCATTCACAGAAAATGGCAATATGTGTGTATCTGTCGAATATTTCATGAACATGAATATTTGCAAAACTTTCTGTTGCTCTTTCAAAGTAAAAACACTCTGTCCTTGAAGTTGACTTAATTGTTTATCTATTAGTTTTGACATCGTTTTTATTGTTATTGCAGGACCAGAAGATGCACGTGTACTGGCATTTAGTTGAAAATATAGGCTACTTTTATTCATTGAGATAAATCTTACGTATCAGCTCCCCTGCAGACATGCAGCTGACACGCTCTCTGTGTGAGCTGCATCAGAACAGCGATGCAGCCGTCACGTTCTGCACACACACACACACACACACACACACACACACACACACTTTGGCCTAGATGTAAGGTGTTGAAGTTGGAGTGGAAGAAAAACTCTTCACACAATTAAAGGGGACATATTATGAAAATGCCACTTTTGTACACGTTAATTTAGGTATCTAAATGTGTCTACCGTCCCAAAAACTCTGGAAAAAAACAACTCCCGCGATTTGTTATGGTTCCTCTTTTTCAGAAACGATATGCTAGAGTGCGTCGAATGGGATTGCGACCGAAATAAACGTCATAGTCACACCATGCCCATGTAGGGAGTCTCGCTACATGGCCTTGGACGAGCAAGCTAACGCTAGCCGGGCTCCACAGGTCCGGTTTGCTTTCGAGCTAGCGCTAGCCGGGGAGCCGGGGTCGCGAGCCCGGCTAGCGTTAGCTCGCTGCTGCTACCCGTCAGACATTTAAGTGGCCGCATAAACAAGGGACCCCCGGGACACCTCTAAAGTTGACTCAACATTGTGGAAGGATGCTGCTGCTGCACCAGCTCAGGCTCCAACTGCTCCCACTGCTCCCACTGCGGGGCTGTGCTGGGGAGCTGGGGCTCTCGCACCCAGGCTCACCGGGGGTGAGGGGGCCAGGGCACTCAAAACAGGTCAATCTGAGGATGGCTGTTTTAGACAGGGTGAAAAGGGTGCAGTTTTAAATGATCCGTGTGGTATTTTGACCAAAATATGTTACAGAAATTTCATTAAGACCCCAAGGAACCATATCAACTGTGGTAAAATGGACATAATATTTCCCCTTTAAGTCAATTACTAAATTCACATCTTTCATGTCAATCAACATTTTTCAGAAATGTTGAAGCCTGTTATCAGGTTTCATTTTCATTATAGCCCTGATAGAATTGTTTGTTTTCGTTGTTAAAATATGTTAATATTTTACTGATATAATGTTACAATTAATCATTTTTTCTTGGATATCAGGATTGAAGAGTATTAGGCCCACATGATTCTAGGAGTTTTTTGTATTGGCATGTTGCTACCTTTGATCCCCATTTTCTGCCACAAACTTTCCTTAAAATTACATTTCACTGTTTGGCTAAATGTGTCACATCTCCATCAAGGCTTTGGCACTGTCGTTTGAAACAGCGTTCACAATGATGCCCTACAGGTGCCTGGAGAAGAGATCCAGGACAACAGGCCCTAAAAGGTTGCCCTGGACCATCACACCAACATGAAACAATGCCTGTGCCACATCGCCCCCGGTCCGCTCAACTGATGGGTAACTGGAGTCGCCTTGAGAGGAGCCCCGTGAAGCGTTATCAGGGGTGGGAAGGGGGTGTGAACAGCGGCAGAGATGCCTCTGAGGTCAAGCCTTTAATAATGATTACAAACTGGAGCTGGCTGCTGGAGCGACAGGCTGCAGCTGTGGGCCGGCCGGCCTTTGAAGTGCCCCCCGCCTGTTGCAGGGTCCCAGGCCCCCTCGCATGAGGAGACGCTGGAACTATGTGGCTGCCTGTGGGAAAGAATGTCATGCGACGCCAGGGTGACGGAGCGCAGGATGGCTCGAAGGGCGGCGTGGCTCGGCTGGTGCTGCTGGTGGGCTTGCGGCTCGGGCGGGTTAGGGGACCGCTGGGGATGGCACAGGGGGATGAGGGAGAAAAGAACAAGGCTGAGTGCATGTGCTGCTGTGGCCAAAGGCTGGGTTCTTTGGTTACACACACACACACTCACACAGGGTGGGGGGGGGGGGTCCACAAAGTTACTGCCAAAAAAGCTCAGAGAGGTTGAGTGTGACAGACACTGTGGCTGCACAGTTTACGCCGTCTTATTTTTTCTAAATCCATTTAATAAAGACACATCAGTGCTTCCAGATTTGGAACATTAAGTTCTCGTAAAATTCATGCGTTTCCCTTGTCTCAAGCTCGCCATCATAAACAGTTCAAGATAATCCCAGCTATAGTGTGTGTGTGTGTGTGTGTGTGTGTGTGTGTGTGTGTGTGCATGTCTTTGCATAATTATGAGGGCCAATTTTGGTTCAATACTATTATTGTACCAGTACACAATAAATACTTATATGTATGTATATATATATATATATACATCACATAAATATAGAGCTGCTCCTCTAACTTGTAGCGTGTAACAGGAATAGAGAATGGAAACCAGTTGTAACCTTGATTGCATGATGTTTCGAACGCGAAGTTCACAGCGGGAAGATTTATGGCCGATCTACTTAATTACTACCTGCCCGATGATGCTACCGGTGAATTATTATGCACACATAGTTTCTGGCCATATCAGGGCAACATATCAAATTATTACTTAGCTTGCAAAATGAGCATTGACAAGAAAACTGCCATGATTTGCTGCGGTGATGATGCCGTTGGGGAAGTATGCAATTATCTAACAGCTCTTGTTTATCTGTAAAGCTGTCTTTAAATCCAGGCCTGGAGTTTATCGTTCACACTGTAAAACCTTTTTTTTTTATTAAGGTGTAACATGGTTCAACATGCAGCAACTACATGAGAAGGAAATCCACACTCAGGGTGGAACGGGAGTTTGACAAAAAGATAATATAATTAATGGTCCAGTTATTTTTGCTTTTCCCAGCCTTCATTAAAATACATGTTTACATGATGTGCAAATAAATTCTGACTATTATTAAATGTAATCTGTGTGATTCTAAATACACATTTTACACATATCTTGAACACATTCTTGTTTTTCCATGTATGCCATTATTAAATCAATTTGGGAGTGATGTTGTCTTTTGAATTATAATAACAGGTTATTAACTTGTTTGTCGCTTTAAATGGATATTGCAAAATAGCATTACATCGTACATGCTCCTGGTAATAACCAAGAGGCACTGAACCATAATCAGGCTGAGATGTGTGATCTCAGTGCAGGTAATAACGTTTAATCTTTGAGCTTCCTCTTCAACAGTCACACATTTGTGTAAAGCTGTAATGAACAGGAGATGCAATCAAAGACACATACAGATATATGAGGAAGTTTTTACTCTGTGTAAAAAAAACGAAGGGCAACAGCTCTGAGGGCAGCAGCAGTGATGACATCATCCCATTCCATAACAATGATCCATTGTGTTGCATGGGCTCCTGCTCCGCGGCAATGACTGTCCATAAGTTTTATTTGGCATTTTATGGCCGTTAGATCACAGCAGCTCAGTGCCGCGCTCAAATGTGGCTGCTCCACGATGGTCTGCCGAGAGGGGCTGCAGGACAGAGACTGGGGGGTGGGGGGTCCACTTCTGGTGAACATTGTCCAGAGAAAATTGAGAGCGCGAGAGGGAGGGAGGGATGAGTAAACCCAGCGGGAAGAAAAAGGGAGACCACCACGTCTAACGCAAACTCTCGGGTCTCAGCTCAATTTCTTCCTTGATGTGCGGGGCCTTGATCTCCTCGGCGAGGAAATCTGTCTCCCCTCAACAGACACACGATTGTGGAAATGACGGTGGAGCGAAATGGCTTAATACAGCGCAAATCCTCATTGCTCTGTAGACGGGGGAGAAAAAATATCTTTTATACAAAGACAGAGGTCTAACGCTGCATCTGATGTTCATTTGAAAAAGAGCTTTAAGGATGAATGGTATCCACCAAGCTTCATATCATAAGAGACTTCGAAATAGTGCTCGTAATATCAGCAAGAGCGTGATGTCACATTTTGTCTTTGAGACAAGGAATATGGCTCCTGCACGACTTCTTCAAATATCAAGTATTATCGGCAGCTGATTAGCAGAACTTCGGTAATGACATCTGTGTTTTATTGAGGAAAATAATCAGATAAAATAAAGAAAAACCTAACTCAAACTGAAAATGTAATTTAAGTAAGCATCCCATTTCACTGCAGTATAGTGGCCATGGCTTAGTTCTACGAGATCGTAAATACTTTTACTGTGTAATGCTCAGTCCAACTGAAATAAAAGAGCAACCAGGGGACATGTAGACTGTCTCTGTTGTTGTTGGACTGAGTGAAGATCTGTGTGAGATGTGCATGTTAAAGTTCTAAAGAATCACAGACAGAAATACAGAGTTTATAGAGAGCAGAGGCCACGCACATGTTTCTTTACATATCACAAAGGAAATTATGTAAACATTAGATTTGTTTGTCTTTCTTTCTTTCTTTCTTTCCTTCCCTACCTCTTCCTATCTTTTTTTCCAGACTCAAGCTTTCAAAGTTCTGCTCAGTAGATATTTCTGAAATAATCCAAGTGCATTTTTAAATCCACCTGTGTGCATGACTTGTACATAATTGAAAAGCAAACATCGTTCAATGGAGAGTAAAGCGTGAACTTAATGTTATTACATGGACGACACATCCCCGTGCTCAGATATTTTTAACTACCCTGCGCCCCCCCCCCCCCCCCCCCCCAAAAAGCCAACTTTTTACGACCCGATTCATAAATGAAACCATTCTCCACAGAATGTGCCTGTGTCCTCTCCTGTGAGCAATAACGAGGCCTCACTCTGATTGAGTGTGCCATAATGTCATTTGGATATTAGGCCAGCTTCCCTGCATGTGTATTGGCAGACCTGCTGGTCTCTTTGCTCAAATCAACCACAGGACTTCAGGATAATGTTTCCCTCTACCGCCATTAATATCAGTGGCTTTAAATACTGCTGAGGCGGCGACCAACAAGTAATATTGTGCTACCTGGCACCTCTGTCCACTGACATTAAATCCTGTTTCTTATTCAATCTTGCGTGTGTCGTCATTTCAAACGTTGCCCTGGTAACGTCGACTGTTTGCTAACACACTGTCAGAGGGAGGGTGACTTACCAAGTTGGTATTTGACAAAGCAGACACTCAAGGCCTGTTTGAGATGCAGAGATTCAACAACAATCACTCACTGTCAAACGCTCTTTGCATTGTGACACAGCTCTGCAGGTAAATACAAAATGTAGAAATGAAAAAGGCCCAGCACTCTCCTTCAATTCAAACAAGCTGCACTTAACTACACACACCCATTAGAGACCTGTAAATATTTCTATCAAATTTCACAAATATATTGAAAAACCTCCTATCTCCCCCTTATCCGAAAACTTTTATTGGTTCTCCCCTAAACCACACTGCATCCGTCCACCAAGCTTTATGGTAATCCTTCTAACTAATAAAACCTAACCCTGACAATTATTACGAATCAGATTAAAAAAAATGTAAACATGTTAAAAATAAAAGTATGTATCTCAGCAATTGAGAAAAAACACACCACAAGCTAGCAGACTTTTAAAACAATTACTTCTTGAGTACTTCCCCCTTTTTTTCCCATATTTCATAAAAACAATTAGTGAACTCCTGCAAAAAAGGGAGATCTGTAAAAGTTAATTATATGGCATATTTGTAGCTTTATTTATTGTGTTTCTGAAGGGGGAAAAAATGCCATAACCTGCATTAAATCTTGGCTGATAAATATTTCATTAATGTTTATGTAAAATTTCAAAATGACTTCAATGAATCTGCCTCGGCGGTGAAAAAACTATTTTTGCCCGAAAGAAAAGAAAATGTGTGCAAAAGTCAATCCATAAATGGTCCTTGGTCAGGTCACAGATTTATCAATATTCTGATCAATTTGTGCATTTTGTGATTATTTAACTGATGTGTTTTGTAGGAATGAAAAGCGTTTGACGCACAAAACAATTTAAATCCTCCTCGTTTGTGGTTTCATGTTTTTACGATCGCACCAAGCAAGTTGCACGGATATAAAAGAATGGGCACCGAGTTACCTGGTGTGTTCGCACTCTGCAATTAGACAAGTGTTCCTATTTGCTGTATAAACAACTCCATTTTAGTACCGTGACTCATTCGAGGTGCACTGTGTAATTCAGCGCTGGCGTCGAACGTATCCTGTTTGAAACCAGCGCTGGCCAGCTCTCATGACGGATGAGACGGATGAATTATCTAAGCATCTTCGCTCCAAAATGAAATTACAAGGGAGGAACGGTTTCCCCTCTTGTAATTCCCACATCTAATCCGTCACTTTAAAATTACACCTTTTTATTTTCCCTCAATGGGATATCTTTGCATGCACCTACACGAGATTCTGTCATTGGAAGGTCACTGATAGTAAAAGCTTTTATGTGACACGTATGCATCATTGTAGCTTGTGGAGTGATTTATTGATTCAGGAATGCTCAGATTGAGGGAATGATTCACTGATCGCCCACTTGATTTATTGAATGAATGACGAGGGATGTTTTTGTTTTCGCTACAACAGTTTGCTGCTGTGATACGCCTAATTCAGTGCCCCCTACTGGCAATACAATGGGTATGACAACGATTTGTAGTGCTACATATAAAATAAGTGACAACAATCTCTTCTGAGAGTGACTGAAATCTGATCAGTACTAAAAAAGAATAACAATTAAACTGTATATCTGTAGCACTTATCTGCACAAGGGTCTTTAGAAACTACATATGAATAAAATAACTCAAGATGAAACAGAAAGAAACTAATTTAAGGTAGAACATTTTAACATGCATTGGAACTTCTCAATGAAACTATGTCTTAAGCAATGATTTAAAAACTGGTTGAGTGGTGGAAAATTGAATCTCTTCATGCCTGAGCTCCAGAGCCTTAGGGTCCTGTTTGCAAAAGCCTGGTCACCTTAAAGCTGTTGTCAGAAAAAGTGTGGACCCTGTTCGGTGGACATTCTCCAGAGTTTGCCTTTCACATGAAGAAAGGAACCAATGGCATCTTTTTGTTTCCAGCACAATGAAACCAGCATCCACCGCTATCACCAAAAACTTGCTTGACATCTTCATCGTGTCCTCTGCGCGTGTCGCTCCACTCTTTGGTCCTCTGATATTAGAAATTTCATCAACCCCCCCAAACGCTCCTAATGCCTACTGAGGTTTATGAGAACATAGCACGAGAGCTTCCAGAGTTTTTACTTGAGGGGGGCACGAGAAACTTCATAGAAAGTCCAGGGCCTCTTGCTCAGACGCAGCTCCTCCAGATAATGTCAAGAGATTGTTCAGTGCTTGTCTGAGAGCAGCTTTTAGCAAGTGTTGGATGTTATCTTAGATTAAAGTGTAGAGCATAGGGAGTTAGTTGCTCTGTAACATAACTGGGGACCTAGCTGAGCTTTAAAAGGTTTTAAAAGAATCTTCAAATCAGTTCTAAATTTAACTGGCAGTAAATAGAGGAGGGCAAGAATAGGAGAGATATGGGCCTTATACACTTGGGGCTGTTAGGCAGCAGCTTTCTGCACCAACTGAAGCTGAGACACTGAGAAATTACTGGTATGTGCAAATAGAGAATCGCAGTCGTGGTTAGTGAATGTAGAATCAGTGTTTTTCCTCTGCTGCTGTGGCTGAGTGACGAGGAACTCGCAACACAGGAGAGACGAAGTAGGAAAATCAGGGAGACCAAGATTTCCATATCCACAGATTTGTCTCCAGGCTCTGCTCGCCCTGCTTATCTCTGAGCAATGAATGAATCCAGCGATTGTTATGTTTCACCTGCTACACCCCCCCCCCCCCCCACCACCACCACCACCCTAAAGAATACATCCTCTCTCCAAGTCCTTCAGCTCGCTGAACTACTTAACCTGTTATTACATCATTCCAACTGGATGAGCGCCAGACAGCACTTGGCCGTCCTCCAGCTCGCTCTCTTGTCTTTCTGCCTCGTTTCTTTCACGCTGCACACAGATGTAAACGTTTCTAACAGTTCTTCTTACAACCTTCATGCTCTTTAATGCCTGATGGCCACCACATTCTCTCTCTCTCTCACCCCCACCCCCACCACTGTTGCTGACAGTCCCTCAAGCCTGCTCGCAAGGCTGACAAGTTATCTTTTATTTACGCCAGCACTCGCCACGTGTACGCCACTTGAGAGGCAACGTGTAACACCCGATTCCCTGCTGAATGGTGAATTGTGTGTGTCTCTAAGTAAGCCCTGGAGGAGAATGCACGCTGAAAGATGCCCTCCTCCTTATCAGTCAATGGGCGTAAGTCTATCAGCAGATGAGGCTGGTGGGAAGGGCCCTGTTTTTTAACTGTTATGAATAGGTGCTTCTCTCGCTTCCTTTTCCTTGACGCCCTTTGCCCTCGGGCAGATCCTATAGATGTCACTGCTGGAGCTCAAGGCACAGAGCAGGGCTGAGGGAGATAAAGCTGCTGAGCTCAATAAAAGATTTTAAAACCAGAGTTTCACGTACTACTCTGACAATTCTGACGAAACAGCAAGCAAGTTGAAAACCTCTCGTTTTGTTTGAAAGTTGAAAATATTAGATTATAATAATATCCCCTACTCAACTTGTTGCTTTTTTTGCAAAGGAAATCTGGAATAAACTTTAAATGCCAACGGAAATAACAACATAATTCTAACTGGTGGTGCATCGCTGGATATATTCACAAAATAATTCCACATTCCAGTAAAGACTGAATAATAAAAAATAATTTGGTTGAATGATTGCGACTCACAAGGTGATGCTCTCTGGGCACTCACTTGATTATACACTAACTAACTAAGAATACCGTAGTAAGTAAAAGGCATGCATACAAATGATTACTTATGTAAACAGAGTATTGTTTTTGGAAACATGCTTATTAACAATTGAAGAACTAGTTATGCAGTCAAATGGCTCCTGCTATTGTTTATCAAATAATTAATTAAACTCCTGAATAAATGTATGAGCAGTATGTTAATGTTCTCACTGGCGCTTATTCTAACTGCTTATTATACTTCTGTGCTCACTACTCTATAACAGTGCATTCTATTTTATAAAGTGATCAATCTGAAGCTGCAAAGTATCTGATTACTTGTGCTATTAAGTGTAATGGAGTAAAAGGAGTTCTCTCTTTGAAGTTAAGTTCAGTAAATGTAGTTACTATATAAGCTCCTGAAATAAACCAAATTTGACATATTCTCGAAAAGGTAATTTGACTTGAATGCTGCATAACTAGGATACTACTCAGTAGAGCTCATAATAAGGCACAACAGTCACCTAATGAAACTACATTTATATTCACTAGATCCATTCCATTAATGATTATAATATTATTGTATTTCATGAACTTAATAATAATAATAATACACCTTTATGTTTCATGACCAATAAAATATGTGAAAGTGTATTTTATTTATCTAATATCAGATTATTTTAATTCGTATCACTTGTTCCAACACATTGTAACCATTTTTGATGTTTTTAATAATTGTCTCTGCGAGTGGTGTCCTGACTGCTCTGAACTCTTAACATGGTACATTCCTGGGTCTTACAACATCATCCTTCAATGAAGCTACATCATGATGAATGTATCTGTTGACTGAGGTTCACTCTTACTCTGTTTGCACAGTGACATGTCCGAGCATCAGTCCTTCCACAACGGGTTTATTAAGCTACCTGGACTAAGTGTTATCCTTTAGTACCCGGCTGTGAGAAATGCTCGGACTAATCTACTACAAGCACAAGGCAAAGTTTTTTGTTTTCCAACACAGACCTAGGCCGATGCCTGTAGAGGAAAAAACAGGTTAAAATTAACTCCTGGGTGTTTATCTGTTAGGATTCTCTGGAATCGCAAGTTAACAGACCTCCTCAATGCCCCCCCCCCCCCCCCCCCCCGTCCTTTTTGCCGATTTGTCAGTTTGCACTGGATATAAAAATGAGTGATGTGCATGGATGGGTTCAGATCTGATCTTGTGAATTCACAGAGAAAATTGGCAATGGCTTGTACAATAAAGGCAACCTCATCTGGAAGCAAGCAGCCGAGCGTGTCCAGTCCTGAGGATCGATGCCAACGCAGTGATCTCACCTGACTGATCAAGCTCTTGGAAAACACTTTATACTTCATGATAAATTACCTTTAGGGGCTGCATCCAAACTCTAGACTGGATTGTTTCCTTTTAGCTCTGTGTGACTCCTGTCAATTTAGATCTGCGATCAAGAAAAGAAATGAAAGAAGCTTTTTTTAGCCAAAGTTTTTGTTTGTGTTGTGCAAAGCTCCGTCATAAGCCATGCGTCTATCTCTCTTTCACCGGAGAGGATGATTTACAAACTGCTGTTCACACCCAGCCGCATGTGTTGACAGCCACACCAAAATGTCAAGCCTCACACAGATGCACAAACTCAGTGCTTTGTCAACCGGTTGTGTAATTGCTATTTAATTTATAGACGCAAAATGCCTCATAGGCAAAAACCCAAGCTGCAACAGCAGATCTACGGGGGGTTTCGCAGGTTGAAGTGTTGAGGGATTTTATGCACGGACCACATGACATTTCTCATACAGCACGAATCTCCTCAACTTAAGATGATCGATGCTCCTGTGCCTGTAGGAAAAAACTATTTTCTAATAACTAATAATTTACAATTTAGATTGAACGTTCATATTGAAACCTGCAGCTTTAGAAGACACAGAATCTGAGAAAAACTGGAGACAAACCCTTTGTTCTTGAGCTTTCAGCTTTTAGAGCAGCATTTTAGGATTTGTGGCTCTAATTCATCCAAAAATATCACTCAGTTTGCCATGTGGCATTTTTTTGTTTAATGATGTACAATTCTGATTGAACGTTCATATTGAAACCTGCAACCCTAGGAGACACAGAATCTGAGAAAAACTGGAGACAAACCCTTTCAAATTACGAGCTCTGTTGAGCTATTACATCTGCAAAATTCTTGACGCAGCCCATGCAGAGTATTTAAATGAGCAGTTCTCCTTTGAAGGATACACCTGCAGGAAAGGCCTGTCAACGATTCACAAGCAGAACCATGAGATCTCCGGGGACGCTCCCTCTCTCTGAAGGGCTTTATTAGAACCTCTGCAGTCATTCAGGCTTCTCTTAAATGGAGCAACACTTTAGAAGTGCGATGAAGTAACGCAGGGCCTATTAGCTCACTCCACTGCACGGCCCCGCGCCGCCGGTGCCGAGTGATATTGCCAGCAGCTGGGTTGACAACATCCAGCCTGCATGAGGTTATAGGAGCTATAAGGTGACCAGGAAAAGCCGCCAGCCGCCCCAGAACCCCTGTGTGTGCATGTGCTTAAACCAAAGGAGTAAAGTTAAACATCTGGCATTGAAGAATAAATCAGTCAATAAATGTTTAGATAAATCTGGACAGGTCCTTTTTAATTTAAATCCTCCTGCACACCAGATTAAATCTCGTTCTGCCCCGACTCCAGATAGAACGCTCCTTGAACTTGTATCTGGTACTTGAATTTATGAATGCTAAATAGCCACAAGGTCAGCGGGGTCACAGTAAAATGATTTTTTTCCCCTGCTGGTCAGATTCACTTTGTGAAACCTATCAATTAAAGTTATTAAATACATCCTTTCATGGAACTGTTCTTTTAAGTGCTGTGTGAGTATAAAAAAGGATGCATTCTACAAATGTTGTAAGGGGTGCGCGCGTGTTTGTGTGTTCGGTATGTTTGTGTGTGTATTAATGTGATATTATGTAGACCTGTCACAATGAAGTGATCCACTTGTAGTGAAAAACTTTGCCAGCCATCCTCAGCTTAACATATCAAGAAGAGACACATTATGAGATGCTGCTCGTCCCTGTGGGTATAAATTTAGCTTGTGACCGCAGTGTGTGTGTGTTTGTGTGTGTGTGTGTGTGTGTGTGTGTGTGTGTGTGTGTGTGTGTGTGTGTGTGTGTGTGTGTGTGTGTGTGTGTTTGTGTGTGTGCGTGTGCGAGAGATTGTTAAAGTGTGCCCTGTTCATCTGAGGAATGTCCCCAGTCTACCCGGTCAAGTGGAACTGCATCGAAACCCGGAGCGCAAGTATCACCTCAGCTGAGCAGTGATACTGAGAGGCCACGGCTAGGAGCAGATACTTACATCTCACATTCAGCGTCACCTTTTCAGCTCGTCTGTCATCCACCGGAGCAGCTTAAGTGGAACTGAAATTACATGCTGCGAGCACAGAGCCGACGCACCGTGCAGAGTTAATACAGTATGTTCTGATGCACGGCTGTCCGCAAGTGTGACAAGCAAGTCTTTCGCTTTGAGAGGTCAAATAAAACTGTTAACCTTGGTGAAATGGTTTTGTTTTAAACAGCCTATAACTGGGTAACAGAGCCGTAATTAGAATTTTTATGGTGGAACATGACAGGATAATTTGACGCTGCCACATTTCCTGAAAAAACATCATTATTAGAGCAAAAAGGGCATAGAAACGTAACGGGTGAGTAGATTTAAAGGGAGAAGTGTGTTCACTCGCACAGTTGCATGGACTGATCATAAAGTTTGCTGCACACATCTTTGCTAGCTTTGAAAATAAGAAAGTATTGTTGCTCGAAGAAGTTTGGTAACAAGTTAAAGTATCGCAAGGAATTATCTAAAGTTTAATTATTGACAGAGAACATTTTAAAACGAGCAACAAGCGACGATTTAAAAAAAAAAGTTGAATTATCTGCGGTGGGCCATCTGACCTGATGGATTAAATAGAGAAATAGCAAGAAGAAAAGAGAGAGAAAGAGAAGGAAAAGGTAAACGATTAGTTGCTGGTTCACGCTGGATGATACTTGGCTGGGCCTCCCTTGTGAAACTGGCTCTCTGTGCCTCAGTGACTGGGCCCTTGTCCCTTCAGGCTGATTTACACCCAGTACATTTCTGTTTGTTTGCCGGTTCCTTAGCAACTGCAGGTTGTTTTCCTACACTGCTGTTACCTGTCCTGTTTGTCTCCTGACAAGCATAGTAAGTCGTCTCATCTCATTTATTGCCCAATCGCAATGTGCACATTTGGGGACAGCGCGACTCTACATCTCGGTACAGCATGAGCTTTTGTCAGCTTGCAGTCAGACCATGTACGCAGCTTCAAACACCAGTCCTGAGCACATATTACTAATGCAGTGGTTTGGCGTTGGGTAATTGAAGGATTTCATTTACGTTTGCCTTGTAATTTGGTATTTTTATAAGCGCTTTAACATTGCAGTAACCATCTCATTTCCTTTTATGTCTTCTTATCAAAACACGGTAAAAAGCACAGTTGCAGCTCAGAGTGAAAAGCTGTCGTGCTTTTGCTGATTCACAACGTAATGCACTGGTGCTAAACCATTACACGCTTGCTCAATCCATCTTGGCATGACGAAAGGCTTGTCATTGTCCATGTAAATACAGCTTGGGAGAGTACGTTTTTACAAGACGTAGGTGCGGTCATTCTAAGGTTGAGTGATCTGGATCGTGGACCTGTGAAAGCAGAGGGGAGTGTTCAGCCATTGTCCCCCTAGATCCTTTAATGCTGCAATTGTCTTGAATTTATCTTGAATCCTAATTAATCATTTGCATTTGTTTTCAGTTTCAGCAACTTGTAACTCAGTGGGAGAAAGATTACACAGTTTTACATTAGAAATTAAAAACTTCTCTGATTCTGTAACACCATGTCATAAAATCATTCTTGTGACGTCTCATGTTTTATAACCACAACATGAACACATTCATGTTTTTTTTGTCTTCATGTTGCACCTGCAAGTCGGCAGCACTTTTAAGAGAGGCAGTTAATTGTGAGCGCTCCGCTTCCATTACAGCAGCATTAGCAGTCATTTGCACAGTTATCCATGTAAATAACTCCCATTTTTATTAACTTCTCTTGACACCGTTCTCTTGAAATTGGCTTTTTTTATGGTCCACTTTTTCAAGATAATTGCATTTAAGTGAGTTACTGCACACGCAGCTGGTTGTAAAGTGCTTGCAGGAACAATAAAGAACCTTTTCGGCCCTGCGTACATTTCATGTTCAGTTGGAGACATCTTTTGCCAGGGTATGAAGTAATGGTATAAAATTCAGAACACGTTTCACATGTGGTGCTTAAAAGTGAAATTGCTGCTTTGGAGGAGAAATACGAAAGGTTAAAGCAACATGGGATTTTATTATAAAACTTCTTTGACTTTTTTGTTTTCTTCTTTTTAAATATCCATGATATATCTTAAATTAGGACCAAACTGTCCCTATCCAGGCGGGTGTGTGTCAACAGGTGCGGCCCCACTGTCTCCTCTGATGGATATAATAGCTGCTCTCTGGCTGGGATTCTCAGAGGCGGCGTAATCCAGCCCTAATCTCCCTGTAATTCAGGGAGGATTGGGTTCTTCAGATGAGCAAGTGGAAACCTTTGCTGGTGTGTGAGAGTTGAATACGTCTAAATTGGCCCCACACAAAAACCACTGGTTTGTTTTTTTAACTGTGTCTGTCTTTTTTTTTTTTAAATCTGTTTTAATCCACGTCCAAAACCTATATTCAGAGCTCTGGTTGTTACATCAACTGCTGTTGTGTTGCTGCTACTGTTTAAACATGCTTTACCACTGAGTAACAGGCTTTTGTATGGAAAGCTAAGTATATAGGCATGATGTTTATCAACTTTTAATGTAGCATATACATCACTCGTGTGATTTTTGTACAATGACACTAATGAAACATATAATTCTCATAGTCTACACAAAAATTCCCATCCAATACATCAGGTTAGTTTAAGCTTAAGTCTGTATGAAACAGTGGAGGTGACTCTTCACAGGAGCTGTATGGAGGAGGGTTATCAAAGCTGAGTGTAGTTGTTTCATTACTCTGTCTGGTTAAAGGTGGCAGGGAGAGGTCACACAAAGACATACACACATAGACACAGACACAGAGACACACACAGAGACACAGAGAGACACACACAGAAACACAAAGAGAGACACACACACACAGACACACATGTACACAGAGACAGAAAGACACAGAGACAGACAGATACACAGAGACACACGCACACACACAGACACACAGAAACACACAGAAACACATAGTTTGTGTCCAAAATCACCCACCCACTAACCCTACTTCACTATATAGAGATTTCCATATAGAGAACAGGGATCATTTTGTCCCATTGTTCTTGCAAACAAGTCTCAAGGTGTGCAACAGTTCGGGATCTCTGTTGTCTCCTTTTGCGTTTTAAAATGCGGCATATACTCTCTATTCTGGCCAGGTTTGGACTGCACACAGGTCAGTCCAGCACCCGCTCCATGTTCTTCCGCAGCCATGCCTTTGTAATGTGTTAACAATGTGGTTTTGCATTGTCGTGTCGCAATATGCATGGATGTCTCTGGAAAAGTTGTCGACCTTGAAGGCAGCAGATGCTGCTCCAAAATCTCTGTACTTTTCGGCATTAATGGTGCCATCACAGTGTAAGTTACCTTTAACAAGGGTACTGAGATGAGCCAATACCATGACAGAACCTGGCTTTTGGACTTTTGCTGGTAACAGTCTGGATGGTCCTTTTCATCTTTGGTCTGGAGTCCAAAGCATTCACTACTTCCTAAAAAGACCTGAAATACTGACTCATCTGAACCCAATACAAGTTACCACTGTGTTATGGTCCATCCCAGATGCCTTCAAGCCCAGAGAAGCTTCTGGACACAGTTAACATAAGGCTTCCTTTTGGCACAGTAAAGTTAAATATATTTTGTTCATACTGTCTGTAATGTAATACAAGTCAAAATGATCTTTTTTGGATGATAACAACCAGCGCTGGAATAAATAACAACAGATAACAACAGAGTTGGAATCACAGCTTGAATCACAGCTGGAATTGCTGCCATGGAAGAAGGGATTGCATTTTTCTGGGATGATTGTGTTTACTCAGTTATTGTGAGTGAGGACCTAAAAAAAAATAATGCATCATGGAACAAGAAAATAACTGAATTAAAAACTCACTGACTTAAACTCATTTCATTAAAAAATGTATTGAATATTCAAAACCTGCTGTTGATTCTGTGTAATAGAAAATCAGAAAAAGAAATCCAGTGTTAACACTTACTTACACATATATATATATATTATATATATTTCAGACTTATACATTTTATGTTTGTAATCCACAGTGTAAAACTTTTTCTCTTTAGTTTAAGCGCTCCACAGGTGCTGGTACAGGACACACTGTTCAAACTTCCGTTTTAAGCTTTTGGAGACAAACTTCTCACATTTTTATTGCACTAATCCACTTTGAGGAGATTGTCATTTTAAGCATGTTCTTCCTTCTCTTCAGAGGAGAAACAAATAAATGCTCAGCACTGTGTTTGACTTCCTGAGTGTGTGTGTCGGTAAATAGTTACAAATGACTGCTGACTGAACAGGATGCTTTCTGCTGACATGTGTCACAGTGTCATCCGTCCAACTCACTCGGAGCACTAAGCTCACCCAGCAGGTTGCTGTCAACGCACACAAGTGCCCAAACCCAGCTCACACAAACACACACATACAGCGAATGCACACACCTACAGTGTGTGTACACGCACACACACACACACACACACACACACATACAGCGAATGCACACACCTACATGCACACATACACACACACATATCAGCCAGGATTACTGTCAGAGAAGTTTGTACATTGCACATTGCAACTGGCTGAGCAATCCTGCGTACGTGTGCCAACAATGTCCTTTCACCTGGGGACAAAGGAGAAGAGGAGGAGGAGGGAGAGGAAGAAAAAAAAGCCTGCGGAAGATGATGGGGGAAGATACCAAATGTTTATTTTCACGGAACATCTTTTCCAAGGGACAGAGAGTGAAAAAAAGCTTGCATCCCTTCTGTATTGTCTAGTTCACAGATTTATTGTCTCAATAAAATAAAGAATTTGTAACAAGGCTCCTTGTCTAATAGCTATTGAGTAACAGAAGACCTTATGAGATGTGAATCTACAGTGATCCAGTTTGCTTTTTCCATTGTAAGGACGTGGGAGGTCTCCAAACTCACTTTGAGGTTTTAATCTAATTAAGAAAACAATATTTTATGCAGAAGAGTCTGCAGGACCTTTGTTCTCAATAACTCAGGCCTTAATGCGACTTTTATAAATGAGCAGTGTAATCGCCTCCAGATCTTTGCAAATTGCATGGGTGGAAAAAACACTTAAGAAACCCAACATAGTACTTTTATTTCATCTCTGAGTCACCCGACATTTCAGTGTGAGACAGATAAAGACATTTTGGATAAAACTCAAATCCTGTTTGCAGCACAGTAAAAGAAATACAACGTCCGGAGCAGAAAATAACTCCTTGATTCTAGATTCTACTTGCAATTAAGAGCGGGACAGAAAGTTAGTGTGAAGATATTTTGTCTCAATGTGCGGAAAGAGCAGAGTGTCAGAGAGGACGGTTTATGGAAAACATAGAAGTATCAGGTGTTATTCCCTGTGTGTCTTGGCCGCTGGTCTGTTTGGGTAACCCTGCACATTCACAACAGTCTACAATTGAAGTGTGCACACGCTCCACAGAGCTACAGAACCCAGAGTAATGCATCATAAGAATAAGAGTTTCACTGCTCCGATGACGCTGTCATTGGTGCATGTGACAATAAACTTTGATTTGATTTGATTTGATTTGATTTGGAGGTAAACCTCTGCAGGCTTTGTGACTGTAGGTACGATCTCTCCGTTCTCAGTCATGCAGCCTAATGCTAGAAGTGCACAATGCCCTGCCCTGGTTTTAAAGGCTGAGTAAATCATTTATGTCTCGCAGATGTTGTCAGTCAAGGCGGAACACTGGCGTTCTTTGTGCATGGCCACTCAAGTTAACAGAAATCTAGCAGATGTGTTTTGAGCCAGTGTTGATAAAGATAGCAACCACTCGTTTGTATCCAAGGCCGTCCCTGAACAACAGTACCCATTGTTTCTGTCCTTCCACTGACTCGCCCTGAATACCAGCTGAAATGATGTACTGCTGCTGACAGCATTACACGTGAAATTCGTTTGAACGCACTGCGTCATTATAACAGAAGCATGGCAGTTAAACATTTAGTCCTAAAGTAATATTTCTGACTTTTAGACTGACACAACTTAAAGAAAAGCACCTTGTGCGAAAGCTCAATGATGCTCAATGGTTAAATCTACAACGACTACATTTTAAAACAATCACATTTTATATATCATACCATTTGTATCTATGTTACTGTTGGCTTAATTACCCAAACTAACAATTAGCATTGTTGTTTTTGTCTCAGTGTCAAGTATTACCTATAGGCTGTACAAAAATATTAATACAGGAGAAATATGGTTATAAATAGTAAATAAATATAATAAAGATATGTACCTAAAGTTTTTACCTAACTGCTGTATGTATTGTTAGTTCAAAACAAAGTGAGGTTTTCAGCTGAAAAGGATACACATATTATTAAGAATCAGATATAAATATTGACATATGTTTCAAAAGATCAAGTGCAGATGATTACACTTTGAGAAAATACCTTGCTTGAACCCAAAGGTAATTTCGAAAAAATAATAATATGACATTCAACAAAACAGCCCTGCTCCTGTGTGATGTACCACTCATAAGGGGTAATGGTAACCTATCATTTTAGTTCAGTTCGTGAAATTTGGGTAATTTTTACTCAATAACTTTTGTTATTGTCTGAAAACAAACTACAGGAAGATCATTCAAAATTGAAATTCAACAAAATATTTAAGACATTAATTCATGATATCAGAAACAGTAACAAAATTGTTGGACTTGTAACATCCCGGACTCATGCTAAGGTTTTGTTTTCTTGTTTCCACTTAAATTGCACCTGTTTTATTTTATATCGTCACCTCTTGTGTCTTTTCAGATAACTTCACTTCCTGCCCTGTTTCCTCCACCTACACCTCAGTAGTTTCCTAAAGTGTTTCTAGACTTTGTTCTCCCTCTCTTCTGTTTGCCAGTTTGTTGCAGTACTTTGATTATCATGTTCCAGCTCTTAGTTCCCTGTGTTTTGGGTGTTTTTGGTCTTGTCCTATATATTTAGAGTTCTTGTGCTGTATTTTGCTCACTGAGAAATCAGTACAGACTTTTTACTCAACCAATCAGCATGTCATGCTCTGAGGTCTTTAGTATATTTTTTTTAACAGACGAAATTGGCAACATAACTGAACCACAGACCAACAGGCCATATTCGGCAAAAGTAGAACAAGCTTTTTCCCTCAGACTCCGTGAAATTTGACCCTGTCAAAGGTGAGGATGGGTCAAAGCCATCTTTAGAAAAGTACGCCTGACAAGCTGACCTTTCACCCCAGCACCCTGCCACTCTGACTGCTGGATGACAAGTAAAACTAAGAAAACACTCTCCTCCACACCTTTCTGTTGTTTTTGATCTGATTCTTCTGTCCACCATGAAATCAGATTGCCTCAGAGCCCAGAGTCGCAGATGCCTCGTGGATGAAATAGAATGTGAGTTCATGTGTGTGTGTGTGTGTGTGCATACGTCTGAGGGTGCTGAGGGTCATCGCTCTCTGTCATCCTCTTTCTTCCCTGTGAGACGTCTCAGAATGCCAGAGCACATGAGAGGACTGAGGATTAGAGAAAGTGTCCTCTCAGATGACTCGTCCATCTGTCCCCGGGATCGAGTTATAAAGACTTGTGATATTGGGCCGATTCATTTCAATCAACAGCAGATCCAATTCAAATAAGCCCCTCGACTGCGAGGAAAATCCCCCCCCGAGGCTCCGTTACCCTGTTCCTTTGCTGGAAGAAAAATAGCGCAGTGACATTTTTTCCCCTCCCTCTCTCTTGTTCTTTCATTTGGTGATCAGCAGGCCTGGCTCTCCCTCGCTTCATCATCCCCAAACCTAATAGTAAGGCCATTTTCATAATTTCTTCTTCTTCTCTTTTTTTCTTTTTTCCAGTTACGTCGCTAATCAGGAAGCACCTAGTCCCTATTTATCATGGAAATGGAATCATTACCACCCACACCACAGGAAAGTCAAACATCATCATAACTAATGCATTTTGAGACTGCATATATAGTGATTGCCATTATGCATTTAAACAGATGTGGGGGGTTAATGATAATGCTTTGATCTTCTTTAAATGACTTGCTTTGATTTTTGACATCTGAATGTACCATGTTTTGCATTAATTATAACCGTACCACAGGGAAGTATAAAAATATACATATCTATGTAATTTATTATTTTTTCACCGTTTTTTTCCTAAAGAATTATTAGTTGTATATTATTATATACATCTGAGATAATATTAGATTAATCCATGATCCTTTTCCACCACATCAGAATGAATGATAACTTATTCTTAAAAAAATTATAATATGATTTAAAAACTCCTGTCACTAACCACAATGGACTCTTACCTTTTCTGCCTTTAAAAAAAATTCTAATAAATAATAATCACCTGTATAGCACTTTTCAATATATGTTACAAAGTGCAGTACAACAAACGAAAGGAAACTCACAAACAATTGGAATAAAATAATAATACAGATAATAAAAGCAATAGACATCACATAAAAGCTTTTTTAATAAAGATGTGACATAATTAGATAACCGATTCTCCGAGTCTAAACTCTTCTGGCATGTTGTTCCAGTATGGGGGTCCTCACAGCAAAGGCTCTGTCTCCTTTGCTTCTCAGGATAAGAAAGGGTCTTAAATAAATACATACATAAAACATACATATAAACACACATGATATCATGCTGAAAGATCGGCTATAGCTGCATGTCACATGTAAAGCTTCTTCAGTTGATGATCCAAATAAAAGTAACAATGTAATACTGATGCATACTTACATTACTTTAGTGTTATTTATTTCTCTCCATCCAGTTGATTCAACTCGTGTAATGTGAGTAATGTGCTTGTTTTCCTCAGACAGTTATTAAACCATCTTCACTTTAGTGAATTGGACTTTGGTTTTCTGGAGTGAGTGAGAGCTCAGCTCTGCACATGAGCAGGAGCAGTGCAGGAACCAAGTGTTGGTTGATTAAACTGATTAAATTTGGTTGGAATAATTTGACAAAATTAAGTAAATTTAACTAAGTTATAAGTAAAATTAACAAGTAGATACAAAGTAAACATAATTTAGTAAGACTTTACAGTGTAGAAAGAAGAACAATGGTCTTGTATTGCACTATGAAGCTTTTAGCATTACAGTTTTTTTCGATTCCATAAACATGAAAATCAAAAGAATTACACAATTATCAAAAACTTACACTCGAGCAAAAAATGGGCCCAGATCTGATCTACTATAAGCACAATGTCAGCTTCACACTTTTTGCAAAACAATACACACAGTGATCTGCACAACATTAAACACACTTGTATACATTAGAGACAGAAGCATATCAAGATGTCACTTCCTTGCAATTCATAAGCACTGCCTGTCAAATGACCACCCCTATGAGCCAATTGGTTAAACACAGCCATCAGGTGTCCAAACACATGATTGCTTAATTGTAGACACACCAATCAGGTTAAAGCACTATACAAATGCAGCAGCTGAGTTCACCTGTTTTCAACCAAAATGGAGCTTTTGCTCAAAAAAGAAGAAGAGTGAGGGTGAGAGGGGGAATCCACGGAGGAGGAGAAGGCTGTGGCTGCAGCATGAGTATGTGGAGGTATTGTTCACTTTAGCACTGTGATGTTGCATACTGCACACGTAACCTTTATAATGTAAATGTACTGTATACTAGACCTATGCTGAACCATACAATCTTGTCTTTCACTGTATTTCTGAGAGTTTTACAGATGCTGAGGAAATCCCACCTGAATTCATATTCATAGATGAGGCAGGGTTCAACCTGACAATAGCAAGAAGGAGAGGCAGAATTACCATTGGCCACGGGGCTATAATCAATGTCCCAGGGCAACGTGGGGGTAACATCATCCTTTGCGCTGCCAACACACAGAATGCAGTTCCCTCCGTCACGCCAACATGGGCCCTTACAACACACCTCACATTCTCACATCTTTGGACCGATTGCAAAACATCGTCACAGCAGTAAACCACAGGCACCAGATGCAATACATTGTCATCTGGGACAATGTGTCATTCCACCGCTCTGCTCTGGTCCAGAACTGGTTTCAACACCATCCACAGTTTAGAGTACCATACCTTCCACCATGCTCTCCGTCTCTAAACCCAGTCAAAGAGTTTTTCTCAGCATTGCGGTTGAGGGTTTACGATCTCCGGCCCCAGGCTCAGGTTCCCCTCATTGAAACTGTACTGGATACAACATTTTCTGCTTGTCTGATATTTGTTGAGCTTACAGTGTTGTAAGCATGAAAGCATGAAAACTGGGACATGTTTTGATTCTCCATGTTGACATGTTGACTGATTCGGGGATATGGAGATGAATAAATTATATTTTCATGAGTCTGCAGCATTGGTCTTGTGTAGTGTTATGGTTAATTTATTGTCTATTTGCACTTTCTCAGGTGTACTTCACTTACAGTACTCTAATCACTGAGAACTGGAATTGCTAAAAGGGTTTTAGGTTAGCAACAGCAGTGTTTAACTGGCTCAAACAGAATGAAGTCATGTGTGTTTCATGTGGTAAACAAATATAGTTTTGCTAAATTAGTGTATAGTTTTTAGAAGAGTGTTTCGTTTTGCAAAGGATCTGAGGTGTTCTGCTGTTTGGGTGTGAGGTTGTGCTGATTGTGTGTAGTGATTTGAAGCACCGACCCTGTTTTGAAAATCGTGCTTAAGCAATCGAGAAAAACTGTAAGTATGGTCAAAGGTGGCCAACAACTACAGTAACAGTAGTAACATATTGTCCATCATCCAACAAAAAGGTGGCAAAACACAAAGAGAATTATTATGTCACACCACTGAACACGTCCATGTCGGATCAACATGTTTGATCTCACAGTGTGTGACATGACCAGGTCCGTCCATCTGTCAATCAGCATTTCATTTAATGCCAGTTATTAAAGCGTTTCATAATGATTCATTAGCAGCGCACAGTCTGGATTATGTGGACAGATGAGTAATAAACTTAATGAAATCTACCCAGGCTCCTTCAGGCATCGTGAGCTCGTCTGACTACGGACTCTAAACTGCCGATGTGAAGAGTCTTGAACCTTACACGGCTAGGGTGTTTCCGCTCCTTCTGCCCAGTTCATGCAGGGATAGGCCCAGTCTTCAGTGATGGATTAAGTTGACTGACAGAAGAAAAAAATAATGAACAAAAAGAATTAAGCAAGCAGCGGGGGGGAAATGAATGAATGCTGAACCCGAGGATCTAATCACAAGCTCCGCAGCTGAGTCAATCTGTAAACAAAACGTGTGCGGGCAGAGCCGCGGCGACAGAAGGGTTAAAGCGCAGAGATGCAGCAAGCGTTCGCAAAAAAATTATAATAAGAGCAGCATTGTCTGAGGATGTTGTGCATTGTCAACGAATGTTTTTCTTTCACTTGCCTTTCCTTTTGGCACAGGTTGACACTGTGATAAAGTGTGTCTGTCTTTCTGTCAATTGACACACACACACAGACGCGCACATTCTAGGACATAAAACACAGCATATTTCTCTTACACCTGCCGTGCCCTCGTGTTTCATCACCTTTAAGTGCTTATGAAATTATCTATATTAAGTGATGGCTCTGAGCCTCGTTCTTATGCTTCACCTGCCAGCAATGTTGTTTGTGCAGTCCTCGGGGCAAACGAGAGCTCACCTTGTCAGGGCCGAGGACGGAGATTTCACCTCACCACACACTCCCCCATCCCTCTTCATTTTTCCATTTACCTCTCTTCTTTTTTTTTCTCTTTTCTCCAACTTCTCTTATATTTTTCAATCTCTTGAATGCATGTGTGTGCGTGTGTGTGTGTGTGTGTGTGTTTCTGTGTGTGTTTCTGTGTGTGTGCGCGAGAATGTGCGCGAGTGACTAATTGTGTATGTGTCCCGGCCTGCGCTTACACCCCGAGCGATTGGCGTGGTGCCAGAAGCAGGCAGATAACATCTTGAAGGAAACATTACAGTATTGCATACTCAATTCAAATTACTCAGATGTTTATAGCAACCAGTGCCACAACAGGTGGAGAGGGATGAATCTTTGGCAGCGCGAACCTTCTCGCTCTTCATGGAGCTGTGCTTTCTGATGCCCTGTGACAGCAAGTCAAGAGGAACTGACTCACTTTGAGTGTGTCAAATTTAAAGATGTTGTTTTGTGGGCGAGCAGCGCGAGGATCGGGAGCGAATGCCTGCTCTCATACTTCTGAAGTACGATTTTGTATTTATATTTGACACTACACCTTGTAAAACAAATTGTACGTTAACATCATGATTACAATTTTATGATTGTTATTTCCTTCCTCTCCCCTTTCACTTGCCTGCACACTGCACAGTTTTGAATTAGTCTTATTATGGAACTTATTATTGTTTAGTGAGTAATTCCCTGAAGTGGCCCACAATAACGAATCATGCCAACGTCTGTCTATAGGATCTGTGATTCTCATTCGTTGTTTATGACAATCTTGAGTAATTTGTGGTATATTTTCCCTTGAATAACCCACAGATGAGTCACACACACACACAAACACACACACACACACACATCTGCCTCACATGTAGCAGCCTGCATGCTCCTCGGCCGTATAAGCACAGCTGTTTCTGCACATCTGATTCCATCGACAGCGCTGAAATGCTGTCGATTGGAGATGGTACGATAAATCTCAGACAACTTTGTGCTTATTTCATTCATCAATAAAAAACAAAACACAAAGCCCTGCCAGTTTATACCCCCCCCCCCCCCCCCCCCCCCCCCCCCCCAACCCCAAGCTCTGTTGGCTCCACCTCCAGGGCTGACGGCTGACCCCTGGCTGCTCCCTGACATCAGCCGTGGCAGAGGCCCTTCACCGGTTCACTGACATGCGCTGCTGTCAGAGCAGTTGACAGAGGAGAAGTTAAACATGTTGAGAAAATAAAAGCTCCTCGCAGCTTGCCAATCACAAATACCCATCCTCTCTCCCGCTTTTTCCACCTGAGCTCATTACCTGCCCGCTGGCCCACGCTGCACAATTTAAGTGACATTTAGTCCTTTACACCCACACGCACAAACACACACACACACACACACACACACACACACACACACACACACACACACACACTTGTTTGACTGCGGAAAGAGGGTGTCCACCCATAGAGAGAAAGGAAAGTGGATTCTGTCAGCACAGGAAAGCACCCTAGTGCGGATTTGTGTCCAAAAAAAGTCTTATTTAGAGATATTTTGACAAGGAGGAAGTTTTCTTTACTCTCTGAGAAAACCTCATTTGACAGAAACAATACAGAACCATGACATTATAAGCACACAAAAACACACAGATGAGCAGACACATGCAGATTTCTGTGGTCAAATTGATTTTATTTCACTTGCTGGCAGACCTATGAAATGGACTTTCAACAAATACGTAATTGCTCAGTCATCCTGCCACTCGCTTGATCCCCCATTACACAGCCGGCACTGTTGCACTTCTTTCCCCCGACTCCCCTTTTGACGTTTCCTTGGCTTCTGCAGAGCGGCTTCCCTTAAACTCCACTCTCCACTCTCTGTGTTAAATGTGGATTACAAGCATGTTGAGTTCGGTTTTTCATGTCGCCCAAATTAAGTGCATTATGGAGCTGCTCTTTACCATTAGGGAAAACCCTGTGTGAAAGCCTAGAGGAGAGAAAGGGAGACGGGGGAGGCAGTGTGAAAAAGAGGTAAGGAAATGGAGAAACGAGAACGAAGAGACATGATATTTGTGATTAGAAGAAATTCGGAACTGTGACGAATATTTTTCTCATGTGACGCTGCCGTGTTTTAGAAAAAGAGTAAAAGAAAAGTAACATTTAATAACATTCAAACTAGAGGGTTAGTGGTGCATATTAGACAGGGCTGTTACAACTTGCACCTTTCTGCCTCCTGCACCAATGACGTCTGAGAGACTTCTCCTCTCGTGGTCGTATCTTGTCAGCAATCGATTTGCTGCCAGCTGTACACGTCCCCCCCTGTAAGCCATTCTTTCCCACCTGAAAGATTTGATTTGTTACTGTAAAGCAAAGCCAGGAGCGGCACCATCAAATTGCCTGTCTAAAATGGTAAATGTGAGCACATCTTTCAAAGGCCAGACTAGGACACTAGAAAAAAAGGAAGAGAGCAGCAGGCTTTGCTGGATTTGTATGGATGACTCCCATGGACTCAGCTGTGCCGCACAATGAGTTATGGTCACAGTGAGAAACTCCGATGGCACCAACCACCCACATTGCTTTTCTCTGATCTTACTTTACTTTCAGTTTTTGGTTTTAAATAAAATTGTTTCTAATGTGCGGCTGTAGAAAAGTGTTAGAACTTAAAATGTGTGCACAGGATTTGAGTCTCTGCAAAACATCGAGTGATAAAAGTTGTCCAATCACCCCCCTTGCAAAGATTTCAAATTTTAAAGAGTTCCCCTTTGGATATATTTAGATTTTTTGAAGAAGTTGAAAGAATAAGTCTATGCATGATCTAATCAACATGTGGGCAATTTAGTAAATACAAATCTAAACCTTTGCATTTGTTTTCGATATCAAATCAGGGTTTCAGTTCATGTAAAACGTATCGAATGCCTCGTGGGGTTGTTCTGTGCGCTCCCACCAGATTTAACAATCATGCAAGTGGGTTTGCATGCTGAATGCTGTGTTCTAGAGGCGTTAAAGACATCCTGCTTTTCCAAGCGAGCCCGAGCTCTCCACGGAGGTCTTTGTAGCTCTGGGAGAGTCTGCAGTGATCTGGACAAAGCAGCACACGGTAGCTCCTGGGTAAAAACACAACTGACAGGTCTATTACCGCCCATCTCCTCAGCAGGCGGATATACAACCCCAAGCCGGTGATCATGACTTCCATAACAAGCCCTTCAATATCCCTGCAGCAAAACCAGCATGCACTCACACATATACAGAATACACACATGCTCACGAGTTGATTTATGAGCTTGAGAGCCTGGAGGTGGGAGGCAGTGTCGGCGTCTCCCAGACATGTTGACCAGAGAGTGAGCTATCGAGAGAAGACAGGGAGGCGGGCAGCACTGTAATTAACGCACTAAATACATTAGGCTGAGAGATCCCTTTGTACATCAACAGGGGGGAGCGCACTGAGAGAGGAGTGAGCTCTTAATGCTGAAGCATCTGTGTTAAGGGACGATTGTGTAAATGACGGAAGCGGGTTCTGGCAAAGCATGAATGCTTTTTTTCATTCTGTCCCAGTTGTGAGGGAGAAAAAAACATTCGATCATAATCAAAAATCTTCTTGCACTGACTAAATTGAATAAAACTGAATAAATTGATTATTCAAAGATGCGTGTTGGAGTTTTCTGTTTTTTTTCAGGCATACCTGTAATATATGAAAATCAATGGAATGGGATTCCTCATATCTGTGCTAGTGACCTCTAGTGGGCGACAGACGGTGCATGATGTTTATGGTGTGAATCTGGCCCAGATGCAGTGTCACCCTGAAGCACTGCTTAGTAAAAAAGTGCAAAAACACATTCATGGTAAATAACTTTGAAACATGCCTTTTTTTAAGGGTGAATTCATTCAGATAACGAGGGGCATTTTGGGCAATTTTGACTTCCGATATCTGTTTTACACATAAGATTACCATTTTGTACCTTTCTGTTATTCCTAAGATGTTTTCTTACCACAGCTGAAGAAAGAGTGGAGATGACCTTCTCCGAAGAGACATGGCACAGCTCTTGTTGCTCTTTATGCCAAAAAGAAAATGCCCCTGACAGATGTTCCATGAATGATGTGTGATAGATAAAGTGCTGCTAGATGCACTGTATGAATGTGTGTGTCAATGGGTGAATTGCAAAAACTGTTCTGTAAAGAGCATGCTGTGGGCTTGCGTGAAGTCATCAAGACTAGGAAAGAGCTATATTAATACAGACCATTTATCATTTTCAGTGGGCGAGATTACGCAAAACCTTCTTTAACATGGCGAGAGGTGGTGGGAGGTTTACACTTTAAGAGCCCCCCCTCTAGTTTCTGTCTACTATTAACATTCTATTGAAAAATATTTTTTGGGGGCGGATGATTTCTCCAGTTTCAATATTTGCAATTCATGATTGGAGCCGCATGTTAGTGTTGGTAACGGGTGAATGTTGTGTAGATTGTTTCCTCACGTCCACCAAGGAGGTACATTTTTCGTCTGACTTTTTTTGTTTGTTAGTCCGCTGGATTACACAAAATCCATGAAACCGATTTACATTCACTTTCGTGGAGCGGTAGGGCATGAAAGAAGGAAAGCCCAAAAGAATTTGGTACAGATTTGGATCTCTTTATTCGCTTTCTTTAACATTGCGAAAAAAGACATTGCGGATTTTTTCGAAAATAATCATCTTGATTTAAAAATGCTATATGTTCTGAGGTTTATAATGGTTACCTGAGGGGACTTTGGGGCATTGGTGTGCCCCCTACTGATTGACAGCTTAGTTTGTATTTTGATATTCCATGAACTAAAACTTTATTTCTCCCAAATCTTGCTCAACAGGAAGCAAGCGCCACAGTGATCCACCCGTCTGACAGGGAGGAGGTGATCCTCAAGCCAATGCCTCTCCTCTGTGGTGGAAGACAGTGGGGAGCATTGTGCGTGTCGTAAAAAAGCATCCACCTTTATTGACTCAGTTAAGCCCCTGCTGTTGCTCCTGCATTCACCATTTAGAGATAACTTCCTCTGTCAACACACAATAAAGGCGAAACACGAGCTGTACTCGCCCCCCCACCCCACCCCCAGATCAGCCCCTCTGCTAATTACCTGAGCGTACGCTAAGCTGACAGGTGAAGGTGCGCGATGTATGTCTCAGTTGGTGGGTGGGTGGGATGGGGGAAGGGCTGGCCAAGGCTGACACCACTCCACTCCTGTGACCTACCGCTGAACTTGGACCTGTGAGAAAATAACAGGTTCCCCAATTAGACCGCCAGTGTCTCACCGCAGGGCTGTCTCTGGAAGTCTTCCTTACCTCGCCACACAACAATCAGCCTGGAGGAGCTCACCGGCCTGTGGAGACTTGCAGCTCGCTTCACAGACCTGCCTCTGCGCCTGCCAGCCAGAGCCTCTGTTTTCACAAGGATATGGAATAGGAAAACGTTGGCACTCATTCCCAGCAATTAATACACTGTACGTGCTCCAGAGGCTTTAACCAGGTGGTGAATTTGAGGTGAAGCAGCTCGGTGTAACCCTGAAGAGACGGGCATCACCATTTCTTGAATATCCAAGTTCAGTACATTCTTTACAAAAGTTGTTGGTATCAATTCAACACAAGTTGTGTTGCAGTTGCTGAGCAGCAGATTTAGAAAAATTCTTTATACTGCTTGATTGTATAAATGGAACGATGATTTTTTTATTAAAAAACAGCTCAAAGTTTTTCCAACAATGAAACCATTCAGTTTATTCTTTGAGCTTGAAAAACGTAAATTGTTTGAACACGCTTCCAAGAGAAGCACACACACACACACACACACACACACACACACACTCACACACACTCACACACACTCACACACACACAGAGATGGAGCACGCTGCGAGTGTTTGCACAAGGTGTCAAAGCACAGCGTTCATCACTCACTGCTAACCTCTGCTGTTTGCTTTAGAAATCATCCATGTCCAGTATCAGGCACTAAAAACTACACTTCAGTTTGCGCCTCACTCAGTCATGGTCACGGACAGAAGCCCTGAGGTGCACCACAGGCACATCTTGTTTGCCGCACAGATAAAGATGATAAATGTCACAACATGGAATGCTTAAATGCTTTGTTCTCGCCAATGTGATTTATGCTGAACCTTGCCTACGACTAATACATCTTCAAGAGCTGTCCTCGGTAATGGATCTGCCCGAAACTCCAACCTGCCAGAGCTACTGTAACTGTTTGATTTATACACTCGGCATGACATGACAGTGCGTTGGAGAATAATTTGTGGAGTCATTTAATGGGATTCTGTAGGTGACTTCAAATTGTCGTTGGAGCGGTAAAAAAAAGAAATGGGCTTAAAAAACAGTGTGCAGAAAAACTGGTTGAAGCAGCGTGAGTGTGATGCATTAGATATGTGAAGATTGAGGATATGAATTCAAATTAGAAAGAGGATTTCACACAACTCCACCTTAATGATACCAAACACAACTTAAATGATGCCTTTTTTATTAAGTGCATTTAAATACATAAACACACACTTTTACATGGTATATGGTAAAAACAATTTTACACAAACCTAAAAAAAAAAACAGCAAACAAGCTCACCAAACAAGCATTGTATTTACATCAGAAAAATACTGGACTTTTCATATGGAGCAACAACAAATAAAAATAAATCTTTATAGATCGAAAAGAGTGAGAACACTTTTAAAATGACAAATCTTTGCAAGGAGTACACGGATGAGTCAGTTAATAACATAATGTTGAAGACAGCATTACGTTCATGCAGCTCTAACGTACTGATTCAGGTAGTCACGCAAAGGCTGCGAGCTAAAAAAGAAGTAAAAAAAAGCTGCTGATTTACTCCCTCTGAGATTCTGTAGCAGCTTAACATACTTAGTGGGCTCGCGGGAGAAAGCAGGAAAAAGAAGATAAGGAACGGCTGTAACATCATACATACAAACTATTTTAATCCAATTTAAAACAGCAGTTAAAAATACTGTTTTACATATATATCTGGCAGTATCATATATCTTATACTTTATACACATTTCTACAGTATGATACAGGGTGTGTATGGCTTGGCAGACCTTTTTCAGTTGGAAACAGAATGCAAGGAAATCATGAACACGGTTGTGCCTTAAATCTGTACCTACGCACAGTTTCTAAACTTTACAATCTTCACAAAAAAAACTGCACGTGTAATAATCAAAAATCACTCTAGAAAATATACTTGCATTTGTTATATTCATCAACAGTTTAAAAGCTTTCCTCTGAGACCGTCAAGGCACTGTAGCCATTTTAATATCCTAGGTTTATGGCAGTGTAGAGAGATGTACTGTATAATACATAAATACAGAGAGACACAAGGCAAAAGTTTGGTATTTTGGCACATGCACTGTGTGAGGCAGCTTTCTATATCAGGTGTGCGTGTGTGTGTGTGTGTGTATGTGTGTGTTAGTGTGTGTGTGTGTGTGTGTGTGTGTGTGTGTGTGTGTGTGTGTGTGTGTGTGTGTGTGTGTGTGTGTGAGATCTTGTCATCACAATGACTCAATGCTGTGATGCATGTCACTGTGTGTTAAGGCTTGACTGACCTATTTGGATTTGACACATTTACACTCCTCTTACTGTGGAGCCAGGGCCAAAGTTACACCAGTGCAATCAGTGTCTCTGCAGGTTAGCTCTTTGAATGGATCATAGTCCAGTACACAAAAACATTTTTAAAGGTGACATTAGGTAAAGAATGGACACTGATATGTCTCCAGTCAAATCCCTAAAGAAAAAATGGCTCTAAACACCACACAGGCTGTGTTTTTATTTCTTATTTTCTTATAATTTTTGAAGTGATCCTGAGGCACTATTTGTTTTCAGGTTGGCTTAGTCTTTGGTTGCGTTGTTGTCGCTTAGCTGTCTGCGTGAGTCTCTGATTGCTTGAGGAGCGGCACCTCTCGCTCAGATTCCTCCAGCACTCGGGCCGCACTGTGAATGTCTGAACTGAGATCTTGAGGTTCCAGCTGAGATGCTTCCGCTCTGCAAGCCAACGGCACCTGATCAGCCTCCCGGCTCATCCTCTCCTCCTCCTCCTCCTCCATCTTCATCCTTCGCTCCTCAGCCTCTATCTCCTCGGTGGTGGGAATGGAGTTCTTCTTGGGTCTTCCCTTGGGCTTAGTCGGGGCCTCGTGACCTCCTTTGAGCACCTAGAATAACACATAGACAACGTTAGCTGACTGCTCCTGGTAATAAATGGCAGCAGCAGTCAAAGGCAATGCTTGCTATTATAGTAATTAAGAGAAGACATATTGCTGCTGGCCGCCCCTTGTGCACTGATTCATCTTTAACGATTTGACTCTTTTTTTTTTTCTCTGAATTGTTGACCCTTCTGCCAAAGTGTTTGCTCACACTGCCGTCATCATAGGTCACACCTCACACTGCGCTTTGACTTTACACACCCTCTCTTCCTGCTATGCTGTGACATTACACTTGCTTTTCTCACCAACATTACATTGAGCAGTTGGTTAGCATGTAAATGAAAAGACTTCTGGGAGAAAAGAAGAAGCTCTGATCCATTAATGACAAAAATAAATATGAAATAAATACAAACATGTAACCTTCAGTGGCACATATGAGGGATTTAAAAGACTTTTGGTTCACCAATTTTCCTTTATTTAGAATTTTCTGTCCTTTGTGGAGGACGTTCACGTTTGGCCAAGATCTGTCATATGGATCATTTACAGAGCAACTGCCATTCAGGGTTTTCTCTTATAACAGTCATGAACCACTTTAGGAAGATCACATTTAGCATCCAACTTGATGTAAAATTATATCGATGTCACTCTGCATTGATTTTATGTCATTTACAGATGTAGTAGCTGTTCATTCACATGCTCCTCAAAGGGCCGCATTCCTGTTAGAGAAGTAATAAGGTCTGGACAGGAATTAGAAGAGGAAACATGCAAGTCTTTACTGTGGTGCTAACACTTACCATTTTCTTCCACTTCATACGTCTGTTTTGGTACCATGTTTTCACCTGGAGCTGTGTGAGACCCAGTGTCTGGGCCAGGTCTAACCTGCAGAACCAGAAAGAAAAACAAGCTGCACATTAGACATAAGACATTTCACACACCTACTGCCAACTATTATATTAGTAACAGCTTTATAAAATCCATTTGCATCTCTTTTTTAAAAAAGCTGCATGTTTCATGCCAGTCTACCAAAGACACCATGTATATCGTTAATGTATTCATTATATACACATCATAGTTAGAGGTCACCAAACGCTCATTGGTTTCATGTTATATCATTGTAAAATTCCATTTTAATTAATGACTATGACGACCTGGTTGGTACAGTAATATTAGAGCTACTTGTGCTCTTGCCACAGCTAACAACTGCTACACTGCAACAACTAGTGCATTTGATTTACTTATTCTAAGGTGGTATTCATTTACCAACCAAGTTTTCATACAAAAAAAATGTAAAGTGGCTTTAGTAGGGAAATTCTTCAATTTTAAATTTTAGTGCTGCAAATCAGATTTATTTTTATTGATTAAGAATATCTTATTTCAATTATAAAAAATTACTTCAGTTTGTGTATAAGTGCTTTCGTCTTCAGCCCATTTTGACAATATTACTGATACGTTATCATTGGGTCAATGTAATCTTTATAATTTAATTTCTAGTCCCCAGCATTAAAACCTCATCCTAAATTACAAGACTTTTTCACCAGCCTTATTCTGTCTTTGTTTCTCGCAGTTAAGCCCATTTGCTAACAGCTCGAGTTTGACACTGTATACCTGCAGCTAGAGGAAACTGTGTTTGAAACCTCTGAGGTCAGTAACCCAATCACAGTAATTGTAGCTAGATGATTCTAAATGTTTCCACCACATGTGTTGATCCATGACTAATAGGGCTATTGGTTTGTGGGAAATGTGATAGCTCAGGAAAGGGACAGATAGAGTAAGAAAGGCGTTTGTTATGGGGAGGAGCGGCTTTCGAGGGGTTTTTCAAAAGAGATTTCCTCTTCCCTGCTCGTCTTGAAGTCTTTAAGAGTCAGATGAAGGGTTTCTCTTACCCACCGACCACAGAGTGAAAGGAACCGCGCTTCATTTGATGGTGAAAGTGGAAGAGGAAACAGGGAAAGCAGTGACAAAATCTAAAAAGCAGAGCGACGACAAATCCCTGGGATTCATTGGATCATCTACACAACCCTATACCTCACATAAAGAGCTGCCAGTGTGCGTGTCATAGCCTGGTCTCAAGCAAGGCAGCGACCGAAGGTGACAAAAAGTAATTGCAGAAGGAAAAAACATCCCACTTATGTATGCTCTCTGGTTCTCAATGGAGGGAAACCACACACTTGGCAAAACCGTATTCTGAGCTACTCCCTCTAGGCAAGACCGCCATTTTGTTCCAGTCTCAGGCCTTTTTAATGAGGGAATCTTGGCTCCCACTACACTTTAATAATAATAATTAATGATGATGATGAGGAGGATGATGATGAGGATTAAGGCATTGATTATTATAATTGGAAACTCTGTAAAATCATTATTGCTCTACGATAAAATTAATTGTAAATCTTTTTTCAGGGATAATTTGGGTTGTGGTTCCTGCTGCTCCTCCATGCACAGTCTTGATTCCAGACCGCAGAGTTCCCAGGCCAAGAAAAAGAAGAGAAAAAAGTTATCTTTGGATCAAAACAATCCAAAGTGGAGGACGTCACACCTTTTGATGTGGGGTTTAAATAGGGGGGATTTTCTCCGTTGATGTTTTTCCAAAATCAGGATATTTAATTAATTTTGAACACAGTGTCAGAATCAGATATTTTGACAGGACACAGTATTTTGGCACAGCTACCCGTACGGTGGTTGGTTTTGATCAGAGAGTTGTGCTCTGCCCCGGGGCTTCTGCTGTAAGATGAGTCATGGCACCTTTCCAACAAGTGCAGGCAAGCCAAGATATGATATATTTAATAATGCATCGTGGGAGTTTTCCCCGCGGAAGGGGACATAAATAGCAAGACAAATAATTTTGATTTATTCCGAATATACAAATGTCTTTTCAGATTGGATGTGGTGAGCAGATATGTTGCAAAGAGGGTGTGAGTGTAGTCATCATGTGTGAACATATTGTACATGAAGTTTTGAATCACTTTAGATTCATACTACTGTATATATACTGTTGACATGAAAAGTAAGTGAACAATTTGCCATTTGTTTTTTATATATGTAGTAATTTGACAAACAATGTGGTTACATCTCAATCCATGTAAAGCTGAAAAAGTCTTTGCACTAATACCAAACTAATCGCTGGGTTGATCCGGTTATGTTGTTGGAAAAAACATGTGAACCTCTGTCAATCTGGAACCGGATTGGAGGTGTGGCTTAGAGCTACTTTGATTCGTAGAAACATTTTAAGTTTGCGGTTTGCTGCCAATGTGAGCCATGCATAGTAAAAGAAGGAGATCTCATTATCATAAAGCTGGAAAGGGTTACAAAGTTAAAAGAGCATATGAGGTAAAAACTAAAATAACCATATAAAGAGAAGTTTTTTTGCTCCTGAGTGAAGGTTGTGATTTGAAATTCTTCTTTGATAGCAGAGAAACACTTGACAAACTGCCAAGATTTTACAAATCTGAGCTATCAATTACGTGTTAAACCTCCTCACTGTGTTTTAACTGTGCATAAGAATTATATCGATATAGTTTGGGCCTGTGTTATATTACTATTGTTGTAAAATTTTATTTACAATAAATAAGTTAAGGTTAATGTTTGGTTGCCCAGCCCTAAATTCACCATTTACAAATCATCATTTATGGTTGCATGGAGCAAGTCGTCCATTGTAGTACACTATAAGAACGCATGCTGTTCTCCTGGAAAAAAAATGGTGCACTCCCTGTAGTTTGCAGTAGAGCAGCTTAACACTGGAAGTTGCTAATGACATTTTTACAAAAAAGTTTTGTGGACTTATTACATTGACTTTCATTTGTAACAAATGTGCAGGCCGACCTGGTGTAAAAGGCTTTCTGCATACCAACATGGAAAGATCAACACAAAGGTGAAGAACAGAGGAGGGAGCCTGATAACTAAAGGCCGGCGCATGCTTCTGCGTTTTCACGGGCCCGCAAGCGCAAGAGCCCTTCCGGGCCCCTTACATGCTTATGTATCTCTTCTTACGTGCATTGCCCAATTTTTCTAACTATACAGCAAAGCTCTGCAAGCCTCACGCAGCCCACAAGGCTGTGATTGGTCCGCTAACTACATCCTTTCCAGAGTCGCATTTCCGGTTTCATGCCACATAATACCGGCAGAAACAACGGTAGATTTAGAAGAACGAATATGAACCAAATAGAAGAGCGGTTGGCAGAAGAGATCCGAAAGTATGACTTGTATAACCCGTCACTGAAGGCTATGAGGAGCCGCAGTGGCGATGTAGATAAACAGTCGACGACGACTGCCACACACAAAGAAGACGTCTTTAGGGCCGTCTTCAACAAAAAATGTTACTCCGCCTAGTGTTCTGGCGGGGAATTGCTTTGCAACAAGCGCAACGCTTAGAGAAGCATGAATGACAATGAGTCCTTCGACACAGCTACGTGAAAAGACGCAGTTGTAGAAGCATGCGCCGGCCTTTAGGCCAGCTTTGCTCCTAAACGTTCTCAAATCAATGTAATTTTAGTTGTATAGCCCATATTCACAAATGCTTTAAAGCTTAACAATCTGTACAACGTGCAAAATCCTCCCTCCTTCCCACTCGACTAGGGTGAAGAAAAACGACCCAAAATATTCTAACAAGGGGATGAAAACCTAAAAGAGCACATCAACAAAACAACTTAAATGGAGAGGAGTCTCATGTGATTAAGGCAATTATGCAAAAACAATATGTCTAACCGAAAGGAAGGGATATGGTGGTGCATGCAGCTTGGCGTGAGCTCCGATGAAGCTGTGCGACGCAGCAGCACAATGAGCCTGAACATCGCAGAATGAGTAAATAATGGCTGAGCTGAAGCACCAAGAAAAGCTCTGTCATTCCTCCTGAACATTGTGCACTGCAGCTTCAGGAGCTACAGGAAGCTGCTGCAGCAGAAAGAGGTCTGACCAGTTACTTCATCACTTACTTTTTATTGGCAGGACTGCATGTGATTGTTTACTGGGTGTGCTCAATAAAGACACAAAAGATAATGACAGCTTTTGTGCTATTATCTTAAAAGCCTTGTGTTTATCTTTACTTTTGACTTGGATCAAGAACACATCAGATTTTATGACCAGTTATCCCAGAGAAACCAGGAACTTCCAAAAGGGTTACATACTTTTCTTTTGCTTTCCACAGTATGAAACAACTCATTTGAGTAACGTGGGTTCACAAGCAGTTTTAAATTCCTAGTGCGTATGTGAGGGGAAGCTTTTTACAACATTTACGGTCCAATACTATTCTGGGTTAAAATGGAAAAGTGGCCTGTGGGCCAAATATAAAAGTAAGACGTTCAATAAAACTTGAAAATATGGGCCAACCTCATGTCGGGTCCCAAAAATGACCCAGAGCATGAAAGTTAAGACCGAGACCGACAGATATTAACATGCAGCTTACTTCATCTTATCGTGGAGAGCTGAACGTGCTTCATGTGCACCTGCACATGTGAGATGATTGGCAGTAAATCAATGTAATACATTTGTGTTTGCTTTTGTTGGCTACCGTCCCCGTTTTCTTGAATAAGTCACTGTTTCTTTGTTGGGGCCTTTTTCTTTGCTGGGTTAAAACGTTACTCTTGTCTCAACTAGAATGCTGAGGTAATGTTCTGGCTTAGAGAAATTCACATTACATGAGACGTTCCCCCCGTGGGATAAATAAAAAAAGAAAGAATATGATGTTAGTTTAACCACTGCGCCATAATTGCACTTGTGGCTTTATGAATGTGTGCGCATGATTGCACTGTACTTTCAAACTGCTCTCTCTGCCAGGTATGCAGGTTATCAAAATGTCACAGTTGAGTGACACCTATATGACTCTGGTAGCTTTCATGTAGAAATTTAATAACTGTGATGTTGGTTACCTCTAACACATCAGTGGTTTGATTTCATCACTGTGACTTAATCACAAAATAATTTAAGTTAGCTATGAGGTCAGCGCTGTCATGATTTAGTATACGCCTTATGCAGAGTGTTCTTTCAGTTCTCAGTGTGTGTTTGTGTGTGCGTGCGTGTGCGTGCGTGCGTGCGTGTGTGTGTGTGCGTGTGCGTGTGCGTGTGTGTGCGTGCGGCTGTGTGTGTGTGTGTGTGTGTGTGTGTGTGTTTTGATGACTATAATCTACCTAATCCAATCTACCTATATCGTTTTCAGACCTGAACTCTGGAGAATGTCTGGAGAATCCGGTCCGGACTTTCACACAAGAACAACACAGCAGGTGTTCAGGTGAGGTGGGGGGGGGTGTGGAGCAGAGGTCACATGTTTTTGTTTGTGTACATCGTAATTGCCCTTTTCACCGAAAGCTCTCTTGACATCTTTGTTGGTGACTTCTTGGTGAGATATTTGTATTCTTTTGTTTTTTTCCAGTTGTGTGTCTGTAGTGTGATAGAAACACTAACGACACACCCACTTGCTTACAGTGAGACCTCTGGAGCTGTGGCTGGAGAAACACCAGAGAAACTGTCTGGACATTTGTTATCTCACGTGCAGCCCCTCCGGAGAATATCCCGAGATTCTAAAGAGGTCAAACTAGGTCTTTCTGTATCTATCCTCTATCCAATCAGATGTGAGTGTGTGAACTACACTGACCTGTCTGGCGTGGAGAGGTACTTCTGCTTCTGGAACTTCTTCTCCAGGCCCATCAGCTGGAGCTCGGTGAAGATGGTGCGGCTGCGGCGTGGCTTCTTCAGGCGGGGTGTGCTGCGCTCCGTCTCCGACTCGCTGCTGATGCTGAGAGGCGTCTGGCTGGGCGATGACTCGGACCCCCGCAGATGCTGCGGGGAGAGCAGGGACAGGTGCGAGGGGACCCCACCTGGAGACTGTGGCTGGGGGAGGTGCGGGGGCATGTTGGGAGGCTGCCGTGTGATCACCGAGAGGAGCGGGTAGGCCCGAAGTGATGAGGAGCCTGGAGGAGCAGAGACGGTTCGTCAGATGACAGAAACAGAAAGAAATGCATTAAGGTGGAGTGGATAAAACACAGAGGACAAAGATTATGTTATCCTTCTGATTCACAGTAAGTTTTTAGTGGGCTCCTCTCCTCTGTCACCTCGGTTGTACAGTTATCGACCGGTTGTAATTGCTGAGACAGCTACATTTTTAATCGCACTGTTTGCTGTGGAAAACGTTATGCTTTTGACCTCCTCCATGTAGAGGGCCGTGACCTCGATGACGCAGGCTGTGTTTTTCACCGCTTCCCCTGAACCCTTCAAATGAATGATTATTTTTCAGAGGTTGTTAAATGATAACTGGCTTCATAACGCTAAACCACAAGCACACACCCAGCCTGACAAAATCCCCCCCACACACACACACACACACAAATTCAGACACAGACTGAGCTGCAATAAAAAAAAAAAAACTAAATCAAATGCTGATGAAATAATAAAGTTTTTTTTAACCCTCTCTCTCTTAATAGTCTCTCCCCCTCCTATGAATGTGCACAGTCATATACAAACACACACACACACACATATTTTCTCTTTATCAGGGCAGACAGAAGCAGCAAGACGCCAGAATCAATAAAAAGTAACACTTGTCTGGAGCCGAGGCGGGAGGGAAGGAGACCAGGAGGTTGGCCGACAGGATGTGGTGGGTCAACCAAAGTGAACATAATATCTGCCAGAAAAATCCTCACAGCGTCAGATATAAAAAAAACAATCCGTAAAAAAAAAGAAGGAATTTACAAGCAGCAGGCCCAGCACAGCTCACACTGTAATGCATGGTCTGATTAGAGGACACACAGGGGGGGGGGGGGGGATTATGGAAGTAGAGAAGGAATATATATAGTGAGATAAAAAGGTGGACAATGGAGGAGAGAAAATAGGAGGTTTTCACCCACACACACTCATACACACAGTCACACACACACACTGCATGTGTGTTCCTGTGCGGTAGATCTTTCGCACCAATCTCCTCATTGACCACAACAGACAACATAAACACTTTGACACACATGGAAACCACAACTTAGATTTTTTTTGCTAGTTTTCTATAGTGTCTCTCTTGTTTTCTCCCAGAACATATGGATTTTAGCACATGTGGATTAAGCAAACTAATAAAACGTTAGTAAAACCTACAGTACATATGAACTGTGCAGAAGTAAACGCCACGATCAGACGTAAGTCAAGCATGAGGAGTCTCAGTGCTGCATGCACAGTTGCTCTCTGCACACATGCAGACACCAGACACTGCCTTGGGCTCATCATGACATCATAGTAAGGCACTGAGGTCATCGGTAACCCTCCAGCATTTAGAATCCTGCTGTTGCAACAGGTCTGAACAAGAAGACCTCCTCACTCTCTCTACCCGCTTATATTGCTTTGAGTTTTTCTCCCAGCACTTATCTGTATTAATGTTAGATGTCAAATATCAGTTGATCAGTGGGTTCGGTGCATGTACTCCTGTATATGAGGGATTTCACATGGATGTCAATAGAGATGTGATTCATGTATTACGATAAGAGACCAAGAGTGAGAGGAAACGTTCAAAACATGAAACAAACTGCCAAGCAGCCCCATGTGGAGGGGTACTGAGTGAAGATGAGGTATTTGAACACCCCATATATCACATCAAAGTACAGTCATTTTCTGAGTTATGTTGGATCAACTGTGGGACGGTGGAAGATTTGATATTCTGATAGAAATCTTGGAATTCTGGAAACTTGTTCAATAAGATATCAAAAAATGTTTGGGTATACATTTTAATGTATGGATCCAAAACTTTGCATACCAGGTATATTCTTTGAAAGCCAGACGGCCAGACATTTGAGTTGCTCAGATCTTAATGAAATTACTTTAATCTTATCGTGAAGGCCACAGCCCCTCAGCATAATGCAATGGAGACACAGAATAAAAAGAGCTCTTTATTATGATTGAAATTACTGTGAGACTACAGCTGAAACCAGACAGATTTAACATCTTAAGCTATGACAGAGCTCTAAGCACCTCTCTTCATTTATAATCTTATTTATACAAGCGTCTTTCATTTCCTTTTATTTATGGTTCCCTGTATCAGAATTGTAAGTACACCTATTTGGTTTAGTGGACTACTCAGAGATAAGTCAGGGGGCACGCTCCACAAGATAAAGTATTGAGATAATCTCGATATGTTTATACCTCCATATGTATTCTGTCGCATTATCTGTGGAATACATAAAAGGTTTTTAAAAAAGGAGAGAGATTTGAGAAATGGCAGCCACAAAAGTCAAGCGGAAGTGTCAGTCACGTCAGCCCCGAATGAGAAATAACGTCTGCGTTTGTCTTCGGGGCCGTCAGGAAGTGTCTTGTCAACAGCGAGCTTGAAGTTGTCTCCGGACAATCCCTCGGAGGAAGTGCAAGAGAGGAGGAATAAAGAAAGAGCGAAAGAGAGAGCGAGCAAAGCGAGAGAGAGAAATGTCAGCACTCGTGGTGACTTTCCACTGACGGCGAGAACGTCTCTCTCTCTGACATGTTGACAAGTGCCAGAGTCCTGTCAATAATCTACAAATAAACTGTTTTGAGTGTAGCTGCAGCCGGGGCCATGCGAAAGGCACACTGATACTCTTGATAATCACAGTGGGAATGTGAGGACTAGCACAAGTGCTTCTTGGAAACCATTACAGAAGACATACCTGCTAAGAATAGATCTAAGAAGAGCCCTTTGTTAAGCTTTCCTTTTTCATACCAACAATTGGACAACAATTGTTCACATAGTCGTTATGGCGTTATCCTCATTTAGTAGAACACATTTTTATTATTTGAAATGGCCGTCAGGGAACATTTTAATTTTTACACCTGCATGACAGATTCATGCAGCAGCTTTTCGAGGGCGCACTTTCCCCTGCACTCATCTGTTTCTTATTTCTTCTTCTCTGCCTCTTTCTATCTCAATGGGTAGCTGAAGTGGAGGATTCACGGCTAAGCTACGACATGTGTTTGTGAACTTTTGCCACGTTTTGGGTATAAACCGCTGGTGACAGCTTGAGAGTTTTTCTCAGTTAAACAGGTTTTTGTTTTTGTTCTGCCTTGCTCTTTTGAGTGTGCAAATAAAACGCTGTGAGAGTGGGAAGGGCAACAGGCCACGCAGCTTCTATATCTGTCCTGACTGATTCGCTTTAATTAGAAGCATTCACCTTCGGGACATGACAGATTAGACCGATCTGATAGTGATTTTCAACAAATCAAGAACGTCTTGCTGACTTTAATTGTCAGTAGTTTCTCAGGCACACACTGGCAAACGTCTTTAAAAGGACTTGTGTTGAACACGAGCCTTAACTGTTTAATGTGAAACCTAATCCGCACAGGTCTTTTGTAACCTAAACTGCTTTTAGAAAAGATTTATTACTGATCCTTTGTCGCAATAGAGAAAAAAAATCTGATGGCAGCTAGGAAGTGAGTAGATGACAGGTTGTCAAGCATTATCTTTTACTGGGGGTGGAAGCCGTGCACAGGTTTTGTCTTTGTGTAGGTGTGTACTCTCCTGTGTGTGTTGACGTGGGTGTAATCAACCCTTTCAAGACGGCTTTGTGCTTAATGGGAGGTTTTATTGTCTGCAGCAGATTAGGGTTTAAGATGCGATGAAAACCCTTCTTTTTGCTCACTTAGATTTGTATAAGCCCTCAGCCGGGATACCGAGCCACTGAGCGCTGGCCCTCAGGCTGCACAGACTCCTCCTTTTTCTCGTGTTTTTATTTTTCATCATGCTGTCAGGTGAGATTATACCTCAGTTGATCCTAATCTCTTTGCCTCCTCCAGAAAACACCACTAAAAGCCCTGCCCTGGGTCCCGCTGAGAGACAGGACTCTAAATGAAATATTATAACCTGCCATCACGTCACTCGCTGTTCAGCAACAGTTCATCGTCTCTGATCCGGCTGTAACTGACAGGGAATCAACTCCAAGACAATTAGCCACTGTGAATGTGCTAAATTAAGCTTGGTGTTCCGCCACTTGTATATAAAAATAGACTGGGCCGCCATAGGAGAGATGAGAAAAAGAGTCAGGCCGGCGTAGGGAAAATGCAGATGGAACATTACGCTGAGAGGCGCATCATTGATAAACAACACAAAGAGAAACAAGTGGATTGTCATCAACTCCATCTCACAAACATTATTGCCATCACTGTCTTTCAGCGGCCTCCACTGGCAGCAAGAGGTTATAGCACCACCCTCCTTTTTTCCGGATGAAGAAGTCAACTTTTCATTGTTGAGGGAGCCACAGCAGCAGCTCAGGGGCCGGACGCCTCCCTTTCGACCCAGGCCCCCGTAAGCCTGCCAGCTTCTATATCCAGCACTCAAAAGCCATTGATGTTGGGGAATATACTGTGTCTCACACCCCCACGGCTACAAATAAGTGGTGGGCACAGTGTTCTGATATGCACCGCAGGTCACTCTATCCATCCAAACAGAGGGGTGCCAAGGCCCTGCCATAGTGCCCTCTAGCATGTACGCCTGTCCATATTGGAGGGATGAGGGAATAGCTCAGACCTATTTTTATTCACCCGCCGCTGTCATCATCAAATTGCAGTGGCTATTATTTCAGACTTTAGGGCAATTATCCTAATGGTTACTGGAGCGAGCAGTAGCCGTTGAGTTATTCGGATTTAACTGGAATTATAATTAAGAATCAATCAAGAGGTTTTGTTTTGACAAGGTAACATGTGCTGTGCCAACTGAGCTTTGTTTAGCTATTTTGGTCATCTATTTCTCTATCTCTCTATCTAACGGTCATACTATCTATCTATCTATCTCTCTCTATCAAACCCTCTTTCTATCTATCAATCGCTCTATCTAACCGTCATTCTATCTATCTATCTCTCTATCTAACCATCATTCTATCTATCTATCTATCTATCTATCTATCTATCTATCTATCCATCTATCGGTCGATCTGCCTGCCTGCCTGCCTGTCTGTCTGTCTGTCTGTCTGTCTGTCTGTCTGTCTGTCTGTCTGTCTGTCTGTCTGTCTGTCTGTCTGTCTATCTATCTATCTCTCTTTCTCTATCTATCTAGCATATATGAGCTATCTATCTATCTATCTATCTATTCTATCTATCTACCAATCCATCTATCTATCTATCTATCTATCTATCTATCTATCTATCTATCTATCTATCTGTCTATCTGTCTATCTGTCTGTCTGTCTGTCTATCTATCTATCTATCTATCTATCTGTCCATCCAACCATCTACATACATAATTACAACCCTCTTGGTGAGATGGATATAAATGAAAGCAAGTATTAAAAGTTTTGATTAGTTTTAAAGCAAATGTGATTCATTTAAATTATTTTTTGTTTACTTCCTTCAGTTTATCCAGTATTAATCAAGCTACATAAATGTGAAGAACAGTTTATCTTTTATCAGTGTTTTTACAGGGTGCTGCTACTGTCAACGCACCGTGAAATCCCTGTTTCCAGCTCACAGCTCTGGGTCACATATACTTCTATGTGACATTAGAAGATTAACATCATACAATCGTTTTGTCTGCAAATGTCCAACAGCGGCTAAACTCATCAGGAAAAAGGCCTTTGATTCAGCAACAGCCACATTACATTAATCACAGCAAATTATATCAAATAGACTAAAGGCTGCAGCACAGCAACCAGGGGCATGTCGGAGTGAGATTGATTATAGCTTTACTTAATATCTCACTGATCCTTTCTTTTTTTTTTAACTGTAACTTATCAGTGCAGGTATTTATCATCTTGCCCTCAAGCATCACTGACTTTCACTGACACTTCCATTTTCAACACTTGAGCTGCTGTGATTTATAAAGTTTAGAGTGAGCAGCTTCAGGAGGAAGCAACAACCATTGTAATAATTTCTTTTAAATGTTCTCTATGAAAAGAAAATTAAATAATGATGGAAACAGGGGATGAATTTAAGTAAGGACACATTGTTATAGGATGCATTGTAATAGACATAATGATCAATATGTTTATTTGCACACTTGAATGCACAAGGAATTATGATTTAAAAAAAGTTGAAATAACTTTATCTCAGCTCTCAAAATGTGTCGATGGATTATAATCCAAAATACACTGCAGCGCAAAAGTCTTGAACTAAAATCAATAATATAACTTAATACATAAGAGTGCCAAAAGTTGACTAAATAAATAAACATTTACCTTTTTTTTTAAATATAAATATTTATAATAAAAAGAAGAGTTGTCTTACCCGAACATGAGTGGAGAGGCTTGGGCCGGACAATGAGAGAAGGACACACCGAGTAGAGAGAGAGCTTCTCAAAATAATCACAAGTCTCCTTGGAGAGGATTTCGTCTATCATGAACGTCTTGTAGCGCCGCCTGGCAGCCTTCAGCTGCCCGGGGGAGGAGAGCCTCAGCTCGGCTTGACAGTGCATGATCGGCCCCTGAGCGCCGGTACCTTCCCCGAACAGTGCGTCTGTGTTGCTCGGTGATATCTGTCTGTCCGTCTTAGGTGCACGTTAACCCGCGTGTGTGAGTGTCGGTGCTGGAGGTTCAGGCGTTTAAAGGAGTCATGGTTTCATGTGTAAGAAGCGGTGCAGCTCTCCCTGAAGTGTCGCGCTGACGATCAGCAGCCTTGAACTTGAGCTGCGCACATCGCCAAAGAGGGAATAAAGTGAGAGGTGCTCACACCACCGCTATATAAACCGTCCCTGAACACATCGCTGCTGCTTCATCTGGAGCCATGCTCTCTCGCTCTCTCTCTCTCTCTCTCTCTCTCTCTCTCTCTCTCTCTCTCTCTCTCTCTCTCTCTCTCTCTCTCTCTCTCTCTCTCTCTCTCTCTCTCTCTCTCTCTCTCTCTCTCTCTCTCTCTCTCTCTCTTACGAATACACTCATTTACTGTACACTCACATGGCCACCTCCCAAATACTCCCCCATACATTCAAATAATTAAACACTCTCTCCAGATTTATTTATATTAATTAACCCTAAACGTTGTTTTTAACCAGAATAATGAATTCATATTAATTGGCTCTAAAAGATTTGGTCAGGATCAGGTAATGTTTTTTTTTAATGAAATCAAATGCAATCAATGCAAATAATTAATTTAAAACGTATTCCTATCATTATCAAAGTTTCAGATCAAATACATTAAATACACTCTGTGGTAGTTTATGAATAATGCATTGAGAACATGGGATTATCCAGTTGTTTATTTTTGTCGAATGATTTATTCAAAAGATTTATCTTGATGGGTTTTATAATAAATTTATTACTGAAATTCTTATTATATTAAGTGATCATTTATTCTCGAGTGTGCTTTAGACATTGCATCATTTAATGATTTTCTTGAAATTGCTTTTCCTCTAATTCCCAATATACACTATATAATATAAAGAGTATTAGGCCTTTTTAAAGATGTTGTGTCCTGTATCGATAGCAGCACTGGGCAGGTTTAAGCCAACGTGTAAATTAATAATAATTAGTCATTAAGAATAATAATAATGTGTATTTATTGCTGGATTAACAGCAAGAACACCAACATTATGAGCACCTTCGTCCAATAGGAAAACATCCTGCTGTTGAAGTCCTTTCTTTCTTTACCTGTCAAACAGGCTGCGGTGACTTCTTGTAATTCATCATCATCACGACATGAAAGTGCGCAGAGATTCCGATAGAACTGAAGACAAACATCGGAAAGACTTTCAAACAAGATGCGCACTAAATCCGTGTTTTAGGACAATATGAGGACGAGGACACAAACAAACTTTTAACAACATCGCAAGTGACAGGCAGATCGAATGAGTAACTAGAATAATTAAAGTGAGGATACAACTGAGTTATAATAACTAATTTCAACAGGCTCGCTATCTTCTTACTTAAATGTTTAAATTGTTTATATTGTTTTTAACACGTGAAAAATGATGTTGACCTACTTTCACTTTCGGATATCGCTTCAATTATTGATGAATGTTTTTGTATATATTTTAGATTTTAGATTGCACAAGCGAATACAGAATACATTTCAGTGTGGTATTTTCTTATTTGTTGTTATTCAACAAAAACAATTCTGCGAAGAAAGTTATTAAGTTTCAATTTTCTATACTTTGAAACGCCGGTGTCCTGAGAGGAGAAACGACCATCATCATCATCTTCATCACATGAAATGGTAACACATGTAACTCATGGAAGGCTCCGTGTTCTCGGTGTGTCGGGTCATCGGAGGAGGATCCGTGGAGGCTCAGCTTCTCCTCAGAGCCCTGCGGATCAGAGAGGAGGGACAGGAGAACTGCTGTGGGAGGTGAGAGAGGGAGAGAAGCACTGCAGCCACACATTTCAATTATTAGGCCTATTTAAAAGAAAAAGTCAATATTGAAACTAAAATTATTTGTCTGATCCTGCTACTGTGAATCATTCCATCCGATTATTTTAGGCGTAACTTTAGGCCGCTACTGCTTTCAGCAAGCTCTATTATCTTCTATTCAATTAAATATCCTTTTATATAGCGCCAAATTAGAACATACATTATTTTGAAGTACAACATAGCGAGGTCGAGAGCCAAGATTATAGAGAAACTTTACAGTTCCCAAAACGAGCAAACGCTTTAAAAATCTTTTAAATATAATTAAACAAAACTCTAGAACCAGAATCAATTTGACTCGGCTGGTTGGGGAGAGAGGAGAGAAATGGGGGAGAGAGAAACTCCAAGAAGTTTGCTTATTATCATGAAAATAATAGTTATTTATAGATATGATTGATATGATGAATGATTGATTGAAGCACCAGCTAATAATGATATAATAATATTTAAGGAAATTAAAATTGCATGAAAAGACAGAATTTGGCCGGGTAAAATAATAATAGCAATAAAGTAATAGTAATATGAATCGATATCTTGGGCTCCTGCGGCACCAGTGAACCCAGTAACCCGAGGTGGAGCCCAGACTCATCAGGAAGCGATGCTGCAGGCGTCTGCTCCCTGTTTGTCGCGGGGGGCTGCTGCAGAGGAGGGAGGGTCTCCGGGTGGTTGACAGTAGATCATTTCAGGAGACACGCTTCTATATAAATCCACACAGCAGCGGCTACCGAGCGGCCCCTGTAATCCGCCCGCTCCGGGGCTGGAGACGCCAGAGCAGATCAAGCAATTAAAAGAGTTATGCCACAGCTCGTGGAGCGTAACAGGGGCCCTTCCCAGTACCGACACCGGCCACAGGATACCCTCCATTAGAGCCGTGTGGTGGCATCGGGATGCAATCTGACACGAAGAAGATTACAGGCAAGACACAGGAGTTTATGGGCCAGCAGGGTGCAAATGCACGTCCACTTCTGGACAGTGGGAGGTTTACTGGAGGAGGGTATTTCATTGGAAGTTGTCATGCAGAGACATAAGCACTTTCGGAAGGGTAGATTATGACCTCAACGCACTCATTAAGGGATTGTGATCATCCTTTGTTGCAAGCAAACCTGGACACGGTGGCATTAGTGCTGAAAGGCCTGATGGCAACATGAGATGGTCAGGATGAAGGGGCTTCAAATTCTGGGATGGTGCAAGAGACATGTCTTGAATAAAAAACATGGTGTAAAGACTGATTCTGATTAAAGACGAGAATAAACCTGGACCTAATTGCACGTTGTAAAGTGAACAGAGTGGGTGACAAACCCATGTGAAGACTTGAAAGCATCCTAAATAGAAAGGTCAAAAATGGGAGCCGATCACGTGGCTCAGTTTATATTTAACATCTTAATTGATTGAATGAAAGGATGTGTGTGGCGCCACCTGTAGATTACTCCATAACCGCTGCACAAGTGTATTAGTTACACACGGGCCATTTATAGGTGCAGATAAGGCCATGTGCATGCATAACAAAACACACACGGACGCATTTGGAACTGCGGCCACATAAAAGACAAGGCAACAATCACTGATATTGTTTTATAATAATGAAAATGTTCATTGTAAAACAGTTCATCGTACAGACTCAGAATTAAAAATAAAAATACTTTCTTTTTTTAGAAAGAGCAAGGTCATGTGATCTAACAATAAGAAAAAGTGCCATATTGCAGTAAAAGTGGTGCTGGTGGAATCTTAAGCCGACACTGTCATTGTTCTTCTTGTGGCAAAATACCTGAAGAGTTAAAAATTCTGGCAGCACCATTCAAGTCGATTTGCATAACATAAAAACTTGCTGATACTTTAAATCATTTTCTTTTATCCACACATCTTTTGTCTTCCAAATATGACTATGAGTCATGTCTGATTATTTTTTCTGTCCTTGCTCTCAGGGTAACACAATTCTTCACATCTAAATATTTCGCGTCAGCTTTGAGAAAAAGCTCACATCAAAGTAGTTTACAAATTTAAAAAACACCTTTAAAAGTAAACAAAAACGACCATCAGGCATAAGTTATTAAATCTCGCCCATTGGTAGGATCATGTACAAACAACCTGAGTACACTTGTGAGTTTATCAACTTAATTCATGCTCTTCTTAAGGAAGCTGTGCCCAAATCTGTGAAGAACTGAAGTCTTTAGAGGAATCTTCAGTATGCATCAGTACCGCCGCCATCTATTCTCCTGGTAGCCACGGTTGCTGCCCCTGTCGTCATAATGTCTGTTTCCGCCTCTGCCATCATGGTGACGGTTGCCGCTCCTGTCGCCCTGGGGCTGATAGTTGTCCCGGTTGTGTTGCTGGTGACGCCCAGAACCTGACTCCTCCCCGTAGCGCTGGGTCCTGGTGCCGCTGTTGGCGTTGGTTGGATGATGCCGATAGGGGCTGTTGTCCTGTTGTCTCGAGTTTCCACCTGAGGGCGGCTGCCTCTGCTGAGTCTTGGAGAAGCCAGAGTTCAACTGCTCGGCCTGCCACATCATGTTGTTCATCTAGAGATGAAGAGAAAGGACAGTTAACAGGACCTGCGGTTCCTCATGTTCAATTAAGCCAAAGAGCACGTTTCTATTGCTTTCCAATTGTGCAGTGTAAACATAATATGTTACTGAGGAACAAACTAAAATTAAGCATTCTTTATAAATAATTCTGTCACTACATTGTAGTGAAGTCTCATTATAAAAGTGGACAAAAGCTTACAATGGCATGTTTCTGCAGATTATCGGGAGGTGAAAAGAGTCTCTGCATCTGGGGCGGAGGAGTATATGGTGGAGAATTGAAGTGGTTCGGCGTCCTGTGAGGGTAAAAAGAAAATATTTTGTAATACCAATACCAAAGTCTACACAGTGTGACGTGTACATAATATGTACCGACAGCCATACACAAAATCCATGTTTGACTTCTCAATGGCTGTGATTATTTGAATCATGTTTAGTTCATGCCTTGACCTCATTTCATCACTTTTGCATATATGAAGAAATCTTTTCAAGTCACATTCATTTAAATCATCAGATAGCTGTGCAATGGCAAAACAATTGGGGGGCAAAATAAAAACAATTAGCAGTAGGTTCTGTAAATTCTTCTACCAGTTTCAACAAGTTGAATTCAAGACTTTTTAATGATGAATGAAACAATTAGCCAAACAGAGAATAACCTTATTTCTGTCTTTGCTACAGCTAGCTGAATGTAGTGCAGGCAATGCGCTACAATTTTATCAGTTATCAAGTCCACGTTGTTTTTGTTTATGCTTGTATTAGTGTATTAACATTCAAAATGATAACAAAATTAAAAAGTCAGCCAAAGCAGTTCTCTATATAAACTAATTGAAAGCACAACGGAAGAAGAGTTGAATAAATTATGAACATGATTAAAATCTACAAAAGGTAGTTAAGGCATAGCGCAGAATATTTCAACCGATTTAAGACCTAAAGTTTTAATAATTTAATTTAAGACCCCATAGAAACCCTGGCAAACACACATACAGGTGTTAAAGCTTACTGAGAGTTGTTTTTTGTTTGTTTTTGTGATCCCACCACACAATAATGATCACAAAGAAAAATGTTTATATGTATTCACACCAGTGGAAACATTTCTCAGCATTTCAAGCACATTATAACTCAAAAATCTAAAAACAACTGTATTCAAACTCAGACCTCCGGCTAAAGCAAGCAATACCTCGTCCAAGAACATAAATGAACAACACATAAATCTTCCATCCAGCCACATCAGCCAGATTTTATTACAAAAGCCAGACAGAGAAGCAAAGCAATGTGACATCCCTTCTTCTAAGCGTTTAGTGCCAAGATCTGTGATGGAATCTGATAAACGAGTCCAGCAGCACTGATACAAAGCCAAGTCTGACAGATCAGATTCCAAGGAACTAGATTTGCAACTGAAGTTTAAATCAGAGAGCTGTTCACGTGTGGACAACCTCTGGCTTTCATGGGGAGCGGGTGTGTTGGTCATAGGTTGAGACAACACAACTAGCTCTTTCCCCAAACCAAGCGGGATATTTGTGACAAAGACTGAGTTATTTGGTCAAAACTAGTTACTGAGAAGGTGGGAAGCAGGATAATACAGACTTCCTTTTATACTAGCAACCATCATTTGAGACTGCTAAGGATATCAAGACCATCTGTCCCACTTAGTGAGCCAGATTCATGATGAGTTAAGCTCAAAGGAACCTGGCTAACCAGTGATCCTCACTTTGAGATACAGGCTCCCACATTTATCTCTGTGCACATGCCATTTGCCTTTGTCTGCTCGACTTTTTTTTGATTAGCTGGGAGATAGACAAAAACTAAACAAAATTGCCCTTCCTGATATAAGATTTAAACACAGAGCAAAAGAAAAAAGGTCCACGAATTAGACACAACAATTATTTTAAAACTCTTATTTTCAAGGAACTGAAAATTTCTGGCATAACATGCCGCATATACATTGCACTCCCCAATTCATCTCTGGTGCCAATATGTTCAGGTTTTCCAGTAAGGGCCTTAAACAGGCGCTGCAATTGGGCATGAAGCATGGAAAGGACTGCATACTGAATGTTCTGTGCATTGTGTAAATACAAACCAATCCAATTTAATTCCACATCTTGTGTCAGAGCTCCAATTTAAAACACATGCGACACTGCCAAGAGCACAAAAACTTGCTTGTCTAAGTTGTACTCAATATTAGGAAGCACCTAACAAGCACACATTGGAGTCGTGCTTCAAAATTATTTAGCTCCTGACAAACAAGAAAGGAAAAAGGCTGAAAAATACTGAAAGACATCTTTTATCTTCATTATGAAACTGCGGCCAGACTACTATAGCCAGGATGTCATGGCAAACACTGAAGTAAATTAGGGTTTGCACCAGCAGCCTTATTTAACAGGTGTGGAATGTAGTCACACCTTGCTACGGTCGATTGGCTTTATACCAGTTAACTCTGAAACACACGCAAACTTATTTTCATTTCCTCGATCGACATATGGCCAAACCGCACTGGCTTCATGAGATGAGACGTTTACTAGTATGAGGAGGAGAAGGACTGCTGTCTGTCAGGGCTGCAGCCTCACCTACTGGCAGGCAGCTGTATATCATTTTAACAGTCTCAGGTGTACAAGAATTAGAAACAATTGAAAGTGTAAGCGTTTAACGCACTGATCACCCAAATCACTGATCACTCCATGTTGACAGTTAAGTATACATGCTCGACCTGTGAGCACACGTCAAGGTTCAACTAAGAGCCAAAAGGAGGACAGCTCAAAATCAAATGGCAGGAGGGTCAACAAATTCCAGTAGTTGCTGTAATGCCAGTGATGCTCATGTTTTTGTTTTGTTTCTGGTGGCGCAACAAAAAACATTTGAGCCATTCTTACCTCTGGCCGTGGGGGTTTGGAGTATTTGCAGGACTTGAATTCTGGGAGTTCCCTGGACTGCTGCTATGACTGCTTCCTATAACGGAAGAAGACACAGTTTAAGAAAGAGAAAATCATTAATTGGAAAAGAAGACTTATACTAAGTCATATATGTTATTTCTCTTCAAAAGAAAACAATTTAGATTGAAATTAACTGAATTAAAATGAACAATGATTGTTTTCTTGTATAAATACAATTCGATATTTAGCATTGATCTAGCCTGGCTCAATTCAAACCACTAATGTCCATAATGTTGCAGTGGATTAAAAACCCTCTGATCTGGTACATTAATCAGATGTGTTGCTTCACAAGAAGCCCACATGATATGAGCAAAAACTGAAAGTTGCGATCATATTGTTCTATAGTATTCTGACTATGTGGCTTAAACCACCACCACCAAATTGGCAACACAACGGTAGGTTTCCATAAAATGCTGTGTGGAATAGGATGAGGATTAATAAAATATGTCTCTAGAGCAGGAACAATCTTAACAGCAGCAAAATCACTAGTTTATAACAAATATCTTTCTGGGAGCAAAATAAAAAACTAAAATGTCAGTTAATTAAACAAACATTCTTGAAATAAAAACATTGAGCGGGGATGAAAGATGTTGAAATTAATTCAAATTACGCTAGTAGTCTATTTACAGAAATCTTTCCCTGAAGATTGTTTGGAACAGTTCAGTATTAGCTTAGCTAGTGTGCTGGGGTTCAATTATACTGCGTTGGCCAGCAGTTCACTTTTCTACATGTTAAAATTTAAACAAATAACTATTAGGACTCGTATTGACTGTTTATTTGCAAAGGTTTAATTTACACTTCCAGTATTTATAGTGTAATTTTATTTACACTTACAGTACGAATAGTGTAGTTGACAATACAGTACATTAGAACGCAAAAAGACAATTCTGCATATTTCTTTCCAGATCATCTGGTTCAAGCATTTTGTCCCAAAACTCTGAAAATGGTATTGAAAACCCTACATGAATGTATGGCATATATTAATATATATATACAAAAATCTTATTTTAGGATGTATTGCTGTGTATATAATGTTCACCCTCACACTGCCCTGACAATGAAATTACAAAACGTCAGCAACGCTACAAACTGAGTTCTGAGGTCTAACCTGCTAGAGTCTAGTCATCATTCAAATTTGAACAAAGATGAAATGCATGACTGAACCTCTTTTTCTAAAATGTGATCATTTAAATATTGTTTTATTAATTGATATTTATAACCAAATGTTTACGATATAACAACTTGGGAGCACTAATGCTGTTTGACGTCGATTTAGTGAGTATTTATGCACCATGCATTGTGCTATTCAGCCAGTAAAATAGGAAGCAGTTTTTCAGATCCGATCTCAACAGGGTTATACTCCAGTGTTTTTCTAGGACGCCTTGAGCTGGTCCTTTACAACCATTTTAGACTTGAGGACGTTAAAAGGGCACTTCTCATTAACTATGTACTCCTGGAAACAGTCTGCTAGTCAATCTTATTGTAATTTTATTACATAATGCCAATATCTGTGTCCTTGAAAAAAAGCGAAATCATATGGAAACATGACAAACTGAACGCCACACACTAAACTAAATTTAAAGTTCGTTTAACAGTATTGTTAAATGCTTGTTAGCACAATTAAGAGCTACCGAAACATATTTATGATAATAATTTGTTAACAGTTTGATTTAGAATGACTTTAAATTTGGCAAAAACCATGTGTGTCTTAACGTCTGTGTGTATAACACCTTGTAACCGATAAAAACAGTCTTCTCACCTGATCTGAACTGCACATGAAGAGTTCTGCCGAACAGCGACGACCCGTCGAGCAGCTCCATGGCATACGGCACAGACACCTCGTGTTTGTACACAGCAAAACCAAATGTTTTCTGTTTCCCGTCCAGGTCTTTCGGGATCTTGGTTCTGATGAGAGGTCCTGCCTGTAAACACATCAATACAGGTTTGAACACAAAGCAGCAACCAGCGCAAGCTACTGGTTGCTAGCTAGCTTGTAAGGCTACTTATAGCTAGCTAGCGAAGTAACAGTAACATCTCTTCGAAATATCTACAACGTGTGCACACCAACAAATGGCGGTGCAACACGTGAGAAGAAAGAACAAAACGTAACATTTTGGGTTATTTCAATTCTGACACGGTTTGGGGTTGTTAGCATTATGAGTGTTATGCTACACCTGCGCTAAAGCTAACGGTTAGCGCGACAGCACCTGTAAAAAGAGCTCGAACATAAGCTCCTCCGTCACCCTCTGGTCTAGGTTCCTGATGAACAGCGTCCTGTCCGCTTCATCTTCTATTCCCATCGTGTTTGTGCAGATGGTGACTCTCCCCCAGGTGGTCTCACGTTGTAAACAGCGCTCTGCTGTTTATAGACAGGAAGGCCTGAGTTTGCCGAAAAGTGAATGCCTTATGACGTGAGCTCGTGCCGTAGTTAACAGCGGCTACTTTACGACAATTTAAATCCAGTGTGGCGGTAAATCCAAGCTCGACCTTTATTTGTCAAACAGCTCATGTGCTCATAGGTCTGAATATCCCCAGGTTTAAATTCATATATTTAGTCTATGGCTACATGGTGTTATTGGTATGTGGTGAGTTATATTTGTTTTCATTGTAAACAAGACAAAACTGCTTTTAAAAGTTTTTTGAGAGTGAGTTTATCTTAAATTTACCTGCTCAGCTCCAAGTTCATTTTATGGTCTCAAATATTTATTATAATAGGTAGTGTAAATAGTGTGACCATGAGCCATACATACAGGGACACTAAAACAGTAGCAACATAGTTCAGACGTCTTCTTGTTATTTACACCTCAATTTTTACACCAAAATATATTAAATGCCTTTTATGTACAGGAAAGCATTCATTCCATATGGTAAATGGTTTTGTATTTATATAGCACTTTTCTAGTATTGATTTACACTCAAAATGTTATATTCACACACATTCAGCAGGACTTTGTTGTTCTATGAGGGGCAATTCGGTGTTCAGCATCTTGCCCAAGGACACTTCGGCATGCAGATGGGGAAGACTGGAGAATCGAACTGCCGACCAGCCGAGGGGTGCTCATGTTGAATAAGTAGTTCCCATAGACAGTTATGTAGGTTGCCTTATATTTGCACACATTTCCCACCATTACACATCTGATACAACTGAAGTAACTGGGGACCGATTCTTCAGACGTGAAAAAAACAACAACAATAAATACATAATAAGCTCCTGTGGTATCATTCCACAACATTCCTCGGTTGGACCTTGACACTACAACACTGCACAGGGTCTCCTTGATGCCGCTAGATTATCCAGGGGTTCGTACCAAGACCGGCCCCAAGCCTCTGGTGTTAAGGTTTGCATCAAACCGTGGCCGAGCGTCTTAGTCCAAAATCTATTCAGCTGCTGTTGTTGGCCTAGCTGTGTCACCCAGAAAACAGCCAACTTAAAACGTCTTTTTCTTGATACATAAAACCTCAAAATAAGATGTCTAAAACAACAAATATAAGTTCTTACGGGTAGCAAAACTTCAAATAAAACACATAAAAAGTGTAAATAGTGTCGTCGTGAGCCAACTTGCAAAATACAGGGACCCTTAAAAAGTAGCAATGAAGTTAAGGCGTTATTTAAACCTCCTAGTGTGGAAAAATGACTTCCATGTAAAAGAAAGCATTAATTCCTTATGGTGTACTCGTGGTGTACAAGTAGTGCTCAAAGACAGTTATGAATGTTGCTTTATATTTGCAAACATTTCATTTTCAGCTCTTCTGTTGAATGTAATATTCATTCTTTTAAATATTTTTTTCAATGTTTTATTTTATTTTATTTTCATAGCCCCTCCATTGCACTGAGCTCTTCACAGTTAATGTTTTCTAAGCTAACCACCATGGCTCACTCTGATTGGGTCAGTGGCTTAAGAGCCTGGAACCGAGAGCCTCTGATTCTGGCGACATCACTGAATGTGGAGGTCAAGCGAGCGGCACGAGAGGCTTGACTTCCACCCTAATCAGCTGGGCCTCGGTGTCTGTCCTCAATATAAATTACATCAATTTAAACTATAATGATTTTCTCCTTCATGCCTGGGAAGGATCCTTGACAGATTCTGACCTGGTAAAGCCCAAGTAAGAGAAACACAGATGGCACAACTGCCATTACCTGAAGGCTCTTCTTTTACTTTTTTTGCAATATGATAGCTGTTCTATTCCTTAAAATCTCTATAATATATTTATTTCATGCAAGGGTCGCATAACTTATGATGTTAATCCTGGGGCAAAACGCACTGCAGTTTACCTCTAAAACCTTGGCTTTCATCATGTCTTGCAGCCTGTTGTGCACAGTTGTTAAGACTTGATGCGTTGGATGTCTTGGCACATTTCCCACAAAATGCTAATGATTTTAAAGCTGCAGGGCAGCAATGGAAGCAGTAAAAAAAGCCATACCATTAAACTAGACCTGTGCTGTACACTATTTGATGACTGATACTCTTGAATCTATTTTGGGTTTCTACATTGCTATTAGCCCATAGATCTCCCTGATGAATGTCCTCCTCCCGTTTTATAACCATTGGAAGGATTTCAGGAGAGCACTCTGAAAGTGCTGCTCTACAGGACGATTGGAAATCAGGTCAATGAGTAAGTGAAATGGAATACAGGCAGATGTGCTGTAAAGCCCTTACCACTGCCTATGCTGAACACAGTACAATGCATTTAGCTTAATACCATTTGATGCCAAAATCAATTACATTTCTTCACAATAACCAGTTCAGTCATTCCTCTGGACAATACTGCATTGTGTTACACTGGAGCTACTGAAAAGCAGCAGTAGGTGGCAGCATTGATCCAGTCATCTTGGATTTTTCACTGTCGCACTGGCAGAGTCTTCATCTCTGTGGGGGATTTGAGACAGTTGCTGTGCACCGAGGAAGAAATCAATTTTTTTATGTGGAGAAGGGAATTGGATTTGATTGTCATAGGAATATCCTCTTTTCATGTTTCTTTTAGCCTGTAGCCCACTTTCAGCTTTTTTTTCTCATAACATTAAAGGATTTTAAATGGCTTGTTAGAGGGGGGAGGGTATTGTTGTCCACAAAACTATTTTTCTTCAGTGGTATATTTATTTTTTCAATTTAGGAAGAATGTTCCCAAAGTTAAAGTAAGTAGTCAAATGATTTTTATTTTTATTTTTCCTTTGTGGGATTGGTACTCCGTAATATTAGTATTCATAGATTCAATAAGTCCTTGGCAGTATATACACATGTCTTACTTCAAGGGTCATTAAGATATCTCAGGTCAAATTTAAACGATAAGAGTTTCTCGTCATATGTTATTATTTTTTTGGCCATGCAATTCGCTGCTGACCTGTCCATACTCTTCCCCTTTGTCAGATGAGATCGATGGATATTTGCATTCAACCGTTTGAGTGAAATGCAGAAACACACAGGTTTGTGTTCAAGACACCGGCAAGCAGAGTACTGTTATATCCTTTTTACCTCTCTGTTGTTCTCGAGCAGAAAGCCACAGTGCTTATTTGTCGTAGAAACACTTTTGTTGCAACAGCTGTACGCACTTTAGCTAACAAAAACAAATCACACCCCTAACTCATCGTCTGCATCAGCTTATGTTTTTATGACTGCATGGGCTCTTGGATGCCTCAACACAAGACTTGGCTGCATTGAATTAAATGCAGGAAGGAGACAAAAAAAAAATAACTTGACAAAATGGGAGCAATGCTCAAGGGCAAGAGGGCAGCCAGTGAAGGGGAGAAGTGACAGGGCAGGACCCCAGAAATAGGCCATGACCAGTCACCTCTGTTGCTCTGGTCAGATCTGGGTGAAATCTTCTGGTGGTTTAATGCTGCCACACAGTGCTGCTGTAATGAGGCTACACCCCCCCCCCCCCCCCCCCCCCCCCCCCCCACAAACACACACACTGGACTCCCTTCCAATTATGACCTCTGGCCTGGAGGGAGTGTGGCGAGACACATCCCTCTCCTTCACCAACACCCAACCTCGCTTTAGGCTCCAACCTACACACAATGCACCCCCATCCGCTGGTCTTCCCTCCTGGTCATTAATATCTATAATTCATGCGTAATGAAGTGATTTAGGATCATTAAATGCACATGAATATTTGTCCATTGAAAGTTTAATTAAGCCATTCCTCTTTGGCGGGGCCATGTCACAGAGCGGCTCCCCGTCTCAGTGCATCCAGGGCAGACTTTAATGACATGTACCTTTTTTATAAGTGCCACTCGCTGCCTATCCAGCAACAACCTGGGACTATATGGAGTCTGCTTGTACACCTCCTGTGCTGCTATTGGATAGAATCAATGGGTGGTTTGCATATTTCCAGTGGCAATATCTGGATCAATCATACTTAATTCCGGATAGCAGTAGAATTGCTTGTGTGTTAATTAATCAGGACTGCAGTCTATAAATAAAAGCTTGCTTTTAGATAGCTGGGTAAGAAGCATATACATAATCCCTTCAACATGTCTCTGTAGCAGTAGTAGTGTCCTGTGCTTTTATGAATGCGCAGTCCATATGCATATGATCTGTTATCCCCATATATCCTGCCTATGACTAGAGACAAGAGAGAAGCAACAGTGGTGCCTATTTGAGTTTCACAAATTCAACATCCTTTCCCCGGGAGAATAATAATCATTCACGATCAATCAGCTTCAACAGGTTTGCTTCAATTATTAAGTGTAGGAAAATGGAGGGAAATGTTCTGTCCCCGCTTTATAAGACAAATCTGAAGAAGAGGTTCCCTCTCTCTCTCTCTTTCACACACACTTGGGCCTGCACACACACAAAGCGTTCATCACTGGCAGCGTGCCACCCCACTTCAGCACCCTCGGAAAACAAATGGACGCAAAAATCTTGTGAAGGGTGTCCGAGCCACTCCGTTTCTTCGCGGCTCTCTCCACCGCTGTAAAATTTGTGTTGTCTCGACATCAGTGCTGCATGTTTCTGCTGCCCTGACATGCTGCGACTTCATTTTCATTCTGGACTGCCCTCTGGCGTTTCATCTCCACTCTCTCCACACGCACACACACACAAGCGCACACAGATTAAGGCAAAGATCCATCCTGTTGCTACAGTGCTGCAGTGCTGAGTAGCAGTATCAGAGAGAGAGAGAGAGAGAGAGAGAGAAAGAGGGATGTCTGGCATCGACCCCACACCACAAAAAGGACTGCGGCACGGCATCCAAATCCCATTTTTCCTTTCCTTCACTAAACTCAAAATAGCGGCCATTATTCCTTACATTCCCATAGATGGAGTGTCAGAAGACTAATATTAACAGAAGTGTGTTGGAAGATTTCCTTTACATACATTAATCCCTTTACCCCACTCCTCCCATTACCTCGTTTACTGTTCTGAGAAGTGTGGTGTCAGCACATTTCCAATGGCCAGGCTCACCCCTGACACCAGCCTGTTGAGGTGCAGAATATCGCCATTTGCCAAAGGTGCCATCTGGAGGGTGCTTCATAATCGAGGAATGGACCTGAAATGGCCGTCCTATAGAAGAATGATTAGGAGCAGGATCCCAATAGCATGTTACTCATCCCATCAATGAATCTCCAGCCTATCTGGATGATCCATACCTACTGTAAGTCCTCTCCGTTCCTCTGCTGCTTATTTACAAAGCCTCAAACACCTTCAGAGAGGGTTAATGATATCTGTCAAAATGAAACTGCCCCCCCCCCATCCTCCAAAAGAAACGCCTTTTCCGTCCCCATTAGAATAAACAGAGTCCTATATCCCTGCTGCTGCATATAACACCACATTCAATGCTGCAGCCCATAGCCTACAGCTAAAAACAAAATCTTTCCCTTTGTGTATTTTCATGGTGATGGTAATCAGATGATTCGATTATGTTATCCCAACTCCTCGTGATGCAAACATTTACTCTGTGTAAAACCTCCTGGTCAGAGCTCTTCCTTTTGATTTCCACTTGAGTTCAGGCTTGCGATTTGACCGCCGTCAGTGATGTAATTGCCCTGAGGAAGAACCCCGCAGTCAGTCAGATTCAAATCTGTAATGTCAGCAGATTGAACAGAAGTGGATTAGGTCTAAATTTACAGTAGATACAGAAGGAAATCCTTCAGTCGTGACAAGACAACACGGCTGTTCTAAAATAGAAGCTCTACTTGATCAAATAGCACTTGAGATGAGGAAAATTCATAATTCCACTCAAGTGGCGGTGTCATCATCCTTGCATGTTTGTTGTGGTTTAAAAAAACATTGACTCTTATAATCTATTCATCACAAGCGCACAGTTAAGAGACTGTTAAACCACCCTAGGCACTGGCTAAAATTGTGAGCTCCAAGAAGTCAATGATGCAAATGAAATAAATTTTCATTTAGCCTTGTCAAGCCGGCTGGGTGTTTATGGAGAGCGGATAAAGGTCAACATGTTTTTTTTTCTTCCTGTGTAATACTCAGAACGAGTTTTACACATTAACTATGATTTAAATTAATTGATTTCATTCGACTACTTGAATCAAAATACCGGCCTCTTTATCGGTGTAAAAGTGCAGAGCTAACCTTCAAATTCACAGTAAGCTCTCCAGGAGACCTCAGGATTGTTGTTTTTTCTTCCTCAGCCCGAGCATTTGCCCTTTATCTTCACTGTCAGGGTAAAGCAAATTATTTCAAACCCATGCAGAAGCAGCTCTAGGCTGTACTGTGTTCCTTACCGCAGAATAATAGAACGAAAAGAGGAATTTGACATATCCGGCAGGATGGGACCATGTCAAATCCATTGAAGGCTGTTTCAGGGGTTTGGATCTGTTGTTGTCACAACTAATATTGTGTGGGCCCTCTATCCTTGGCTTCTGGGGTTCTCTGTGTGTACAAAAACATTCAGCATTTTCCTTGGCATTCAGCTATGTCTTTTATTCATTTTGGAGAAGAGGTGTGTAACTACTACAGAACATGTAGAGCGATTGTGTTGTGTTGCGAATGGAGTGAGAGAATGGACCTAAACCATGATCCTCACATTTTTGCTTTTGGTGTTGCTCTATAAGAAGAATATTATGTATATGAAATCTAAACAAATAGCAGTGCACTAATTTGCGTGTTTTTTTAAACTAAAGAAGCTTTGCCTCTTTTAACAAAGACATCAGCATAAATTACTGCTTATAAGACATTATGCCGACAGTCACTGTTACAAATATACCTTTAGATCGCTGCTTCCGCTGTTATGACCATTAGGAGTATGCATAAGGATTTCCTGGATGGCTGTGGGCCTCAGGCTGCCCTTTAGGCACATGCCCCGAAACCTGCAGCTTGAGGACAAATGTCACAGAGGAGTATCATTGGTCTTTTAAATCATAGTCCATCCCATAAACTGCATATAAAAATACACAAAGATATATAGCTCCTATAGTGTGAGGCCAAATAATCTTGATCGCCCTAGTGGTTGGCTGCAGTACATTTTATCAACATCGCCATAGACATGAGACATGGGCAAGACTAAAAAGACAAAAAACACATCAGATAAATTATTCTCAAAGATGGTTTCTGTAATTTGAGGCTTGTCACTGTGATGTATGTCCAATTTTTTTGATGCCAACAAAATGGGATGAAACATGATTGACAGCTGAAACTGAATCCCAATTGGTCCAAAGCATGTATAATGCTCTGAAAAAATGTATTTGCCCCCTTCCAGATTCTTTTTTTGCATAATTGTCACACTTAAATGATTCAGATCATCAAACAAATTTTAATATTGGACAAAGATAACCCAAGTAAATACAAAATGCAGTTTTTAAATGATGATTTCATTTATTAAGGGAAAAAAGCTATCCAAACCTACCTGGTCCTTTGTGAAAAAGTAATTGCCCCCTAAACCTAATAACTCGTTGTGCCATCCTTGGCGGCAACAACTGCAATCAAGCGTTTGCAATGACTGGCAATGAGTCTTTCACGTCGCTGTGGAGGAATTTTGACCCACTGTTCTTTGCAGAATAGTTTTAATTCAGCCATATTGTAGTTTTTTTTGGTATAAACGGCTTGTTTAAGGTCATGCCACAGCATCTGAATCGGATTTAGGTCCGGACTTTGACTAGGCCACTCCAAAACCTTCATTCGTTTTTTTTTTGCCATTCAGAGGCGGACATGCTGGTGTGTTTCGGATCATTGTCCTGCTGCATAACCCAAGTGCGCTTGAGCTTTAGGTCACAAACTGATGGACAGACATTGTACTTCAGGATTTTCTGGTAGAGAGCAGAATTCATGGTTCCATCAATTATGGCAAGTCGTCCAGGTCCTGAAGCTGCAAAGCAGCCCCAGACAATCACACTACCACCACCATGTTTGACTGTTGGTATGATGTTGTTTTTATGAAATGCTGGGTGGGTCAGCAGTGGCTTTCGCTGTGGAACTCTCCCATTGATGCCATTTTTGCCCAGTCTCTTTCTTATTGTTGAATCACGAACACTGACCTTAACTGAGGCAAGTGAGGCCTGCAGTTCCTTAGATGTTGTTCTGGGGTCTTTCATGACCTCCTGGATGAGTCGTCGATGCGCTCTTGGAGTAATTTGATATGCCAGCCACTCCTGGGAAGGTTCACCACTGTTCCAAGTCTTCTCCATATGTGGATAATGGCTCTCAACGTGGTTCACTGAAGTTCCAAAGCCTTATAAATGGCTTCGTAAACCCCTTCCAGACTGATACATATCAATTACTTTGTTTCTCATTTGTTTTTGAATTTTTTAAGATCGCGGCATGATGTGTTGCTTTTTAAGATCTTTTAGCCTACTTCACTTTGTCAGACAGGTTCTATTTAAGTGATTTTCTTGATTCAACAGGTCTAGTAGTAATCTGGCCTGGGTGTGGCTAGTGAAATTTAATTCAGCTTTCCAAAAAATGTTATTAATCACAAATCATTCATGATTTATCATGGGGGGGCAATTACTTTTTCACATAGGGCCAGGTAGGTTTGGATAGCTTTTTACCCTTAATAAATGAAATCATTTAAAAATTGCATTTTATATTTACTTGGGTTATCTTTGTCTAATATAAAAATGTGTTTAATGATGTGAAACATTTAAGCGTGAAAAATATAAGAAACCAAGAACGGGGCAAATACTTTTTCACCGCACTGTATATACAGAATCTTGATAGACTGGCTCCACTCCAGGATTACCACTGGGCCAGACTCAGGCCACAAAGTACATCAAACGCAAATGATGGCGGCATATTTATATACAGTCTATGGGACATCTCCCTTACAGTGCTGGGTTGCAGCTGCTATTGTATACAATTTCCGAAGAATATGTCTTATTTCAAGCATTGAGTTTCTTTTGTCTGTCCCAATTGGACATGTTAACATCAGCATCGATCTGACATTTATTAGGTTTTGACATGAGAGTTAGGTGTTTTGAACAGAATACTTCCAAGCTTACAGGGTTCAGCTCACATAGGCTGCTGATATGTGAATATGGGGTCATGGTATTGAGACAAAAATGATTGTAAATGAACGTGACTGCATTTTTTCATATTCACCAGAACTATTTGACAAATCCATCGGAAATAAATATGTACTTTGTTGTTTGTCAGTTACAAGTGAGCGATGACTTTGTTTTTTGCACACATTCAAACAGAGAAGGGACATTCCTGTGATATTATGCCCTTCTGCTTTCCATTTCCCCACAGCACACTGATGCATGCAACAATGCATCAGTTGCCTGCCCAACTAGATTAAAGGGAAGAACCGGGATCTTCCAAAAATAGCTCTTGTATCAAAACTCCCAGCAGCTGCTTCATGCTCCACCCAGGGATAATACTCTATTAATCTTTCAAAAATTTATTGACGGGATGTCGACATAAATTTGTCTGATGTACGTTGGAGTGAATGAAATATTAATTTTATATTCTCTGTCTGGTGTGTTGAGATGTAGGGGAAAGGTCTGTCCCCCTGGCAACAAAAATGCAGCGGTTGATACATTAACTAGCAGATAATCTTGATGGAATGCAGAAGAGTAGAAAACGTATTGATGGCAACTGCTCATATGCCATATGCAAGCACTGTAGATAGGAGACAAATGACAGGAAAGTGTCCTTGTTATTATTATCAAGACTAAATAATACAGCCATGCATTTAATTCATACAACAACATGTGGAACATGCTGAAAGGTTCTTGAGGACTGAGGTTCTTTCCCAGCAATTTCAGTGCGGCAGCATTTGCAAGCATTTTATGCCTCCGCATTAGCAACTGCCAGTGGCCTGATGCATTATGGTTTCAGATTGTCGGTTCGTGTCACCGTCCCATTGTTGTGAATGTCAGGCCTGGACTGAAATGAGGACTCAGATGCAGAGGATTACACGTACCAGCACACTTTATTGAATTCTGATCCTCTATGAAGAGTGACAAACAATCGGGCTATGAAAAAACTCATTTAATATATAAAACACTCACTAGAAAAAGAAAGAGGTATAAAACATAAATCGCTGCCGAAGGATGACAAACAAAAGGCTAGATCAAGAAATCAAAAGCGCTCCCGAACAGTGTTAATTTCGTTGACGAAAACGATGACGAAAAATATTCGTTAACGATCTTTTTCCATGACGAAGACGAGACGAAGACGTAACGAAAACGATTCTTTGAAAATAAAAACTATGACTAAATCTGTTTTAACTTTCGTTGACGAGACGAGACGAAAATGTTGGTGGTTGACTAAGTCACAATAATTTATTTAAACATCATCGTATCAGGCCGTCATGAAGTATCAGGAGCGGGCGAGTGAGTGTGTCTGTGTGTGTGTGTGTGTGCGCGCGCGCCCCAGATAGCGCACCGGTCCCGAGGCTCCGCCCCCGCCTGCTCACTCGCTCAGAGACACAAGATCTGAGCTCGTCCATGTGAAGATGCTTCTTAACAGTGGAAACAGTGAAAACACAGAGTTTCTCTGGTCTCAGCTGCTCAGAGATCAGCGCAGCAGCTTCTTGATCAGAGCAGAAGCTGCAGGTGGTTTGTACCGAGCTTCAGTTTCTGTGTCCGCCTCCAGTCTAACCTGCTCTCACTTTTTGTTTTCACAAAATATATATTTTTAAGCTATTAGGCTGCAGCTATATGTTTTTATTTATTTCAAAATAGGGTACTTCTTATTAAAATAGCCCTACAAAGTTCTGTGTTTAATTTATTTCAAAGTAGGCCTACACTTGCCTGTGTATTTTCTTCTCTTCATAAGTGTTCTGTGTTTTCCTTTGTTGTAACAGGTACAAATAGCAATAAAATGTTTTCTTTATTGTCGTTCTATAATTTCTTAAATGCAACAAACTATAGTTTAGTATAGTATAACTTTATATTAAACTTTATTAGCTTTGTTATCAAATATGTTTTGCGGCTCCAGACAAATTTTATTTGGGGGAAGAGGGGGCAAAATTACTCTTTTGAAAGTAAAGGTTGCCGACCCCTGCTATAGACCTATGCTGGTAGGGATATCTAATGGACAACCTAAGTACTGCAAGCTAGACTATTTTGCAGTTTTAGACACAACACAGTGTCCCTGGGCCTGAGAAGGGAAGAAACGGAGTTTAATGTGGCTACTAAATGTGACTAAAACTAGACTAAAATGTAATTCGTTTTCGTCGAATAAAACTAGACTAAAACTAAGAAGGATAAAAATGACTAAATGTGACTAAAACTAATATGCATTTTCGTCAAAAGACTAAGACTAAATCAAAAATAGCTGCCAAAATTAACACTGCTCCCGAAGTAGGAAAACCAAACTACTATGAAACGGTACAAAAGAAAAGGCTCACCTAAACAGGAGGCTCATCAAACTAACTAAAACTCTCTAAACATAAATCGCTCCAAAAGGGAGGAAGAAAAACAGATTACAAACAACACAAAATGAAGCTAAACTAGAAAACTTTAACAAACGAAAAATCACTCTCAAGGAGGAAACAGAAAACAACTTACGTGGTGTAGCAAAACTCATAGGCAGAAACGACAATGACTGTGGAAAAGGGCTTAGGTGCACGGACAAGTACAAAACACTTTGGCACAAGACAAAGGGGAGACGCAGACTAAAGCCTGAAACATGCTTCTGTGTTTTCACGGGCCCATAAGCGCAAGAGCCCTTCCGGGTCCCTTAAGGCCTCTGTATGCTTCTCCGAGTCCGTTGCGGAAGGACGGAGCGGACGGATACTTTTTGATTTATAGTTCTACGAGCCTTTTTGTTCCGAAAACAATTCACCGCCAGAACAGTAGTTGGCGCAACGGTAGTCGAGCTTAGAGAAGCCTACCTCATATAGAAGAAGTCCACGCTGGTTTATTTACGTCCTCCCGGCTCCTCACACACAGTGAACGATGACAACAGAAAAAAGGCTGTTGATGACGCGACCGTTTTGCTGAAATAAAGTGACACCCAGCGGGTCATAATGCTTATGTTATCATGTCTTAGCGCAGCGGTTCCCCGGTCTTGTTTCCAAACTGCGTTGCTAATTCAACAGCTGCAACAGCTTGAAGCTACACGGAGGCAGCTGTCTTCCCCCCAGCTTCCACACACAGTCAGCACGGACAGCCGATACTAGCTACTACCAAGTGTTTGCTTCTAACCTGACGGTGTTTGAGAAACAGTGTCATGACAGCCGTGGGATTAAAGTCAGCAGGTTTTTGCGCTGTTCCCACCGCAGTTAGCATGGTGGCTAGCCCGCTATCCCCGTTATCAAAGTTCGTTATAACCGTATGTGACCGTACACACATGCTGTAAGTGCTCTAACCAGCCACAGTCAGCCGGACAACGCCACTGGCTTAACACACTTGTCACATTAATCATAAAGTCGTAGTTGTGATTTAGGTTTATTGTGATTTAGGGAATGAAACAGGAAGTTAGAGGTCCGGAAATGACGTTGGGCAGAAATGATGTTTTTAGTGGACCAATCACAGCCAAGTGCTATCCGTGGGCTGTCCGCCATTTCGACATGTAGTTAGAAAAATGAGAGCTGCACGAAAAGCTCTGCGAGGAGCCGCGGAGAGGGCGTTCCACGTTGGAGAGGGCGGTCCTATCTGTCCGTGTTCGTCAAAACGGAGAAGCATACATTGGCCTTAATTCGGTCTTTAAGCACATGAGGGTGAAGGGAACAGGTGGGAACAATCCGGAATCAGTGACACATGAGGAAGGGCAAGTGACCTGAAACGAGAGGAGAGTTAGGATTTCAAAATAAAACAGGAAGTTACGAGACAGAAACCCCAAGACAAGACAACCCTCACCGCGGTGTGACAGTGACCACAATATTTAAAAAACGTTCAAATTTGGTACAAATGTTCTGTTGGACTCAAGGATGAACAAATCAGATTTTGATGGTCAAAGGTCAAGTACACACTGACCTTACAAAACACATTTTTTACACTGTGAATGCATTTTGGAAAGGACACATCAAAGGAATTCTTTTCAGAATTAGCACAAATATTCACTACGAGAAACAGAGTTAGGGTTAGGTCTTAAAAACATGCAGCGCATTGTCAACAAAGATAATAGCCATTGGTTGCATTTTGAGAATAGTGGAAATAAAATGACAAGGTGAGCCCCCTACCTGCGGAATGTAAAAGAGAGACATATTCACACTTTTATTTTCAGCAAACTGACGGCAATGTAACTGTGATTGGATGCAAGGTTACTCTGTGGTTTGATGCTTCCTATTTAAAATCGGTCGGCAAGTAAATAAATTATGCACATCAATTCACGCTGCGAGTACAAGGAAAATGCTGTTGAGTGTAATTATAGCAACAGATAGAGATGGGAATCAGAGGGTTGTTGGCGGTGTTCCATAAATCATATCTGTACATTTTACAGCTTTGCATGGGGGTCTAATAGCAAAACATGCTTCCACTTTATGGTACCACGCTCCAGTCTTGCAACCAGGATACTTAAAGCGTGTCGCCATGCAGGGGGAATATGTAAATAGTAGATTTATTGTTTTCCTTATTTTGTTTTACAAAGACTCCGGACAAAGTCATGGACTGCAGCAGAAACGTATATCAACAGACTTTCGGGCTTCGGAGAAGAAATATATATATCATTGACTGGAACAGATTGGAATTCAGATTCAGCAGATTCTGAGATATTACGAGTGGATTGAGGGGATTTTAATGATGAAGGACTAATCCCAAACCAATTCTTTATTCCTTAGCAGGGTCAGGCAAGTGTCAGGCTGAGTGGTTGAGGCAGCCTCACTGCAGCAAAAGAATGACAGTAGCAGAATAAGCAGCACTTACAGTGATATATGACTTTATTAATAGGTGACACGTGACAGGGGGAAAAGGTTGAAACCATCACCACTCTGGTAGCAACACCCAACCCCCTTGCGATCCCAATGTTTTAATTCCATTATGATGAAGGAATGAGTTAAGCAAGCTGTTTGGCAGGTCAAAAAAACACTAACAGAAATCAATACTGTTGTCTGCTACACAGCAGCCCAGTGACTAGAATAACAGTATAAGGACATAAGTGTTATTTACAAGAGCTAAATGAATATGTTTAAAACTTGAAATGACCAACAAAAAAAAAGAAACCAGCCAAGGAAATGTAGCAGCTTTGTTGTTTGTGTACCTTCTCAAATTGGATTGGATTTACATCTGAGATAAAAAAAAAATTCCTCCTCATGAATATTCTTGGTTAATATTCATTTTTGGTATATAAAATCAACATCTTTAACTTTTTCACCCTGCACAGCCTTGCACTGTGGGAGGTCTCCTTATTATCTTGTTTTAATATTTTCCATCTGGCTAATGAGGGCTTATTTTCATTGTGCCCAGAGGCGCACTTGTTTGTATTGTTGCTTTCCATCACTTGGTTAAATGTTAATTGAGTTTTTCATATAATTTGTGCTGAGTTAATGTCTCACTCAAAGGATTTCTCCCAAATTAGCTTTTAGGGTCTCTGCAGGTGTTGCAATTCCACTCGCAGTGCTAGGTCTTACGCATAATTGTTTGTTGTTAAACCATGTTTCTTCTCTTAATGAGCCGTCTGTTGTTGTTGGAACAGGAAATGGAATTGACCTACTGACTATCACAGAAGAGCTATGAGCTGTATTGTCTAAGGAAATGATCAGTTTCACCCCACAATGTAATCACTGCAATACAGGATCTGTGAAGCATCTGCGAAAACTACATTTGTATGATTCTATACATGCATCAATTTCTCGTTCTATTTAAGATAATCAATGGACTGCAACCTTTGAAACCCTGTCTGTCTCGTGGTATTACTCTCATTTATTTCAACAACAATACTAACCCCATCGAGATGAGTAAGCTGTGTGTCCCATGCAGCTAATGGATTGGACAAGTTTAGAAAACACTAACCTTAATGGATGAGCCTAAAGTTGACATATTATGCTAATATTCAGGTTCATAAATGTAATAATGGTTATTATTTGAAAAGGTTTACATGCTTTAATGTTAACAAAAAATGTCACTTTCCCTGTTGTGGTTGTTCAACTGCTTTCAGTGTGTGTTAGCCTCAGCTTTCGCTTTACCTAGCTTTGTTAGGTGGATAGTCAGACTAGCCACTCAGCATTATGCGAATATGGGGCATTGCTTTGGCACATGGTATCATGAGAACCCGCAAGTAGCCTGGCTAATGCTTTAGACATTTTGCTTAGAAACAACCTCATTAATTTGAGAATTCTTGCTCTAGGGTCAACAATCAATTTAGTCAGAGTCGGTGACATTGGTGCTAAGGTAAAGATGTGAATCAGCAAGCTTTCATCTGTACACAGCATTGGATTTGAAATGAGGGCTTTGGAGTTTGCAGTTTTTTAAAGCCATGCAATTATAAAAAAGAGATAAGTGAATGGAGAAGGATGACTGGTTTGATCTACAGCGGATAACAGGATGGTGTTGACTATATTAAATCTCTTATCTTATCTTGGATATGTGCTAATGAAAGGTTCCGTTATTATTTTATCCCTAGCTTTACTGGTTTATAAGAATGGCAATTTAATATCTACAGGACCTCATGATTAACATGTCTTTAATATGGATCTGTACAGGATGAAAGCGTATATACATGTATTATTTATAGAAGAAACCCATAAATTGCAATGGTACATTGGCAAAGTTAAACACTGAATAGTAATGTGATTGAAGCCTGTGTAAGAAAATAAAGTAGTAGAACTACGGTAGTGAAGTATATAGTAAAGCTAGTGAAGAGCCAGCGCTCGACAGCAGCAGTGATGAGCAGGGAGAGCAGTGTTGAGGCTGAAGAGCTGCTCTGAGCATTGCCCAAGTCCTGCTCAGGGCTATGAGCATGTGACTGAGGCAGTGTAGGTACTGCAGTGGCGGCAGCTGGTAATTACCACTGTATCAGAAACATGTCCACTTTGTTGTCCATTTCATTACCTACGCATGCGCTCCCAATATACTGTGGGTCAAGTATTATTATTATCCCCCTCACCCTTTTCTTTCTATATATCATCTCTGATAAGAGTTAACAAGCTGTGGATGAAGAATGCTGCAGTTATTAATGGTTTGGAAAAAAGAGTCAGAGCTGGTATCTGTGTCACACATACTTTCAGTTCCACAGCATATTGTATTCCATATAATACCATAAATTATTGATGTTTTCTAGTCGACCACATCACTCAATTCCATTAATGTGTGTGAGATAAAGCCTCCTGGCTTTGTAACAGTGCTTAATAGGTTAAAAACCTTATGTGGATATATTATTAAAGCCACCCGGCACCCTCCCTCCTTCTCTGTGTGTCTCTCTCTCTTTTTCTCTCTCTCTCTCTCTATCCCACTCCACTATGCATGGTCCACACACACCAGTGCGGCAAGCAACCTGCATTACTTTTTGCACTAATACACAGTGGAAAATTTTGTTCAAACAACAAGACCTCCCAAAGGAGCACCTGCTACCTGAAACTTAAGTAGGTTGTATAGACCCCAGCAAAGCCCCACAGCATGCAACAGTGGAGGAAACAGTGTAAATTACTAACGCATGAATAAAAACATACATTTGAATAAACATTCTTTCCCACGCACATGCACAACCACAAGCCCACACAAATGTCATTTTTTTTCAATATTCAGAGGTGCAAGAGCAACGATAAAGGTTTTATTCTGCTTCAAAAAGCTATTTAGCTCACTTGAGTCACTCTCAGTTGGAATGAAAGCAAATTTAGACTTTGTATGAAATTTGTGTTAAACATGGAGCCATTCAATCTGTGCTAAAGTTTCTACATTAACTTCTCTAGTCGCGTACAAATATTGTAAAATGTAATGCAACTGTCTCCCACATTGTTATGGCTGAGTCTCTCCAGCGGCGTCTCTGCGGCTGCGCTTTTCTCTTGTTGAAGGAGGCGGGGCTTAAGCCTCTGTTTTGATCAGGGGATAATGTTCGACCTCGTAACTGATTACTTAACAAAAAAAATCATAAATATGTAAACATGTAATGTGCTGTATTTAAAAAATATAGTGGATTAGAGGGTAATGATATGTGCTGATATATGTAGTGTAAAATACAGACACATAATAATGTAATTTGTGAAATTACAGTAATGAAGTCGTTCCATCCCACCACTGCTAACCATAAGGGTTAGTCATAGGATTCAATAAGTTTAAAGACTATAAAATAAAATTTGAATCCCAGAGTATAGGAGTTAGTATATGTATGTACAATCATCTTACACTTCAAACTTGGCCACAGACTTCCTTGACAAATGGAGTGCAAATTAAGCGGACAAATTTCCTGATGATATGAAAATATCAATCAAGATAATTTGTACATGCAAGGAGCTCTTACTGTGTACAGTCGTATGTGACATCCTCCTAAGCTGAAAGACTGTGAGCGAGTGTGGTGGGGTGGTGGAGTTGGTTTCCCCTGCTCATCATTTCTTACTACCTGGCATAAATCATCTTCATCCAATTATAACATAGGCCGTAGCCTAGATAACGTGGATTTACCACGGGACCACGGGAAAGATCATTCATACAGGAGTCTTTCACAGTGAGTAAGAGTAAGATTTAATTTAGGCTTCAACGGGGCATCTCCTTTTAATTAATGGGGCTCGGCTGAGATGCTGCAGCTTTTTAAAATGCTAAATGGTTTGTCGGATTTGATCTTGCTTGCTTAAAAGACCCTACACCCTTACTACACTACCAGCACTATACAGACACACACACACACACACACACACACACACACACACACACACACTTAGGGTTAAACTCACTCTTGGTGATTAATTTAGCCAGTGCTGATTAGTTGAAGTGAAGGTGTATGTGTGTGTGTGTGTGTGTGTGTGTGTGTGTGTGTGTGTGTGTGTGTGTGTGTGTGTGTGTTTTAGTGTGTGTGTGTTAGATGGAAGGAGGTGTTGAGTTGGTGGACTGATGCCTCATGTCATCAGCAATCTGGTGTTTGGCAATTGTTTTCAACAGGTCCGGTGATGTGGAGTTGTATTGTTCAGGGAATGGGAACTACACCACAACAGGATTTAGCCTCCAAATTTGTCCTGCATGAGGAAAGGCCAGGACGGACCCTCTTTTAGGGTAGTGTCAGATGGAGATCACAGAAATGGGTGGATGACGAGGGGTTTCAATGTGGGAGAATGTGGTGACAAAAAGGAAATGAGAATCAGCTGTAATTCACATGCTATTAAAGTCTGAAACAGTTTGACGTACAATGTCCTGTCTTTAGAATAGCACATGAAGCTGTTTAACACACATGTTTGCAGGGATTTCCTCTGGATAAACAACACACCTTTATAAATAATCAAGATGATAAGACTGAAGAAGTAATGATTCTCCATTAGTGCATCAGGTCATCATGAACTCCTAAATACCAGTTCTACAGCATGGCAAGTGAACCTGGTAGCGTTACTGCCAGGTCATCCTTTAAGATATTTGTAGCCTTTGGTTGTTAAATATGTATATCTTTTAGGAACAGATAAGCATAGCCAAAATTCCACAGTTTTTTCCACATGTACCCGGTAACTGGACCTTTTTTAATTGGTTCCAAATTGAACACTTTAGAGGTCCTTGAAGGTTTTGATACTCTGTTTGACAAAGCCAAGTTAGCAGTTTACTGCTTTTCCTGTCTTCATGCTTTGCTAACATAAGCTAACAAGGTGGATAGCTTCATATTGAGTGTACAGATGTTGGATTGATATCAAACATTTGTTACTGACCTTTCCGTTGACCTTGAATGCAACCTCATGCTTAAAGGCCTCATTCAACTATCACCATATCTACTGCTGCTTTTCATGATAACTTTAGATGGTCTTATTTAGACCTAACAAAGAATGGCAAAGGCAAAATTGTGGCTGCACTGCAGATAGCTTACCCTCAGTATAGTCCGCGATTCCCCTCCCTCCCCAGCATGCACCGTCAACCCCCCACCCCCCAACACTGCTCCCTGGGGCTACCATTTGTGAATTCATCTCTGCCCTCACAGCCCTGCTCAGCTGTCACATCACATTTCGCACGCGCAGACAGTCAACGATAACAGTGTTAGGGCTTTTTCTATTCCATACACCCAGTTTCTACCTCTTGCTACACCAACATGCGTTGTTACCCACAGTCTCTCACTTCTGTTACCCCAGCAGAGACTGCCTGTTAACCCACCAACCACCATGGATGTGCTTGGATGGCAAAAATGTTGCTCTCCCCTGCTTCTTTTTTCTCAGTTGTCTCCCTAAGATCTCTGCATGTTTCACTGGTCTCTTAAGAACGATGTCCTTAAAATCAATGCGAAAACATCACACACAGTTTTTTCTAACTTCGACTACTTTCACAGTAGTGCTGCTCAAAAAATAAGTACAAGGAGTATTGAATGAATCGTCTTAAAATAGCAAATCCATGTTATTCATTTCAAAATAAAGAGCTAAAACGCTACACAACCCACACAACATACACGTTTCACATGATGGAACATTTCTGGAGGTTAAAATGTCAAGGCCAGAGTTTTAGTTTGACATTTTCTGTTAAATAAGTATTAATTGTGTAAGTCTGTAAATGGCTACTGTCTCATTTTAAATGGATGTTATACAAGCCAATTACTTTCATATTCCATGAATTAGTTGTGGCCTCTTGTGAAATGTTCAAATTCATGTATCAGATTTAGAATTTTACACATCGGATTATATTTAGACAATAGAGATAAAAAAAATAAATAAATAAATAAAAAAAAATAAAGACAATAACAAACGCACAAACCTTGCTGTCTTGCTGGTGTCGCATCTTCGCATGATACGAAGAAATAATCGCTGTCGCACGTTGTTCCCCAGAATAAAAGTAAAAACATGTAACATTAATGGCTGATATAAGATCATTGGATTCTAATTCAACAAATAACCCTGGTGAAGATGGGACTAAAACTGTATATATATGTATGCTATATATGCATAAATCTATTGATATTCTTGGATATCTGTGTTTTTAATTCAGGTTCGGGATGGTCTTGGCTAGGCCAAAGAATGTGTTTTTGTGAGAGCTACAGTCAGAATGCAATGTAGAGAGGCAGAAGCATGGGATATGCTAGAGTGGAAACAGAGAGATAGTGAGAGTTTGACAGAAAACCAGAAAAAGCTAAACAAGAAGTGTCTGTTTAGTGTAGCTATTACTGAACAGGACAAGGTTATGAAAAGTATTTTTTATTTTGTATAACTACCGGTGTGATGCTGTGATACATCGAATAAGGTTCTAATCGTTTTATCTTTAGCGGTGGCAAAATAGAATTATGGCCAAAGATATACATGTACTATAATTATACAGATGACATGCTTCCCTGTATCAGCTCACTCAGAAATTCACCTTCACTGGAGACATGATCTGGCAATTAGTGTGACGTCAATCATTCTCAACAATGTTGTGAGAACTGTAGAACAGAAAAAAAGCTAAGTTTGTATACTCCAATTGAAGAATTTCTTTTGGCAGTAAATCCCCGATCACAGCACCATGGAGACAAAGACATGCTGCAGGCTGGAGTCTGTCAAATCAATAGCACTTCCGTGTGCATCTCTGCCAAAACACATCCACTGACTGCATGAAAGGCCTGTTGCTCACAGAACAAGAAAGTTTTGTGACGTAAGTTGTTGAACTAATGGAACTTAATATTAATAGTGCAGCAAAATATTACATTCATTTTAAAATGATTAATAGCAATTACATAACTGTCTTGTTTTATATCTGAGATGAAAATGGGAAAAACTAGAAGAAAAAGACAAACAACAATCAGGTACCCTCAGAAATTAAGACATGCTAGACTTTCCAGGAATAAACAGTGTGTGTGTTTCTCCAATTTAGAGAAGTCAAGCCCAAAATATTCTCTATCTATGTCACCACTAATTTTAATTGTATGAAGTGAAACATTTAACATGCTGGATGACAACCAAATCTACATGACAAGCAGCCTTCATAAGCCAGGTAGATTATGTTGGTTTGTATGAATGCATTATTTAAGGGATAGAGTCATGCAAAGCAGTGTTTGAAAAGTTGTCGTCATGAATAACTGCCAGAACATGGTGAACCACTGAACCGTTGCCTGTGTTGTGTCCTCCCTTGCGGATAACAATTTTAGCTGACAGTCCCTTCCCAGAACCCCTTTATCACCCATTCTCCTGGACATATTTTTGTGGCACGTCAAAGGAAGGCCTCTCTCCTTCAATCACAGGGATGCATCCTTCAAGATGCAGACACACAAGTTCGCAGGTGGCACGAAGGTACGTTGCTTCAATCAGCTGCCCCATTCAATGCAGCGATAAGGAAAAAGTTGAGCATGATTGAAAAATTAAAATAATAACATGGCGTCACTCGCCTTGAGTGAGTGACTGACGCACCTCGTTATTGAACTGTGGAAAGCTGACAAATAAAAAAGGAGATGAAAACAGAGTATGTCAGTTCTTCAATTTCATGCAAAACTACCTTCCATCATTGCAGTGTATCGCTATAATAAAGAGCTTTCGCGTTCTGAATAGTGATTACCACTCCTCTTTCAACCTGCCACATGGCTGCTCATCTGAAGCTTCTCCAAGGATTCTTCACACACATTGGTGCCTCACACCTGACCTCAATCCAGTCATATGAGGACACCTTGCTGTTTGCTTGCCTTCGTGTCTGTATGTTTGTTTGTTTGTTTGTTTTTGGCTAAAGCATCTGCTGAGCATGAACCTGAATTTGCACACAGGCCACTTAAATATATTTGACATTTTAAATGAAGGAGCAATGGAGCAGGTGTCTTTTATTTCACCTTTGTCTTTGTCTGTGCTGTCCTTATCGACTGGGACACCTGTTACGTGAGCAGCCCTCTGGGGTACTGCACCTCCGAGAGGAAGAGAGGAGAAGGAGAAAGAAAATGGTGCAAGAGGAATTAGGCCGACAAGGACACCTGTCAAACTAGCAGGCAGGTTGCCCAACATGGTCTTGCAGCTGTGAATGTGATCAATGTTGGGCTGACGTACACACACACACACACACACACACAACCATACCCCAATACCCAGAGCTACAGCTATCTCTGCTCCCTGATTAGCCTAACTCACTTATTTACGCGTCCACTTATGCCAGCAAGAAAAATGTCCTGCATCAGCTTTCTGCTGCTGGGCCGTGTTTGCCATTAAGCTTTTGATTGCATTATGGGACATAAGCATGATTGATGCAAGTGGGGAAATGGTGATGCTGCAGGGAAAGGACAGTGCACCCCCACAGATAAATCAGTCCATTTGTAGATGGATCATGGTGATCATTGCATACATGGCTTTTTCAAGGAAAGAGTGTTGATTACCAGACATGCAGTTGCAGGCTTCATATTAATAGATAGCAGGAACAGTATATCACAATGAAATGCATTTTGGTGCCATGTATGTGATGGGATGAGCGGAATAAGAGCAAATTTGCACAAGAGCATGGACTGTTTGAGAGAGATGTCAGGGCTCTGAAGGAAAGCATTAGAAAATCTGAATGTGATATTGTGAAGAAATACTTTGAAAATGAAAGACCACACACTTGAATAAAGATAAGAAAGAAATTCCATTGCTAAACAGCTAAATCAACTCTTAGGGAAGAGATGTGGTGTGTTTGAGGACTGCAGAACGTGGCAGACTATCCCTTTTTGGTGCATATATGAATGCCTTTACATGCCTGTTGGACTGAATTATGCAGCCTAATTTTTTATGGCCTACACTGATACAGAGTAAGGCGCAAATATGTATAGTATTTGGTTATTTTGAGGGGTGTTAAGGTGACAGTAATGAATTTAGCAAGCAGCACAGGCTGGAAATCAGATGAACTATGTCATTGCTTGCTCATTGCTTATTGCTTCAGGATAGCATTGGCCTATACACAAATAATCCGCTTTAATAATGCCTCCCAATAATCCCCTCGAAAATTCATTAATTCATAGCTTGATCAACTGAGTAAGGAGTAATTTAAAATTATAATATGGCATTTGCCCTTTACATTAGGCCCAGATGCTGAGTCACAACATTGTTCTACATCGTTACTGCCTGAGCTTATGCCTCAGGGAAGGGTCTTCAGATGATGACCATGACTGATGACATGGTTTTGCTGCTCTTGCCATTTGTATTTCTGTTTCTTAGACCTAACATAGGGATAACTTCCATTTCGCTTCGGATTAAATCAGATGTACGCCTGATGATCTGTTGTTCTTTCTTTCCCGTGATAGCTCTGTCGCAATCACTCATCGTTGCCATTTGTTTAATCCAGAGCTGCAGCTCTCTGTCGAGCTCCTGACTTTGTTCTTACAGCTTGGCATTAGACACACTGTCATCCTGTTTTTAGCAGACTCGGTTAAATCTGCTGCATTCCCCACTCGGAGATTGTGGCAAAAGACAATGCCACCAGGGTCTCCCAAACACAGCCAGAGACAAACGAGTTGCTTTTCAGCATTTTTTTCTTTCAAAGGCAAAAACATAAAGTCAAATAATTCTTAAATTGGCGAGCCGTATCTGCTGGCTTCTTGGCTGCTCAGCTCTGTCTCTGTCTTGTGTCTCTCTGAGTTTCTCCTTTTGAACATGAGGAGTATCAGCCAACAGCCCTCGGCTGCACTGATTATTCCTCTAGTACAGGTGGAGGTGCTCTCTGAGCCACCTTTCATGCCCACAGAGATAAATGACAAGCCGATGTTCTGCATCCAGACATGATTGAGTGGACGCTCTTTGGTGTAATGAACTGCATGTTAGTCAGTCTCAGTGAATCAGCACTGTAAAGAGAGCTGATCAGCAGGCCTAATGGAAAACACTGGTCCTGTAGGTGCCTGTGTAATGGGCTGGACCCACAAATACACACAAGGTTAAACACAACCACTGGACATAATACGTCAGAAGGGATCAAATCTGTGGATATTGTCCGTTCTCGCTCAAAAATATCTCTGTTGTATAATTCTACCGATTTCTATCACCACTACTGTTTGACGTCGTAAGACCATGAGAAAAACATGAGAACAAACCTATTAAAATAGCAGAGTTTTCCTGTGCAAAGGCTCAAGGGATCTAGTGTGCCCATTAATAATTCATGGTCAGACAATCAGAGAAAGACAGGTTGTCAGTTTCCAGATTTTCTTCTCCATAGTGTGAAATTGCAGGATACTCATTGCTGCAGTGGAGGGCAACTCCATACTTTATTTCGATTCTATTCTCAACCTCCTCAGTGTTTTCCTGACGGACAAGCCTACCAAACCATTCTCCAGTTCCCCTAGCCACAGCTAGTGGTAGACCAAGGTCATTAGTTACCGTCTGGACATTCTCCCCAAACGGCACCCATTGTGGGAAAACCACCCAATATTAGGCCATGCACCTATCATATTGTATTTCCTTAAAACTGATGATGGCTGGCACCTCAGTTGACAAGTGTATACTCCATCTCCCCCAAGCCGCAGTCCTGACAAGATCCTAAAAATCCTGGACACCTTGTCTCCAACACCCCTTCAGTCATCCCTCTGATGGATGGGGATGGATGAAGAGAGGCAGGGATCCAATGAAGGGAAATGCTATCCGGCAAAAGCTCTGGATAGCAGCTCCTTGTCCAACCCCCTATGATAATCATGAGGCTGGCAATAAGTAGAAAACAGGGATTTTTGTGAGAAAACAAATTTGAAACTCACAAAACTGAAATACGGTAAGCCCCTTGCTCTGGGTGTCACTTTTTTTAATCTTTTTGAAATCATAAGATTCAATTTGGCCTCTGTCAGGTATATGCTTTGGGTCAGCCATGTGAGACGTCCAATCCAGGTTTCTGCTCTTTTCACTTCAATTCCAAAATGGTTCACGTTGATTACTATGACCGTCTCATTTCCGGTGGCACTGCCAGTAAAGCGCCATTTAATAAATAATGACCTATAAGTGCATTTAACCTGTGAGCAGGGCTGTCATTTTCTCACTTGTGTGGGTGCTAAAAGGCCATTTTCCCTGGATGAATAGCCCAGATCGGTAGCCCAGTGGTCGGATTATGGTCTGACTGGCTTTTGGCTGAGCTAAATATAGACTATCTGTGGGGGAAACCACTGATCTTCTCCCCACTAAATGTAAAGCACAGAAATCCCATCAGAGAGATGCATGTAGTGTAACAGTCTGTGTCCCCACCAGCACAACTTGAGTGTCTACTCCAATTATAACTCACCGTCTGAAGTCTGCTGCCTTTCTTGGCGCCATAAGGTAACTGTCTCAATTACAGCCCTCATTCAGAAAGTTACGTCTAGATGTGATCACAATTGTCTCACAGGCAGAAAGGTAGAAGGTCAAATGAGGGAGTCATATTTTTGAGGAATACAGCTGCACTGTGGTGGTTTTTGTGGCGGAACTAGGCAAATGTAGCCTTTCCAAATCCTCAAGATACCTAGACTCTTATTGATGATTTCCTGGCACATGATTTGTAAAAAGAAAGTATGCTCTCTGAACCTGGGCCGGTAATCAAAGATTGCACAGCTATAGGATTCCAGCTGCCTCTGTGTGAAACTTAGCCAACATTTGAATTTATTTATGCAATAGCTTGCTCCCCCAACAGGCCTCGTGATACCCTGTCAGTATCATCTCATCTGCTGCCGCGTGACTTGTGCAGACTTACATTTTCACCTTGGGTCCCCACTCAGACATTCGTTGAATTATGCATGATCACCTCACCAGAGAGAAACACACACACACACACACACACTAAAGTTAAAATACATTATGTTGTAACTTGTAACACAATTGTATAGTGTGGGACTGAGTTCAAGTTTAAGATGACTGTGGAGCTACCTCACATACTTTGTCAAGGGAAGTGCTTCATATTTATAACACACACTAAATGGGGTACTTTTATCGCGTCATCATTATCTACAGTACAAATCAGTAAATCCCATCCAATGCACTGTCAAATATTATAGTGTATCCCATCCCCCTTGATAGCTTGGAGGAGACAGGTTTTGTAAACATTGTCCAAATTAAATACATCACTATAATATAAATATAATATTTGTACTAGTTTACTTTAATTAAATACGAAAAGGGTACAGCATAAACCCTTTTCAAACAGAAAAGAACCTATAAATTATATCATATCTCAATACATTTTATGCAAATTGTGAATTTTTTTCATTCTAGGAAACATTTTGTAATCAAGACTGGCTCAGAATAGAATAGAATAACACCCCCTATTTCAGACAAGGGAGAGAAATAAGCACGTTACCTTTCACCTGAATTTTTCATCCAGCTCCATATCATTCATCATATGAGCTAAATGTTGTGTATAAAGCAACATTGCCTCAAACAGTTGGCGGGGCTCCATAGTAAATGTGCATCTTGGCTGGCAACATAGAGTAAACAACAAAATGACTGGAGGGATAAGGGAATGGCAAATCCCTGTTAATCGGCTGCTGAGGAATGTGAACAGGGTTAATGCCAAGGTTGTAAAGATTAATATGGTTAAATGGTAAATGGTTTTGTATTTATATAGCGCTTTTCTAGTCTTGATGACCACTCAAAGTACTTTACAGTACAGTTTTCCATTCACCCATTCACACACATTCATACAGTGCATCTAATCACAGCACTTTGTTATTCTATGGGGGGCCATTCGGGGTTCAGCATCTTTCCCAAGGACACTTCAGCATGCAGATGGGTCAGACTGGGAATCAAACAGCTGACCTTCAGGTAGGAGGACGACCACTCTACCCCTCAGCCACAACAAAATAAATTGTGATTTACCACAGATTACTGATTATCTGATGAAAAACTAGTGTCATCCACCGAAAAGGTCAAATCGACCCAATAAACTCTCTTGTTTCATGCAATCTGGCTAAATAGAAAAAAACATTTTTTTTATCTGACAGAATGCTTTCTCTAATATACAATGTAGAAATTTCTGCACATGGACTATCATATAAGTGCCTTGCATAAGTATTCACCCCCCTTGGACTTTTTCCCATTATGTACTGTTACTAACTGGAATTCAAATAGACTTAAATAAACTTTTTCCCGTTTGATCAACAAAACATGCATAGTACTTTGGAGGTGCAAAATAAATTTTATTGTGACACAAACAATAATGAGAACAAAAAAGTTGACATCTGTTGGGTGCATAAGTATTCACCCCCCTGTGTCAATACTTGGTAGAACCCCCTTTCGCTGCAATTACAGCTGCAAGTCTTTTGGGGTATGTCTCTACCAGCTTTGCACATCTAGAGATGGAAAGGTTTGTCCATTCTTCTTGGCAAAAAAGATGAAGCTCAGTCAGATTAGATGGAGACCGTCTGTGAACCGCAATCTTCAAGTCTTGCCATAGATTCTCTATTGGATTGAGGTCTGGGCTTTGACTGGGCCATTTTAAGACATTAACATTCTTTAATCCAAACCATTCCTTTGTAGCTCTGGCTGTATGTTTAGGGTCATTGTCCTGCTGGAAGATGAACCTCCGCCCCAGTCTCAAGTCTTTTGCAGACTGCATCAGATTTTCTTCAAGGATTTCCCTGTATTTGGCTCCATCCATTATTCCCTCTATTCTGACCAGTTTCCCTGTACCTGCTGAAGAGAAGCATCCCCACAGCATGATGCTACCACCACCATGTTTCACTGTTGGGATGGTGTGCTCAGGGTGATGGGCAGTGTTGGGTTTTCGCCACACATAGCGTTTTGCATTGAGGCCAAAAAGTTCAATTTTGGTCTCATCTGACCAGAGCACCTTCTTCCACATGTTTGCTGTGTCTCCCACATGGCTTCTGGCAAACTCCAAACGGGATTTTTTATGGATCCCTTTCAACAATGGCTTTCTTCTTGCCACTCTTCCATAAAGGCCAGATTTGTGGAGTAGACGACTAATAGTTGTCCTGTGGACAGATTCTCCCACCTCAGCTGTGGATCTCTGCAACTCCTCCAGAGTAACCATGGGCCTCCTGGTTGCTTCTCTGATTAATTTTCTCCTTGTCCGACTCTTCAGTTTGGGTGGACGGCCTCCTCTTGGTAGGTTTGCGGTTGTGCCATATTCATTCCATTTTCTTATGATGGATTTTATGGTGCTCAGAGAGATGTTCAAAGCTCTGGATATTTTTTTATAACCTAACCCTGCTTCATATTTCTCCACAACTTTATCGCTGACCTGTTTGGTGAGCTCCTTGGTCTTCATGATGCTGTTTGTTCAGTAATGATCTCCAACAAACTCTGAGTCCGTCACAGAACAGGTGTATTTATACTGAGATTAAATTGCAGACAGGTGGACCCTATTTACTAATTATGTGACTTGCAAATGTGACTTGTGAATGCAATTGGTCGCACCAGATCTTTGTTAGGGGTTTCACAGTAAAGGGGGTGAATACATATGCACTCAACACTTTTCAGATTTTTATTTGTAAATAATTGTGAAATCCATGTAATATTTCCCCCCACTTCCAAATGATGCACTATTTTGTGTTGGTCCATTACATAAACTCACGATGAAATAAATTTTAATCTGTGGCTATACCATGACAAAATGTAGAAAAGTCCAAAGGGGGTGACTACTTATGCAAGGCACTGTACCTAATGCATTTTCCCTGCAAACACATTCAACTCAGTAATCACCTATTGAAAAGCATGTGTCTCATTATTGTTAATCTCACAACTGCAGTATAGTACAATTACCATGTACTGAAATTGAACAGGCTCACTCAGGATGAACTGCCCATGTGACAAATAGTGTATAACCAGAGCTATGTATAGTTTACACTAAGCTGAACAAGGACTTACCGTGAGTGTAAACAGAAGATTTCCTGCCTGTTCCTGACTTTAAGTTTGGTTTCTGTCATGCAAGGTGTAAACAGAGCTGAGTGTTACGTTGTGTGAAAGAAAACTGAGGCACGTACAGAAAGCTCAGGCCTCTCACCTCTGTCTTTTCTCAGCCTTTTCTTCTTTGTCATCTTCGGTGTGCGAGTTGCATCGCTGTATGAGTGTGACGAGGGAAAAGAAAAGGATACAGAGTAAAGACAAGAGGAGGTAGAGACACAGATATACTCGGTTGTCCTCAAATGCCTCTGAAAGTTACGGTGGCCCTGAGAACTCAACGAACAGCAACTTAAGAAAACACATGCAAGTTGACAAAGCACAAGCAAAGTAAGAAAACATCTTCATCAAATTCACAACACAAAACATTACAGAAACGCGCAGCAAATAGACAAACGCGCAGCAAATAGACAAACGCCCTGAAAATAGAGGAAAAACCACAACAGAAGTATTTCCAGAGGACAGCTAAAAGTGATGGACACTGCTGCCACAGGAGACACATAAACGTCCAATACATCATACAAATTCAAATTCAATACACAGGGTTCGGCCGCCCGTGGCTCTGGAGCCGAACGCGGCTCTTCAGCCCCTCTGCAGTGGCTGTACAGTGTTGTGCATATTTTTTGCGAACGCTGAATTTAACGAATCAGTTTTCATATTATTAACGTGAACGTAAGTGTGCGTGTATGTGACTGGCACTTAGACTGGCATTTAATTGAGTGCAGACCTCTGCCAAGGTCCAACAGTCCAATAATTTAAAAAAGCTGCACAAAAATTTCATACACTCATAGATACCAGGCCCTCACACATCAAGACACATCAAGACTCTCAAACAGTGCCTCTGGAAATGTTGGAAATAAAGTCCTGAGGTGACACTATTTTTAAGAATCAATTGTATTCAAAAGTTTATCTTTTAAATGCTATTTTGAAAATGGGTAAATTAAGCATTATGGCTACAGTATCAGCATCATTTGGATTGTATTTTTTATTTCAGTGTATGTTGTCTCAGTCTCTGTCCCTCTCGCTCTATCTATCTTACAAGCTCTTTGTGCCTGTCAGTTACTCTATTCCCACAATAACTCCGTGCCATCTGGCTATCTGATGTATTGATACATCCGGAGAGAGACGCATTAAATCGTAAGAGAAAATTTTGTTAACCCTCTCTCGCATGATAAACCATTTCCATTTCCAAGTTCCTTTGAAAACTATTTATGTTCTCTGCCTCCCAAACACCTATTAACCTTTTGTTTCACTCAATTGAATTTGCAAATGATTCTTTTGTGTAGACAAACCTGTAGATAAATTCCCCACCGGACTGAGGTAATTGTCTATCGATGGAGATATAGGAGGCTGAAGTGGCAGCTCATGTGACACTTTGAAAGAGTATGTGTGTGTGTGTGCGTGTGTGCGTGTGTGTGTGTGTGTGTGTGTGTGTGTGTGTGTGTGTGTGTGTGTGTGTGTGTGTGTGTGTGTGTGTGTGTGTGTGTGTGTGTGTGTGTGTGTGTGTGTGTGTGTGTGTGTGTGTGTGTGTTAATAAATGCTTTATAGACACAACCACTCTCACAATCCCTCATACTCTAAGGACTGCTGCTCCAGGAGAAAGAGAGTCAGGCAGGCCAGCAGAGAGGTGACAGCATCCAAGCCAAGGTGACCCTCTTAAATCTATTAGCTGGTCGTAAGAGTGTGCTCGCCTCGGAAATACGATGGACTCCAGAGGCAACAACAGCACACCCACTGAATGTGGTTTATTTCTGGCATGACGACATGAGCATCCAGCTTTGAATGAAGCCTTTTGTATTCTGATGATGTTTCTGTGCTTCGAGGCCCAAACTGCTGTGCTGCTTTATTCCTAAACCTAAACTGATACACAGGGTATGGCAAAATCTGTAAATGTGTAAATTAGCAGTTAGGTTAAAAGATATATCTATAACACTCTGTTGGGTAAAAATGTTTACGGTAATAATTCTAAATCCTTAAACAAATGATAACACATGGTAGTGAGTTAGCTTCAGAGGTGGTTGTACGTGGAGTTTGTTGATTTTCCATTTCTACTTTTTGTGCAAAGCTAATCATCTGCTAGCTGTATCATGTCCTTACCAAACAGATTTGATCATGGTATTGATCTGATCATTGTTTTAAAAAATGTTTATATTTCAAAGCATCTGAATTGATAAATACATTTAATTATTTTTGCAGCATTTCAAATGGATCCTGTCAACTTAGGAGTCAGGTCTTATAACAGCAAGATATTTACAAATGAGCCAACATCTCTTAAAGAAAGATACCACAAGCCATTCGCTGTGTCCAAATCTCTGTAAGTGAATATGTGGATTAAAGTGCTGTGATATTAATGTGCTGCCAGAGCCTCCCAGCCAAGCTCCTCTCTTAACACAGTCATTAAGACATATATTTACCTTCCTTAGATGTAATTAAAGTGCTCATCCACTGGGACGCTCAGACAAGCCTGCATCCTCTGATATGAAGCTAATTGAGACCACCTTCTTGTATTTAAAAGGTCACAGGGTGCTCCTTCCCTCTCCTGCTCCTGCCGCGCAGCTCCAGAGGATCATTCTATGGGTATATCTGTAATACCGTGTTGACGGATCGATGGGAATATATTCAATGAACCATAACACCTCTGGGTCCGGTTTTATGACGTGGTTGTCCTTAGGTCGTCGTTCAGGGACGACTTAAATGCTGGCGCTTTTCTTTTGTCTGAGTTCATCTATTTTTCCGCAATTTAAAGCTAGCTCCTCTGTAATTTCCTCTCCCTCGCACCCCCCATCGGCAAAAGCGCTAGCACCTTCCTTCATTTACTTTGCGCAGACTAATTACAATAACTACACCTGCAGGATCCATTTTTTGGGCTTGACACATTGGGTATTAGAGAGCAGCGATTAACTGCTGTGATTTGCTGTTCCCTTCCCGGCAGTCAGAAGACAGCAGGAGAGTTTGCTTTCTCTGCCCAATGTGAATATTTTATTTGTATTAAACTAAAGGCATTAAATTCTCTAAATTTCTAAGTTATTTCTCCTCAAAGCTGCTGTAATATAAAAAAATAATAATGAGTCATGGTGTTCCGATACCCTTTTTTCATTCCTGATGTCAATTCCGCTACCTGTTCTGTGGGTATCCTCCAATTGCTAGAACCAATCTCATAACAATTCCTTTAAAAAAACGTACTTATACACCAAAAAAAACAAACATGTACAAGATATTCTAACGGCTGTATAACCCTGTAAGGAAGTGATGATTGCAATCGTACGAGCCCTTTGAAAAAACAAATACGTTCAGTACAAAGAGAATGAATGGCATATAACTCATTTTATTATGTAGATTGACAGTCACAAGTGAAAAACAATATTATACAATAAGTACGGAATACACAACTATTATTTTCCTTAAATAGCTGTTTAGCTAAACTTTAAGTATGAATATTGCCAAATGCTGACATTTTAGCAAGCCTAGGCTAACCCAAAATTTTTCGGGAAAAGAGTATTTCAAAAGTTTCTTAGGCATTTCCGATGCCAGTTTCGGTACCGGAAAATCTCTAGATGGGAGATGACACAAAATAAAAGAAAAAAGATAGAATTTGTGTTTTGACTTAATAAACAATATAATCAATTGACAGTTTATAAACTTAAATGTGATGTTAAGTATGTCCCTAATGACATAGGCTAATGGGCAAATTATTGTCTTTTGTAATTGTAATTACTAAGCAAACAGTACTCATGCTGAGAGATGAGCATGAAGAGCATATAGACTAAATGTGTCCCTAAGCTTGTTAGTCCACCTTCTAACACAAAATAATTACAACAAATTATTTCGTATTTCTACACTGGAATGGATGCAATAGGTCCCAGTGAGTGACACCTGCCAACAGCAGAGGCTTCTCTCTGTATTTGGTGTGGCGGTGGACTAGTGGTTGTAAAGATGGACATCAGACTGGAAGGCCACTGGTACAAGGCCACGGACTGACAAAAAATGCCTGGATATGGACCAGACCTGGATCCGTTCAAATCCAAGAGGACTCTCCCCATGCCACTGTCTAAGTGCCCTTGAGCAAGGCACCTTTATCCCCACATCTGCTCCACGGGCACTGCCCACTGCTTTGTGTGTTTGATGTGTGTCTTGTGTCCTGCTGTGTTCACACGGATGGGTCAAAAGAGGACAAATTTCTGTGTCTGTGCATTTGTGTGGGACCAATAAAGTAATCTTGAATAATTTCCATTAAGGTTCATTCTTCAGGGCAATGGACCCCCCTTCGTTTGTCCTTTTAAAATCAAGGGGGTATAAAGAAAAATATCAATGCTGCTTTGCTGTGATGCCTTGAAGAAGGGTAGCCTCCAGAGGAGGGGCCAGTGAGGATATCAAGGGGAAATCAATAGATAGTAAGTAACAATACAGATAAAAAAGTCAGTAAAAAAAGTATAAAAGAAGATGATTTCTACTGCAATCTTTTGTTGAAAGCATGTCCTATTGGTTTATCGAGAAGGACAATGTTGAGCCGCCAAAAGAAAAGAGGAATATCTACAAGATGAAAACAATGAAGGTCATCACTTCTAGAGTGAAGAGAGGAGACGTGAAGAGGTTTGCTACACATACTCAACCTCATGGCACTGTGAGATGGAGCAGTCCCAGTCAAAGCTCGATGGTGAAGTGAAATCAGCCTTATTCTTCCTCCCATCCTCTACTCTGGAGGAGAATATTGTATGTTTATATAGGTGGGAATTCAATGTATGCTGTACAGAAAAAGTTTATAACAAATAGCTTTTCAATAATTGATTTATTTCTCTGCAGCAGGGTCTCCTGATCGAAGATGTGCTGACTCACTGGAACCTATCTGAATACTAGATTTCAAAGTTAGTGCTGACATGACATTTTTCTCTGCATACTAGTGGCTTGAAACCGGAGCTTGAATGAATTGGGTTAGTCACTCATCAAGAGGTATGAAGTTGGGGAGTTCTACTTTCCATCCAAAACCCTTACATTTTCCAGTGCCCAAGGACATCAGCTGCTCGCTTACAATCTCCATCTGTCCAGTCCCATCTGTGCAGACACGTGGAATTGCTGTCTTCTTGCTCACAGGTGAACTTGACCAGTGATCAAGGTGAGCAACCACCTGCACCAGCATGTGTGACAGTTGGGCTGAGTAGATTTTCACAGAAAGTGTTTCTCCTGAATGAGAATGGATTTAGTGAACCTCTGAAACTATATTGTTTCCTTCACCGAGGAGGTTATTTTTTCACCTCAGCCCCTTTGTTTGGTGGGTGGTTGATATGTTTGTTTGATTACACAAAAACTACAGAACGGACTTCAATGAATCTTGGTAAAGTATGGAACATGGGCAAAGAAATAACCCATTTTTGCGTAGATCAGGATTAAAGAATGGATCCAGATTTGTTATTTTTGCACTTTCTTTAACCTTGGTTTATTCTACCCATATGCTGCGTACTATCTTTGTAAGAGTGAGTTATATATTGATAAATTGGTAATTAGAATAAGCTAAGTAGGTGGTTTATGATCCCTCTGGCAAATTCCTCCACCTCACTGAATTCGTGAACAGAAAATCTCACGGTTATCAGGTAAACACACCTAGACGTCACATGGGGTTATATGGTTTCATTACACATGTGCACAAACACTTTGCAGCAAACTATCCTAAACCAACAAACAAACAACTTTGTATAATGCCATACTATAAAAGATACCTACTCATACTTCAACAAGCTAACGTAAACTTTGCTATTAGTTCAGGACGGCTGAATTTTCTTTACATGTTAAACAAATTACAAAAAACAAATAGTCAGATTCAGTACTCACACTTTTACTCTCGTCCATCATGTAGGTCCGTTTTCATCCAATCCTCAAGATGGCGCAGTCATGAAAAAGAGAGAGGCGGTCCGGAAACTGCTAATGCTTTTGACTGTATCACCCTGCAGCATGTCCTCCCTCCCCAGTCCCCTGCTGACCTGCACTTACGTTACATCTTGACAATAAAAACCATCACTAATCTGAAGCTATTAGGAAACGTAGGTACAGTACTTGAAGTTTATTTTTTGTTTGTTTGATTTGCTCTAAAGTTTAGGAGACACGAATTCAAACACATAAAAAAAAAGTGTAGTTCACTGTAGTGATGTAGTTCAGAAACAACATGTAACGTAACGTGGGAGGAACCGCAAGACATCAGGGTTAAAGTGACGGGAATGATCCGGATATATAGCATAATATATATATATAGTATATTACTATTGTAATTTCTACGTAGAATATAATTAAATTGGACATAATGATGGTCATTACTCTGTAAAAATGTCTTGAGAAGACAAAGTGCTGTTGGGCTTCTTTTTTGGTCTAATGTGAGCAACGTGTCAACCTGGGTACAGTTCATCCAGTATTCTTCCTAAAGTCATAGTTTCACTGAGTAAGCGTTATGACCTTTTTATATTTGAGCTGACTAATCCAGCCGTGATGCTTTGTTGCTCAGTATTTTTTCAATCCAGTGGGCACGGCTGAAACAAGACAAGGCTGTGCAGGAAGAAACCATCTGGCCTTTGACTTTGTGCAATGATAAATTATTGAAAACATCCCAAACAGAGCATTGTCTTAGTCCTAAATTCCTGACTCGTGTCCCATTAAACTGACACACAGCTGCAAAGCAGTCAGACCCTTTCAAACTTTTTTTCTACATCCATGTTCATCCAATAACGATCAGCTTAGGGCTTAATTTGTGGAGGGAATCATGACATTTCTGTCAGTCTAAATGTCTTCTGTTGCCCAAAGTGCTTTGGATCCCGAGATCAAAGAATATGCATTCATGTCCATGTGCATTACTTTATAAATTCTGAGAAAAAAATATCCCTGTTTGCTCCCTATTCTGTTTTTAGCTTTTAAGCTCTCAAGTGTGAATAGATCTCTGCTCCTTTGTTGTCACTTCCACTCCACTCTGAGCTGTAATTGTGCCTGTTAGACAGAGAAAGTCTTAAGAAGTTCAACAAAGTTGCTCTCATGAGGTAAAAATGAGTGACTCAATTACAGTAGGGGAGAGCGGGGTAATGTGAGACATCGGGTAATGTGAGACACCCCCTGTATCTAGGCAACGGAACACATTTGTGGTCATGAGATCATTATGTTTTCAAGCCCCTCCCATTCCCCCCTTGCCATGAAGGAGAAGTTGGTGCTGATGCTGTGGTAAGTATGTTTTATAACCCTAACCCTAACCCTGTTTTTGCATGTAAAAGTACATTTTCTTGCTTTGAACCTAATCAACTGTTGTGTCAAAACAAATTGATTCAGGTAGAAAAACTTATATCATACATGTTGATGAACTTCCAACATATAAAACCATGTGATTGATACTAGCTGAAGATTTGCCTGAATTGTTAAGAGATGTCGTTTTTTCTAAAATGGTGGCTGTGGGGTAAAGTGGGACAAATGCTGTGGGGTAAAATGAGACATGAAGCACAAGTTAAGTTTAGTCTTAAACATATTGTAGTGTAATATTACATCACATATGTTTTATTTTTGATGTCATAAACATTGTAGAAAAGCCATCATATCAAGAAACTACACCAGGAAGTCAACCTGGTGCCAAACACCCCTCGCAGTGATGGAGAGTACAGCCGATGAGGTCATGCAAGGAAAGAAGTCCTTAAGAAAAGCTGGAAGGGATAGAAATATTGACAAGACAAACCTCAAAAGATTCATAAAGAAAAAAGAGAAAGGGGAAGTAAAATCAGTAGCCTGGGGTGCAGTAGCTGAGGTAAAGAGAATATTCACAGATGAGATGGAGGAGGAGCTTGCCAAACAATTGAAACAACTAGCTGACCAGTTCCATGGCCTTGCTCCAGTTAAATGCTGTGAACTGGCATTTGAATGCGCAGAGAAAAACAATATCCCTGTCCCTGCCAATTGGACAGAGAAACAATGTGCAGGTAAGCTAGGGTGTGCAAGAGATCACATGAATCATAATAATCATAAATGTGCTTGATTGACCAATCCCCATGATTCTCTGACTAGTCCGATATTAGTTTTGGAATGTGTGGTTGTCAATCTAGCTGTCAGGATTTTAACTATTACAACATGTGTTGTTATGGTAGTTTTAAAGTGGAAAAAGTAAGTGGATCACTTTACCCCTTTGATTTTTCTGGTCTGTCTCACTTTACCCCTAAGCTGAGGTAAAGTGAGACACAAGACCACTCTTTTTAAAACAATCATATTTTAACTGCCCTTTGTCCTGAAGACATTCTGATCATTTCCATTGCTAGGAAACATCCTGAATTAATGGGAAATGTGTACATTTTACTGATATATCAGTTTAGCTCGCCTAGAGGGGAGCAAATGTAAAAAATGTCTCACATTACCCCGCTCTCCCCTACATGTGCTGTGGATTAAAGAGGGGAACATGGCCCGTGGAGTCTTCACTGAGAGCAATAATCATATGTATATTATGAACGACATTCAACAAGAGCTAACAAAGACTGCCCCTGAAAGAAAATTACTTGAAACATGTTATCCTATATTTTTACATTGTCCTCAAGGGTTCGGTAAATCATCTTTGGATCACTTGAACATATGTGATAAAAACTACCTAAAATGACAGAAACCATTTTTGGGGTCAGTGATGTTGGCCATCTGAATTAACAGTCTATGGCCTATACATGCTTTTTGGTTTAATATTAAGTGCTTATAAAATCAACTTCACCCTTGACGCTGTAATGGTTTACAGACAGTTACAGTAGCAGACAGTTAAATTCATCAAAAAATACAAAATTGCCACATCAGAAAGTGGCACATGATCTAACATGCATTACATTCACAGCAGCAGATTGGAAATGCTCATGGGGCAGATTAAGAAACGTTTATAAATTCAGTTGTAAGTGAGTAGCCTACTGCTAACAGAGGCACACTCCCAATGGTGATAATCCTGATATGTGAGGGCAGCCTCATAAGATAAGACATTTTCAAATTCCAAAGTTTACAGTGAACACCTGTGTTATAGATTTTTTTTAGATTACAGCATCAGTGCAAGAATTGCTGGTGATGTGCAGAGCTCACAGAGCATCATGTTGGTGGGTCTTCAGATGATCAGGGGGAGGTTGTTTCAGCTGCAGCTTGCTCTCTGGAGGAATCATGATTGGACTCATTGATGTACTGTTTTGAACTGGGTGCAACCATCTTTGCGATGCATCATTGTCTTGATCAATATCATCACTTATGTCCAAGAGTCTGTAATGGAACATTTTATTACATTTCACAGCAAAGACAATTATCAATTCTGGTTCATACAATTCTATCTAGCTGCGGCTAGGGACCAGAGCACCCTGTCACTTAGTCAGACTTGGGTCAATGGCACAGAACAATGGAATCACATTTGATTTATACTAAATAAGCCCCTCCTTTCACAGAGGTAGAATGTTTATCCAATCAGCTCTCTGCGTGTTGTCTTCAGGCTTAGATTTGGTCACCTCCAATCTGAATGAGGACCCCTTCGAAGTCTCACTACACATTACATCAGGCATCTGCTTAGACTCCAAGTTTCTCTTAGACCCCCATCTCTGCTGGATGACCCATAAAAGACTCTAGGTGTGAATACCTTTTGTCTCAACAGAGGCACAGACGAATCTCTAACGAATACACATCTGAGTCTGCCAAGCTGACCCCACATGTTTTCAGTCAGTAACACATCAGAATAATATTTCCATCTATAACTGTCATTCCTTCATTCAACTTAACTAAATATAAAATCTGCCATCACAAGTCCCAGCCCCCACTGCCACAGGGAGCTGTTTACTTGCAGCATCCGCTGCACTTCCTTACGCCCCCGGAAACACCTGTCAAGTCTGAAAGGGGAAGAAGGGTTTTTGAGATTTACGTACCTATACAGTCAGAGAGACAGAGATTCCTTACATTGAAGTATTATGTACCCTACTATATATATAATAGTCTTACAGTTAAGAACTCTATTTGTCATCGCGAGAGCCTTAAGCGATCATTTAACTCTACACTCATGATTGTACTATAATAAAATTAAAGCAGTGCTTCAAAGATGTATGTAGGTCCACACTCGAACAATAATCAGATAACCAGGTTTGCCTCTGACTCTTGAAAGCGGAATGTGTTTGTCAGGAAGTGAAGTTTTAAGCCCCGCAGAGGACCAGACTGGAGCCTCTTGGCAGCTCTGCAAAAGGGAGCTTTATTTTTAGCAGTTGAACAACAGGAAGGAGAAAGGAGGCCAATTCTACCTGGCAAGATATGTAGGAATGATGACATCGGCTCAGTGGAGTGTAAACGGAGCAGGATGAGGTTGGTACAGTTTGATAGGTTGAACACCATTGGAGGGGAGAGGGGACAAAAAGTGAGGCAAAGGGAGAAAATAGACAGTGGAGCAGTGACGGGGGTTCCACAGCTTTGGAGGCAGGGTCAACAAGTTTCTGTGATGATCAGCCACTGAGAGGACTCGTAGGATTGTCAGCATTAATAAAGAAAGCAGCGATCAAGAAGTGCAGCTATAGTTCATGCAAACACTGGCTTAGTCAAAGCCATATAAAGCTATTTATAGATATTTAAAAAGCAAACACAATTGTCTCTGTAAACACTTGGGATATAAGCTATGACAAATATTACCAGGGACCAAGGAGTAAAAGAGCAAACTGTTTCAGTGCTGGATAATAATATTAGCATATTTTCAGTTTCTTATCATCCTTGATTTTATCATCAAAATATGACCTTTACTGCCCTTTACTTGGCATTCACAGAACATTTCACAGAGAACAATTACATCTGGATATTCATTTTCAGGAAGAAAACAATACAATATAGTCACTAGGCGACTTCTAGGGGGATGCTATCCCCTCAAAACCAACATGACCAAAAACCATTCACTTTAATGACGTGCCAATTCTGCCATCATCCTAGAGTGATGCATGTGCACATACAGAATATGTGTTGGCTTGAGAATCGTTTATGATGGCGGAGTGGCATTAGAAAGAACAAGAGGACAGTGCTCCTCGCCTCGTTCTCTCTCCCAAACACACTGAGCGTCTGTTACAGTCAGATTGACCATCAGCCGCACCTCTGCAGGCAGGATTCAGCCTAAACCTTGTAGATACCACTTCTGACAACCCCAATTATGTAACAACAACACAGTTCTATACTGTCCCACTCACCCCCAACTCCGACTGGTCAATTCAAAAGTTAATCATCTGGAGAAACCCTTCCAAATAATACTCATACCTTCATAATCGGTGCTCATCCCCTCTGGTAGAAATTTAAAAAAAATCACCTATTTAATACAGTAGTATACAGTTTGGTATAATCAAATCCTTCAACATCACAAATTAGGAAAGCCTTACACCTTCTCATCATGTAGGGCAAATTTTTGGTGTCCCAAATGGATGGGTCCAACAAACTGAAAACTCAGTTGTATTTCCATTATGGTGCTATTGAACTATGACAACAGAAGCAATAAAGGAACTTGCTGAACTTTAACATTTCATATACTCAAGGAACCTGAATGTTTCACCAGCAATTATAGCTAACGTTTTAGTAAATGTGAATTTGAATAAATAAATACCAACTTAAATATTTTTTGTTATAGTATCAGCCTTTATATGTTTTCATTATGCAACATCAACATCTGTCTTTTGGTATAAGATCTCTGTACATACATGAGTGTGTACTGTAACAGAAACCAGTGAATTCACTGCTCATATCTCATGACATGCTGCAGATGCATGTGCCCGCTGGGTTTTGTCGAGGCAGGCTTTTGTAGCTTTGTTGTTATAGTTTTGTTGTTTTGACCATCGGTGTATTGGTGCGTGAGTAGACTTGAACTGCCAGCCACTGCGTCATATTCAGCTGCATGGAAAATACAGTGAACGCTACCAGGAAACTGTTTACACAATTCTTTCCATCTGCCATCCAAGCTATGACAACATTGTGGTTGGAACAGAGGGCATCCAGGCTTTCAATTGGTTTGAGGTTTGTCAGAGTGAGAGTGGAAAAATTTGCTTTGACATTCAACAGTCCTCAATGAGTAGTTAAAAACACAGTTCACTGTGCATGCCCTCGACCCTAAATGATCCCAGAAGACAAGTATCATCTCAGCCTACATTTCAGCTTGTTGTGCTCCAGGTATACCACCTGTCCCCGGAAAACAACCTCAGCCATAACCACCACCATCCGCCCACCTCCTTGAAGTTCTGCCAGCACTTTAAATGCAAATAACATATCAGGACAAACTATCCAGCTGCCTGTTTAGGAGGCATTTTTCTTAGATGGAGATTAGTGAATAATTTAAGGGCAAATCCAATCTGCTAGTCACAGGGGTGGCATGCGTGTGTGTTAACTTGGCCTACAAGGCAGTGCTGCAGGGGAAGGCCTTCTCTTCTTTTCATTACAGAGGGCACATTGGGAAATGGATCAGGCTCTGCATTCATTAGTGTGCACACAGAGGCATGCTTACGGCACACAGACCTCCAATTCCTAACCTGTTAGGATTCTCTCACACAGAAGTATTTATCAACAAGGGTGTAATGAATGTTCCCCTCATAAACACCTTTTGATTTCAGCTTTCTCTGCATATGACCACCATTAGCAGGTAAATGGTATTAGGTGCAATTAAAAGAAATGATGGATAGGTAATCACTTGGTGCAATAACCTCTATACCCGTGTCTAAAATATGCATAGGGAGAAGAAGACGTTGGCACAGGACCAGGTTCAGCCTCTAATTAAGGACGAACGCCCCCAGTAATTCCCATGTCACGGAAACAGCTTGATGTTAAAACGTCAGGGGATGAAAGGTCAAGCCAACAAATCAAGATACTGTACTGACATGTTGGCTGAGACTATTACAAAAGACCCTGTAGCAGACTTTTCAGACTTTCCAATTACAATTCTTTGTGCGCCTTTAAAAGTTTTAAGAATTCTTTTCATCTTTTATGGAGATCACTTGAATAATAGCCTGATGAATCAGAGCGCACAATGAGCTAATTAACAAACATATGATATCCCACAATTCATCAGCCCCCTTGTGTGATTTTCTTTTTTCTAAATGTTATCAATAAATAATGCTGGCATCATGCAAGAGAGTGTGACTGAAATGTAAATGAGATTGGGTTTCTGACTCACATGTTCCGCTGTTGGTTAGTTCTGAGTTTAATTTGGGTCACGACTCGCAAGGTGTTATTTTTAAACATCAGCCTCTTTAGCCAGTGTCTGAGCCACAATAACTTCAAGCACGCATGATTTGCATTTTTAAAAGGACAGCTTGGAGATCTGGTCTACTTTGTTGATTCTGTTCCTTCACTGCAGGGGTCTGGGACCTGTTTCCTATCAAGAGGCCTTTTTCATTTTTATAACATCCATCACAAACCATACTGAATTATTGAACACACATAATATACTTTGGTGCTTGATTTTGTGTCTTGGCTTTTGTGTCTCATTTGTGATATTGTCATTTTTACTAGTGTTTGTGAGTTTAACCTTCACCATTGTAATAGTGTATTTTTTATTGTTGCAAATCCTTTCATATACGTGAAATGTACCATACAAACAAACTTGATTTACTTTACAAAATAATTATATGATCTTTTGAGAGATTTGTGTGAACAATGGCTGGCAATGCACCAGATAGTAGAACTGCTAGTAAAATAGGGTTGATCCAGGATTCTGATATAAGGATATGACATTTTGAAGCTTAAACACACTTCAAAACCCAAATAATGACCAGTATACTAGTGCAACTAGTGTAAATACAGTCTTTATTTATATTTTATTTTCATTTTTTATTTACAATAACTTTGCTTTTACAAAATGCAAGAAAAGTCAAACCATTATCATATCACCCATCATCATTTTAGCCTTTTGCCAAATTGTGCCAAATTCGAAATGCCAAATTCGAAGTTAGAAACACAATGTCTGTATTTGTGTTCATATCAGAGGGCAGGTTTATGTATTTATTACAAGTTAACATGTTTCCACACAAACAGAGAACTAATTAAATTTTTCTCCCCCTAAAATATCTGATAATTCCTCTACAAAGACAGAACCGAAGCCTTTTAAATCCCGAATGGTCTTGTCATAATCCAGTAAATTCAGGAGCCTAATTGGATCTGCGAAAGGCCCAGAATAGTAGCAGAATATTAACTACCAAGTCTGTCAAATTCTGTAATGGAAAAGGGGTCAAGTGGAAAAGCCATCAATGACACACGCCTACTGTGGCCAGGGAAGTCATTTTTCACATATCATTTACCCCCATGCCAAAATGTGGTCAGTCACCAGAGCCAAACGTTAATGGCGGAGTTAAACCCTGGAACAAATATGAGAAGTAAGCCTTTCAACATCCAAATATAGACACTGAGAATTGTCTAATTACAGCCCGTCTGTGAGACCCAGTGCCATGCGAGCATCCCAGTTTGCCACTTTCATTTCAATATGCTGAGTTAAGATGTTCAGACACAATCTCAATCAAAATGAGAAAAACTATCTTTGAGAAAAAAATGTATTTGATGTGTACTTTAAATTCTGTATGGTAAGGAGGAGGGGGATGGATTTGATTTGGCTTCAGTTTAGGGGAGCAGTCATGTCGTCCATCTTTATTTAAAGTATATAAACTAGACAAATGGTGGAATCTAGCCCTAATAGTTTGCCTTATTACTGAGACACACTTGCAAGTGATGAAAAAGTCCAATCTTGAGCAACATTACACCACTTACTTTAACTGGATGAGTTATACAGACAAATGTTCCCAGATTAAGTTTGGGTGCCTTCACTAGACCACATCCTGCATGAGACAATCTAATGCAGGCAAGTTTTGTGGTGAGTTAGCTTATGGCTAACAACCTGAATTTGTGTTATTTATTGATCAGGAGCAAGATAATAAAAAACTAAAACAAGGACACCAGCAGAAATGTCCAGTTTTTCCCTCTGGCCTGTGATGAAACACCAGATATAACAACTAACTCTTGTGGTTTTTGTGCGTGGAGTCAATGCTGACTTTGAATCATGGGAAAAATGTCTTTGCACAGCATGTATGGCTAGGAGTACTCCGAAAGTACTCGGCAGACTACCAGACCACTGCTGACTAGCTGAACTGGTGGGCTTCAGCAAATCAGCGTAGCATGAACACAACAATGGTGGCAAACTTCTGGAGAAAAATATTACTACTGTTTCCTACTGTCTCAGGAGCTGTTCAACTGTGACACACAGCCGGTAAAACGATGCTTTAAACATATTGTCTCTATTAGGTGTAACTGAACTCCATTATGACGACCCACTCCCACCAGTCACGACTGCGTATCTTTATCCACTGCGCCCTGGTTAGGTTCGGTGGCCAATTCAGTCTATGATGCTGTTTGGTTCACACCTGCTAAGGGTAATACTCACACAATAATATAATTCAGGTCTGTTCTCCATCTTGCTTTTAAGACTGCTATCAGACTTTTAATTTAATTGTGGAAGCACTAGTAGCGTGACCCACATGTTGTTAACAACAGCCGCGCTGTTACACTGTACATCCAATTTACACATTCAGATGCTTTATTTTGAAACAGCATCACTTTACATCTATGTTATGAGCAGCAAATTAGAAATCATATTGCCGACATCTGGTTGTATTTGTTTTCCGTTGCCTTGTGAATTTCATCTGCCATGCTTGAATGATGGCCCCCGCCTCCGAGTGGCGCCGGAGCCCACACCAGTCTGGGCTCCTCCATTTTTTATATGCACAGGAGGTCTTGTCAGTTCTTTCTTCTTCTTTTTTCTGTCACATTTTGAGTAATTTGTTTGCTGAATCACACAGAAGCTACTCTTAGTTCAACGAGCAGCCCCCAGGTTCGACCATGAAGGGGAAAAAATATGCTTCTTCAAGCACAGCTCTCATGTCCATGCGATGTCCTGATATTCTCCCCGGTTGTTTGGCGTGCCATGGGAAAACACATATTGTGTATTCACCAATCACAAACAGCAAGTGACAGAGGATATTCCGCCACACTGGCCAGATATGTAAAATTACTGGGAATGAGTTTCATCCTGCGCTGTGCCAGAGTGATCTGCAAGTCTAATGGTTTTGGCCCGCATGGGCTTATCCAAAGTGAGGGAAGTATTTAATGAATTTAAAAGACCTATTTAGTACAACACCATTGTGGAGGGAAGCATCCATCATTTGTTGGACTATTCCCCTCACAGCCTTGTCTACCTGACCATGACATTGCCTCTGTAGCTGTAACTTGAAATTGAGATAATGAGAGTCTTTGTGCTGCATGTTCACACAACTGAGTGAGCCAAGCATCTAAGGCTTTCTACCTAACTATGGTCTTCTGAGGTCACATCCACACTGCTACGTTTTTAATTGCAAATGCGTTAACTCAACTATGGATAAACTTGGTGCCCAATCTACTCCATAGTTTAGAGCCTTTAAAGCACACAAGCTTGGAAAAGCTGCTGGCCCTTGATATGGACGTTTTCTGGAAACTGGTGAAAGGAGAACTATTCAGGCAGCAGTTGATGTCTTATGCAGGAGGTTTTAATGAAGACTTGATGCATCAAGGAGACCAAAAGGTGAAACAGAATACAATATACATATAAAATGTCTCCCCAATATATCTTCCTCTACGTGCGTCACCCATTCTAACGGCACATCCATGAATGGTCAGAATTGCTGTCTCTATGTTACATGTAGGTGTTCCCATCCTATTGGATAGTTAGCTATGAAAGTCTTTAGCTACACTACAATGTACTGTTGGTTGGCCCTTTATCTAAAACCTGACCTTGGGTAATGCTTGGAGAGAGAAAGGAGTATCTGTGAAATTTAGACACGCACTATTCTCCTGTACAAATATAACGTTATTTACAATATACATAGTATTTAGTGGCATATACAGTAATGTGTGAGGATGGTCAAGAATTTCTCGACAGCCGCATTTGATTAAAAACTCTGGCACTGCGTCTGAAATTGGCAGAAACTGAGATGTTTGTAAATGATAACATAGAAGCAACGGAATGCTGATTGGGGATTTTTCGGTCATGATGTAGCCTTCACTGATTTGTCAGACTTACTGTATTACATGACCCCCTTCTGGAAAACAACTAGTGTATTACACAACATGGATAATCAATTACAAGCGTGGCTGACACTGTTGTCTTTGCTAACAGCTGATGTAAAGTTAAACTCTGCATTTTACAATGATACGACTGCTTACATGCGTATAGGACACAAGCTGTTATTCAGGAAATTCATGTTCACACCGGCATGCGCATGCTGAGTGTACATGAGTGGTCACATGATAGGTGTTTCCTTTAATATGGATGGGATTTTAAACTGATACGGAGCCAAAACACATGAAAAGAGATCGTTCAAACCAAAACATAGTAGTATGCAGCCTAGGTGGGCTCTTCCTCAGCCTGGCTCAAGGTGGATTCTCGTGTGTGTGTGTGTGCATGTTTAATGCCATGTCTGGAAACAATTCTTGTTTTCTGTGGACAAGCAAGCAATACAACACCATTCCAACTCAGCTTTCCACTCCCTTTCTGTGTACTTCATATCTGCCTGTTGGAGCTCATTAAACACGGCTAAGGGACTGGGTGAAGTGAGCAGTATGTCCTGAGGAGCTTGTCTTCCAAAAGCATTACAATAACCTAGTGTATCTATCCTTTGGGTTTGCCAGTCTGCCATTCCCCACTCTGTTTGCAGTAGCCCTGAGCTATGTGTGTATATCTGCTATTATTAGGTGCAGAACTGCTGGAAGGTATGGAAAAATGCCAGGGAGGGCAGCTATTTTTAGCAGCCGGTGCTTGGCCCTGATCCTTCTCTTTCCCTACCTCTGTTTTTTCTTCATATTTGAACATGCCATGCTCTCTCTTGCACCGCTGCTCCATGTGCTGACTGGGCATTGGTGCATTGCCCCCTCTTTCAACTCCCTGTCCACCTCCATGCCCATGTGCTGATACATCCAAAAAGCCCCTGCTGCCTCTTTTATCTCCAAAACTGCACCAGATGAGAAGATGCGCAGAAGTTCGCTTTAGAGGAAAAATTAAATAGTAAGAAATACATTGTAGGGCTCGTATAGGGTCTATTTTTAGAAAGCTTATCTCACATCCTCTAATTTGACTCAGCCAGTAGTCAATTAATGAACTTCATGGCCGGGGCTTTTGAATAATTTCTTGCATTAGCTATGCAGAAAATTCATTCATATAGTCAGTGATATACACTAGTCCTCACTGACATTGCGGTGCTAATGCAGTCAAGAGACCCCCCCCCACCACCACCACCACCACCGACTCCCACCACTTTGCAAGCACCACAAGCTGAGAGTGGCCACAGCCGCAGCTCTCCCCCTCTCTCCCTCTCTCTCTCCATCTTCCTCTCTCACACATGTGCTCACTCACTCCCTATTCAAACATTTGTCTTCTCGATTTTGTTTGACTATCATTTCCGTCTGTCCCTCCTGAAACTGCAAAACACTCTTTCCATTCAGTCCGTTTTTTTTCCTTCTTTGGCCCTCAACCATCGCTTTCTGTCCCGCCAGAGAGAAAAACCTCCTCCCCCCTCAAGCTGCATATCGACCACTTTATAAAATCATCAGATCTCAGATCTCTCATCTTGATCGCCTTGATCATATTGTTCCTGGGACAAAAGACATGAGAAGGATATGACTGCGTGATTATATCATCCTCCAAAAATATTTAATTTGTCAGCTGTCATTCCAGAGCCAGAGAATGGCAGAATATTGGAATTGCTCATCTACTCTACCTATTCATCTGTTGAAAGAAAAGACAAACATAATTTAACTGTTCTTCATCCTGAGTTATTTTTGGTTTGGAACGTGATGGCTATAATCATGAGAGCCATATGGCATTATCGTATCTGTATTTTGACGGCAGCGCAGAGGTCGCTCAGCCACCCATGTTCGACGCAGAAGTTAACAGTGTTGTCAAGGCTACCGCATGCATAATGTCAGCCCGACGCATTCTTTTCTTCCTCCATATTTAAAGCCAAAACCACATTCTCTGCTCAGGGTCATGTATTCCCACTTTTATACATCTGATTTTGATTTTTAAAATGATCTGTAGAAATAAATTGGTCCGCTGGAATGGCACTGAGAGCACTTCCCTCTGCCCAAGGCCCAACAGTCCTTAAATCCAATCAAGCTCCACCAAATTTCATACACTCGTAGCTATCGGTTCCCTAAATGTGCCAGATTTTTAATTTTTCTTCAGGATCCAGCAATTATACCCCGGGGAAAATGCCTGGATCCACCGCCTGACATGTACCAAAATTGTAGGGGATCTTTCCTGACCTATACTGCATCCTTCCACCAAGTGTAAACTTACATACAACCCAACGTACAAACCAACCAACAAACAAATGGACAGGGCTGAAAACCTAACCTCTTTGGATTTTCTGTCATGGCTGAAGGCCTGTAGAATAAACATCAGCTATCAGACATGTTGTCACAGGCAGAAGAAGAGCCAAGAAAGAAGCATGAAGAATGAAGCTTATGAAAGACTATAGATGTAGAATGAGACAGGAAGTGACAGAATGAGAAGACCAAGAGGCTGGACAGCAGGGCCAGTGTGTTCATTTTGTGGGGCCACAAATCAGTCAGTGTTTTGTGAGTCAGAATGCACAATTTGTGTTTGCAATGAAACAGCGGCAAGCGCTCACGGTGTTGGAGCTTGATCAAGGTGGATTGTGAGTGAGCGCAGCCACCAGTATTTTCGCTTTTTTTCTATTCACTCAAGTTGCTTGTGTCGCTTATTAAATGAAAACATGCATTAGAAGCATTAAACACAGCCTTGTTGTATCCACCTACAGCGCAGCAGCTGACCCAACGTGCTGCAGACCAGTGCAGTCAAGCATAAATGGCAACTATGCCCATGAGGCATGTCGTGTACAAAAAATACCTTGTTTAACCTTATCTCATCAGTGTACATTCAGTAAAACTGACTTTCAACATTTTATAGAAGAGAGGAGCATTATTCCTGACACTTCCTATACCAGTGTAATGTATTGTTTGTGAACATCGTGAAGTGTATGTAAACACTATACATGCACTGCTACAAAATCCAAACAAACACATACTTACATGCAAGCTGAATACACACCAGGATGTATCCTTCCATCATGTGTTATACCTGTGGAATAGATTTTTTTTTTCATGTGCAGCAGCCATAGCGCTCGGTACAGTAATGAGCTAGGTGATATTTAGTGGGTGGCCCTCCTGACAAAAGCGAAGTGACAGCTGCATGCTAGGTTGTAATTTGTTTCTCATAAAACCCCAGTTCTGTGTCCAAGCTTATTACATGTGAAAATGTGTCACACAAGCTGCATTTCACTGGCAAGTAAACAGCAGTTTCAAGCAGCACACGAAACCCCCAATCTCAAGGGCTGACGCAAGATACCATCATATCTCTGCTTAGCCATGTCGTGTTTAATGAGTCTGACACGGCTGCCATTTTCAGTGCAATGTGGTTTATTGTGTATGAAATATTGCATTGGTTGTTGTTGGCTCACAAGGAATTCAAAAGAGAATTTTGTCATCCAGATTTATGTATCAGTCTGGACGATCCATTCGAAACTACTTTCTTAGAGAAATATTTAGACAAACACCACTTGAGAACATGGAGCCTCTGTCCCAAGACACTTAATTCAGAGTGGATGAACTTGCACCAGTCTTTCATGAAGCTTGAAATCAGAGATGTGAAATTGTTGAAATGTAAAATCTGGGTCTGCTCCTCAGACACTCACACTAGAATGGGCTATAGCTGAAATTATACACGAATAACAGGAATAAACACAATTAGAACCTAGTTTGGGTGCATGCCAGTCGGCGCACATCTTAATCTAAAAATAAGAGACTCAAGAGATATGTGTTTGCTCATTTGGATAATGATGACTCTTTGGTAAGAAGAACTGTGATTGTGAGGTTTGGAAAGACTCCATTGGTTGTGCTGTAGATTGTTGTTGTAAGAGCCCATGCCTAGTTCTTATTTTGGACCACCCTGTCCATCAATTAATTATGCCCCAAAACAAACAGACTGTATCTTATTAATTAATTAAGATGTATTCTCCTATGATTAAGGGACAACAACTGGGGACATGTTTTTAAATACTCACTAGTTTATAAGAGGGGACATGAGGAGGGATCACATTCCCCTTGTTAGCAAAATGAGCCTGTGCCTTCAATAAGCGTGAGCTGCCAACCAAGCAGCGGAATACTTGGGTTTAATACCAGCCACCTACATTATTGATTTATAATTAACAAGTTGCGATTCCCTGTGTGTGTATATTTCACAACCACTAGCCTGCCCTTCAAAACGTGCACTGATGATAGATAAACATGCCTATGTCTGTATCAGTTACACCCCCATAGGCATATCGCTGCGTACAGAAATGCACTGAACACTTTTCCCTGCAATTTTCCAGAGGGACCACATGTGAGAACGCCTGTGAAAGAAAACACACAACCTCAGCAGCAGAATTGAAACTTTAGCTCCATGCTCTACCCAGGCGCCAGCCCTCACCTGAATGTTCCGGCTATTTTCTTAATCTTGTGAACTTGTCTGACCCGGACACTCTCCTGCTGCATTCTTCAATTGTGGAAGGCAAACTTCCAGACCTGGTGTAGACCTGGTGGAAGACCAGCAGGGTAAGTGGGGCAAATAGTCATCTTCAGTGTTTGACAAACATTAGGAAATAAACGATTTTGAAAGACATTAAGAATTGCATTGATAGCACAGATTGGACACATCCTCATTTGATGGACTACTATGGAAAACACCAATGTCAGAAAATTGAAGATTGTGAAGTTTGTTATTGGCTTAATGTATCAACAAATTAATTAATTATTTTGATTTATATTGCCTTTTTTTTTTTTAAAGAGGAATCTCTAAGACATATTGCAAACACACAATAAAATGGGTAATTTTGTAAAAGTAACTATGTCATATTAGGAAAATGTGCCTATACCTTAGCTTCTAAAGTAATTTTATTTTTATAACTGTGACCAATTGTGTTTTTAAAATATAATCTGCTGTGTGCTTTTGTTAAATTGGTTTTTAGCTTATGTTTTAGAGGAAGCTCGCCTTTAGTTATTTATTTCCTTTCTAATTGTTGAATCTTCTTTAAAATATCCCTTCACCTTTGTTTTACTCCCCTCTCATCCCATGGATTATATTTTGCAACCTCATTGTTCATGATCAAAGATATGTTTTTCTACATCATACATTTAATCCATGTTTAGATTTTTGATCATCCTGTACATCAGTGGTCTCCTGTGTCGGGGCCCTGTCTTCTGTCCTGTCTATGGCTGCTAGAGGTCACCAAACTGTGGGTCCTGTTGAAATTAACCTTCTTGATTTATTATGAGAACTTTCTTTAGAAAAGTACATTCATGTCAAATTCAACCGTTTCTGTTTTAGGCCTCTTTCACCGATTTAATAAATGAAACTAGAACACTGTTAGACTATTTTCGTTGCGAGAGGTTGAGGCAATCTCTATTTAGAGTTGGCTGCGAGGCATCCCAGTGGACCCAGGACTTGTAGCTGCGTTTGATTGTGTTTCTTCTGTCCCTGTCTCTGGAGCGTTCGCGTCTACTCGAGTGCAATAGTTTCCACAGAAAGTGCCACTTTACTTGACTCAAACATGATTGACGTTAGAAGCAGACTGAACCTCCGTTATAATATTCATTACCTGTGCTATGTGGAACCACACGCGCAGTGCTGAGCTTGCCACCTCACACGCAGACGAGCCCTCCTTGGAGACAGGACAGGAGGTTGCTACTGCTGCTTTTTGCTGGCTTAGTGTTCATCTCATATTGAGCTCCTCTCGTCATGACTCGTCCTATCCCAGCTGTGACCGGGTGTGCACATGTCGAGATCCCATCAAGACAAATGAGGCAGACCATGAATATACTTGTCTGTGAGGAAGGAGGCAGAAAATCGAGACAGACATTGGTGTAGCACCTCCGAGCATTAAACTGAAGTTATTTGATTTGGCCGATATGGCTGGCCTGGATAAAACCAGAATGTTGGCGCTAACTGTTGTGCTTTCATCTGAAAGAAGAAGGAGTGATCTACACAGAACTTTTTATTCTAACTTTGGTGATAAATGAAACCTGTACCCAGCCTGAAAGGTCACGACAGAGATGGAGGCTTGTGCTTTCAGCCAGAAAGGTGATAAATCGAAATGGTGATAACCAGAAATGAACTTTTTATCCGCATAGTCGGCTGCTTTGTTTTTCGATAATCTGCTGCTCTAACATCCCATCCATCAACCAAAACAGCTTTGATGTGAGTTTGTATATGGTGTTAATCAGTCAAGCTGTTTGCTGACAGCGTCATGAAAACGAAATCTGAAAATCAAACTCATTTTCAACTGATGCCACGCCTTTTCTTTTCCCTTTTTTCCCAATTTTCTGTGATCATGACTCAAACAATCTTTTTTTATGTGTGCATGTGAACAATTTCCATATTTAATGTAAGAATGATATATAATCTGTGGAAACAGTTATAAGCTACCATGTTCAGGTCTGTTGACACCAATGTTCACTTTTGGGGGACAGTGCTTCAACGCTTTTCATTTTGCTGTCGTTGTTTCTACGTGTATTTGAAAGCATTAAGTTATTCAGAAGGCTGTTAACGTATTTTTGTTGTTTAAACTGTGTAGGGGGTCAATTTATGTACGAAACTGACACAGGATTTAGAATAGACGCAGGTGCTCTCAAAAGAAATTCATGGTCCAAACCTTTTTATCAAATCACAACACGCACAAGTCTAGAAGTCAACAGTTTTGACACCTGACGAATGGACAGATCGATCGATTGATTCATTCAAGTGTGTTAATCCTGGTCGCCTGCAGATGCTTCTAAAATCTCCTCAGTGTGATGAGCAGCTTCCTACTGAGATTGCTAAGTAACGCAAGCATCACACAGAGCTCGGACAGAGGGGGTCGAGTGTGTGTTTGGTGTGTGTGTGTGTTTGTGTGTATGTGTATTGGATTATGGTTTTTGTCTGCTAGTAACCTTTGGCATTTCTCTAAAAGCCAATTCTTTTAATTGTTTTTATCAATGTGATGATATGATGTCACTGCAGAGAGCAATGTGTTTCTCCTTTAACCTCTGAGAGGGAAAGATATTTATGGAGCATCACTGATATTTCATCAGACCAACCCAGACGGGGTGAGGCATAGTTAAGCCTCCTGATCGTCTGTATCAAAAGAAATCCCTGCGCCGTCAGGTGAGTGTGTGTGTTTGTTTGATGTATGTGCATCACGTGGTCTGCATTGCCCAATAAGGGTGTCGTTGCTTTGTGCTGAACTTTTCGTTTCTTGTCATTCTTCCTTTGTCGGGCCTGTCAAAAAAATGAATTTGCTTCACTGGTCACTGCATCAGTCGCGCCTCAGCCCAGAGTTACTCTAGAAAATTAGCTGGGCTTTAGAATAGTCCCTTGCTCAGGGCATGGGATTGTCCGTGACCAATATCGTTTTTTTTCTTCTTCTTTATTTTCAATTCTGGGTGTATTCAGGCAGCCCCCAAAGCATGCACAACGTAATCCTACATCATTTTTTATGTCTGGTTGGAGAAAAAAAGAAAAATCCTACAGCTCATTTTTATCCCTTGGCTCTTTGTGTCCTTTCTTTAACTTACTTTTTCCCATTTCTCCCTCAGTGTTTTTTTTTTGACACCAGGCTGTTTTGGCCATGTATGGCCGGAGATCCCTTATCTTCTTTGTATTGTAGATATAAGTAGCCACAAGCACAAAGTCATGTACATGCACCAGTGGAATGTAGTTGCAGGAGTGAGCTATTCATCCCCCAACAAAGGTAAACACTTAATTCTTCAATAATATAAATATGACACAAATTAACCTTTATATTTAATGACAGATATATAATTATTAAGGATTAAAAAAAAGGCATAACATTTAAAATCTAGCTTTTGGTATTTCTCTTCTCATACACAAATTAATTTCATTCATGACCAGGAGTGGCTGTTTATGTGGACTTACATACAGACAACCAAATACAGGACTACTATTATAAAATACACCTGATTCCTCATTGTCATGATTCTACCGCTGTGTTGTACTTCTCAAGGTTAAGGACTATTAAAAAACGTTTGTTAAATCCGGGGGAATTTTTGTCGGGCTAATTGGCTGCAACCAACATTTTGCTGATTTTACGAGTTGTCATTCTTACATGAATATTCACAGTCTGTACCCACTTTTTCAGATTATTCCTACACTACATGGATGCACAATTTGCCTCAATATCTGCTGTGTACACTAGAAGCGCCAAAGTAGAGGCTTACTCATCGTCAGACAATAGTTGCTGCTTTCCAATATTTCTGTACAGGATATATACAGTCAAGTTGAAATAGCCACTATATGAGCACTATAAAGCAGAGGTGATCTACAGGTTGTTGAAATAATTGTTATTGTCTCTTGCCCTGGCTTCAATCAATATGAAATATGCAGGAACATTGAGTGTCAATTAATATTTCTATTTCTCTATTTTCACTTTTATAAATGAGTATAATGAATAATAATAAACAAGTTTGATTACCTTCAACAGAGCATAGCCATCCTTGTTTCCTCCTTTCTTTTTGTTCAAGACTCGCCTCCATATCAGATGACTTCACATCCACAGATGGAAATAAAAAATCCTTTTGGCCCGAGCGAAGTGACATATCGTTTGGTACAAATAACTCTTTCAAAAATGCAATCACACATTTGACCTTGCAGGCTCTGCCAGCTGAGAGAGTATGAGGGGATGGAGAGAGGCAACCCTCAGTCATTTAACAGACAAATGGAACAGGTTTGTTCAAAAGCCCCTTGACATCACTTAAGAGATCTTCACCTCTGAGCACATACACACACACACACACACACACACACACACGCACAAGCAGTTAACACAGTTGCCCTTCACTATTGGATTTAGAAGCTGTTTTGTTTTTTTAGTGCTGCATTGTGCTGCAGTATTAATTGGGTGCAGATTTAGTTTCCACTACTCAAGTAAATGGTTCTCCAGTGTATGAAACTGAGGGTGATTCTTAAAAATACCCGTTGGTGTTATACTTCCAAAGTGTTTACCAACAACTCGGTTATTTCCTTGAGTGATGAATAGAGACATGTTGAAGATGGATGCCCCCTCAGCTACACCCACACCTGACATACAGTATGATGCAAAGCGTCTGCTGATTTACGCCGCCTCCTCGCCGCCATATGGCTCACATCACTCACTCCCCAGTGACCAGGATGGAGACCACTTCATCAAGGGAAGGGCAGCAGTAGTAGGGGTAGTCATGGTTATCGGACAACAAGAATTTCATAATCGGCCAAATCTAACAAAAGCCTCAGGGCTTCACCTGCATCCCTCATCTCCCCCTCCTCGTACTCCTCAATAACACCGGACTTGTTTGTTCGCTAAACAATAAAAGGCACTCGCGCTCTCAATCCCGTGTCAATAAAAGCGGTCAATGAGAAAGAAGGCATTCAATTTACGCTTAAATCCAAGGCTAATCAGCTAATTTGCTCGGTTCAATGTTGTATCTAATCTCCACACAAAAGGCTCCTCAAATGAGCACAAGGATTGTTTTTTCTCATTTTACATAAGTCAGGCAATTGTAGTCAGAAAATGGATTGTGTTGTACAATTGCCACTCTTGTGTATATGAGCGTATTTGTCAGAAACGACAGCATGAAATAATAGCTATAAAATAATAGCTATAAAAGAACAGAAATGTGCTTTCGAGAGCAAAGCCAGTCACAGCAGATTGAATATATGATCAGTTTGTATTCTTGTTGTACCAAAATAGGCTTTTTTGTCAGGACGAGCTTCAGGGAAGATGTGTTCTGATTTCAAAGAGTTCATCAATGTGATTAAGGTGCAGTTTTAAATTGATAAGAATGATATGGACTCAAATGAAATGCCAGGATTCCAGTTCTCAGGTTACATCTCAACGGTGAAGGTGTCATCTTTTATACCTTCTCACTAATGGAAAATCATGTCTTGAAAGACCCAACAACCTCCTCTAATTAAACATTTATGAGATTTTTCTTTTCTCCGCCAGTGTGGAAAATGCCAGTGTTGAAGAAAACAAATTCTAATGCAGCATGCAGTGCAATGGAAATTATATTCAGATGTGATTGATCTGTTTATCCCGGATTGGAGCAGGCTACAATTTAGCATTATTACCATTTCCCAAAATCAGTCATACGGTTTAAAATAAACAACCATCACTCTTTCCATTTATTTATTTATTTATTAATTTTCATTTTTCCAAATGACACTCTCATGTGTGCTATATTACTCTCACTTCGCTTGATGAATTAATTCATTCACTCGTTCATTCAATCATTCCCATTCAGCACTTTCCTTTTCCTCTGCAGGCCCACACTTACGGATGTGGAATATAACTGTCTCTTTGCCCGTTGGGTTCCCGGATGCGATCTAGTCGTCTGCCTCGCCTTTAATTAGAGCATGATAACATGTTTTTAAGCTCCATCCTCCTCTGCTTCGTGTTCCCCCATGAAAGGCTTCATAAATAAGTTGAGGAGGAACATCCACTTTTGAACTCACTGGGCTTTACAGTTCAAGGAGACGAGTGTGCTCAGGAGTGCGGAACTGGAAGTGGTGTGAAATGGGGAATGACGAGGACACATCCTATTTTTTGTAACTAGATCTTACAAATATATCATGATCAAAGTGACATGTAGAATATAACGATTAAGAAATAATCATATAAAATTGGTTGTTGCTCTTATAGCCTTAATTTTTATGCTGAATTATTAACTTGCATCTCAGTGAAAGTCATATTATTGAAAACAACATTGAAAAAGAAAACATTATATTCTTTATAAGCTCTTTATATCAATGCTTGTGGTCTCTACACAGTACACCACTGCACTGGCCATCAGTATCTGCCCTATGTTTAAAGAGCGACTTAAATAATCAACATGATTGGTGTAGGAAGAAGCTGATGATTTAAATGCTCCTGAGGTGGGGTCGGTCGGTGGCACAGGGAGAGAGCTTTACAGGGGCATAAACAAACGTCTGATTTGGATCAATAATCCGAGTGGCCAATGCTGCCTTAAGACGCGCACCATAAATCTCAGAGGGCCACCCCTCTCCCTCATTAAATTATAAAGGATCTGTGAGCCGTGAAACACTAACAGTGAAGTATCACATAGGTCGCTAAAAATAGAGCGGCCTAAACAAAGGAGTTTTTTTTCCTTCTTCTCCACATCCATATTGTTACTCAAGAAACCTCTTAACTACCCACTTTTCTCGTTCCCTGAGGTCAAGAAGGAGAGGTGGCCAAAGCCCGGCTTCCCGGCGCGCTCGCGTGTGTTTGCAAGGGTGTCGTCCGTGCTTCAACAAAACACTAACACATCCCTGTGATGTCATTATGTGGGGGATACAGCTGTTCCAGCGAATGGGAACATTCTCGCAGAAGTGCTCCGTCTCTGCCAGCAGGTCCGAGGTGCATCTTGTTGCTCCAATTTAAATTGCAAATCCACTTAAAGTAAATAAGTCAAGAGTGCTCCCAGTTAAAATGCAAGCCTTGTTGAGTCTGGAAGATTTAAAAAAAATCATGGACCTTGCACTTAGGAGGATTACCTTTTCATGCGAGAAAAGGAAAACGAGGGGGTGGGGGAGGGGTCCCAACTCATCATCATCATTGTCACCTCAAAAAGGAGAACAATTATTATCCGAAAATTTTCCTATTGTCTTTTTTGTTTTCCAGTGCAGTGAGAAATGGGCATTAGGAGATCGCTGTGCTCTGCTGATGTGAAACGTATCAGTGAGAAAGAGCAGTTTCCACACTAGTGACTTTTCAAGGCCCCATGGTATAAATACCAACCATCTGTGAGGCCATCTGCATTGTGGTGCTATATCATGCACCGAGGCCAAGCCACCACCGAACGCAGACCGGTCGCCTCCTGTGGCATACAAAACTGCAGCACGAGACAAAGTGAGCTAGCGTAAAATCACGGCTATCAACAATGCATGTGCCCTCGTTTCTCAAGTGGTGTTGACATGCATTTACACATAAGTGAGGTAATCTTTTAAAGGAGCAATCATGATAACCTCACTGTTGTATGGTGTCTGGTGCCACCAGATCGCATCTTTCTGAAGAAAACGCTCGGCTTCGGGGAGGAACATTTGAACACAGATGCAATGTATGTCGACTATCAGGTGCGTCTTTTTTTTTTTATCTGGACTGTTGTGATTTCAGGGGCGAACATGTGGGTTGTAAGCAGCCATCCATCATCGTCTGACAGCGGGTAATTCAACAGTTTAGAGTAGTGGTTGCATTTGTGCTTTCTGTGTTGTAGCCGACTTCTGTGAATACCAACTTACCAGACCACCTGCATTACTCGTTACATTAAGATGGAAATGCAAAATAACAAAAACAAAACAGCGGGAAAAAGAGATTCCACCTGCTATTATGTATAAAAGCCCGAACACACCAGATGATGGACACCTCTTTATCTGCCTCTCTCAACATCTGGAATCACGTGTCTCACCAACTGTTCACGCTGAAGATGTCTCTTTTGTGCGTCTGCGTTTGTGTTGGGGAAAGATGAAGAGAGACACCGGGAATGGATGTGTGCACACGCCTACTTTGGCATGAGAGACATTGTCTCGGGCGATGTAGTTATTGGAACGGAATGGAATGGACCAGGGCTGGTGCTGAAGAGCAGGCCAATTGAGAGGGGAAGAGAGAGCGGGGGGGGGGGCCAGTGGCGAGTGAGAACCCTTTTGTTATTTCTGTAGATTGTTGAGACACAGAGGAAAGGGGGGGTTGTAATGAAAGCCGCAATCCGCACACCAGCACTCCCCCCTGTTTGTTTACATAACTCGTCGTAAAATATCCTATAACCAAAGCAAGTGATGGGTGGGGCAGTTTTAATAGATTGATAGAATATTACATATTGAGAAGCAGAAGGACAGATGTTTAAACATTAATCATAATCTTATAAATTCATATCCAGTTCACTTAACCTTCCAAATTCAATTGTGACTGAAGCCCAAGGTGTTGTTATCACGTTGTTTGTTTTGGTGCTACCAATCCATATTCCAAAGATATTCAGGTTTGACATAAGACACAGAAAAGGATCAAATATTTGCATGTGGAATAAGAAAGGTTTAATTAATTTACTAAGTGATTGACTGTTTTAACCTGGACAAATATAGTTTTTTGAAATGATTCAAAAGGGATGCTTCAACCCTGACACTAAAATATTAATATTAGAATTAGATTTGAGTTTTAAAATGCAATATTTCTCTTAAACGTATCATTAAGTCATAAAGATGTACTCACTGTGAACCCTATATAAAATTAGATCCACTAATTTACACCTCCCACGATGTCCCCCGGCCCATAAACATGTTTTTAAATCACCTTTTTGTTCTTGTAAAATGTCTAGCCTGACCATCCAAATGTATTTGAAATTATAGAAAATAAATGAAACTTAAAACATGGTATTACGTTTTTTTTTTTTAAAGCAAATTTTCCTTTAAGACATATTAAATTCCATTCGTACCAATGAGATAATCTTCCACCTCTCATGATGAGCCACACCAGCTCTTTATACAGGATGCTGTGGCTGTGCAAGAGAACTTCAGACTCTAGAGGTCTCCATCCTTCAGCATCCCCTCACCATCCACCTATCCACCCTCCTCCTCCTTCTCCTCCCCCTCCTCCTCTCTGGCATTTTGTGCAGCGGAGGAGGAAAGGAGGAGAGGCTGCAGAGTGCAGGAGACGGAGGGACCCGGAGACAACACGTCCCACGCCAGAGCCAGACAGCCGGGGAACTTTGATTTGACGCCAAGTGGCAAAGCCCGCGACGAACATGCCGGAGAGGGAGAGCCGCGCTGCTTCGCACCGCGAGGCTTAAGACCATGTCAGGCGCGTGCAACACATATGATGCCCTTGGACTCCAGCGCCTAACGAAGAAGATTGATTTGTGCGTGATTTCGCTCCTCGTTGCGCCGACGGTGCCGCTGCGTTAATGCGCCCGTACTTGAGGTCAGCCGAATGCGTCTGAAGGCAGTCTGAGCGCATTGTTTCCACCTCCGATGCGTATAGGATTTCCAGCCGCGATGTCTGCAATATTTCGCTCTTTGTTTCTGGGTAAGTCACTTCCCATTCGCTTCAAAGGCTCGTTAATGGATTATTCTTTTTAAAAAGCAGTGGAGCGTATTTGTGTCTGTCATTTGTGTTTGAGGACGTGGACACTGCTGCGGATATTCGATTTATATTCCTTATTTTCTTTTGGACTAATTTCATTGTCCTCAACGGCACATCTGGCTGATGTTTCCAGCCCAGATTCCTGATGATGTCAGACTATATTTATTTTTCCTTTATTTAACTCGGCATTTTATAACAAAAAAATAATTGCTATTAACATATATTTGAGAAATGGAAACGGCCCAAGTTGACGCGGCTGTCCAACCCATAGGTCGCTCTACTTGCTCTCAACAAAGGTGGAAAAAAAGGAAAGAGGATAAAAGTTCATCTGACCCCTCCCTTAAAATCTGCTCTTCACATTTACCCACCACCTATACATACACGTGCATGGAATGAAAGCAGTTCTACATAGGCAGGTCTGCTACAGATAAATAAAATGCGGTTTGCAATTTTCTGGCACAGGCAAATCATTGGGAGGGGAGCATGTATATATATAACTATCCAGCAGGGTCAGATGTTTTCCATTTGCCTTTCTTATTGTTTGGCCAAGTTTAAAGGGCTCTGGATATAATGTTCAGATTTGCTGTGTGTTTTCAGTTTTAAATTGAGCTGCAAAATGTGATAATGATCATCAAAATTAAAAAAAAGGTTATTATATTTATTTAATTGTATTTACTTTATATACAGCAATAACAGTACTAACACACACACTGCTGTGACTAGTGGAGCCTGGAGGTTCCAGGTACAAAGTTAAATGGAGGCTTGTTTAATTCCTCTGTGACTACACTGACTGGAAGTTGCTTTACTGTGAGACAGTGTATATAAACGACTTCCAGTAAGAGGTTTCACACTCCCAGTCCTCATCTGCAGTGAAAAAAAAATCTCAAATTCTTCTAGTTGGGTGTAACTGGGTAAAAGGGAGTTTTTCAAAAAGGGAGTGTACACTCTGACGTGTCTGTGGATGGGGCTGCTTAGTATGAAGAGTTGGACTTAGGAGGGATAGTGCAACAAAGACCTGGCAGCTCGTCCCCACTGGATCGAGTCCAGAAGTCGTGCTCTAATCCTCTGGCTGCCCGTATCGCAGTGCAGAGGAGAAATCTAGACACAGGCAGTTCAGTTGTGTTTAATTTTTCATTTGATTAGTTTAGACGCACAATTGATCCATGCTCCATGTGGCGTGTGATGTAGACATGTGAACGTCTCCTCCACTCCCCATTATTCTGTTCCGTCCATATAGTGGTGACCTTTCCCCTGGCCCAGTGCTTTCTGCAGAGGCTCCAGTCCCCTGTGACCCCTGAATAAGATAAGCAGTATAGAGGATGGAAAAATTGACCCATGCTGTGGACCTGCATACATTATGGTAGGGGTCACATTGGTCTGCCGGTGGATCCTGAGTAGGTGCTTAGTCCTGACGGTCAATCATCCTTGGTTTAACTAAAGGGCTGAATCGGCACTGGACACTGCAAGATTTAGTTTTACTTTAGTTCATCAGTCTTCTTCAAGCTTAAGGGGCTGATTATTTAGACATCTGTGGATTACTGATTATGTTGAGGAAATTACGATGAAAACAGTCAATTCCTATCTTTGCTTGCGAAATGGAACAATAGCAATTTATTCACTAAAATAAAATATAATGATATTTTTCTTAAAATAACCATCGGCCTGTGCCAAGAGTATTGAATGACTTATTGTTGCCATGGTGAGGCAGTTTCTTCTTCCCCTTTCATGTCACAAGATATGAATGTATAAAACAATTCATGCAGCTGCAAAATGATATCAAGCTGAGCGTCCAGTACAGCTGCAACCTGGGTCATGCATCCCTCATGCGGGGAATAAAATATCTGCCAGTCAGCTGAAAGAGAGCAAGAAAATATATGTAGCTTTTCAGGCTAGGCTGCTCTGCTGTGCCAGACTGGACGACATTTTCCTTAAGTTATAGCCCGTATTAATTCAGGATCAACACCGAGGCCAAGTAAAGAGAGGAAGTGACTGTTTTATTACAAAAGAATCAATAGTCATTAATGGGGTCTCATTTCCTTTTTTTCATTTGGCTTTGGCCTCTCAAGTCGTGATATAACCTTAATTTAATATCTATTGGAGACGTAATATCCACGTTTCATATTACAGATAAGTAGCACAATTAATTGCTACGGAGATTTTCACAGCCCCCTTCGGTAACTCTGTCGATACAAAATAAGAAACGGAACAAGGTCGAATAAAGCAACAGGGTAGCAGCGCAGTGCAGCGGTAGATTGGGCCAGGTGAAGGAGACCAGTGATGGATTGCCTATCTGTCCTTGTGCCAGGATTAAATGATTCTGAATAAGAGAATTTGAAAATGACTGCCCAAGAAGTAATAACATAGTGTAAGTCACTTGACAGGAATGTAATTGGATAGAATGAGTGGCTTCTCTATGCGAGAGCCCAAAAGCTGTACCCTGCATTTGGTGGAGTCTTTTATGTGCGCTTGAGCATCATTGTGCAAGACAATGCCATGCAAGGGATCATGGGAATACAGTGGGCACGGGTCCGTGCATGTGTGTATCCATGCTTTATGTGAGGAGATGGCAGTGCCCATGCAAGCAAACATGCTAGTGTTGGATGGAGATGAAGCGAGCAGTGGCTCCAAACAGAAATTCTGTCCCCATTCTATATTTAGCATGTCTGCCGGGGGAGGCAGAGGATCTCTGAAATGTGAAGATGACAGGAGTCTCCTGAGCCAGAGGTTATGAAGTGACATCTTGATGCGTTTGCGCTTGAATCACACTCCCACACACACTCAGGACCAGACTTCTGACATTCCCTACAAACACAGACAAACCGATATTTGACGTCTAGTTACCATATATTAAGGCTTTGTTTTGATCTCCTTTAGACTGGCATTATTCTTCAGCGTCATCACAGGGCGTCCCCCCCATGCACATCCTGACATTTTTTGTTTTTTTGAGAGCATGTGATGAATTTGGCAGCTCTCGCTTCTGTGGGACCTGAATTTTGCTGGATGTTTGAAGCATTTGTCACTTAGGTGCAGTGCACTGAAGTCAACAGTCATCTCACATTTGAGAAGCCTGAACATTGAAATGACTTTCAATCTTACCTCAGTTGGCAAGTATGATTCATTTAAGTTTATTTGATGAAAGTGATGCAGACCTCTCAGCACATTCTCACACACAGACTGAGCAAAGGGGCGATGTAAAGCATCACAACACATATACAGTATGTACTCAGGAATCAATATCAACTAGATACTGCATTCGAGCAGCAGTACACAGTTCAGTATAGCTGCAGCTGTAGAGGGAATATAGCAAGTGTATCGCTCCAGATAGTGAAGCGACTTCCATTCCACCTACAGTGTCAGCTATTTGACATGAGGAACAAAGTGTAAACAGATTTTTATCAAGAGAGGATTCTATTACTCCAAGCAAGAGTGGCAAATCTGAAAGGATCAGCAAGGAGACGACGCTCTGGAATACAAAACCTCCACCCAGGGTGACCGAGGAGGGGTACAGATGAGCACAGAGGTTTAGCCGTCATCAAAACAATTGATCCATATCATTAACAAACACTGATTTGTCTTCAAAGCTCTTTCCCCTACCCTCCTGATGCCTATGGCCTTTGAATGACAGCATGCTTCCCAGAATAACAAGCCGTCCATCTTCTGTACCTGAGGGGTTCTTCATGTTTCATTGATTGTGGTGCTTTTAGTCGAAGGGTCTTTCTCTTGTGTCGCAGCAGGCTGGATGCCATGTTTGAAATGAGAGTGTTTGTAGGTGAAAGTGTGCCTGCTTTGTGAAGTAAGTGCTTTTATTCCTGATAGTATAGAGGGTGGAGGTCGGCTACGTTTTATAGCTGCACAAGAGCTGCAAGTTAAAAATAAAGGTCAGAGTGTTGGAATGGATGTGGCCTTTCCGGAATTCATCTCTTATTTCATCAAAATTTCTTTGTCCGTCATTTTGTTTCATGATTTCCAACCTATCCACACATTATTATATGTGGGCCTTTTTGTCACTTGCATCTTGTAAAAACAAAGACACATGCCTAGACAGAGCTGGGTTTGTGTAGTGTTTCTGACCTATAAACCCTTCCCCTTTTTCATCCTTCACCGGGGAAATTACTGCCAGATTATTTTGGAACGTATGAACAGGAACTGCCTCTTTCACTTTACTGCTAATCTTTGACAGATGTTCCCGGAGAGTCTCACATTCACTTTAACTGGAGCCACATGCGCACTCTACACATGACAGTACAGCACACCAGTGGGTTTCACTGCTCTGTACAGTTCACAAACAGTTACAGACTCAAACATCTTCAACAGATAAAGTAATGTTTATATTTGTGCGTTTCGCAACGGTGAACTTCCATTTTTAGAGAGCTGTTCCAAATATCTCCAAGAAATGATGTTTCATTATATCACAGACATAGGCCTCTGAATGCAATTGGATACACTTACAGCAAATCAGAGCAAGGAAACATGTGATGTAGGTTATTAACAACACTAAGCCATTTTTTTTTTCTTGTTTTGGAGAAAATACACTGCCCATTTGTTTCATACTGTTGCAAGAGCGGATTTAACAGACCTCTCCAAATCAGAGGCAGCCATCTTGGTTGTTAATGAAAACACTTCAGACCTCCTCTGTAATTATATGAACCCGCCTCCCTTTGGATGAATTGTTGTGATTTGCTCAACTTCAAATCAGTCTCAATGGGAGGAGGGACGGACCCGGTCTGTAACAGCAAATAAATATGAGCTTGTTGATTGGCCGGTTTTCCAGGCTAACTATTGATGCTGACTACTGATTGACAGCATAAGCTGTATGCCTCACTGTGTGGAGGAGACTGGGTTAAGACCAATGTAAAAAATAAATACATGTATGAATTTTCTCGAAAATGATTGCCTCTGCCAAGTTTATGTTTTCAACAGCCTTTGTTCGTTTGTTAGCAGCATTACACAAAACCAAAGGACAGATTTCAAGAAAACATATTGGAGGGATGTTTAGGGAACAACCCAGTACTGGATCTGGATCACAGTACTGATCCGGGAATTGTGTTCACATTCTTTTACATGGCGAGTTTGGGCTGTTTTTCTTTGTTTCATTGTTTGACACTTTCACTGATTTCTCAGGGACTAAGTCAAAGATGTTGGTGAGAAAAAAATCCAGCACATTTAGAGGACTGAGATATGAGTGTGTGCAGCTTGATTTAATTGAATCAGACAGTTGGGCCTTGTTGGAGGTATTCAGTATTCAAATTATTAAAGTGCACCAGCTGATACTACTACTGGCATCCCTCAGCCCAGCAGATACTACATAAGACAATAGACCTTGTAGGCGAAGCAAGTTTTTCTTCTTCTTGTAACTGTCTTGGGACTGCATGAGATTAGCTTGTTTTCTCTTGTTTCTATACTTATCATTTAAGAGCATGTCTGATTGTATGTGTTTTGTTACGTGAAATGCATTAAATAATACAAGGTATTGCAGGAAATAACCTAGACAGCAGATTAAGCATATTAAAATCAGCTCCTCTTAATCTAAAGGTCCATTAACACCTTGGGTAGTGACTCTAAAATGTTCCATTGGCCTCAATCCCCCTGTAATCGACACAGCCATGGCCATGTCCTCCAAATGGGAGGAATAGCCATGAAAGTCAATGAAGCAAGCACAATCCCAGCCATTTTCCTAGAAAATGTGAGGTGATGTGCTCCTTCTGAGCGAAAAAATATTGTAATGAAGGGCTTTGATTGTTTTATGTCAGCAGCAAGGAGATCAAACAGTGAACAAAACGGTGAGATAAACGCTGATGTTGTTGGTGAGGGGAAGCATAGAATTGACTCCCCCGACTGAAGGTCTGTCCCAATATTAATCCTAACCAACACCAGCGCTGTTGCTACAAAAGCAAAGGGGATCAACATTCTAGCATCTTGCAGAAATACCACTTAAAATGATATGTTATCGGTGGTGATGGTGTGTGTGTGGGGGGGGGGGGGGTGGGAGATACTATCATCTCTTGTCTCCCAGCCCGGTTATGGCGCTCTCAAGTGCTTTCTTCTTTACTGAAAAACTGGTAGTGCAGAATAAAGCTGGCATGCTTGCCTTCTCTTAGCAGAACATGCTTTTGATCTATGTTCCCTGTCTCTGAAACCAGGTATGTCCCTGTTTGCTTTGCAGCTGCTCGTCGCGGCTCCACAGGAAAAATAAACAGCTCAAAGAGCAAAATCCCTCTCTGCTGAGGTGTCTTTCACTTCCAAGCAGCTTAGCATAGCGCTTACATCAGTGACACAAAGGAGGAAAACGCAAACTATTGATGAAACATTTACACCCTGGGAGCAGCACAGCAGTGACATTGGCTGTGTTACAGTTGAGGTCAAGCCTTCACATAGTCGCCTTGTCACCTGGAGTCCTGTTAACATGACCGTGAGCTCACTGATTGTCAAAGTCAAGATGATTTGAAATCGTTTGCTGTACTCTGCCGAGTGGACCTCACTCGGGCGGTCAGGCGTTTTAACTGCGGGCAGGTTATGTGCTTTGCTAACATTTTCGGTGAGCGACAGAGTTTCAAAACCCTAGTAAACCATCTGCCAATAATTGATCATCTCTTACCAGTCGCTTAGCGCTTTAATTGGTCATGGGGTGCACCTGTCAGACTCCAACCTGTGCGCCGCCTCATCTCTCGCTGTGATTATTGATTAGCATGTCCAAATATGGACTTGGACACTCAAACAGCATCTTACTGCTGAAATGAGCATCAGCAAGAGAATGCAGCTCACAGCCAGACCGTGACCACAGGGAGTCCTGCACATAACCCTTCAAACCAAAGGATATTTTCTGCAGCCTGAACGATTTTTGAAATGTACATGCTTTTGAGTCATTCCAGTTTGTCGGGATGCAGAAAAATATTGACTTTTCATCCATCATCTTTTCTTTCATTGTACATGGCATTCAGCTGTAATTCAATTCCCTGAATTGATTGCAGATGAGTAAGAGCAACCAATTAATGGAGACCCAGGCAAGTTCCTTTTTCTTCCCCTTCAGCTTTCCAATTGAGAGCCAACTGAATGAGCAGGAGGAAATGTTCCACATCGCTCTATTTAGACGCCTGCTGTTCCTTTCAATTTGAAGCAGTCTATTAGCCCAGCATGCAGGACACTCCATTAGAACCCGTGTGCTACATTGTCTCACTCCATTTCCTCTTTTGTTTGCCAGTCTTCCCTAAAGCGTTAGTGGCTTTAATCAGTAGAGGGCCCTCTGCCCTTCAGACGTTTATCCTCAGCCGCTCTTGGTCGTCACCGAGCAGCCTGGAAAGACCTAAAGATGGATGGTGTTTAGAAAGGAGGGGATTTGGCGGCCATTGATTAGAGTGGTGGAGGACAAAGTGGTTACCTGCACAAGACCTGAACACCATCTGGCAGATCCCCCCTCCACTGTCAGTGCCTGACAGCTGAAGTCAGGACTCAGCCATCTGACAAATATAGATCTGTACTGAGTGACGGTTAAAAGGGATCTTCTTGGTCTTGGTTGGAGACGGAAATAAGCTCAGATAATTGTGTAACTTTCAATTCTAGGCTTCATCTGTTTATTGGCTGTTTATTGGATAAAACGTTGGCCTTTAAAGCTGTGCAAGAAATGCAATTCCACTAATTAATTCTTTATAGCGATGGCATCCTTGGTCATCAGAAACTTGCCTCGTGTCAGTAGGAACTGTAAAAAGCAATAACTTAGGTCCAACCTTGGTTTGCCAGTGCTGCTCTCTTCCGGTGGATGTTGTGTGATGGATGGTTTAATTATCCAACCACAATACCAGTCATTTGCTCTGTCATAGCACAGTGAGAACACTTTAAACTTAATAGCATTGATCAGTTGGTAAATCGTCCACAAATTAAATAGGTAATGTCACTGATTGAACCAGAGCTTTCAATCACCATTTCAGATTAAATAGCATACAAGTCCTGTATCCGGGCAAAAGGTTGAGAGGTTTGTTTGCACAGGAGACAAATCATCATTGTGGAGCTCAGACTGTGTGTGTGTATCACCAGAGCTGAAAGAGCCTTTCCCCCTGATGTCCTCCCACTTTTCCCCTTTTCCAGCAAAGAGCTTCAGAACAGATGGCACCACCACCTTTGTTTTTTCCAACTCGTTAGACTTGACTTGTTGATGAAATGGAGCCTGTACGCTATGCTGCCGAGCAGATGTGAACTTGAGCATTTGTTAATGTAGCCATGCAGAAAGTTAGGCATCACCCACAGCCTGAAGGGCCTGAAACTTGGATGTTACATGTTTATGTTAAACCTTTTTTTTACATCAGAATTAGCGGGTACAAGCAGGTTTCTACACACGTAAATCGCTAAAAAGATGTTATCGACTTCTTTTCCATTTTCATCGCGTGTCCCCCCCCCCCCCCCCCCCCCGGTGAATCATGTGCAATGTCAAGAACGTGTCAGAAACTGAGAAGCTCACCCACCTCAGTGTCTTGGCAGTGTTGCATTTAGCACCATAAAGAAAATACATTCCTGTTACATGTTGTTCCCAAGATATAAAATAACAGCAACTAAACATTCATGGCTATTTACACTCCAATGCCAGAAAATTAAATGCTTATCATGACGACAAAGTGCATCGTCAGCATCTTGGCTGCCAAAGTAAAAAAAAGGGGAAATTAGCGCATTCTTCCGGTCGGAGCTGGAGCCGATAAAAACCTCTGTCTACTCCAGAGTCATTTTGCCTGGGAGTGAATGCTGATTCTATCATTGCAGACAAAAGCCAGATGATAAGTGAGTGTTAGTGAGTTTGACCAGTGGAAGGGGTTTGACAACAATCTAGTCCTTTTTTACATAGTCGTACTTTTTCTCTTCATGGTCAGTAAGGCTGCACTTGTTGTGCAGGGACATGATCGCAGTGTGTTAGTGCTTGTTACCGCCTGACAACTACACAACTCACTGCAGCTGGGGCTAGTGGTGCTCATGTGATTGCGTAAACTCACTGCAGTAATGTAGTGCACCTCAGAGAGTCACCAATTGATGCCAACAGCTTTGCAATCATAACTCGGAGCTCAGCGGGGTAAACAGCATGTTTCCTCCATTTACTTTTGACATTCTCTCCATTTTTGTTTAGTGCATGCTTGTGCAGCTCGGTCCAGAATGCAGCTTGTCAGTCCCAACTCATAGAGACCCACAGTTCCTGTCGAGAAACAGACAGGGCGTTAGGACTGCGCTCAAGATGCCTGTCATGGTTTGGCATGCTTGTCCAAACTGTCACATGTACAGCCGTCTTATTACTGGTTGAGGATAATGGTGTTTTTCGTTTTTTGTGTAAACAGTGCTGCAGTGTGTGAAACCTGTTCTGCACTTTTGGAGTTTGACGTCTCTCAAAATTATGAAACATGAGGCTCACATTTTTTTTCTGAGCAGCAGACATAATTTTAACTTTGTGTGTCTATCTTCAAGAGGGAAATCAAGAGTGTTAGCATTTGGCTTGATTTGCTGTCTGGGGTCCAAAGATGCTGTGCAGGAGAAAATAGCAGAGTTTGCAAATTCAAGCTCTTAAAATAATTAAAGTTGGCATGATGACTCTGCTTTCTAGATGGGTCCAAGCCTAAAAAAGACAGCTTTTGGAGTTACCCCACAGCAACAGCAAGCTGTGTTTCACTCTGAAAGTAGAAATAATGTATGAAATGTGCAGATATGAAATGAAATCAAATGCATAATTCTGTCACTGTGGAGGGAAATTAAGCTTTTGGACCCCAACCAATCATAATGGAAAGCAAACATTTTTCCATTTAGGAGAGGGAGATGATGTTTACTCTATTAACCTTTCCTCTTGGTTGCACTCTTGACATTGAACAATGTGAAAGAGGCAGACTCCTTGCTGGCCCTTTTGCTAATGAGGCAATTAAGTCTATCCTGCCTTGGTTGAGCAAAGGGGCAGAGAGAGGAAGGCAAGTCATCTGCTGTCTCAGCAAACACCAAGTGTCTTTGCCGAGCCGCAGTCAGACTACATAACAAGCCCTGCTTTGTTGTAGTGGTTGCCCAGTCCAGGTGTCCCTTGTCAGCACGACCCGCAGCACAGCTGGAGATCACAGGCAGCATCAGGCCACATTTATCTGTGTGCACTGAATCACATCAATGAGGGAAAAACACTGTAGAAAAACTATGTTTGCGCTCTGTTCGTGAGGCCATGGTGGGAGGCATTGGTGTAGCTTAGAAATTATTTGACATTAGTTTTTATTAACACCAACAGCAGCTAGAGTACTGTTTAGAAATCAAACAATGGTGTTACTTTACTCACTGGATTACATCCCAGTTCAGAATAAATACATGCATGATATTTGACTCTCCCATTCTTCTCCGCCTAGGTTATTTTTTCATAAATGTTTGTTATTTAGCAGGATTACACAACAGCTACTGGACAGATTACCACAGAACTTTGTGGAAGAATGTAGTAGGGGTCAGTAGCCTGACGTTGTCAGACTCACAATTCTAGTCAGAATGTGAGTCTGAGACCGCTCCATTGGGCTGTGATTATGGGGCGTGTTTCAACTGACCAGGAAGTAAAATTCTTCTTCGCTCAATTGGATAGACCTACAACCAATCAGAGCAACGTAGTATGTGACGTATGCTAAGCAACGCATTGTGAGTTATTTACTAACTAATAACAGCTGGCTCCCATCCACTCCCATGTTAAAACTTTGTGCCGGTCACACCGGAGGCTGAAGCACCGCGAGGCAGCCTTGGCGCAGCGTGGTGCTTCAGCCTCCGGTGTGACTGGCACAAAGCCGTGCAGCGATCTACTGGATCAACGGGTGATATTATTAGCGCTGCCCGGCGGTTCAGCGTCGCTTCAGCGTCCGTTGTGAACAGCCCAGCGCCGGGGCGATAGGGATTAGCGCGGTGCTTTGGCGTCGCCTCCACGTTCTGTGTTCCTCTTTCAAAATGAATGCGCTGTCGATGTCTTCTAAAACAGACTCAATGGCAGCATCTACACATCTCAGCTCGCCAGCGGCAGGCATGTTTGTTGAAAACGAATTCAACCCAAGGGCACTGTGATGACGTGGTTGATTACGTTACCGTTGATCATCTGTCAATCATCGTATAAAGCCCGCCCTGACAATCTGATTGGCCCGGTCGGGCATAATTTTTTCCCAACGGAGCGACTCCAGACCGAACTGCCCGACCAAAAATGTTGTGGGCGGGGCTAAGTTCGTCTGGCATCCAGGCTAAGGGGTCAGGGAAGTATCCATTAAATTTAGCTATAGATCCCGATCCAAGAGTTTCAATCAATCAAAATCGATTTTTTGATTGATTTCTCCTAATAATCAATCGATTTAGAGCAAAGTAATTATGCATATTATCTATAATATCACAACATCTCTGAGTGTGTAAATTTGGTGAATATCCAAATAAAAATCTGGATCTTGTTACTTTAAAAGCGGTTCTATAGGGGACTGTCAGGCCTTGCCTGAGGTATGCCCTCCACTGAGCCCCATTTCAGACAAATCATACTTAAGAAAATAATTACAATTATTGTTTTCTTAATCTTTCTTCAACAGTGAACTAACAGTATGCCAGTGCTGCCTACATACACTACTATTGCTTAGCCTCTGTGGGTCCTGTTGAATTGACTATTTACCTTGTCTCTTTTACGTTATGAGTTATTCATGCGGATAAAAGAGCTCTTGCTTGTAGACAGACTGAGAGGATGTTTGGCGACTGAAGGCCAGTGTTGGGAGGAGCAGTGCACACACACCATGGAGATTTAAGGGGGGCAGAGTGAGGATTCCTCTCTCATCGTATAGTCCCACAATAAAAGATGGTTCTGTCTGGCTTTGTCACCCGTGTACTGATGACTACAGGACCGGCGTTCTCTGTGTGGCATAAAGAAAGAGACAAATAGGAATATACAACTGTGTGAGTGCATAAGTGATTGAGTGTCTCTCAGTGAGTGTGTTCATGCCTGTTTTTATCATCAGATTCCTCTGACACATGTTGGAGGGATGGTGTAGAATTGCAATTGCCTCGAGTGCTCGCCAGGATCACGTTGATTGCTGTAAAATGTGCTGATACTCAGCATCCATTAAAGAAACACCCTTGTTACCCAATTAAATGAGTTTGACAGCGATTAGCATGTCTCTTCCTTCTTAGCCCAGTGACTGGCTGCAGCGAGTAGCTGCTGTGTCATACAAAAGGGGCCTGCATTAGGGCCCGAGTTAATGTGTTTAAAGGATGCACAATTCAAACGTGTGATAAGGGAAGGCTTACGGCTGCTCAGAATGGATTAGGGGACATAGCTGTCTGTCTTAAAGCTCAGGCTTAACCATCACACTCCCCCCCCTCCATCTCGCTTCACTGGTAATGAATCACCAGTGTTTCCTGACACGAGGCACAAAAAAGAATGTCTCACTCTGCAGGAACGATGACTGCTCATTAGCCGTGGAAAGGTGTACCGAACCAAAAAGACAAGATGTCCAGACAGATTCATTTGAAATCAACCACTGTCTCCCGAAGCTTCCCTACTGCAGTTTTGCGGCTGCCACAACTTACCAGACAGGATTCGTAGGAGCTTATGTCGGCAGGCAAAAGGATGCTTAAGCCACACGGACAAATGTAGAAGAAGAAGGAGAAAGCGAGCACTGTGGCTCCTCTTAGTGTCACATTTTTAGCCCACTTGTGCAGGTTTCACTGTGCACTTTAACATATTAGCCTTTGCTGTGTGAGCCGATCAATAGTGAGAGAGTACCTCAGCTCGGTGTGAGACACGGATGCCTCTGAAGTGTGAGGATCCGAGAGGACAGAACAGAGCAGTGGTTTTCAGTTACAGGACACAAGAGATGCACAGTGGCAAGGGCGCCAGTAAAAGTGCTTAGTGAGCAATGGGCTGCAGCGGCGACGGGCCATGTGTATTTGCAGCTGGCTAAAATTACTGACACGGGACAGGACAGGTCACACGTCAGTACTGCAAAATATACAGAAAGCACCATCACTGCTCATACGCACATGCTTCATTATCCTCATTCCAGACATAATCCTGTCACATATACATGGCACAAAGCTTTCATGACAACGTTTCACTGGGAAATTATTTATTCCTTACACTCACAGAACTGAGAAGCAAAAGACAATGGAATGGCTCTATAATTTGTTTGTCATTTTGTCTGTGCACCAATGAGTCACAGTCTGTTGCTACAGACCCTGGACAGGTGTGACGACTGCCCTTCATCTTTGTGCATGTACCAATGTTTTCCTTTAGCTCAGGCTAACAGCCCTCTTGTTACGATAAATAGACGTCAGCATCGTCAGCATCGTCACTCACCCGTGCCCCTGTGAAGTACACTGGGAGACCTTCTCACTGACATGTAAGTTAGTACCATTTTGTCATCTGGTAACTGTATCACGTGAGGTCTGCAGGGAAATCATAATGAAACGGCGCCAGCACATTTTTTATATCATGAATAAAAGTTATTACGTTGATGCAAGGCGCTCTCCTCGCGGCCTCGACAGCACCGCCCACCCTGGTGTCTCCTTTGTTTTCCACACTTGACTCTGTTGTCTTCTTCTATAGCCAGACCAACTGCAAAGATGATCCCCTCCTGCAGCTGATCTGCTTGAGAGAGAGAAGAGAGGGAGGTGGTTATATGTGCAGGGGAGAACAGAGAAGTGGAAAATTGATGTATGGCCTACATTACCATCTGAATACATTAGTATGGCCAGCAGAACATTGGCTGTGAAAGCCCTCATTATTTTACATATCGATTTTGACTTCACTTCACCTGTAGCTGAGCTCAAGTAATCCCACTTATTGTTTATCTGTCACTGTGTAGAGTCATTTTGATTTGGAAAATATAACAACAAATAGATTTTTTTCTATTTATTTAGAGCACAAATATTCCCCGTATTGCTGTTGTTTGCCCGCATGGCGCAATAGAAGTATGAGTGATGCTTCACTGGACTGACCAGTGCAGTCATTAATCCTAATATTTAGACTGTAGCCGCCATCCACTCCTGGCCGCCGCTTGACTACAAGTAATCATAGCCATACACCTGTCTGTATTGTGCTGCAGGAAAAACACTACAAGCACAGCAGCCTAGTCCATCAATCTAAGAGGCCAGACATTTTTTCTCCAACCCTTTGTTGAAGCATTTTACATGGCGTGCCCCCCCCCATCTTGAGGGAGTATGTTTATGAGCCCTTCCTCTTCCTGCCCTGTCTCTTCCCATTCCTCTCTCCCTCCTATGAGAGGAGGGGTCTTGAGTGGACGGAGTGTGCATGGCTCCCCGCCGCAGGGTCATGATAGATAACCACTCAGTTTATACGCAGCTCGCTCACCAGAGGCCGGCCATATTTCTCCTTCACTGTCCGCTTATAGACCTGCATCTCACATGAGGACTGTCAGGCATGTTGGCGTTCTGTGAGCTCAGCAGGGCCGAGGAGGAGTATTTGATTAGATGTAATGGAATTACAGTAATCTGATTCCAAAAAAGACGACATCTGTAATCTGTTGCAGTAACTGTAAATATGCGGTAATCTGATAAAAGATTCTTGTGATGCTTCAGAGTTATTGCATAGCTCAGTGTAACTGTAGCATCTACACTGCGGACTTTGTTTCTTCTTCAATGTTGCAGAATTGTAGCTCACATTGAGTCCTATCTAACTGAAGGCTATTAGAAGAGTGTGACATACATTTACATTTCCAGCAGCATCACTGCTCACAATTTCCTGCAGGTAATCAGCACTTTAAGTAATTACCTTTGGGTGTAATCCTCCTAACCCTCATAACTGGTGTTGCAGTGAATGGTGGGCTGGTTGTGATATGCTATGGGGGGATGGATGGATATGTTGAGGTAGAATATTAGCAAAGAGATGACCCCAGGGCCTTATTGGAGGCTACTGCTCGGTCATGGAAGGAATAAACGCTGCAGGCTGCTCTGCATGGCAACGTGCTGCTGCTTTTGGGTCAGAGAAATGAGCGGAGAGAGGATCTGTCATTGATCCTGTGGCATTAGCCTGGGCCACAGTCATAATGAAGGCAGTGCTGTGTGCTGTTTGCTGTGTGCTGTGTGCTGTGTGCTGTGTGTGAGTGTGTGTGTGTGTGTGTGTGTGTGTGTGTGTGTGTGTGTGTGTGTGTGTGTGTGTGTATTGTAACTCACAAGTATTCCAGTGATTAATTATAACTTGTGTGGACACAAATATGTCACTCAAAGCGTGTGTGCACATGCATGTGTTTATGCACGTGTGTAACCCCAGATGGCATTGAGTGAGATTATTTTTGTGTGTTTATTCTGTTGGTGCAAGTGTATGTGTTTGTGTGTATTTCTACATTCTTTTGTGCGAACAAATTGCTGGGTATGCATTGTCACAGTGTGAGTGCACTATGTGTATGTATTTCCTTGACTCTTGAGTGCATGCGCGCGTCCACAGTGATGAAGCAGGAGAGGCTGCTTGGCGACTCATCCATCATTTCCCCCCCTGGCCCGCAGTGCCCTCAGAGGAGCGTTGCACTGTCACAGTGACATTGGGCTCATTTTGGACAAGAAAAATGGTTCATCCGCCCCCAGTGTCGCCACCGCACGATTCTTCCCCCCCTCCAGCCAACCCGCCAATTTAGACGCTGAAGTAACAATCCCTCTTACGGTCTCAGACTCATCCCCTCGCCGTACGCCGAAACTGCAGGGACAGATCGCTAATCAACGCCAGGGCTCCATTGAAGGACCGTCATTTGTCCACGGCCATTTAGTGTAGCTGCTTCAGGTGGGCTGTCACCTTCTCTGACCCTATCCGTCCCCCACCTCCTGCTGGATAACCTTGGAAAGGCTGAATTATGGGGGAGAGAACAACGGGAGAGACCAGCCCAGTGTGTTATGAGGTCTCTCTCTGTCCCATCCCTGCATCTCTCCCTTGCTGGTAATGTACAGGGTGAGTCAGCATGAGCAACTGCAGTGTAGCAGTCCAATCACTCTGTTTACGCTTGTCTCTGAAGAGACAATGCCGACGCAACACGGCTAAGCCACTGCTGCTGCTGCTGTTTCATGATCGAGAGTGTGGTTATCCATGTGTGTGTGTGTGTGTGTGAACGTGACCTCCAACTCTCTTCACGGACGGCAGAGGAAAGCAGTAGCACACGCAGGACCAACTTTCACTGCTGAGAGTGACGGTTTCACGGTCAAGGAAGTGGGGCAGATAGTGAGAAAATCGTCTGGCGTTAGGATGCAACACGGAGTCCCTGCTTCTCTCCCATCAAGCAGCAGAAAGCGTGTTTGTGTGTGTGCACGTGTTTTTGGTGCATGAATGTGTGTTTTGTGTGTCACAACGAGTGCATGGTTTGTATTGCAGGTAGGTCTTCTCTGGGCAGGTGATTCTCTAAGAATAACCTGCACATAAACAGTCATCTAAAATTAGAAATTAGTTCATGCTCTTATAGCGCACACACACACATAACACACACACACAGACTGTCAGCGCAGAACCAGAGAACCATACAAACGAATGCAGACACAGCTCAACCACCAGCTCCACTTATGTAACTGCAGTCACCACATTTTAATATCATTCCTCCTAAAACGGCACCTTGTTGTCAGGGGTTGGCGGAGGGCTGGAATAGCTGAGGCAGACAGCGATGAAAAATGAACAGAGACAGACGAGAAGGGAAAGAGCAGAGGGACACAGGGAGAGAGACGGACGTGCTGGGCCGTTATCGTAGCAAAACTGCTTACAAATGTAAGGGAAGGGTTGTGTTACTGCACCTCAGTCCGTGTGTGTGTGTAACCAGATTTGTAAATGGGTAGACAAACCTGTGAATGGATGTATAGATGTAAATGAGATGTCGACAGTTACAGTCATCAGCTCCCTGCATAGCTTCTGTTTCTTGCTCTTGGACCGAAGCACTTTAATATCTATTTAGACATTTACAGATTTTTCCACGCACTTGCAGATTCCTTTCATTTCCAAGTTTAAAAATCGAATCAGCAGCAGTTACTTATCTCTGCAACACATTTACAAATATGTGAGCACTAGAGGAGGAGTTACAGTATGTTTGCCTCACTGTCTCCTGTGTCTGCAGCTAAAACAGTTGCTTATCAGTCCTGCCACAGAGAAAAGCATGCATTCACTGTAAACACATAGATCTCATGACACACCGGCCGGTGAATTCAAACACACACACACACAGCTTTCCCCTCAATAAGCCTCATAGATAGCCGCTCTGAAGCTGACAATAGCAACAATACCAATAATCCTGATCCTAGAAACAACAATGGCGATGAGCAGCTACGTCCTTTGCTGAACTCACGTTGGCATGGTCCGACTTTCATGTTTTTATTTGGAAAAGGAGAAGTTTTCCAGATAATTTCGCATCCTATCAGGAAACGTCGGGTTTGGTGGCCGATCGATCAGCTTGTGGCGTCACTCCAGATCAATAGCCATCCTTCCTCCTCTATCGCAGATCGTGTTTCCTCCGTTTGCATCAGCGTGCCCCGTGACCTCATAATCCGACCTGACTTCACCTCTCCCATAAGTCAGGCCGGAGGTCAACGTCTGATATTAATTTGCATGACCTTGTTGACTGTAATGTCCTATTGAGCGGAAGCGCCTGTATTGTCTTTCTTACATCCCTGAGAATAACTTCCTTCCTGTGCACGGATCAATACCGTAGTGCGGGATGTAAGAAATAGTACGCCATTCCCCCTCGCTGTAATGACAGGAATCATGGAAAATATATGCAATAGGCAGCCTGGAATCAATAGATCTAATGTAAATGTAAACTCTTTGCTTTCTTTTCCTGAGGCAGTCTTGTGGTTTGTTTACGTACATTTCTATACTGTAAAATCAGATTTCTATCTGAGAGAACAACACTGAAGGCATTTTTGCTGTGTAGGATTACAAATATCACTCAGTTCTCTTTGGAGTATCACAGACAAGCATTATGATGCAGTGCTCCACGTCCTCTTATCGCAGCCTCTCACCATGAAGGAATGGTGTATAGCATATTTCAATCATTCTGTCATGAGAGAGCTATAATCTTTTTCTTCTGCGTGGCATATGTCCTTCCACTTCTAACTAATCCTTATTATGCCTCAGAAGTGAAGGTCATTGTCAAAGCCGAGGGGTGATTAAGTTAATCCACTTGTTTTCTGAATCCGATTTACCTCATTTTCCAAACTAGGGAACAATGTTCAGCTACAAAGACATCAAGATGATAGCGTAGCACGCACTAAGGAGGAGGGCCCCTACACTGGAGAGGCTTCTATTATCTGTCTTAAACATCTGCATCCCATTCTGCTCCCCGGTTCTATCAGTGGATTTCTAATGACTCCACTCAAAGCTATCTCTGTCGTACGAAGAGTGAGAGCGAAAGTGAGAGGAGCGCACCCAAGTTAAAAGCCGATGATCCCTCGGCTCTCTTTCATTCATGAGGCGATCTATGTCGCTGCAGCACGAGCAGAGCAGGGCACGGCAAAGAGAGGCACGTTGCCCTGTTGAGCAGGAGCCCCGTGCTGCGGCCCGGCCAGCCTCAGTGAGTTACGCAGTGCAGTGGCATACAGTTGACTTCATTAGCAGGGCCCTCCCTTCCAGGGATGGGTTATTTACTACTGCACCAGGCACAGACAGATGCTCCATAGATATTATACTATGGAGGTTTGTGCAACTACAAAAAGGTGTGTGTATGTGGGTGAATGTGTGTGTGTTTCAGTGGCAAATGAAAATGATGCAAATGAAGTGATAAAAATGAATGCACGTGTCAGTTTATGAATATGTTTTCTGTTTTAACTGTAACTCTGCATGTATGCTCACGTTATATCCGTATGACATGCAATTCTGCATTTATGAATATTTGTTTATAGATTTATTAGCCTGTGTGCCTTCCAGTGCATTAGCGTAACCATTAGCTTCTCCCTGTCCGACCCAATCACTCTCCTCCGCCTCGTCATTCCGTGGCATGTGAGCTGCTGTTAGTCGGAGGGAGGAAGAAAAGCAGAGTCAGACGAGTGGAGCTGGCCACACAGCACACTCACATTTTCCAAATTATAGATACAGGTTGGCACTTAGACGTCAGTTTGATTCTGCAGAGGGCAGTCAGCACAGAGGAACATGTGGAGTGTATGTGACGTGTCCCGGTCAGCCCTGTGGAATGAGCGGATCTGCAGCTTAAATCAGAATGCAATGAGAGAGAAGAAAAGTCAGTGTTGTGAGAGCTTATGTTTTCATGGGTTCATGGGCTTTAGTGGCATTACAGCATACTGTGATCTCTATCATTACCTCACATTTGAATGTGCTCTACTGTGCAATTATGGAGAATCCGTGAAGGATGGCTGTGAAGAATGTGATATTCAACACTTTCAAACTTCTCATGTGAAACAATAGAATCCTGGATAGGACAGAAAATGTAGTCTTCTTTCATCTTATTTTATTTGTATTTTTCTTCTTAATCTAGTTTTTATTCCACAGTCTTTTACCACCCTTACCATTATTTGAGCCATTTTATTATATGATGCTTATTTTGACTTTTCTATTCATTATGTATTTTTTTACTGGTCTCACTTTGTTTTTGATAATTTTAATTGTTTCTTTTATACTATCTCAACCTGCATGAAAGATGCTTTATAATTAAAGTTTGATTGATTGACTGATCAACAAAAATGTTTTAATCATCACTCACTTTGTAGTTTGGTAATTTCTCTCTCTTGTTCATACAATAGCTACAAGGAAACCGGTTCCCTGTCCATTTGTCTGTTGTTATTAACCTATCTATCATGATGCCTCATGGAATTTGTGAACCAATAGGGAAGTTCCCATTGTCTGTCCAACAATCCAAAAACCCAGGCATATTAATGTTTCATGAAACGTGTCTGGAGTTTTCAGGTAGTTGTTTATCTAGTAACCATGCAGAAAACAGAGGGGAGGAGCCAAGTGAATTATGCTCCCGGTGAATCCAGTTCAAACAGCAGTCAAGGTTTACACTATAAGCAGTTGGCCGGAGACAACATGATGAATAGTCTGGGTTTACTCAGCAGGAGGATATTGCTTCATATTCTGCTGCGGTTTCATCAGAATTTCTGATAAAAGTGAAGTAATCAATGCACAATTGACTCAGACCTGCACAGTTTTACTCCCAGAAAATCTAATGGAGGGAGACAAATTAAATTTGACTGTATGCCATATTTACTGCTGCACTGTCTCATTTAGATTATAATCTCACACCTTCTATAGCCAGACTAACTTGCAGTTAGAGAGAGAAAAAAGTGAAAAACTGACATATAATTGAACACAATGCAAGAGCAGTAAATATCTCCTCATAATACCTATTTATTAAGTGTGTTTTTTTAATAGTGGATTCTTTCAGATATATGGTGTTTTCTGTGGCGGCAGTTACTTCTATGGTGTAGTCATGTTTCTGATACACTTTTTCTTTAGAAGCTGAAGCAACAAACCCATCATAGAATCTGCAGCTGAGCTGAAAATGACAGGACTCCTGTAAAGTGTGATGTGGGCCCCACCCTGCCCTTGACTTGCAGTGTATGCACACTAAAATGAGCCAGACTCATGACTCTCTGAATCTGTCGAGCCTGTTGGGAGCGGGTGCTGGGCTGCACATTTCTATCTTATCGTGTATCACAGGCATGATGCAAGAGAGGAGACAAAAAGGCAGGGGAGAAAGCGGCAAAGAGGGAGAAGCAGAGGCAGATAGAACGAGAGAAGGAACGCGAGCAAATGTGAGACAACAACGAGGCATGAGTGGAGAGCGAGTGCAGATGTTTGAGAGTGTTTAGCAGATCCTGTTGTGAAACCTTCAGTCACTCATAATAAACAGGACTAATGCACAATTAAAAGCACCTGGAGCCCCTCCATCACTTATTAAATCAAGCTTATAATCATGAGGGGGTGGGCGGGGGGGCTCCATTGTGTGTGTATGTTAGTCCTTTCCTCTCTGCCTGTCACTACCACAGAGTTCACAAATGAAGGTGTGGCGGAGCCATAACAGCCATTTGTGAACAAAAAGCCCCTATTATTCTTCACTGTGACCTGGGTGTGCTGCATGGTGTTTTTTAACTGCTGTGGTTTCTCATGATCGTTCCTTCAGAAACACCCTCAAGTTCCTGTCTCTTTCTGTAAATGTTTTACTTTTACACTCACCATCAATGGTTTTATAATGTTTTAAAAAAGGCTTGATTGTTTAAGTGAGGAAAATCATTAGTTTGAAGTAAATTTGGAGCAGATCACGGTCACCCGAGAACAGATGTTTTTTACTTTGGACTATTTTCGAGGCCTTACCTTGAGAAGTTTCTACAATTCAACATCAGAGGCAGCTTGTGTAATCCACTGGTGATATTATTTGTCTCTTTCAAAGCCATAAAACAATGAAAGATGCTTTCTTATGTCTTGAAATGGACGTCCAAGTTTGAAAATAAGATCTGAGCGTCTTTAAGAAGGGGATTTCAGGGGCTTTAAAGTGTAACTTCACCCCTCAGATTTGGCTGACGCGTTTTGGATCACTGGTACAGCAGGTTACATAAGGTGTGTTTAAGTTGGACTCTGGCTAGAATGGCCAGGAGCTCACAAAATAAAAGTGCTTTTTATCTGTCGTTCTCCAGCTCATATTCAGGACCAGAGAACCACATCTGTGCTTGCTTTTCACTTTCTGCTTGTTTACGTAGCTGCAGCCTCTGGAGCTAGTACAAACCACCGTCAGCAGAACATTTAAAGTATTCCACTTATTTCCGTGTTGCTGGATTTCTTTCTCCTCGGCAGCCCACCACCAAGGGTTTCTATGTGTCCGCTTCATTTGCCAAAGCGAGTTGGCCGTAACAAACCCTTTGATCTGGATGAGGCTCATTAAGACAACGTAGAAGAGGGAATAACCAATCCTAACATGTAGGAGTCGCACCAATAAAAGTATTTTATCACCTTGGATTCAGGAAGATAAGAAGAGGGAACTTTGGCTGAACTCAAGTTACTGGAAAGTCCCATGACTCCATTCATCGTGATTAAAACTTGAATCAGTTATTAGGGATTGTTTCATAAGAGGAAAGAAAAAAGTAAATGCTAGGGGCAGCTTAATCGTAGCCCATTTCTTTGCTGTATTGTTTTCTGAATGAATGTTTGTGATGATGAGGCCAACCTGGTAGAGTCCAGTGTGGGAGCCGAGCCTTATCACCCGTGTTCTCATGGCTTATGCCAGATGGAGCTCTTGGTAGCAGTTTCTGAGCCGCAGCACAGTCAAATATGAAGCGTTAAATCTTGTCTCCCCACTCGTCCTTATGGGCTATTGAAGTTTATGTTAATTTATCTTGTTTAACAGCCCAGTTGACCTCTTTTGGTCTCTCCTCCATGCTCACTTTGAATCCTACTGCCTCGAAATTATCACAGGTACTTTCATCAGAGATGAGTTTGAGTTGGGTTTTTAAAGTAGTAAAAACGCCTGTAGTTAATAAACTAGACCCCAAGGATTTATTTCCCTGTTTGGTGGTTTTACAAAGGCTTTTGTTAACCCTTTTCCCTTCAAGTAAGTTCAAGTGCATCTGCTCAGGACCCTGGCTATCCAACTGAATCAGTGTCTGTTTTGAGACTCCGCCTGTCCCTTCAAATTATCTCTTGGCTCAGCTAGGGAGCTGGAGCGCAATATCCATTTGAGCAAGAGAGAACAATCCCCCATTACTCTCAGATTGAGATTGACACCTCACACCGGTCTTAGCCAGGTCAGGGTTAGAACTCATTTGCGTTGACGAAGGGGTGTTTAAGAGCATTAATGGAATAATCGGTTACATTTTAGCAGCCTGCATCCTAATCAGAAGAGAAACATTTACAAGTGTTCAAGCCACTGCAAGCATGTCTTAGGAAATTAGCCAGGCAAATAGAGAACAACGACAAAGCCCCAGACTGTGACATATCTTATTGTAAGATGGTTTAGTGAGTGACAAGGGCTTCTGACCACCAAGAGCCCCATTGAAGACAGGCCACAGAGGGTATCTGAGGGTGGTTAACTCTGTTTCATCCGTGCCTCTGATTAAGAGGAAGGACATGAGAAGTCTGCACAGCTAAAGGTGCTGATGCTTAATAACGGTCCAGGGAAGGACCAGAACCAGAAACACAATTTCTTACTATAGCTGCTTTCAAACATGCACTGAACTCCTGATATTCCTCCTGAAATTTTCCAGAGGGCCTGTATGTGAGAACGCAAATGTCAGAGTCAGTTCCTTTGGAAATTTTCCTGAGTCCCCAAGGAAAACCTTCAGATAATGTCAGAGTACGCCTTTGTTAGATCAGAGCTGGGTATTTCGTGGAGGATTCACCTCAAGTGAGTGGGCAGGTTTCTAACATGGGCCGGACACAAGACAAAAAAACTCCTAAAATATGCAAATTTTTCAGGATGGGAAAGAGATGGTGAACACATAGAAGATGCCAAAAGACAAAAACACATGACTTTGCAGCAGACTGTATACATCGTGTCCTGACTCCTGCATGCTCTACCCAAGTGCCACTTCTCACCTGAAGATATTTCCATGTCGTTGAGAACGAACAATCTCATTCTGCGCTCTTCATATACCAACAGTTTACAACACCTCACTTTATTTCCCCTCTCTGTCTCTGTCTATTGTTCTTCAACCTGCATCTTTCACACTGTGCCAAACTATATATGAGTTTGTCAAATGTGATTTCTGCCGTCAAAAATTTATAAAAACAGTAGATAAAGTCGGGAGGAAGCCACATGAGGCCCTGGAGGTGCAACAGATCAAGCTTTGCATATTTGACACAGTTTCTAATTTCCTCCTCTGGTGGCTGCTGATTCTGGCAGCTCGGCTCCTCTTCAGCTGCATAGCTGCTAATTTACTAATCACAATAAAGCTGCTAACAATCCAGGAGAAAATTAGAATCTCTTGATAGCAGGTGTAAATCCTCTGGCATGCAATCAACATGTCTTTATTTGTACTTTTTTTAACTAAAGCTGCTCCCCCATCAGTGTAAATCACTTCCTCTCGGAAGAACAGAGTTATGTGTTGAGTTAGCAATTCAGATGAAGTGCAACTTCTTGCAGAGCATTTTAATTCTGCTCTGTGTTTTAAGCTGCAAATTAAAACAATGAAATGACTAGCAATTCTTTATGTAGTTCATTCCATAGTTAAAGTCCTTTATATTATGTTTTGGGCAAAGTCCATTTTGTTAGAGAAGAAAGGTTTCAGTCGTTGCTTTGCTGGTACGTCAACATGGAAGAAGAAGAAGATGGAGAAGAAGTAGAAGAAACGTATGAGTGTGTAAATTCACAGAAGCCTGTGAAAGCCTGGTTGGATTCATTAAATGAGGGGCCAGGGGGAAGAAGGAATCTGCTTCTTTCCGTCAGTGACGAGCTGGGATACGTTGGATGGGTTTTGTGCCAGATGTTTGTGAACATGCAAGGAATATGGCGAGGCCCCGGCAGCATGCTGCAAACTGTGAAAAAGCTTGGCACAGCTAAGGCAGCTCACTCCTTGGCACAGTAGGCTTGTGTGCAAACTAGTCTCAGCCTCAGCCCTTCATTTTCAACGTCAAAGACAGCTTTTTCCTTTTTTCTAAAAGGTAACCAAAGCCACATGTAGCTCCCCTTGAGGTATGATATTATTTCATTACAATGGTATCACATTGTTCTAACATACTCTTAGTAGATAAACAATCTTATCTGTATTCAGGAAATGAGAGAGGGAAGCTAATCAAGGAAATTAGCAACCACTGTCTATACTGCACTGTCTCACCTTTGCTATATTGGCATCCGCTGCATCTTTTGCAATCATCTCAGCAGAGCTTCCTACATAATGCTGATTGGCTGCTCTGTCTCAATGTGGAGAATTAACCATATAAGGGGTTTAACCAAGAGCAGCTTAACTGCCAGCACATGATCCATTGAAGACAATGGATTGAATGGAGGTACTGTACTGCACTACCCACATCCTTCTTGCCACTTATGTCTGGTCTCAAGGCTGTAAGTTATCTTGGCCTGTGGTTATTTCATCCCGGGTTTATGGTGACGTATCTTTGCAACCTTATCACTACTGTGCCGAAGGGGTCAATCGGAGGGCTTGATCAGTGACCTTGCAAGCCGGTAAAACTGTGCTTCATCCACCCCTGCAGCGACCGCTCCGATGAGGGATGGCCTGTTAGCGTCACAGGGAGTGCCCATGCGTCCCTGAAGCTGATTAAAACACAGGTTGATGGGCGTTATTTACTGCACGGCCCCTGAGTGTGTGAGTGTGTGTGTGTGTGCATGTGGGTGGGGGGCTTCTATTTACGTGTGCATGTTTCTCAAGGACTCTGGCCCCTGCAGGTTCCATGCCTCATAACCCCACCCCCAGCCATTTAAGGGGGGGCCAAGAAGGCTGTCATTTCCTTCTACTGGATGTGACACCTCTTTAGCCTTGGTGAATCGCTTGTTGAAGGTTGAAGGCTGCTGACATACGCTCAGACCATGACATGCCAGAAAGTGCCTTGTTGGTGTGTGTGCGTCTGCCCATTCGTTTCTTGTGGCTTATTAGCACCTACTCCATGCGTTTGTGCGTGTGCGTGTGCATGTGCGCACCTTAGACGACATTGCAGCTGATGGCTTGTCACTGATAGTGGCCCCACCATGAAATGAAGGTCACGGCACTCCCTAGGTCTCATCTGGCCCTCTCATAGGAGTACCGCTGAAGCTGTCAGCTAATGAGACAGTGGAGGGGAGCGAGGGAAACAGAGGCTAGATAAAAGCCCTGAGAGAGAGAAAGAGAGATGGTGTGTTAATGAGAGGGTAGAGAGGAGTGGAAGAGATGGGTAGAAGAGAGCAGAGGGAAGTAGGGGGGAAATCTAGGGAGGCCAAAATACAGAGTCAGTAGGTGGACAAAGCAAAAAAAAAAGCAGGGGGAAACTAGAATGAGCACAAAGTAAGGAAAAACAAGGAAGCAAGAAATAAACTGAGACAACAAAAAAGCACACATCAGATAGACACAGTGTTGTGCTCATGGGAAAACAGCAGTGAGGGCAAGTGGGGTAACAAAAGCAAAGAAAGGTCGAAGAAAATAGAAAACTAAATTCTGCTTCAACTCAAGCAAGCCATGAATGTAATACCACAGAGAGCGATGGGAGTGGCCCCCTGCCGTCTGCCAAGAACCGCACCTTCCTACTGAGACCTTCCCGCCCTGTTCTCCCTTACATCCTCTCTGTCTTCTTGTCTTCTCCTCTTTTTGTTCCCCCTTATTCCGAGAGAGCTCCCAGACTGTGCCCCGAGGCCACCGTACTCGGGGATGATGGATTGGGGTGGAGGGTGCTTGGAAGCGGAGGGGGTTGTGGAGCACTGCAGTGTAGCATGACTGATGGGAACATGTATTATTTTCCAGGCGGGCTCAGCCAGCGAAGGCCAGAATGTATTGCCGGCGAATGCTAAAAGGACCCGCAGCTTAAAGAAAGGCCAAATTTTTTTAACGTTCATTTTCTAACCCTGAATCATGACCTGCTAGTGCTATCACTGCGCATCAGTTCGCGGGGACGGGGGAGGATATTTTCAGATGCTAAAGCTGCACGACAACATTTGCTCTTTGATGGTCTACTAACCAACCCTGGTTCTCCTCCACAGTCTTCAGAGCAGTTAGTGTGTCCTTAAACAGGGCTGCTAGGCTTAGACACTATCCAGTGACTCACCTCCACCGTTGGAAATCATCCCCTACCCACTTGCCTCATTGTCATACATCATACATTAGCATTATTTTGACCACCACCTACCTCAGACTCTCCCCGTTTTGTCTTCCTCCTCCAGGGTGAGCTCACAAGGTGGAGTCATATGCAAAATGTCCATTAACATCTGCCCAGCTGCTCCCACAAAGCTTTTAAGTCATTCCCTAATGTTTTAACTTAAAATCAATATTCTGGTCTGTGAATTCCCTGCAACTTGGTAAAACAACATTTGTAAATGCCCCGTCCATTACACTGTGCCTGTCGTGCTGTGCATATGAGATGTAGCCTTGGCTCGCCTCATTCATTTATAATGACTCAGTTATGACTCCCCTGAGTCATGCTGGAGACTAAAGTCTTCTACTGTTCAGTCAACCAGAACCTCCTGTTGGAGCGTGAAAGGCAGAGCTGTGCCACCGTACTGCGTCTGCAACGCAGGAGTGGAGAAACGCTGCTGTGATATTAGCATCTTGTGAATACGGAAGATAAAAATGGCAGATCTGGTTAGCACACAGTGTTTGGTTAGAATCTGAAATGTGTCATCACGGAGCACAAAATCATAAAAAAAAACAAAAAAAATCCAGCTGTGGTGTTTTTCAAGTGTCTATTTGAAGGGAAACTCAATATGACCCATTTGTGGAAATTTCATGAAGCCTGGATCTGAAAAAGTTGCAAAAGAAAATTAAAATTAAAAAAGCCATGGTTGTCAAAGTGGGACTTTGCTTTTTTTATATCAAAGATACAATATTCAAAAATGAACTGTGCATGTGCGCGGCTGTCACTTATTTTTTTTCAACACACACATTAATGACACCATTTCCATAATCCACTTGCCTATAGATAATAGATGAACACATCAAACTTCCTTTCCCTCCTTGCAGTTTAATATCTTCTTAGTTTTATGTCCAAATCATTATAGTATAAATTCATAATAAATTTGAGCCACTAAAGGAAGCTCAGAGCTCTCTTGTCCTGCTCATCCACAGACAACGAGCAGAATTTCGTTATGATCATTGGATCTAATACATGACTTGAATTGTACTGTCAAATTTATGCTGCTTGATTCGTGTAACATGCAGAGCTGTCAGTTATAATGACCTCTTTGCTTCCTCACATTTTTCCTTCAGTCATATACTTATGGTTGTATTGCAGCGAACTACCAGAGGTCTTTGGTTTCACCTTTGGGAGTCTTCACATTGTCCATCTTTAAATACGTCCATGGTGTGTCCTAGAAAGAAGCAGATATGCTCCGTTGCATCTCATGATCCAACACTTTCCTCCTATTGCACGATACAATTTTACTCCTCTCTGTCTTATTCATTGTCATCTTCATAAGGAATTTTTCACAAAAGAGGGGCGAGCTAAGATATCATAATTTTGCTTTTGGGTTAGTATTTATAACAATATGTATTTGAGGAAATTTCTATTTGATTTACATTTCTTTGATGGGCCATTTAAAACCTAAATTGCAATCCAATTAAAAAATTAAAAAATAAACTGTGTTCCACCGAAGACCTCAACATAGAAATGATTCTCTCTGGGTAACTTAGACAAATTTATTTAAAAACATGTCAGTGTTCCCATAAAAGTGTTGTCACTCAGCAGATGTTATACATTCTAAAAAGATTCTGGTAGCAGCAGAGAGATCAGTGTAAAAATATCCATGTATTATTTATCTATATCAATGTAGTAATATTTATCAATACACATCAAGGTGTCTTTGGTTTTAGCTGCACTGAGAGCCCAGTTTTGATGCCCTGGTGACCATCCATCCATTCACCCATCCGCCCATCACATGCTTGTGAACATTATATCTCCAGAACGCCTTTGGGATGTCTTTAAAGCTGGCATAAACATTCAGTTACAATCACAGATGAACGGATTCGATTTTGGTGTAGTAGTCGCAGTTGCCTCACAAAACATGTTTTGGACCAATTGAACATGATATCTAATGCCTGTATTTAAGAAATGTATTCACAATTTGACCAGTCTTCACTTGGACTCAAAGATTAACTGATTAGGTTTCAATGTAAAAAAAAGAGTCAAAGACATATATATATTAACTGCCCTGGTTGAGAGACACACAGGGTTGTATAGTTCTGTTTCTTACACCCCAAAATTCTGGACTTAAGTCTCAGCTTCTGTCAAAGAAACAATGACTCTGTTCGGCTGCAAAGAAAGGTGTCTGCACCTATATTCCAAACTTCAAAGCCCAGGATTACACGTGGCCAACATCTTTCTAAGATAAACCTTCTACTTCGATCCAGTCTATTTTAAAGTATATTTTACTGTGACTGGTTTTATACTGGTTCATTTTGTTCTGTGAGATTAGTCTGAGGGCGACGTGTTTATCCCTCTGCTTAAAAGCTCTCATTATTTTGGATTCACTTGAGCTAGCGCATTACATTCTCAGTTATGCTCTGTTGGGTTCAATGTCACTCAAATGTCCTCCACTATCTTCTTTTATTTTGTTCCTGTGATGTAGCTCGGATGCTTTCTGGCAAATTGTTTGATCAAGGTTTCTTCAGTAATTATTTTAACAATGTGTCAGATTGTCAAGTCTCATCGCTGCTCTAAGTAATCTATCTATCTATCTATCTATCTATTTCCCTCTAAAACCCAAACCAATGTGTGTGAAATTCCTCTGTATTACGCTGCATTATCATGTGCCTTATCCAATTAGTTCTACACACATAACAAGTGCCAGCCCATTTTATGTTACCTGTCAGCAGACGGCGCTCATCTGTAAAATGATGACTCCATATTTATACTGAAGACAGGACTTAGTGTGAATTAACTTTAGCTGTTGAGAAGCTGAAGGCACATGCTGCGCCACACTCTACAGTCACAGTCCAGCCTTCTCTCTAACCCGTCTTGTGGGACTCTCTCAGGTGTTTTGGAGTCTGGGAACATGAGGCTTTGCAAGGAGACGCCTCTGCTGCCAAATGACTAAAACTTAAACACTGTGAGAGTACGGTTCATCCCCTCTGTCTCCTGCCTCGTGCCTCTCTGTTCTTTCATCCAACCCCTGCCTCTGTCTCTGCTCTCTTTCTATCAGATTATGCCTCCCCCCTCTTTTCCACATCCCTCTCTCACCTTCTCCCCCACTCTCTGGGCCTCCGTTCTTTCCATATTTACTCTACCCCTGCTTTTTTGTATCTGGTTCTCCATCTTTATCTCCCTATATCCTTCCCTCCCTACTCTCCTGCTGTGAACTAGTCAGGCTGCAGAGAACACAGAGCCTGAGGACAGAATGTCAGGAAGTCAGCTCCCATTAAAGGCAATGGGTCGCCACCATGCCTGTATAAGGCCAGATGACTGGCAAGTTTGTTAGTGTGTGTCTGTGTGTGTGTGTGCGTGTGTGTCTGTATTGGTGTTTGAGTAAATTTGCTTACTGCACTGTGGTGACCAAGAGTTTTGGGATTTCAATGTATGTATGGGTGGGAGCACTCACTTTAGTATATATCAGGCCATTGTGTGTGTTGTGCGTGCGGGTCTTGTGTGTGCGGGTGTTGTGTGTGACTAGAGCCTAGCAGCAGGCTGACGTGTGCCGTGCAGCCACAGGGACCAAAAGGGTTCTGCTCTCTCTCAGCTAATCCAAACAAAACTGAGGCTGAGCCGGAATGAGGAACGTCTTCACTGTTGGTCATAGACGGAAGGGTCAACCTGGATGAGTGATGTGTGTGTGTGTGTGTGTGTGGGTGTGTGTGTGTGTGTGTGTGTGTGTGTGTGTGTGTGTGTGTGTGTGTGTGTGTGTGTGTGTGTGTGTGTGGTAAACTCATGTTTGAGAGGGGGTTTAACTGAATGCAGCTCAGTATTCTCTCTGTGCACTTGAGAGTGGAAGCGCTGTGTTAACTTCCAGGATCCTATTGGTAGGCAGGCTATTCTTAACCCCAGACTTACCTGATTGCCATGTATAGTCACAAGAAGATGATAAATTCACCATTTGCTGGAACATTTCAGTCTGCAAAACACTCATACACAAAAAAACCCATCCATGAGTCATAGACACACACACACACACAAGGGCACCTACGCCATTGCAACACTTTTATTTCCTCCCAGTATCTCTGTGATGTTTTTCTTCATCTGTTTCTTCACCTTCTACTGGTGTTTATCTGAGTTTAAATGCTTCCTCCCAGACACCAGGCTCTGTACACAACAACGACAACAAGTCATCTCATTTGCTAAAAGTAGAAACCTCAAATGCAAGTCATTTTTTTCCATTCCAGTAACATTTCCACAACATATTCCCATTCGCATCCTTCCTCAGATTCCTGTTGAATTTCAGAACTCTAACCAGCGACAGTACATCTGCAATTTTTCCTCTGGGGGAGGGTGAAATACAATTGAGGTTTGGAAACGTAACTGTTAGCCTGAGCCAGAGGGATCATTAGTCGCTTGTCATCCACGGGGATATTGCATGTCATAGTTTTTCCAGAGAGCAAAGGGGGGCGCTATGAGAACACATGAGGTTGGCATTCACAGACAACTCGCTCTGACGATCATAGGAAGGAGCTTCTTTCTCCCGCAGACAACACTGCAGCTCCTGAAGCTCCTGAAACCCCTCATCAGGAGTCCGGCCGATACGTCTGGGCAAACGTGATGACACAATGAAACATTTGCATATTAACCGCTTACAGTTTTTCACAATTGTTAACACACGTTTTTCAAAACAATAACGGCTTTCTCAAAACTGCACACAGACAACTGAAAACCTCACACACAAAATGCTAAATCTCACACTCCCTTTGCAAGATGACTATTTGCCATCAAATCTCTTAACTGTTCACAAAATGGAACTCGTGTTTTCATTTGGTACACACAGCCATATTTTCAAATGACACACACATACCATTCATTGAGTACATACAACTAAGCATTTGCTTGCACACTACCAAGCATTTACAGCACACTGAAGTGCAAAATTGAAAACACAATCATCGAAATGGAACACACCATATGAATGAATGAGCCATTTCTCCTTTTGTAAAATGTCTCAGTTTAGGCCTACTTTTTTCATAGTCAAACATAAAACAGCACACAAATATGCAGCATAAAAAGGTTTATTTCGGTACACACAGAGAACAGTACAGAACTGTAAACTGGCCTACTCACACCCCCCCCCCCCCCCCCTTCACAAAAATTACAGTTTTTCACACGTTTTTCAAAACAATAACGGCTTTCTCAAAACTGCACACAGTAAACTAAAAACCTCACACACACAATGCTGACAGGCCTTGACACTCACGTCGCCACAGGCCTCCTCCATGGCCTGGAGCAGTGGGACCCAGTCCTGTGGGTTCCGTTCATATACCTTCCACCTCCAAGCTGAAAATAATTCCTCAATGGGATTCAGGAAAGGAGAATAAGGTGGAAGGTCTAGAATCGAAAAATGTGGGTGGTCCTGGAACCACTCCCGCACTTGAAAGCTCAGATTGTCCCGGATGACAACGTGAGTGATCCACTGTGGGTCATCTGTCTGGTCAGGTGGTACCAGCAGGTCATGCAGGCCATCCAGGAAGACGAGGAGACGGGCAGCTCTATAGACCCCTAGGTGGGCATGACGGTGCCATGGTGATTCATTGCAGCACACATTGTGATGTTCCCACCACGCTGGCCGGGGACCTCAACAATGGCCTGCTGGCCAATGACGTTTCTGCCCCGTCACCTCCTCTTCACCAGGTTGAATCCCACCTCATCAATAAAGATGTACTGGTACAACACATGAGCTGTGTCATGCTCCTGGATCAGCATGAGAATGCAAGTTACAGTATGGACACAGAGAGGTCAACACAGTGGGCTACAGTGAGACACTGTAGAAAAGGAACAATATGGGATGACAGGTACAATACATGCATGTGTCAGTGCTGAATGTTGATACTTACAAGCACAAACTCTCACCATAACTCCTTGATGCTGTCTGTGTTCCGTTCGAATGGGACCCTGAACACTTGTTTCATCCACATGGCATTCCTATGAAGAATACAGTCCAATGACGGTCTGGACGTTTTGTAAATGTAGCATGGTCAGCCAGGATCCTAGTTTTTATTTGTCTGAGTGTGATAGAGTTGTTCTCACGAACCATATCTACAATTTCAGTCTCCTGTTCTGCTGTGTAAATGCTGTGAAATTCCTCAACAGACCTGAATGTTTAGAGATTTGAGTATTTGTGTGTTGTAGGTTGATGCTTTGAGATTTTTACTTGAGAAGTGTGAGCAACAACTGAACATTGTGTGTAGTGTTTTGACAACAAGGTGATGTGTAGTTGACATCAGAGTGTAAACAAGGAAAGTCAGAGTCTAATGCAGATAAGGGAGTGTGAAGTAGTGCCAAATTGGGTCGAGCGATTGGTACATGAAGTGAAGGTTGTGCAAATTGTGCCGCATTTTCGCTTTTTGTGTGTTAACAACTGAGAAAAACTGTAATATGATGCTTGATACTGTAGGTCTCTCATCAAGCCTAAAATGTCCCGATTCCCTTTTTCGTTTGTGTGTGTGTGTGTGAGAGAGAGAGAGAGAGAGAGAGAGAGAGAGAGAGAGAGAGAGAGAGAGAGAGAGAGAGAGAGAGAGAGAGAGAGAGAGAGAGAGAGAGAGAGAGAGAGAGAGAGAGAGAGAGAGAGAGAGAGAGAGAGAGAGAGAGAGAGAGAGAGAGCAATCTGATGTGTCCCTGGAGCCCATTGGTCATGGACTTTAGAGCAGCTGTGACTGGTTTGACCTCTGACCTTTGAGTATTTTACTCCCAGGGTATTTTTTCTGCAGAGCGATATTTTATCTTGAGTGTATAACTGATAAAAAGCATAATATGCATTATGATCTGTACATTATTTGTATTGCAGCACAAAAGTGCAATCATTTCCTTAGTATGAAGCTTTGCAGTGCATCTGAGGTACTGCAGTAAATGTTGCGGTACATGTGTGGGGTATCATAAACATTTCCTGGAAGCGAAAACTAAACTTTTACCTCCCTTGCACTTTCTTTCACACTTCATCGTGTTGAATTCCTGGGAGTAATGGAACAATGCAGCGGTGGAGCAGACAATTTACAGCGGGGTTTGGTCCATTTGCAATGGCACATGTTCAAACACTTACTGTTTGGCATGGCTGACGGTCTGGTGCACTGTAGCATAGCCTGGTCCCAACAGTGAACTAGTTAGAATACAATGAAAGCTGCAGATGCCCACCACACCCCAACCCCCCGTCTGTAGCTCCCAGCCACGAGTAACGCTGCCATTTCACAAGCAGGCCAATTAAAGACCAGTGACATTCAGGTGTTGGAGACAGAGTGGCATTAAAACTAATTCCTGCTAAAACCCAGTGACATTACGGCAACCGACGGCCAACGAGAGCACAACCGTCCACTGACCATCTTTAATCGACTGCGTTCTTTAGAACAACATATAGAACTGTGAGGAGGATATTGCCAGAGGCAACTCTGTAGTGAACGAACAGCCCTTCAAATGTCATTAGGCATTTTTCTCAGTGCTTTTAGCAGCTGAGATGATCCACATATACTGTACCGAAGAGCCGGGGGATTGAGAAGCAGGGACGCTGCTTCCTTGTAACCGTGATCAGAATCTAAATCACCTTTATCGTTGAGGACATTAACATGTTAGATGCATTTGTGATGCATCACTTTCTGCATACAGAATAAAACATGGCTATGTTAAAGACCTGCGTGGTGTGCATGAGGGAAGAGAATGGCACATTGTTACCGTAGTGAGGAGAATACATTAGCTATTCAGACTGGAAGTGCTACGGAGAAGGGGAGTCCCCCCCTCAACCATTCTGCTGTTATAGCCTTGCTCTCTTACTCATGCAGATGTTATTCCCACCCCCATCCCTTTGCATTAGGGCAGGATATAGGAGCGAGGCGGTAATAAAGGACATCTCAGGGACGAAGGACGTTGAAGCTTGACGGTCGTACAATGGAGTCGCTAGCACATTGCTTAGGCCAGCACTACTCCCTCACTCAAGTGTGCGTGCGCGCGTATGTTTACAAATCTGCAATGTTTGCACAAGGTAAGAAGTGCGGATGTGAACGCACGTCCCACGCCTGTGCATGTGCACGCACAAATGCGGCATTAGGTATGCAGGCTGTATGTAGTGAGAATATGTGAAGAGATGATGCTGGATGTGGGTTTGCACCCAAAGACCTTGCTTGGGGCTGAACTCCTCTGCTCATTAAACCATACAGGAGTCGTCTTCTTCGCCATCACTCTGGAACAGAGCGCTGAGCGCACTGCTTACACACCCAGTGAACAACTGCATTGACAAGTCCAGCAGATATTAGTCATTAATGCATTTTTATGAAGTGCACTGATACACATACACACACACACACAAACACACACACACACACACACACTCACATACACACACACTATGTATGTGCACACATGCACGCGCAAAGACGAGCAGTGATGACAGAGCTCAGGTGTAACAAAGTCCTCTGTCTCTCTGACCTCCTCCTCTATCCCCCTATTAGCCCGGCTACTCATGCAGAGCCACAAGTGTCACATCACATCACTGGAAGGCACCACTAATAGAAATATTAATATGAGGAGGATCAGAGAGAAAAGCTTTTCTTTTTTTGCCCCCTCTCTCGTTTTCCCCTCAGCAACAAGATTAGTACCTAATCCACCAGGGATAACGGGAGATAAATTGTTCCTGATTGGCTACATTGGGATAAATAAACACATGTCTGCTGCAAATGGATATGCGCTGCAGCGGGCAATTTTTATCAAGTCATATTCGTCTCATTTTCAGCCTTGAAAGCATACTAACTCTGAGATAATTGAATTCTGCCGGCGGGATATAACTCCACTTGTTTTCCGAAGCAGTTTCACTTACTTCTTGGGTTTCCCCAATATATCTTGAGATGAAAGTGCAATGCAAGAGATTGGGCTCAAACTTAAGAAAACTTGTTTAATTTAAACAAATTTATTTGTAGAGAAATTACATTTCTACAACCTGTAAAACATTAAAGGACTTTGAATGTGGATGTAGAGCATCTTTTTCTATTTCGAGGTCATTAGTTCAGACAGGTTTGGTTGATCCTCTTTTCTCTCTGTATATGGTGTGTTGTTGTTTTTTGCACCGTCATCTTGAGCCCAGCGGTGGTGTTTCTACCTCTTCAGACTGAATTAGTGGTTAGGGGTGTAACAAGCCAGCATGTGGCACATAGGAGCAAAGCTGAGATGTCTGAACAGTTTCTTCTTCCGGACTCAGGGGAGAACATTGTCATCGTGCTGGCGTTGGTCCAGCCATGCATGGCACAGGCATTATGTACACTTCGCTGAACAGGCGCCGTGGAGGAGCGGAAAGTGTGCTTTTACGGCACCGACTGTTGGTGTGTGTCAGGGTTCCCTGTGATTCCGGTGGTGGCGATAACCTCTCCCTTCAGGGTCCCCAAGCCTCCGTCAGCATTTCCCACGTGAGTGTTGATGCACAGTAGGTGGAGAGAGGGTCCTTAGAAGCCTGCACAGTGTAATTCACAGCAGAGATCAGTCTGAGAAGATGCTGTGTGGCCATTTGCACATTTCCCTCTGGAGCAGGGCATCACACACAGCAGGATAAGTTGTCTCTTTTTTTTCACACTCTTGCTCAAAGTCTTAAGTTTAGCCGGAGGTATTGACACGTTTCATTTTAATTTAATCATGTATGAAGGCTCTGTGCTAATCTTGAAAACTGTCAACACTTGATGTCCACATCTTCCTCTTTTAGCACTACCATGAAATAATTTATCTCAGGCATGACCTAGTATTGCATTTTAACTGTTCTACCAGTATAGATAAGGCTGAGAGTCGATGTCAAACATCTTTATTGGAGAAGCGTTTGAGGATGTAGCAGGCCACTTGTTGTCCTCAGTTGGTAAATTGAGAAATTCAGAGTGACTTAAGAATTTATCAGTCTGTAAATCACCGTACATTATCCAGACAGACACAATGTAAACTTTAATTTCTTCCTGGCTCTTTAAATTGCTCCGGACAATAGAATCAGCCTATTGTAAAGACAGATATTGGGGCCATAAAGGGACTACAACAGAGAGGCCATTTAAATGTTTAACATCTATGCACAATGTCTGATTCAATAAGGTGCACTTGTTAGTCATTCTTTGTTTACTGTTTGCTTTTTAGCTTTTGAGAAATAATTTTATTTATTTAAAAAATTGTTCCCTTTTCAAGCACATTGTGTTCTTGAAAAAAAAGCTTAGAAAATAAATGTCCTAACAAATTGTCATATTTACCATTAGAAACCTGGGCTAATGCTTTCCAATATGATCAAAATATTCAGCACACAAGAGACTAGGGCAATTGTGAGGTGAGGAAATAGTTTGACTAACTGCTGTACTTTACTTTATTTAGTAGTTGTGTTGGTAAAAGTGGAGGAGAAAGCCTAGAATGAAAAAATTGCCTCCTCGTGTAAGCAGAACGCTTTCAGTGGCACCACCGCATAAACCTTTCAGTGGTCCGAGGCTGTTTTTATCTTTTTTGTGGGATCCCAAACGCCAAAGAGCCAAACGTCTTTCATTAATCTACAGACAAAAGCTCCTGCATCAGCACAACCTGCAGAATGAGAATCATACCCCAAACTTTGAAAGAAAAAAAAAGAAAGACAAAAATTACGGCCGCTGCCGCCTCTGTTACAACCCGCTGCTGAACACCGTTTTCCTCAGCACCTTGTTCTTTTTCTAATTAGGAGGGAAATACTGCCCAAAGACAGATGCATAAGGGACAAAGCACTTAGCGTGTCGGGCCCTAACTAAGATTCTACATTCTGGTTCCTAAAATAAATCCATTTATTGCTGCCTCCTGGGTATGCTTCCTCATGCCTAAAAGGAGCACGATGTTGATTATAGCTTGAGCTGCCACACTCTGTAGACTACCCTAGCTTAAGCTGTGTGGCCAAATTTAAATGAAAGCACTGTGGGACATGAATTTACATAATATACAAATGGAGAAAAAGAGGGAGCTGGAAGGTAAAGACTAGGATGAAGTGACTTTTCGGGAGCAGAAAAAACGAAAGACCCCTTGCTCCCCTACACACCAACCATACATTTCGGATATCCAGCACCACCATGCAGATGCTATAATGTGTTAAATTACGACCTCAACTGAACGACGTATCCTCAGATACACCTCATACACATTCATCCTAATGTTTAATTCACTTGAAAGTTGAGCACGGGGCATGTTTTCCCTCCTCCACGCTCCCTTTTTTCCTCCTTCTCCCCGTGGCGATGTCACAGGGGATTAAGTCACCGAGGCCAAGGGACTTGTTTATGATTCATCTGGAGGGAGGCTGCAGCCAGCAGTGGTACTCACAGGGCGGGCAGCTAACAGGCTACGTTCTCCGGCTCCCTCGCTTTCCTGTTTATGCTAACGCAGGACACGGAACATGGAGTCCCTCCTAGAGATGACGTAGAGGGAGAATTCTCGGTAAAGTCAGGTTATGCGTGTTACGATGACGTTAACCTTTCTGACGTGAATACTGCGTCATGATGCATGCTATGAATGAGTGCATAATGCATTTTCTTTTGCTTAATAATAGATTGCATAGCGGCGTTATCTTTTTATCACTGCACGATGAGGAAGGTTGAAAGTGTAATTATAGCAGTTTCACATCTGTTTCTCAACAGAGGCTCAACTTTATGATTTTCTTTGCCAAAATTGTTGTGCTTTAATGTTGTCTAAATCACATTCTGCATTCGAATCAGTTCGATTATATGTTCAAATTTTATAAATCGGTAAAAATAAAAGGGACAGATTATCCATCCAACCATCCCAATTATCCTTGGAGGGTTCCAGGGGGGCTGAAGCCAATCTCCGCCGACATTGGGTGAGGGTACACCCTGGACAGGACACCAACATGCATAGACACATGATAATTCACATTCACATTCACATTCTGGTGAGTCTCTAATGATCCCATTAAGACCTAAGGTGCCAAATAAGAGCGCGCTCTAAAGCCTCATTTGAGGATCAATTACGCCGGCAATCTCCGTTCATCCTCCCCCTCCTCAACCGATTTAGCTTTGGTCAGTGGGTCAGCAGGAACATTATTTTGGTCTGAATCTTCTTTATTGTTATTTTCATTGTTTCATCAATGAAAACTTGCTGTTCCCTGCTCTCTCTTGTCGCTTAGATTGCCAGCGATTGTCTGAAACGCTAATTTAAAAACTTTTTTGCAGGCTCAGAGCACTAACAAACAAACTTTTACCATAATGCATTCCACCTTTTCTGTGAGTATTTCAGCAAATCACAATGTATTTCATCAGTCAGATGTCTTATATAGCTCTAATTGGAGAAGCACACAGTTGTCACACCCTGTCTTAAAGAGGTATACATACATATGTCGCATCGACTCCAATCTGCATGTGTATGTACAGGGAGCTGTATGCACAGAAAACCCACACAGACAAGAACATGCACAGTTCACACAGATCTAAACCCTCTTACTAATGAGTGGACAGCACCAGCGCCGTCCTACAGCTTTTTTTCATTGTAGAAATTATCTATAAAAAAAACATTGTCTTTTGATGTGTTGATCGCAATGATAAGTGTGTTTTTACTGAATCATTTCAACCTGATTCAAAGATGAAGCTCCATTGCATCATCTCAAGGCCAATGTATGCTTCTCCGTTTTGACGGACACGGACAGATAGGACCGCCCTCTCCGTGCCTCCTCGCAGAGCTTTTCGTGCAGCTCTCATTTTTCTAACTACACGTCGAAATGACGGACAGCCCACGGATAGCCCTTGGCTGTGATTGGTCCGCTAACGCCAGCATTTCGGAATGGAAACTTCCTGTTCCATTCCCTACATCACAATAAACCAAAATCACAACTACGACTCTATGATTAATGTGACAAGTGTGTTAAGCCAGCGGCGTTGTCCGGCTGACGGTGGCTGGTTAGAGCACTTACAGCATGTGTGTACGGTCACACACGGTTAAAACGAACTTTGATAACGGGGGTAGCGGGCTAGCCACCATGCTAACTGCGGTGGGAACAGCGCAAAAACCCGCTGACTTTAATCCCACGGCTCTCATGACACTGTTTCTCAAACACCGTCAGGTTAGAAGCAAACACTTGGTAGTAGCTAGTATCGGGTGTCCGTGCTGACTGTGTGTGGAAGCTGGGGGGAAGCTAGCTGCCTCCGTGTAGCTTCAAGCTGTTGCAGCTGTTGAATTAGCAACGCAGTTTGGAAACAAGACCGGGGAACCGCTGCGTTAAGACACGATAACATAAGCATTTTGACTCGCTGGGTGTCACTTTATTCAGCAAAAACTGTCGCGTCATCAACATCCTTTTTCTGTTAGTTGCCATCGTTCACTGTGTGTGAGGAGCCGGGAGGACGTAAATAAACCAGCGTGGACTTCTTCTATATACCTCATGAGGTAGGCTTCTCTAAGCTCGACTTCCGTTTCGCCATCTACTGTTCTGGCGGTGAATTGTTTTCACAACAAAAAGGCTCGTAGAACTATAAATCAAAAAGGGTCTGTCCGATCCGTCCGTCCGTCATTCCGAAGCGGACTCGGAGAAGCATACTAGGCCTTTACCCTTATTGATGGCATTTCATTTAAGTCTCCTCTAGGTTACTCTCAACTTATTGCAAGTCAACCTGTTGGAGTCGATTAACTTCCCTAATGAGTGTGTGTTGTGGCGAGGAGTGTTTTTAATAAGGCTTTTCACAGTAGGTAAACCACAACCGAGTGCTAAAGGTTAGTTTGAAGCACATGTTCAACCACAGAACAAGCTAATCTACTGCCAGGCTTCACTATCACTATCATTCCGCTACTACTAGTCCCCTTGTTTTGTAATGAAAAGTGGTTTGGTATTACTGACAAACCACATTATGGAATAGTGTTATACAACATCAGCACGCTGGTGTGAAGGTTAAGCGTGGACTTATTGTCTTCTTTTAATTGCTCTTTTAATTAACTTGTGTCTGGCCTTGGTCTTGTCAGAGGATGCCCGAGCATGCCATTTAGCACGAGGTAATGAGATTAACCTCTCGTTGTCCAAGCGACTGTAGATTACACATTATGGCCAAATAAATGAGCTGGGCTTTGTTTACTTCTGTGTAGAATCAGGCGGCAGGCAGGCGAGCCACAACTCTCTCAGCGGTAACATAGCTAAAATGTCAAGGGGAATGGAAGGGAGTGCGTTTGGCACCAGGTCGAGAGTGTGGCCGACCAGCTGCCCAGGGAGTGTGAGGGGGCGGTCGACAGTCGACTAAATAAAGCTGCTAATCACTCACACTCACACAAGTGTTAGGTCCCACTCACAAACACACAAACACCTCCGTCTCTTTCTCCAAGCTCTGCATGTTTAACCAGAGAGAATGCAAACGAGAACCTCTCTCCTTATTTACACACACACACACACACACACACACACTCATGCATACAACGACATGACCTCCAGTGTAAAGACACGCTCAGTGTTGGTGTGTGTATGCACACACTAACTGGTGGAGGCAGGAGGAAACAACACGTGGCATGTTAAGTGAATTGTGGTTGAAACTTTGAAACGTTGCTCAACACTGACTGTAATGTCTGCTGACACAAACATGAATATTTGCCTTAGAGATCTTGAAAACAGTCATATCCTCTCAGTATTCTCAGGATTTATTCTTAACATGCACACTACGCCTTAAAAAGTGCAATGGTTTTTGTATGAAACTTTATTAGACCCCCAGAAAAAAGACATTGTATACCACATTATTCTAAAATGTTTCTTGGCACCAAAACAGGTCCCACTATTATAGTAAAAAACGAAAAAGGCATATTAATATTTGCATTATTCAAACATGGATTAATAAAATGTCTTTGTGTTTCACTGCAGCTTTCTTGTTTTTAATAAACCCTATCATACTCCACACAGTATCTGTCATCTGTGTGATGCTAATAATGCTCCACAATTCTCGCAGATTGCCCTAATTTCCTCTAGCATTTCATTTAACAGCTTCCACTATGTCCTACTTAACACATCCTCAGCCCCTGTACTCCCCTTAAAAACACACACACATAATGGAAGGTGATGGATCAAATTCAGTCAAAATTTTTCTTTTATCAGTGTAACTTTGGAGACGGTTCTGCTCCCCTGGAAACCCCTCCTGGGAAAGTGTTGGCCAACTGCATAGACAGTAGTTGTTGACCTTCGACCCGTTTCCTTCTCGCCCCTGTGTTGTTACAGCAAGCGATGTCCTTCTCTGAGGCTGAAGAAGCCTCCTTGGCCGAGCTAGGGCTGTACCTCGTTTTTTAATCAGGCTTTGGGGAGTGAAATATGGGCCTGGCGAAGCAGCCTGTACCCGAGCTCCATTCATCTGGTTTCAATCTTCCCTCCGCCTTCGGATGTGGCCGCGTGGGCATTCCTTTTTTCCAGACGCTGGGGAGAGGGGGTGGAGGGAAGTGGGCTGAGCGGCAACAAGGGGCAGCAGTATTTGTTTGAAGGAGCGTGTGTGTGTGTGTGTTAAGAATATGTAGCTTGCTGAAAGGGCCTTAGTGGAGAGCGGGGTAATGTGAGAAAAATTTATATCATACATGTTGATGAACTTCCAACATATAAAACCATGTGATTGATGCTAGCTGAAGATTAGCCTGACTTGCTAAGAGAAATGTAGGCTGTAGAGTAAAGTGAGACAAATGCTGTGGGGTAAAGTGGGACATGAAGCACAAGTTAAGTTCAGTCTTAAACATATTTTAGTGTAATATTATATTAAATATGTTACATTTTTAATGTCATAAACATTGTAGAAAAGCCATCATGCCAAGGAACTACACCAGGAAGACAACCTGGGGCCAAACACCCCTCGCAGACATGGAGAGTGCAGCCGCTGAGGTCATGCAAGGAAAGAAGTCCTTAAGAAAAGCTGGAAGGGATAGAAATATTGATAAGACCACCCTCAAAAGATTCATAAAGAAAAAAGAGAAAGGGAAAGTAAAATCAGTAGCCTGGGGTGCAGTAGCTGAGGCAAAGAGAATATTAACACATGAGATGGAGGAGGAGCTTGACAAACACTTGAAACAACTAGCTGACCAGTTCCATAGCCTTGCTGCAGTTAAGTGCCGTGAACTGGCATTTGAATACGCAGAGAAAAACAATATCCCTGTCCCTGCCAATTGGAAAGAGAAACAATGTGCAGGTAAGCTAGGGTGTGCAAGAGATCACATGAATCATAATAATCATAAATGTGCTTAATTGACCAATCCCCAATGTATCTCTGACTAGTCCGATATTAGTTTTGGAATGTGTGGTTGTCAATCTAGCTGTCAGGATTTTAACTAATACAACATGTGTTGTTATGGTAGTTTTAAAGTGGAAAAAGTAAGTGGATCATTTTAACCCCTTGATTTCTCTGGTCTGTCTCACTTTACCGTAGCTGGGGTAAAGTGAGACACAAGACCACTTTTTAAAAAACAATCATATTTTCACTGCCCTTTGTCCTGAAGACATTCTGATCATTTCCATTGCTAGGAAACATCCTGATTTAATGGGAAATGTGTAAATTTTACTGATATATCAGTTTAGCTCGCTTAGAGGGGAGCAAATGTAAAAAATGTCTCACATTACCCCGCTCTCCCCTACTGGTTATTTTAACGGTCCGAAATGAGGCTGTACGTCACACGAAAGGTTTTCAGAACTGAGAAGTATACAGCAAATGTTGGAAAACAATTCCATGTTAAGGGAGGGACTAGACAAATTGAATATACAATTTGAAAACAGAGGGACGCACACAAGCCGGCAGTGGGCGCATCCCTGGACCCAGAGACAATTGATGACCAGTTTAAAGTTGTAGACTTTTACTGCCGGGAAAATGTTGTATATTGAGTTAGGTAACATTAATAACGTGATTTTGTTATGTATGTTAAATTTCAACTTCCAATTCGCCCTTGTAATAAAATAAAGTGTACTAATCACGATCGTCGTTTTCTGCTCAAATCTGGCAATGTTTAGGAAAGTATTGATTTGGCACCTGTATCGGCAAAAACCTAAACAATGCCTAACAGTATCCTATGGATATCCAGTATCCAATAGTGTTTTGTGTGTTGATTAAAGTTGGCATACTGCATGAAGATGTGTAGCTAATCATAAGGAGGGGTAGTAGGTGGCTCCATTAACTCTCTTAAATGAGCCTTAAGGCCAATTTATGCTTCTCCGTTTTGACGGACACGGACAGATAGGACTGCCTTCTTTGCCGTGGAACGCCCTCTCCGGGCTCCGCGGAGAGCTTTTCGTGCAGCTCTGATTTTTCTAACTACGTGTCGGCATGGCGGAGAGCCTACGGATAGCCATTGGTTGTGATTGGTCCTCTAAGGACAGCATTTCGGAACGACATCATTTCCGGACCTCAAACTTCCTGTTTCATTTCCTATATCACAATAAACCCAAACACAACTACGATTCTACGATTAATGTGACAAGTGTGTTAAGCCAGCGGCGTTGTCCGGCTGACTGTGGCTGGTTAGAGCACTTACAGCATGTGTGTACGGTCACACACGGTTAAAACGAACTTTCATAACGGCGCTAGCGTCCCAGCCACCATGCTAACTGCGGTGGGAACTGTGAACAAACATGCTGTCACGACTTTAATTCCACGGCTATCATGACACTGTTTCTCAAACACCGTCAGGTTAAAAGCAAACACTTGGTAGTTGTTAGTATCGGGTGTCCGTGCTGACTGTGTGTGGAAGCTGGGGGGGAAGTTAGCTACCTCCGTGTAGCTTCCAGCTGTTGAATTAGCAACGCAGTTCGGAAACAAGACCGGGGAACCGCTGTGCTAAGAAACGATAACATAAGCATTTTGACCCGCTGGGTGTCACTTTATTTTATTGAGTTACCATCGTAGACTGTGTGTGTGAAAAGCCGGGAGCAGGTAAATAATCAATGTGGACTTCTTCTGAGAACTCATGAGGTAGGTTTCTCTAAGCTTGTCTTCCGTAGTGCCACCTACTGTTCAGGCGCCCAATTGTTTTCAGCAACGGAGAACTATAAATCAAAAAGTGTCCGTCCGATCTGTCCATCCGTCAGTCCGTAACGGACTCGGAGAAGCATAAATTGGCCTTAAGTGAGGCCGTTCCTGGAAGCCCCAGCAGCCCCCTTTGACCTCCCCGGCCATCGCTCTGAAACCACTCTGCCTCTGTCAGCTGCACCACCCATCAACACCTCTCAGCATACAGCTGCCAAAACAGACGTGGTATCTGCTCACCTTTCGGGAAATGGCGGGCCTTGACGTGTCCTTCCCAGTCACAGGCCTGGATGTATAGATTCCCCTCTTTGTCCTTTAGAGCAGCGGTAGCAGCGACCGTGTGAGCGGCTGTATGTATGAGGCGTCCCATGCTTTGTTATTTTCCACTCAACTGATCGAGTAAAATGATACGTCAGATGCATACCATAAGACCGGCGACAGCACTAATATGTCAGCGACGCAGTCCTGGGCGGATGGAGAGAGGGAGTTAGCGTCCCGTCTGTTTTCAATTAACTGATGAAATGTACAACATGGGAGCGGCTCTGTTGTGTTCGGTTTCTAGTTTTCCACGGAACTAAATGATCCAATTTTCTGAGAAAGATGTTGACTTTAGACAGTGATGAATATTTGCAGTGACGTAAATAATGCAATTGAATCTGTGTATGCAGAGAGGTGAGGCTGAGGAGCGTCCAGAATCCCCTCACACAAACGCCCTGTGAGCTCCCAAAATCCTGTGTTTAAACATCCGGACTGGGGCCTATCTTGGACCGCTTCTAAAGCCGAACTGTACCACTACTCACTTCCCTCTGATTCCACCTGTTCACATGCCAACGAACCTAACCATATAGCCTGCTGCGGCTTTTATTGTCTTCCCACAAGTTGTTAAATGCTTCTTTGAAACACCATTGGGGTATTGAATTGCATTTAATAAAAGTCAGGGGTGTAGTACTTTATAGCACATGAGGTGGATAGTATTTGAAGTTTTCATTGGTCTCACACTATTGCGAAGCATCCATCATCAGGGGGGAGCTGAGGCGACCGCGATGCATTCCACTTCCTGTGGTCATACACCTAGTCAGCTCTATTTTCAACCTAATGGACATAAAAAATTGCAGATCGCAGCAGAATGGACTTGGCAGCGCCGAGGCTTATTAAGTATTGATCCGGCTGAGGTCAGTGCCCATGTTCAGCGACTCCAACAATGTGAGAGGAGTTCGTTCACACGTTTACCAGCCAAAAATTTAGATCAGACCACATACAAAAATGGGGAAATTGAGGAGTTTTTGTATCTCGGGGAGCAGAAAAGCCGTGACCATGGTTTTACTAGAAAAAGCTGATCGAGGAGAAAAAGCTGTGTGTCCACTGTGGACTTTTAAATTGTTTATACCATCGTTTGCCCATCTGTCTGGACTCCAGCGGTGCCTTGCTGATATGATATCATGCCACACCAATGCCCACCAGGAACGCTTTAAGTTGATCAGCAGCAGACGAACCTGTCTTCCACAGTATTTTAATGAATACGGCTCATATAGTTTTTCAAAGCACCATCTGCCAGCCGTGCAGGGTCAAACAGAGCTGGAACTCAGTGAAGAAACTGCATTCCACTGTGTTTTCTACACTGTTGTATCTGAACATACACTGGAGAGCTCCGCCATGAATATTTTCCACTTTCACTCACAAAGTCGAGCCAACAAATAAAATACTTTAATGCCACGCAGGAAGAGAATAATCTCAGCCCTGGGACAAAAGCCTCTTGAAAATGAAGGGATAGGAAAAAAAAGTTAGTGCCGTAAGAGAAGGAAAGTTTTGTGAGAGATTTGATTTTTGTAGAGTCAAATACAGCTGACTTACCGCTTTGAAAGCGAGCAGTTGTTTTGTCTCCAGTGTTTTACACATGCAAGTGAATGAGTGTCAGCACAATGCTCTAAAAGAATTACGCGTTAATATGTCAAAATGACTCACTCTCCCCTATCCTCTATCATTCCTCAGTGGGGGGACAGCAGGTTTATTCAAGGCTGTGTGCATGTGCTGCAGGGATGATGTGCCCTTTACACAAATGCACTTACCCCGACAGAGCGTCAGTGATAAGTTTCTCCGAGATGTAAACTCTCTCTCTCCTTCGCCCCATGCTCCTCTCCATATAGTCTCAGATTCGGAGACGCTCATGCAGAACAAAGTGAATGTGCACACACGCTGGTTTGTTTAGGCTTTGCCAGATGTTGGGATGATCCTTTGCAGCAGCGAAATAGAGAGGTCACTGTCCAAGGCCCATTTAACTGAAGCGTGTTATCTGGTGCAAAACAGACCACTTGACATTTGGACCCTGTTCATTCTCAACACATTAAGGGAGGAAAATGTTCTTCTTCAGGATGGAGTCTGAAAGATACATTGCTGTAATTAACATTTTAAATGGGGACCATCATTTACAAAAATGATGAATTGGTTTTTAATTAAAAAGAAGAAGACGAAAAGAATAAAAACTTCCAGCCAATGGCAATCACTGTATTCTTTGTTCGAGGGACTGGAGTTCGTCTAACTCTTCTTCTGCTTGTCACTCTTTCCATTCGGTCACGTGTCTAAGCTGTGGTTTTTACAAAGGCCACATCGAGATGGAAAGAATGACATGTCAGACTTCTTACACCGTTGTACAGTGTCTGAGAGTGCTCTTTCTTTTTTTGTTTGCAGTTAATGCGTAGTGTGCTTATTTTATGAGAACTGAAATCCAGATTAGTTCCATAGGATGGTAAAGAAAACACCTTTCGTAGTGTAGGTTGGTGTAAGTGTTGCACTACAATGATAGACCAAAGTTTAATGCTTTACAAGGAGCTCTTGGCTTTTTAGGACCGTTTCAGTCTAAACCCAGAAGATTAATGGACCAGCCGCAGCATCTTGGACAGCAACACCCATGAGTGTGGGTGACGAAACCAGATGCAGTGTTGATAAGATGTGTATAGCACTGTAAGCAGGTTTCACTGACTCTCCCTCCCCCGGGGCATGGTGTAATTAGCTTTTCTCCCCATCTCCTCCCAACTTGCTTATTTTGCTGAAGGAAAAAAAGGGAGAATACTTTGGGGGAATTAAAAGTGCTTGTCGCGAAACTAATTTCGGATCTATTTTGGTGATCTGTCGGTGGGACGGCGTCCCTATTGCTCGACATAACAGCAGTGGCAAAGCCATGAAAGGGATGCTAATGAAGGCAATAAGAGCACCTCGAGGTGAACATTTACCACAGGGCCTTACATCATTCAGACCTCGTGGTATTTCATCTCTCTCTTCCCATTCCCACTGGTCCTCCCTCTCGTTTTTCCCAAAGAACCATGGTGAAACTTGGAGGCTGAATATCATATAACCAATAATGTATTATTACTACTGTGCTGATTTTTTCACTGCCTTCAAGTCAAGTGTTACATGACGGTCAGTTTTATTAATTCACCTTCATGCCATTATTTCTTTACACCTCTGCCAAGGATGCTGTGCTTATAGGTTTTTGGTACTTGGCAGGATTAAGCAGAAATCACTGGACAGATTAACAAAAAGTTTGGTCGAAGCATGTGGCTTGGGTCAGGAGAGACTTTTTTACTTTTAACTTTCACGACATTGAGAGATTTTTCAACATTTTCCTTGATTTCTCAGAGACTAATTCATAGATCTTGTTTTGAAAAATCATGGATGTTATGGGGTCTGACATTTCTAAGTTTGTGCAATTTGGCACAGATCCAAATAAAAATACAGATCAAGTGAATATAGATAATGGAATTGTTGAGATATGCACTTTACTAAGCTTAGCTTATTGCGTAATAGGTAGTTGGCCACTGGCTGTGTTAGCTGTGAATGGAGGTAATTTGATCTTAATATATAAAAAAAAAAAAATTGCTGTGTTTGGTAATCTTCTTTTTCAGTAGTATGTGGTATCTCCATAAAGGGACACAAAAAATTGCAACTTCTGTTATGATAATTATGAAATGAATAATAATAATGATAACAATAACTTGAGTTTATATTGCGTCTTTCAAGAGACCAAAGGACACTTTACATGTGTCACCTGGGACCAAAGTAAAGAGAAAAGGAAGTAAAAATAACAATTTCTCGCATCAATTATTACCGTGAGGGCATGAAAATAGTAATAATTAAAGAGGAAGCAGAACAGAGTTATCCAGGAACTGAGAGTAAGATATTGCTAATTAGCAATTATATCTGTGTCGTCTCTCACTCTTTACTCTGTAATGACTCTATGCACCTACATTGTAAAGTGTTACTGACAAAAGCTCAGTGTCAGCAGAAAGGAACATCGGTCGCTGTGTGTGAGGGGAGGAGGATTATCGGATTTGATCCCTTCAAAGAGCCAGCCTCCAGTCAGGGAGCGGTAAAAAAAACAGCGCCTTTGATTTTCACAGGAGCAATATATTCATGAGTTGGACCTTGAAACTACAAGGAGACTAGTGTAGTGTGCCATATGCAAAAACATGTTTTAATGGAGCATGGTTACTCGTTACATTAAAAGAGACTAACCCCCGTTAGAAGCTGTAATTAAAAATGCAGTTGTGGCTGTGAGAATAAAGGACTCTTGCAGAGTGTGCATAGGGGGTCGGGTTTGCACTAACAACTGGAGGCGGCCTCTTGTCAAATTTCATGGCATTTCATTGCTCCTCAAAGATGTTGGGAGAGAGGAAAGGGCAGGATGTAACGTCCTATCTGAGATTCCCCATGCAACGTTGGTGGTATTTATAATATATTTGTTTGGCATTAGAATGGCCAATTCAGGTCACGCAAGAACGCTGCACTGTTGGTGGAAGCAGCACACTGAGCTGTGAGCATTTCACTATTGTCTCCTCAGCCTTATGTGCTCTTCTCAGCATGTCCCCAAATCAGCCAAAAAACTAGCTTTATGTCAGCAGTAAGAAGGGATGAGTTGTATTTTATTCGCAATGTCAGATATTTTTGTGATATAAATGAAGTCCTATATTTTACAGAATTTATACAAAGCCTCCAAAAAATGTCTCCCTCGCCCACGTTTAATCCTGCTGTGATGACAGAAGATAAAGCAGTTCTTCCACAGATTAGCAGAGAGGTGGCAGATGATTGTTACCTTTGCCTGATGCAGGGAGGCTATAGCCTGGATGCCAGACGAATTTAGCCCCGCCCACAACATTTTTGGTCGGGCAGTTCGGTCTGGAGTCGCTCCATTGGGAAAAAATTATGGGGCGTGTTTCAACTGACCAGGAAGTAAAATTCCTCTTCGCTCAATTGGATAGACCTACAACCAATCAGAGCAACGTAGTATGTGACGTATGCTAAGCAACGCATTGTGAGTTATTTACTAAAGCCGGGTTCACACCGGACGCTTCAGCGCAGCGCCAAGCCTTAAATAACAGCTGGCTCCCATCCACTCCCATGTTAAAACTTTGTGCCAGTCACACCGGAGGCTGAAGCACCGCGAGGCAGCCTTGGCGCAGCGTGGTGCTTCAGCCTCCGGTGTGACTGGCACAAAGCCGTGCAGCGATCTACTGGATCAACGGGTGATATTATTAGCGCTGCCCGGCGGTTCAGCGTCGCTTCAGCGTCCGTTGTGAACAGCCAAGCGCCGGGGCGATAGGGATTAGCGCGGTGCTTTGGCGACGCCTCCACGTTCTGTGTTCCTCTTTCAAAATGAATGCGCTGTCGATGTCTTCTAAAACAGACTCAATGGCAGCATCTACACATCTCAGCTCGCCAGCGGCAGGCATGTTTGTTGAAAACGAATTCAACCCGAGGGCACTGTGATGACGTGGTTGATTACGTTACCGTTGATCATCTGTCAATCATCGTATAAAGCCCGCCCTGACAATCTGATAATTTTTTCCCAATGGAGCGACTCCAGACCGAACTGCCCGACCAAAAATGTTGTGGGCGGGGCTAAGTTCGTCTGGCATCCAGGCTAGGGAGGCTATGCACGTTGCTAAAATATGACTGGAGTCGGTGGGCCTGCATTACAGCAAATCACGTCATGTGCCGAGCCGCAGATTTACAGTCTGCAAAAGATAGTCCCCCAGCTCTGTAAAGCAGAAAGGCGGCGGTGGAAGTGTGTTTGTGACAGAGCATGTGTTCCCATAAAGCACACAATACATCACACACTCCTGCAGTCACACATGTACATAAAATGAAGATGTTGAATACACACAATTGTCGCAACGCCTCTGGTCTTTTTCTACTTTTGTGTGTTTGCTTACCTGTGTCAGTTTAATCCTTCTTCAACACCAGCGACTTACAGTAAGTGCTCAAAATAAGGCATTGCACTATCCCTCCCTCAACCCATTTTCCTGCGTTCTTTCACTCCCCACATCTATGCATCTCTGACCCTGTCCCTCACCTGCCCCACTCCCTTGTGATGTGCTGTGTTTGAGCAACAGAGGTCATAAGCTTTGAACATGGCAAAGTGCTCCATGCAGCCAGGCCTATGTGCTGACTGAGGGGATATATGGAGCTTGACTTTGGGCAGTGTGAAAGATCCAGGCCTGCCTTGTTTGTCTGTCTGTCCATCTCACTGGCCACACTATAATAAGATTGCAGGGCCCTGTAAGGCGGATTTACTGGAGCACAACTCCCCCTAGGGCCTTTTCATAGAAATTGGTTCCTCCATATTTCACCCTGGCCTCTCACTCTCTCTCTTTGCAAGATATGTCTGTGTTCCTAACTCTCACTCTCTCTTTCTAAACCTCTGGTGTTTGCCTCCCGCTTTCTTTTGTTAATTATAATAGGCTTCTTTTCCTTTTCTTTTTGCGGGGTTAACACTGAACTGAGCTGCAAGAGGCTGAGCCAAACAGAGCTGAGGAAAACAGAGGGATGGAGGACGTGGCCTGGCCCCTGTATCACAAGTCCTCTCTATCTCTCGCTCAAGACGGCCATGTCTATTTATATGGTCTTCCCGTGTCCTTATGGAATCTCATAAAAACATGTGAATGCTTACAAAGCACCTTGAACCAGGATTACACCAGGAATCGTATCTATGTTTAAGCTAATATGCTAAACAGGTTGCATTGTTTGTGGGTCACCTCACAGCTAAACCGACGAAGCCAAGGTCGAGAACCCAAACACGACTAAACAAAAAAAAATTCCATACTCTGTCCGCATGGCAGCCTAGCAGAGATTAACTCTGTTGTGTCTCATAGTGGATGTTGACACAAGTGATTGGGTCTCTCGCAGTCCAAACCGTCCCAGCTGTGCACACGGTGAAGGAGGCCAATCCAAATGTGTGCATAAACTCACATCCAGGCGAGATTATTTTGGGAGCACTGTGTCATCCATTCCCGAGCACATAAGCCCCCTCTGCAAGACCAAAAATAAGTGGGGAAGTGGGGAGCAGTAATTGTAAACTAGCCCCCCAAAAAGCCCCCCCCCCTCAGATCTTTCTGCCAACTCTTCCTGGCAAAGATAAGAAACAATTTTCTTTCCATAACAGATACACTGCATATTTCCCACTTTATCTTTTTTTCTCTGAGAAAATACAAATAATTTATGACATTCAAAGCCTCATTGTTCAGCAACGAATCCCACCAGCAATTCTGTGTTTGTGAGCCGATCCAAATATTAGTTTGAAGGTCAATTTAAAGTCAGTTATTTGAAAGTCAAGTATTTTCTGTGGAGGAAAGATTGCATTTGCCAAATCCAATTGGCATCGGTCACAGCAACCATGGTAGTAATGCTTTCAGACATGGACTGGACTCCGCAGTCCAAGTCTGTTGCTCTGTAGTATTTGCTGACTTTCTCCACCTGACCTCCTACTTAACGAAAAGAAAACAAATATCTCCCGAGTTGACACATGAAGACACAGACGAAGATGTTGAGAGAGTTCACGGCAATAAAAGCTGACAGCGGTGTGGCGGTGTTGTAAACGTGATCACATGATCTACGCAGTGGAGTTAATACTTCCTGCCTCTGCTTGCTGCACCCGGTTGCACCCGGCTGCACCCGGCTGCCTGAATAATGTGAAGGATTTGATGCTGTTGTGAACCCATGGGCTGTGTCTGTGTGAAAGCCAGATTCTGGGTAAACTCCATAGCCAATTCTTTGGATTTTACCCGGAGGTCATGTCTGAAAACGGGTTAAGATAAAGACAGACAGTGTCTGGTGGAGAAGGAAAAGAGCCATGATAAAATAGCAAGTGTCTTATGCCTCAGGTTCATTAGTTACACAACTCTTCTATTAAGCTGCCTTCAGACATGCGTCAAGTCATTTGACATTTCACCAAAGTGTTCCTTCCAGCATCCTGGTGAAGTGTAACCAAAAATGTCCAAGTTAGCCCATGTGAGAATGCACCAGTTAGTTCTGGTGAATGGGCGTGGTAATGAACATACGATTGATGCGAAACTGAAAGTAAACAAATAGCTAACCACTGTCATAGTTTGAAGGTCTATTTAAAGGTCTTTCTATTTGAAAGTCAAGTATTTTGTGTGGAAAAATAAGTTTTCAACGCTGGGCGTTCTTCAGGCAGCCTGGCCCTATCTGTCTTTCACATAAACCCCTCCATTTACTGAGTCTATATAGTCGCAGCAATGGGCAGTTAAGGGTGATGGGAGGTGAGAATAGAAGCAGGGATTTCTTATCAGGGCTGTTACACACTGCCGGGTTCAGCCACGGGCTGCGGATGGGTGTGGGAGCGCTGATTACAGAGGCTAGCCTGAGGAGACCTGAGGAGAGGCGGTGGACAAAGGTCTCCCAGCAGAGCCCTGTACCATCAAGCATTAGTTTGCACCATTAGATCGAACACACACACACACACACACACACACACATGTGCGGCCTAACCATTCCACCTCTTCAATACACTCTACTACTGCAAAGGTCTCTCTCTCTCCACTGACGTCCAAACTAATGTCAGCAGCGAGCCTCAAGATTAATGACCCTGCAAATTCTACATTAAAAAGTCATAAATAGTTCCCTGAATCATATAGGGTCCAGGAGCTCCTCTGTGGGGAGGGGGTCTCTTATTTTGTTGCTGACTAATCCTTAAATCAAGCATGTGGTCCAACAGAGTGGCTAGACCTCGGCAATTCGGCCTGTCAATCCAGGACTTCCAGCAGGGCGGACAAACACTCTAGCAGCCGTGAAGTGCTCCCTCTCTGTCCAACTGGTTAATGCCAACTGGAAACTTCAACCTTTGACTGACAATGAGTGGCCCGGAGCTCGGGTTTCATCGTTCAAGGCTCACAAACTATAAACACAGGGGGGTTAAACAAAACTTGAAGAAACTGTGTTGCTGAAGTTCTGGTAGAAGACGAAGACTTTCTGCCATTCTCTCCTCTTCCCCTCCTGTGTCCTGCGTCAGCACTGACTCATTGCTTTCACAGCACAGAGCTGTCATTTTTGGTGGCCCCAAAGATCACTTATGGGACAGGGTGTTGGCTCCTGCGAGGCTGGACCACAGAACAAGTGGACAGGCGCCCATCAAGTGCTGATGCATTTCACAGGACACAGTTGGCCTCCTGTGGAACAACTGACAGCCTTCCGATTGCGTCTGCAGAGCACTGAGGCATTTTTTCAATGACTCGCCCTGCGTTGAGTCACAGAGAGAACACCTGGGATTGCAAATAGTAGTCGGTAAAAACGTGTATTACTCCATGATGTGTATTTATTTAGTGCAAAAACAGGAGGAAATATTGAATATGTGGACATCCTTATGTTCTGCATGACAACAAAAAGTAGAAGGTATAAATATTCACACTGCACTGTACATTCCCGCTTCATTCCAAATGAGCATCTGCCGGGCTGGATAACTTTATTCCTCATGAGTTATCAGCTCATTCAGCAATTAAATTATAGTCACAGGTAGTTAAGTTAAATGTTGTGGAGCCAAAAATATCTGTCACTTCTGAGCGTGTGAGCCAAACAGAGCTCTGCAGCATTGTGCAAGGTTTCTATGTGGTGGAGGGAGTCAAATATCTCAGCATTGCATGCACACAAACACGTGCACTCACACCGTCCAGCAAACCCCTGTGACGCCTCTGGCTAATTCACCTCAAGGCCACAGGGCTGTCCAGCATCCTCCAATAAATTAGCCCTGCTGCTCCCCCACTGAGACACAGGCCCTGGAAGTCTGGCCGGTGCTCAAAGTCACTCATTTGTGGGCACACATAATTATTGCTACTTTTTCTCTCTTTACCGCACTGCAAGCTTCTCACTAAGTAGATGACATTTTCTGTTTGTTTTTGGGGTATTTGTGTCGTAATGGTTGCGTGACTCATTTGCAGTAGCTGTGGGAGATGTCAGATTTTTCCTGTTTCCAGTTATTCTTCCTTAGGTAAGAGAAAAGTGTCCATGTGTAGTCTGATAATAGTCAATAATTGTTATTGTCTTCATCATACAGCAAAATCATCCATGTGTGCAAATTCTCAGTCGTCAAAAGCTCTGAACCTCTGTTCCAGGCCAGAGCTCTCAAAGCTGCTGCTGTGAATAAGAATGTGTTCTTTGACTGCCCTTGTCAAAAGAGGTTAAAGCAAGATCAAAATAATTCTCCTCTCTCTCTGACCTCTTATACCAAACTCTATTTTCCTGTAAGAACAAAAATCCCCACACTGTCACTCTTCAATGTCCGCGTGTGACAGATCTCAGCATCTGTCAAGATAGCCATTGGGATTCTGGGTCATATCTCTCGTTGCGTCTCAGTTTCCTCTGTTAGCGTGATTTTTTTCTTCCTATCCACAGCATCCGCCTCTTGTCTCAAGTTGAGATCAAGTTATTGTCCCCATCTGACATCGCTCTCTCTTCCTCTCCCTCAGCTCTATTCAGCCTGCTGTCAGTCGGGGCCCAGACGGAAATGAAGAAGGTCGTCGGGGACAACGCCACCTTGCCATGCCACCACCAGTTCCCGTCGTCCAACTCTCTGGACATCGAGTGGCTCCTGCAGAAACCAAACTCCAAACAGAGAGTGGTGAGAGGAGACTCCCTTTTGTTTTCTGTTTTATTCCACTTTTCCATCATCAGACAATCAGTCGACACATTCATGTCACTGTTACTGTAATTACTTGCTGTCTCAGGCTTTTTGGACATACTAGCACTGTGAAGCAATTTTCTCCACTTAAGCCTATTTTCTTTCATAAGGGGTATTTTCCTCAATTTAGGATGAGTCTCCAATTGGCAGCGGCCATAGCAACCAAAGTTATAGTGTCTGTTGGAGGTGGTAAAAAGCCATGATAAAACAACCAGGGTCTTGGGGCTCAGGGTCATTAGTTACATAAGCCTTCTCTTAAGCTGCTTTCAGACAGGCACTGGACTCCAGACACCTATCCCTTTCATAAGAGGACTGGGTTTTGGGTACAGTATGCCTGCGTGTGTGCTCTTCTACTTAAGGTTGGTACTGCTTATCACTTCTCTCCTCGATGCATCAAGCTTCAATAAATCGATTTAAATGTTCTGAGCTCTGCTGATAACTTCCTGATTCAATATACAGGATTTCCTTCTAATAAGCGTCTGATTTTAGAGTAAAACAATTCAGCTGTTTTCAATCCACAGAGAGAACATCAACACAAGAGTAATGTATACATTTTCACGACTGAATGTTTGGAAAATTAGAACAGAAAGCTGCTAGTATTTTTATCCACCTGTTCTTTTCTTTTCTCTTCCACACACACTTTTCTTTTACATTTCTTCTATCTTCCCTATTTGGGTCATGCTGATTGATTTCCGACGGGAGCCATAATAGTGGCACATTAACTCGATGCCTAAAGTTACTGTGGCAGTACAAGTTTTAAGTGCCTTCCCACAAAGGAACAATCACGTCGCAGAATGTTCCCTGACTAATTCTGTAGTCGTAACCTTGGACCCTTTACTCTCGACTTTATCTAGAGCATAAAAGAGATAAACACTAGAGCAACTTCACATCTTGTGTCAATACATGTTCTGCTATGTCCAAAAGTACTCCACTAATTGTTTGTTTTTGGGGGGGGTTTAGAGGGGTGTACTTTTGCTTGAAGTTAGAAACTATATAAAACATGAAATCAGTTGATGGCCGCCGACGAGCCTTTATTATAATTTCCAGCTTGAAACAGCACTACTGTTCTGTTCTATAATTAAGCATCACCTAGTTGAAAATCCTTAAATGCTCTTCAGTTGTTTTTGTCGTCTCAGAGCCTCAAAAGACTGGTATCGTTTCACCGGGTTTGAATCATTGCCTTTCTTCACCCAAACTGAGCTTAGTATCTGATAACAGACAGAGCATTCAAATTGAACCAGCTTTCTGTCGGTAGAAAAATATTTCCTTTCTTTTTTGGAAGCCAGTTATTCGTGCGCTGATGTGTTGGTTAGCGCACAGACGTGTAGCGCTGTGAGAAAGAGAAGAAAAGGAGGGTAGGGTGGGGAAACAGGGGGGCTAGGAATGAAAGAAAAGGGAAAACAAGTGTCTCACGCTTTGATTTAGAGGGGGGCTGCCACATTGCGATGAATATTTAACAGGAAGATAACATTGAAGGCGCCATTAATTAAAATCAAACGTCTGAAAATTTGATTAGATAAGAGACTGTGCCTGTAGCTGAATGAATAAATCATTCTTTTGTTCTGCTGGAAGGCCATGTTGATAGGGAAAGAGCATCGTGTCAACATTTAAACTCTGTTAGCAAATGTAAAGACGACATGTGTTGAGGACACACAGGGGCAAGAGACAAGGCGTCCTTGTAGATGACCAAAATTCATGGACTGTTATAATTTAACATCATCATGGACAACAAAAGCTAAAAATCTGCAATGTTGTGCTGTACTATAGTATGAAAATAAGGTAGGTGCGAATACATATTTCTGTTTAGACGAGATAGTTCACATTCTGACACTGAAAATAACTTCTATCTCTTGTTTCCAACATACATTTATTCAAATCAATACCTTTTATTATACGATCAATTTGAATTATATTTAGTCATTTACACATCCATTCAGAAATGGCAGGTTTACTCCATATCTGCATAAAGTATTTTCACTTTTTACTGAATAAACAAACCACTTCATTTTAATTGCAAACTACTGCCAACAACCGCAGGTCATGTTACTAAATTATTCTGAAACTCCTCACAGTCACAGTCTCATATGTTCAGTAGACTTCCAGTCATAACCAGCACAGATAGTATAGTTCATACACACAAACAACAAGTGAGTAATAAACAGTTGGCGTGGGCAGTGGACGTGCACCAGCAGGCGGATGCTTTGTGTAGGTGCCAGACCACTGTCGCTTGGTGCCTGCAGCCGTGGCACAGTAATGTATGTCTGTTTGCGTCCATGGTGTGTTTCCACTCGACATGTTTGCTTAGGAGCTGGTTTACGTGTGTAGGCCTGTGCACGTGTGTGCTAGTGTAAATGGCCAGTCGTCACCTGTAATCACAGCAGGTGCCCTTGTTTCCAGGGCGCTGATGCACTGTGGCACCGGCATTTAGCAGGCCCCGTCTGCAGGCTCTCACTTGCCCTGAGTAATAGGCCACCGTGACAGCTGTGTTTGTTTGTGTTTGTGTGTGTGTGTTTGTGTATGTGGATGGAGAGAGGGGGAGAGAAAAAGAGCAAGAGAGAAGGATAGAGGTGTGGGGGGGGGCAAAGAGAAGAAGACACAACAGGCAGGTAAGAGAAAATGTCTTCGGTGAAGTTTCAGATCATGAGATTTTTTCTTTGAAGACTCTGCCACTGCAAACATCAATGAACCTTGTGCTAAAAATAAAAATGGAAAATAGATTGTGTCAATCACAAACCGTAACACGACCGCCTGTTCTGCTCTGACCCAATTTTACTCTTTGTTTCAAAGTTTTAATCCGATGGTTTTTTCTTTTATGGTTTATATTTGGTTTCTTTTGTGTACCCAGATTATGAATGTATATAACATGTTTGCATACCGCAATGTTGTAGGTTCCCGGTTTGAATCTCACTTTTGGCCGGGTGTTTGTGTGGGTTTTCACCAGTTTCTGTGGCTTCCTCCAACATGCAGATTGGGATTAGGTTAACTGGAGACTGTTAATTGACCATAGGAGTGAATGTGAGTGTGAATCGCTGTTTGTCTGCCTGTCAGCAACTTGTCCAGGCTGTTCTCTGCCTCTCACCCAATGTCAGCTGGGATTGGCTCCAGCTTCGACCCTTAGGGATAAGCAGTATAGATACCGGATGTTGCTGGGATGGATGGATGTGTACATACAATCATATGTACACACACAGTAGAAGTACAAAATGTTGTTCATAAAACTTGTATACAGGTTAGTGCACTTCAAAGTGCTTCACAAAGGACGGATATGTCAATATAAATATATTAACAAATAATATGTACATGCACATACATACATACATATTAACCTGTTCCCCGCAGTAACGCCTCAATTCAAAGTATTCATGTACCTTAAAACAGTGATTTTCAACCAGTGTGCCGCGGCACACTAGTGTGCCGTGAGAGATCGTCAGGTGTGCCGTGGGAAATTATCTAATATCTAGTGTTGCACCGAAGTATCGGCCGAACATCGGTAGCGGCCGATATTCGCCTCTTTTACTGACATCGGCACATCGGTAATAATCTTGACTTTCACCGATATCATTGGTATTTGTGGTTAAACCGCTGGGCACGTTCCGCGGCTGGGGGAGCAGTCGCCCTCCTCTCCACACCGCCGGAGACTCGGCGTGGGGCACGCCTCGACTTTTTTTTTGGGGGGGGGGTCCTCTTCCGCGGTGCCTCACGGCGTCAGTGGTACGGAGGCTTTCTTTCTCTTGGACCGTGGGGCGGTGTCCGTCGCCGGTGCGGACCGGGTACGGCGGTCGGCGGCGGCCACTCTGGACGCGTGTCGGGCCCTTCTCGCGGATCACCTCAGCTACGGCGCCCGCTGGGGGAACCCTCCGTTGGCGCGGGGGCCCCTTCCGGCGGTGCGCCTCGGCTGGCGCCTAGCAGCCAGAACTGGTGCGGACCAGGGGAATCCGACTGTTTAATTAAAACAAAGCATCGCGAAGGGCCACGGTGGGTGTTGACGCGATGTGATTTCTGCCCAGTGCTCTGAATGTCAAAGTGAAGAAATTCAATGAAGCGCGGGTAAACGGCGGGAGTAACTATTGGCACTCAAAACAGGTCAATCTGTTTTAGACAGGGTTAAAAGGTCCTGTTTTAAATGATCCTTGTGGTATTTTGACAAAAAATATGTTACAAACCTTTCATTAAGACCCCAAGGAACCATATCAACTGTGATAAAATGGGTATAATGTGTCTCCGTTAAATAAAGTTTAGTTAAATCAAAGATTGTTTCATAAATCTGATTCAATTTGTGCTCATTAAAAGATAAGAGTAATAAACTTAAATAGTGCTTTTTAATACATTTAGAAACTCGATTACTAACTATATGTATTATATGTACTGTGTTAGTCCATAGAGGGTCATTTTGGTTGGTGGTGTGCCCCAGGATTTAAAGGAGGTAAACAGAGCAAAGTAGAATAAAATGTGTTTACTGTCTGAATATATAGTAGCCTTATAGTTTAGTGTGAACTTTAAATCTTAAATAAATGTTGGTTTTCCCACTTGAGATGTTCCAATACCAATGCCAGGACTGACAGGTATGCATATCTATTTACTAAACAGATACCAGATCTTTTCTGTTCTTTTCTCTGAATCAGGAGTCGTTTCGCACTGCGGTGGTATGGAGGCTCGTATCCGCCACTGTGATGAAGAAAATTAAAATCCTGTATTTCATAATTTTGACTTATTATCTCATTATGTCTTAGTATCTCATTATTATGAGATACTGACTGTTGCTACTGACTGATACTCTGACTGCAGCATGGTTGAGAGACAGCGGTCAAGCCAGCCGCCTCTCATGTCTGCATTGTCAAAACAGCCGACTGTTGTTTATCGCGTTCGCAGTTGATTGACCATTTACTGCTATCATTTGACGCGGCTCTGAGGTTTAGAGGAGCTGTTTTTTCCTCAAAGTACTGACACACTAGTTTTTGAGTAATCCTCTGTCAAAGTCCCCTCCACAACACAATAATGAACTTATTCTGCTAAATTTGATGAAGGATACAAACTTGTGTACCATAAGTTCTTCATGAAACTGATATTGTTGGAGTACTGGTTAGACTACTGCCACAAATACTATGAAGTACTCAAAATGTGTACTTTTTGAATAATCGTCTTTGAATTGTCAATTGAATGGTCAAGAGGACAAAGCCTATCCTATCAAAAGATAACACTTAGATTCCTGACGTTTGTGAATGCCAGGGTCTGTCTATTTATAAATGGATGATGACGGATCATCACTCCGGATCGTTCCGTCACTTTAACCCAGATGTTCTGACTGTGCGCTTTACGTTACGTCTCGGACGACCGGACCTTTAATGAGTGTCTGTTCTGATCCTGGAGCAGCGCTGGTTATAATTTTGCAGCGACAGCACATCGCTAAGACATGAAAACATGAATCGATTATGTTATGTCACTGACCATCGATGCATAGTCACCCACGTCATCTAGACAGGCAGCTGTTTTTACCAAAGGCCTCTCATCCACGGTCTCCCTGCTCTGCTGTGCCCCGTCCACAGTCAGTATCTCATAATAATGAGAAACTAAAACATAATTATGAGATAATAAATCATAATTCCATACAATGGCTAGTGTTGTTCTCAGAGATTTTCAGTAATCTGGTATAAGCCAGACCTAGCTAAAATATTAGCCCTGAGGTGTGCCACAAGTAAAACGGTGACGCCCCCGTATGCAACACTTCATGCAATATTTGCGTTTTACCATTTTTTCCAAGCTGGATGCTGACAATTATTATGGATTATCCATGGCCAAAGAAGAAGACATGTTAATCAGGCCAGTCCACAGACTAAAAGGGATAGTTCACACAAAAATGAAAATGTACTCATTATCTACTCACTATGCCAATGGAGCGGTGCATCGCAAACATTCATTCAGTAGATAATGAGTGTTTGAGTCCACAAAACACTTTTGAAGTCTCAGGGGTGTTGCAGGGCAGGAATATCCAAAAGATTTAAATGTGGTGTCATCCAAGTGTCCACATGCCCCGTAATTTTAAATCCGACTTGAAACTGCTTCATTTACACAATGTTTTTAGCCTTAATGTCCTCTCTTATCTTCCTCTGGAGATGCATTCACAGTGGACAACTTTAGTGATCCAAAGGAGGGCAATTCATTTGTAGCTTACCCTGTTCATCATCACACACAAACAACAATCAATATGATGTCAAAAAGAAAAGGTCAACAAACTAGGTGAAGGACATCAAGATTAAGATTAAGGAGGTAAAATAAAGAGCAATAAAAAGACAATAATGAGATAATTATAATAATAATAAACACGCAGACCAAAGTTTGTGGAATTAGTAGGTAGATGTATTTGTGTTTCAAAAGATTAGACCTGAGAAACCATCTCTTACATGCAGTGCTAGTAGCGTACAGCTGTGAAAAATATGTTAAATTGGGGTCTTTCTGGTACTTGGTATCTTTTTACCAGATACGTAAAATCTTGATATTGGAATTGGTATCTGAAAGGGAACAGTGGTATCGCAACATATTCAGCTCTGTGTGTGCCAGTGTGCTGCCATCAAATCAGTGCCACTGTGGGGACATTAATCTTTTATCTCAGCCACTGAATAGAAAAAATGTTGGTCAATCTGAGAGCTCGGCTTGTAGAAGGAGCGTTAGGAGAGATAACAGTGCTCACAGACAATCAGCTAAATGAACGCTGGCAGGATACTGGCATTCAGGCAAATGCATTCATTTGTAAAATATTATTTCCCTAGTGTTAATTAATTAAAAAGTGATTGTTAACAGTGTTACCCAAGAGTGCTGGTGTTCCGTTTCCCACCAAACAGGGCGCCCAGTGAGGGACTGCATGGAAGTGTCTGACATGAATTTAAACAAACAGGTTCTTAATGTGACATGAAAGCTTTTATTGTTAGTTTGTTGCAGCAATTACACGAGCCAATTCAAATGTTGGTTTACATTATCACATCCATGTGATTACCTCCGCCAAGGAGGTTGTGTTTTATCTGCCTTTTTTTTAAATTCTTAGTAGGGTTACACAAAAATGGATTACCACAAAGGTTAGTGGAAGGGTGTAGTATGGTTCAGGGAAGAACCCATTAAATGTTGATGGAGGGTGTCAGAACTTGTTCTTAACATTGCAAGATGTTTTATGACATTTTGACTTCTCAGGGAACAATTCATGATTCTTTATGGAAAAAAAAACGGCACATTTAGGGAACTGTTATTAACGAGTGTTGGACATTGATTGAATTTGAGGGGACTGTTGTGCCTTGGTGGAGGTATGCAATCTACTGAGTGCCAGTTTTGTTAAAAAAGTATTTTTGAATTTCTTCTTCTCTGTGTTTAGATCATTACCTTCTTCGGGGGCCAGGTATACACCAATGAGGCAACAGGCAGCGAGGCCAGCCGTCTGTCCTTTCCCGGGGAGTACCTGGCCGGGGACGCCTCCCTGATGATCAGTGACTTGCTGCTGTCCGACTCTGGTGAATACTATTGTAAAGTCAAGACTGGGGGCAAGTACCACTGGAGCCAGGTCAACCTCATTGTGCTGGGTGAGTGTTCGCATTGTACTCCACACACACAGAGGTTACTGACAGATATGCATACAGGTGCACATATATGCACATTCCATCAGGTTAGGAAGAGACCTGCATCCATTTGTGTATGGAAAATGGACACAGACTCTCTCTCTCACACACACACACACACACACACACACACACACACACACACACACGCACACACACACACACACACACACACACACACACACACACAAACTAAGAGCTAATCACTGGATCATTAGCCTGGCACATTTCCTCCGTCATGCTGACTGATCTAATGATTCAATTTGATTCAGACAGTGTGATTTGATTTCGCTCATGCTGTTTCGGTTCGTTCGGATTGGTTTGTCGATGAGGTGAGACCAGAAACAGGCGACTGGGCCTGGAAGAGCACAGAACTGATTGATTGAGTTAGGGACCGAGTTCCACGGACGTTGAGCATCAAGTTAAATTCATTTCTGTCCTCTGTAAGATCTATGAGGGATCAGGCAGCAACAGACTCTTCTCGAGTTCCAACTTTGAGGTACATTTTCTAATGACATTTTGAGTTGACAATGACATTGGAAAAAGTATCATCAATCTCGCTGCTGATAAGCTACTTAGGAAAATTACTTATAGGAGCCTCATAAGCCACATCATTGTACATTTCATCCGCCTCTTTCTCTATTCGCTTTGTTTCGCTCATATGCCCGACATATAAATGTTTTTAAATGCCTTAATTTAAAAGCTAGCCCCATTGTAATGCCTGCATTTCTTAAAAGCTAAACAATTTTGAAGGACAGACTGTGAGGAGGGGGAAGTGCTGCACCACAAAAGCTGGCCATAAAGTCCGATGGGAGGAGCAAGATCATTCTCAATGTCAGAAAAGCGGGAGATTTATTAAAACATCATGGGAGATTAGTTCAAACCGCAGTTATTGGTTTTCTAATGGAACAGTCTGTTAATCCTCTCGCTCTCGCTCTCCTCTCCCTTCCATGAAGACATTTCAGTGAGTTAGTGCCTCGATTTTTACAAATTGCCCTCAGCTTTGCGGTGGCACTTTCGATCTTGAGAGAGACGAACATTTGCATTTTTCTCTCTCCCCATGCTAAGATAATAGCTTGGCAGCCGAGCCAGTAGCTGGCTTGGCATGAGGCAGTCTGCGAGTGTATGTATTTGTGTGTGTGCCAGGGGTTTCTCCTCATGCCTCCACTTGTTTTGTATATGCAGCTTTATGCCCGGATGCCTTAGCTGCTTTTGTTAAATATGAATTTGCATGTGCAGATTTTTAAACTCAGTTTGTTTAAGTGTATGTGCTGCATTTTTATGTGTGTGTACTGGCAAATAGTTTGTGCATGAGGTTGCGCGTTCCTGCTCCTGCTGAAGTTGGGCATAACTGACCCTGACAGAGCTGCGAGATTCACAGATGAAGCGTCGGTGCTCGCCCACTCGGCTCATCTCATTATATTGCTTACTGAGAGAGAAACAGGGAGAGAGAGAACTCTGCCACGGAGACCAGGGGGTTTGAGAAGACGAACAAAGAGAGAGATGCACGTAAGCTGTCTGGCTTTGTGTAGCAGCTATCGCTAAGTCACTACATCTCAGTATTACTCAGGAGTTACTTTGCTGACAAGCTGCGGCGTCTTATTTCAAAAGTTGCCTAATAGACAGCACAGCCAAAATACAAAGTAGATGTTATAAATTTAGCTTACCCCTGATCTAAAAATATACCTTGGGCGCGAGAAAAAAGGATGTGCTGCTTTTTTCCTGCGTTTATAGCAGTGCCTCTCGGCGTGTATCCAAACAGAGCAGCTGTACAGCGCTCAGCAGGATCCAGCTATACTGCACTCTGCCTCCAGCTACTGAACCATGACCAAAACCTTTGACCTGTGGAGAACATATCACCACAAGTGTTCACAGCCCGCGTTGGGGTCACATTGATCTATTCCCTGTGGGACTGTTTTTTTCCCTCTGTGTGTGTCACCAGCTCTGAGGAATGACTGAAAGTTACATTCACTTATCCCTCATCAAAAATGGATTGGACACCAGTAATAGATTTAAGGAAAAATGTAACTTTGTTCAAATTAATTAACCATTGTGTTACTGTTACCTCAGTACAGCATTTGCTCGCTTGTTATGTTGTATTCTTAGGTCATATGCACTGTTTCACCTGACTTTGCATTACGGAATAAATCAAGCTTCGGTAGATGTCCTACTTATAATGGTAAATTGTAATGGTTTTGTATTTATATAGCGCTTTTCTAGTCTTGATGACCACTCAAAGTAATACACACACACATTCATACAGTGCATCTACTAGCAGCACTGTGTTGTTCTATGAGGGGCAATTCAGGGTTCAGCATCTTGCCCAAGGACACTTCGGCATGCAGATGGGGAAGACTAGGGATCGAACTGCTCGCCTTCAGGTTGGAGGACGACCACTCTACCCTTCAACCAAAGCCACCATAATCACATAACCACAAAAATGTGATCACGATTTTTTTCAAAAAATGCAATCAAAACAAAACATAAATAACATTGTTACCATTGAGTGTGGATTACGTGATTGTGAAACAATGTTAAATGGTCCTCGAAGCCACAAGTTCCTATTATTTCAACTGTGTGTAGAGAAAATGCTTTTTATCTGCAACGACGAGGAGAAACTACCCACAATCATCAGGGGCAGTAGCAACGTCTCTGATTGGTGAAGGTCACTGTTACCATGGAAATGTTTCAACAACCTCAAAAATCTCTTTTCTATAGACCAACCCTCACCTACCCTTACAAGCTCTGGGTAGACAGGTCACAAATACAAGCGACCGAAATGACTTTTCTCTGTCAGGCTCAGCCTCAGTGATCGGGTGAGGAGATCAGATATCGGGAGGGAGCTCACATTAGAACCACTGCTCCTTCATGTTTAAAGGCTACAGTGTAGGTGGTTCTGGCATTTGGTCAGGATTCCTCCTGGGCGCCTTCCGTCCCATCTGGCCTGGGAACGCCTTGGGATCCCCCAGCACGAGCTGGAAATCGTGGCTAGGAGGGATACCCTTTTTGGCCAACTTTCTCTGCTACCAGAGCCCTGATAAGCAGAAGACAATTGATGGATGCATTTATATTAATCTGAGAACAATTTATAGACTTTTAAATTTAAAAACAAATTATTTAAATTTGGATTAAGATATTTGCTATCCCGTATTAAAATCCAAAGGCCAAAAATCTGATGCAAAACTCAAAACTGTAAATAAATCTTATCTAATATGACAAAGGACACGTGATTTATTATTTGCCCTAAACAGTTTCTAATTCCCATGTCTTCCTACAGTCAAGCCTTCCAAGCCGAGGTGCTGGATGGACGGCAAACCCCTGGAGGGCAGTGATGTCAAGCTGAGCTGCAAGTCCAGTGATGGGTCAGAACCCATCAACTACAAGTGGGAGCGAGTGCTGGACAAAGGCAAGAGCCTGGGCAAACTGCCAAACCTGGCACTGATAGGTGAGGAAACTAAGTGGCACCACAGTGACGTGCTGATTCACCATCCATGTGTGAGCATGCTCAGCAGAGAAACACTTCGAGCATTCTTTTTTAAATTAGTATTTTATATAGGCTGCATTCATCCAATGCAGTGTTTTGCTAAGCACACCGCGATTTCCACACCTCCCTCCCGTCTTCACACGTTTGCAAACACTCACACATAAATCTGCCCGGTATACTACTACACTCTTCTACCACTTGTCCCCTTAGCAGCTTCACTGGAGTAATTAACAGTGTAAGTGTTTTGCTCAAGGGCACTTAGATGGGCTGGGATGGTCCCTCGTAGGCCCCTGATTCTTCATTCACGGCACGATAGCACATCACAGCCATGTGCTTTGTCAATGCGCTCTGCTGGGATGAGTTATATAAACACAAGATTCCAGACTGATACTGATGAGGGCACCTGTGATGTTGAAATGTCAGTGTGGCCCAAGTGAATTATACCTGTATAAAGTCAGTGTGGACTGAGCGTTTTCTTGGTTTGTGTGTGCATAGTTGGGAAAATATAATAGAAAGAACTGTCAGCCGACCAAAAACACATGGCTCAGTAAGAGCACTGAGACGCTTTTCATTCACGTAGTGTGGATTCCTGAATTCCTCTTTGATCACAACCAAAAATGTCTGCCTCTACAAAGTACCTGACACAGTTTAAAACAGAAAAGATAAGCGAGTGTTTGGGCAGCTCTCCTCATCTTGAACTCTTTAAACCGGAATAAACACCCCAGGGTGCCAACCTCTCTCTCTTACTTTTCCCTCCACGGTTCAACTGGCGTCGGCGTCGGCACGTGCCCAGACAAAAAGCTTCAAATTAATGACCTCCACCACACAACACCTGTTCAGTCTAATTAGTTTTCATTGGACGATAACACACTGTGTCGGCGGCCATTATTTATGGCTCTGGTGAAAGGCAATATCACATGGTTGTCATTGGTTGAGATGACTAAATATCCCATGGGGCTGTGAAGCTCCTCTCATGCTCACATTCCTGTTACTTTCTTCAAGTTCTCCTCAGTCTTGTGGGCATCAGTCTTAAATAAACTCTCATAAGGAACTGTGCTTACCTGGATACCAATATTCCAAATATTGACCTTATTTAGAACAAGACATTACTTGGATTGTGGTGTTAACACGAGTTGGTAATAGAATATTCCTTTTACATGTTACAGAGCAGAGTCTTATTGTAACTCACTTCATTATGTCCACTTCCGTTTGGTAGATATATATAAAACATCCCTGAGGACAACAGGTTGAATGAATGGTGTGAATAAAAAGAGGTTGAGATAAATCACAGTTTCTCCTCTATTGCCGTTATTATGATGATTTAAATCTCTTTATAATACATGAGATGTGCAGAAATGTTCTGGTGCACGGATGTTGACAGAATGCAATAGTTCATTGCATAGAAAAAAACCCAGGATGGTGTATTTGTCTCATATTGTTATTGTTATCTTTGTTTTGTTCTTTTTCTTTTTCTAAACAATGCTGTCTTGTAAGACTTTTTTAGGGTGGGCCCATTATATGCATGACACACCAATCATCATCTTCTACGCCATTAAGTCTGACGTTATTGTGCCAGTTGTAGAACCTAAATCATAAATAATAAGATGGTACTGTTTACCACTTTGGTTGGTGTTGTCATTCTATCTCCTTTTTATTTTTCCTTCTTGTTTACACCCAGTTAATATGTCATCAATCAGTTATTGAATAAATTATTCAGGTTAAAGTAATCAGAAAATGTTGTTTACACTATTGGCTTAATCTGGTTCATATCACAATATTGGTATAATAATTTAAACGTATTCAGTGTCTCTCTTTTTTTTAGGTCATGATATTTATTTATTCTTGCATTGTACAAATGAGGATGGTGGAGATGCAGGAAGATTTCAACAACATTTGTAAACGAATAAAAACTGTCTTATTCCCCCAGATCTGAAGAACCCAGAGATGGTAACCCTGAGGAATCTCACCATGGACAGCACAGGTGTCTACAGGTGCACAGCCAACAACGACGTGGGGGAGGAAAACTGCAACATCGAGGTCACAATGCAGCGTGAGTTTTAGGAGGGAAGGGAGGAGACCCCTCGGTGTTCGCCTCGCTTCGAACTGTCATGCTGATTGATGGTTATTGTTTCAAACTGCAGCTCGAAATACATTTGTACCTCCTCTCCGCCTTTCTACAAACCTCCCTACTCGCTCACACTTTCCATTCTCACAACACCAGGGACTGCACTACATGTATACTGGTGGCTACTGGTCAACACCTCTTCTGCAAAAGTTATCTTTCACTGTCACTCTAATACATTTGCTGAGAGGCCCAGCATGGCCAGGTCATATGTCGAGAAAATGATTAGACGTCTAGATCCACAGTAGTAGCAGTTTGGGATCCTTGGTGCTAAATTGTATTTTGCCAATTTGGCACAAACAAAGGCAACTTCCCATTAATGAGCTGGAACCATAAGAATGATTGATTTTAAGTTTAAGAATAACTGTATGTGACTTCGTATTGTATCCTCTCTGTCCACAGGGGCGAGGAATGTTGGTTGGGCGGCGGGTATGGTGGTGGGAATATCCCTCGGTATCCTCATTGTCATATTAATCATCTGGCTCGTCTTCCGGAAGAAAGAAAAGAAGAAGTACGAGGAGGAGGAGACTCCCAACGAGATCAGGTTTAGTCATCTTCCTTTTTTTCTCTGGTTGTTTCACATTCTTGTCATTTCGAACCAATTTAACTGCAATGTTTGCTAAAATCTTGAAATTGTGCGGCAATATGTGTTTAAGTCTGTGTGTCTGTGTATTTCTGCTTCTATGTCCTTGTGGGGCTGTTGCTGTGATGGTTTAGCTGCACTATACACTTTCAGACTTTTAAATAAGTGAAAAACTGCTTTAGTGTTATTTCAAGTAAGACCCTAATGTAATATTGCATGTATTGAAAATATGTAATATCTGCCATATCTGCCATTTTTTTCTTTATCGGGAACATTAATCTATATATTTCGTGAAAAAAGACAGAAAGAACTAGGTGGGGTATGAAGATGAAGGAAAAAAATATCTGTTGCTGGGGTGGTGCCCAAGGTTTTATCATCTTCCCATCGACCTACAGGTACAATCTCAGGTCTAGGAGACAGGTATGCAAATCTGAGCCACATGTTTCACTTATTCACCTGAAACCAGATTAAAACAGTTAAATAATACAGACAAATCAAATGTAGATGTAACAGTTAACAAAACCACTATCTAAGTCACTTTCTTTTGATGTTCGCGGTAGGACCTGCTGGGCACTAATATGTCTGGATGAAGATGATGTCTCGATGCAGGCTTCAAGGTCAAAGTCAGCTTAAATGCTTTTATTGGCCTTAAACAATTCCATGAAATAAAAATGTGGAGAGAGAGAATTAATAGTTTTAAATATTTTACTGCATGGCACAGTTTGAGAATTAGATAATGCAGTCTCTTTCAAATGATGTACTTAATTAAAAATTAATGTTCAATTAATTAACTAAACACAGTGTAAATGTTAAAATGCATATTATGCTATGGAGCAGTGTGTTCTGACTGCATGTCAGACACATGTGTTTTGATGGACCATTCATTGAGTTTGTTGCACATTCAATTTAACTACAGTCCTGTTTAGCTTTGATTTGAAGGAGCAATGATGGTGATGTAAGAACATGGCTGTGTGACCTGCATGTGACCTCACACAGCAGTCCAGCTGAAAGTACCACAGCTAAGCAGATCACATGCTAAGTGACACAGCAACAGTCCCTTAACGCATGAATGTATTTGCTGTCTACCTGTCTCTCTCTTCCTGTCTGTGTGTGTGTGTGTGTGTGTGTGTGTGTGTGTGTGTGTGTGTGTGTGTGTGTGTGTGTGCGTGTGTGCGCGCCTCCACCAATGTTATGTTTTAGTGTAATGTTTGTTAGTTAGCAGCACATGCAAAAAAAACAAGATGATTACAGCAGAACTTCCGGGGCAGATTGAGGATTTTCTTTCACTTTCCTAAACATTGCGAGATGAGACAATTTCAACATTTTAGATTCCTCAGAAAATAATTTATAGATCTTATTGAACAAATCAGGGATGTTTAGGAGACTGATATTTATCAGTGTTGCAGTGTGGTGCAGATCCAAATCGATACATGTTAAATTTGAATGTGGTTCCATAATGGGACTGTTGGCCTTGGCAGTGGGAAGCCCTCTCTTCTAGTTTTAGGCTTCCTCACTTTCTGATGCACTTTCATGGAATGCTCTGGGGTGGAGACATGGCTTTAGGGCTATAGGATTAGATTTTGCTCGGGGTTAAGGTTGGAACTGTGACATTTTGGTTGTAAGAGATAAGAGGGAATGTGTTATCAGTAATTGTCCTCATAAAGACAGGAGCGCAAATGTCTGTGTACAAGTGTTTGTTGTGTGTGTGTGTGTGTGTGTGTGTGTGTGTGTGTGTGTGTGTGTGTGTGTGTGTGTGTGTCTGTGTCTGTGTATGTGTCTATGTGTGTCATGTTTGTATTTCTCTATGTGGCTGCTTTATTCCTCATTCTAAAGTCATGTAGACAGCATGCATCGTTAATGAATATAGAGGCAACAGCATGTTTTCGTGACTTGTTATCATGGATATGTACTGACGTAACAATGAATAATGCAGCACGGTTGAGGGACAACTTCCAGTAAATAAGATGTGTTACCTTGTACCATACGTAAGGAGTTTGAGCCTTCCCCCTCATCTGCTTGACCCCAACACAGCAGCACAGTAGTGACACACATGTTCACACACACCAACTTCACTGCAAGAAACATGCAAAAAATAATTGTTTCCCTTCCACAATTCCATCTGGTGATTTCCACACATTTCATTATTCCATGCAAATATGTTTTCACAAAACTCGGGGGCTGTGGGATATCTCATGAATTATTCACTTTTCCCATGCGAAAAAGGCTCTGGAAAAGTGTGAGAGATCGGTACTGTGTTCTTTTACTGTTCACTGTGTGTATGTGTGCTTGCCTCTTTCCTATTTTTAGAGGTACAGTTCATATAAAATAAAAGAACCATCATTTTTCTTGTATGTGTTTCCAACCACAGGGAAGATGCGGAGGCTCCCAAGGCCAAGCTGGTGAAGCCCAACTCCCTGTCCTCATCCCGCTCCGGCAGCTCACGCTCCGGAGCCTCTTCCACCCAGTCCATGGTGCATAACAGCGCCCAGCGTGGTCACCGCCCCCGCCAGCCTGCTGTAGCAGCTCTCAAGGAGAATGGACAGCCTCCAGGCTTCCCCCAGTCCCCACCTGCCTACACTACAGTTGTGCCCCCTAAGAACCCCGAGCCCCCTACCACTCCCAAATTCAACTCCAGGAACATGTCGGGGCCTACACCCCCAACCCTCATGGTCCCCGCCCAGACCAAGGCCTTTCAGACTGTGTAGGACTGAGAGCCAACCCCTTCCTGCAGCCATGTGAGACCCCTTCCCCAACCCTGTCCAAGTCCCCCTCACCCCTTCCTAAAGACTCTTCCATAAACACAGAAATGACCCTAGTTAAAAGGATGTAATTAAAGGAATAAATACTATAAAGTCCAAAAGAACTTTTAATTAATGCATACTTAAAAAGGGAAAATATGACATGCTTGCCCCCTACTGAATTATATAAAACAACAAAACAGAAGAAAAAAACAGTCCTGAGATGCAACTGTTTACATCTCTATGGCTGAAGGCAGAACTTATTTTCTGAGTTCTTTCTTTTGGCTGTGGGAGGCACAGGGAAGCACCGTATGCAGAGAGGTGGAAGAAGCCCTCTCTTAGAGTTTTTATTTATTTATCGAATCAAAGGATGAGGCATACAGCGGAGAAGAAGAAAGAAGGAGAGAAGGCTGGATAATAAAGTAGATCCAAACTCTGAGCCAATGGAGTCATACAGCATGTTGAGCTTCACATGTCAACAAATGCAAGATGGATTCGAAAACGGAGAGGAGGAGAACGGACATCGGACATCGGACATCTACAGATTTATGTCCTCTGCGGGAGGAGGGGGCTGGGGGAGGTGTGCGGCGATTCTGTGATTCATGTCAGCCCGCACCTCTGACTCACTGCTCCCAGCACCTGCTCTGAAACCACAAACCTCTCCGCCTCCCATGGGCCAGGCCGATTGTGCCCATCCATGTGAAAAGACACAGTGCGTGGCATGTGCATCATCTGCCTCAGTGCTCTCGGTCTTTTTCGTGCGCTCATAAAGAACCTGCCAGATATCACAGCGGCCCTGAGTCTGACTCAGCCGGCTCGCGAACAGCTCATCTGCTTTACCAATCAGCAGGGGGAACCTTCAGGTACACGGATGTAGCACTGGCAGTGGAGTCCAAGTCCAATGGAGTCTGTTACCCACTCCCACATCCTGTCTACATCAATGGACGTCCTTTTTCTGGTACTGAATATACTCCCTGAATTATTAAATAGTATATATTAGGCCTATAGCAAGTCATTTAAATATAGGGGATAAGCATCTAGTAGCCCAGCTGGACTTGTTTTGTTTTTTCTTTCGGGGTTTCCTGTGTCTCTTCTCGTTGAACAGGTTGTAAAGGGTGACAGACAGACATGTGTCCATTCATCCATATGAAGAAGTGCCACCAATCCCTAGGATGGGTTATTATCGTTGCTTTATTTTTTATTTTACTCGTACTACATTTCTGAAGTGAAACCAAAATCTGTTACCATGAATGTGTGATATACAATGATGGTGGTCCCATTACATTCAGCCTCCTATAAGGTACTGAATCAATATTCGAGCTAAGGCACAAAGAATTGACCTTGACATTCAATTTCACAAAGTCTGAATGAATGGAAAGCAGAGTATGATTCTGGAGGCTTTAATTGTGTCGGGTGTGTATGGTATCATAGTCAGCACTCTCCCTGGATCCATAACAATGGAGTGGCACTCGATTGCTGTCTCGCTGAATCACGGGGCCCTGCTTGGTTATTGGTTGAGCCGCACTATCGGCCAATCCCCCCCTTTGTCATATCCTCCGACAGACCCAGTGCAGTTTGATTGAAAGTAGCTGAAAAAAGGGCAAGTAGCCTATCTAGTGTGCCTTTGCATCCCTCTTCCTTTTGATGGTTTCTTTCTTCGTCCTTATCTTCAGCACACCAGTGGTTAAGTCTCTGGTCACATCCAGCTTCGAGGGTCAACAGCAGCGAGTACCGAAAGATACAAACTCGCCCCAGTAATAAACAGAAGCAGCCTCTGCAGCACAAGCAGAGTGAATTATCCGTGGTGAGAAAGCAATCCCGTGTCACGGGACAATGTAATGTATATTCTGTAATCAGTCTTGTTTTATATTGTACATACGGATAGATATATGCACATGATGTCATTTAATTTAACAAATTAGGGTATTAGAGGAGAGATGTAGCCCTTACAAATGAGTCAAATGGGAAACCCAAAAGGGAATTTAAACCATGTACTTTTACAGATGTTGTATTCTGATTGAGTTCATGTGAAACAAACATTGTCACATGTATGGAAGGTGCAGGAAGGTGGAGAAAGAAAGGCATCTTGCTCAGTCCAAAGGAAGACACTCTGTCTTTACAACTACACACCAAATTCGGATGAGACGTTCTATGGATGTTATTGATCCTGTGGGAACTATTTCATTTGATTAAAGTGACCCGGTGACCTTTCCTGAGGCATCGCCGCTGGGTTAAGAATTTCCCTTGACCAGCACTTTGGTCAATAACGACTTATCTTTAAAAAGTCACTTCCAGATGACAACAGAATCTGCTGTGAGTATTTATGGACGACACATGATGAATATTGTTTGGTGTAACCATGACCTTAACCTTGTATTCCATCCAGCTAAAATTTATGCACAAGATATATCAAACCCAATAGGCAGATTGCCATGAAATGAAGTGAGCATGTTAATATTATCAAAAATAAAGTGTTTTTAATGTTAATGGTTCTATGACCTTTTCTCTCAGGACAAACTTGACAACTTAACTCCACGACTGGTTCTAATAATCAGTATGTCTAACACTTTAATATTATATCTTGTTATTAATGTTTCAGTGATTTAACTTTTGTTCCACTTTACAAATCTGAAAAAATGTATAATCATACGAGGAGAAGTGCTGAAAACCAACATCCGTCTGAAAGCACATGTGGTTTGACTTTGACCCGTGGAATTTCACGTGACTTAACTGTAAGGGACGTTTTCTGGGGGAAAAAATGCTTTTTATATACAACTAGAGGTAGAAGCTCATATTTGACCAGGGAAGCTATTGGATGAGTGGGTCTGTGCGTGCGTGCTTGCGTGCATGCATGCATGTCTGTGAATGTGTGTGAATGTGTGTGTGTGGGTGTGTGCATGTAAATTCAGTATAAGCCCTTGGGCCACACCCACACATTCTCATGTTAGCCATTCAGTGAGTGCGAAGGATCCAGTCAGGCAAAGTAACCTCTATCTAAATAGATATGACTGCAGACTGGCAGTGTTTACTTTCATTTTCATAGACTTACATGCCTACTGAACCTGGCGTCACAGGCAGCAGTCATGTTTTGGCTTGTGTGGGTGGCATCTTATCACGTCCATAATTCATAACCGTCGTCAGCTCTGGAGGCCACTTGTACGCTCCGTATCTTCACTAGCCGTCTCTCAACGTATAATGCACTCCCTGGGTGTGATGATGGTATCTCAAGGCTCAAGCACATGCACACACGCAGACACACAATACAAACAGGCTCCCATGTACACATAAGTACACATGGAAACACAGGCGTGTTCTCCAGGTACACTCGCAGATGCACATGGGCACAAACACATGCACACACACACACATATAAGCCCAAACTTCAATCCTTGTCATTTCTGCTCCTACAGAATAAATTTGATGGATTGAATGTCTGGTGGTATTACGACTGACTGATGGAACCAGGATACCAAATGCAGACGAGAAAGGGAAACACAAACAAACACACAATACCACACACGCGCACACACACACACACATAAACAGCCACTGTTACAACACAAACGCGCATGCCGACACACATGCACTCAGATGGACAGACACTGCTATGCATCTTAACAATCTGGGTAGCATGTGATTTCAATACTTTTTTTTCTCCTGCAAGAGGGAATCAGAAGAGTTAAAACAGGATTGATATTGAGCCAGGCTTGTGGGCTCCTGCCATTGAATTTCCCCCCACCACAAATGAAAGTAGCAGTGGAGGTGGAGGATGGTATGCAAGTCTTCCAGCTGTTTAATTCCCCCAAGCTTTTTTTTATAATTTGCTTTCCAGCAACAGCAAGTCTCAGGTGGCAGATTCCCTCGGTTTATGAGCCCTCGTGTTGCGTCCCTCCACTCTCTGAAAACCTGCGCTGGCTCCGACAAAATAATTTGAAGTAGCTTTGGTCAGTTCAGTCGAGGGTGGAGGAGGAAAGTCTTAACCCACGACGAGTGTCAGCAGCACATCCAAAATCATTCTTGAAAACTATATCCATCAGCACGATACAATGTCTTATTATCGACACACAAAGGTGCAGTAGACATGAAATCGTTAATGGTTATCCTGCAGATATGATAGGAGTACGAATCTCATATAGCCACAGGGTTTTATGTTCTATTAAGCAGTTTTATTTCTGATTGAAGCTGTTAAGTGGGACAAAGCCATGCTCAGACTTTGTGGTTTAGCCTTGTGTCTCAAAATTAAAGGAATGTGATGTATCATTACTTTTAAGGGGAGAGAGTCAACCTAGGGGAAGAAAGCAAAGGTAACTGCATGTCATAGGAGATTGAGCAGATGAACGGGAATGCTTTGCTTTGATGTAATATAACAATATTAGGCTAAAAAGAAAAAAAAGAAAATCTACAATTGTTAATATACTCACAACGATTTTTATGAAGCTTTATTTTTCTGTCTTCATTCGTTTGATAATTTTTTTTCATCCATGTACTTTGCACTTTTCTGTGTGCTATACACTCATCACTGGCCTGTTTGGGCTGCGTGTGGTAGGCTGTTTCTCTTGACCGCATTGTTTTGATGTCAGGGGCAGACACGCTCATGGCGGCGTTACTGAAGGGAAATAGAAGACACCTTTGTTTTTCTGTATACTCATCTGTTTTTTCTGCCATGGCTTCTCTTTTGGTTTTGTAAAAAAACAGTACAGGTTCTTTTTGGGTATGTTGGTTTGATGAAAAACAATCCATGTAAATATCACAAGTAAAAAATGTATATTTTTACGACTTCTGAGTTATTACTCTTTCATTTGCAAATAAAATAATCAATGACAACTTAACTGGTTGCATGGTATCTTGATTTAGATTTTGTTTGGCCCTGATGTGAATTTGTGAATATATTATCACAGCCCAAAGTGTTTGTGCAGAGTAGACTGTTAGGCATTGTTGATTTGTATATAGAAACAAAATGCTGCATTAGCTATCTGACTCAACTTGAATTTGATAGCCGCCAAAAATCATGTAATTAACAACCTACTCACACAATTTATTTTAATTACCCCCCAGTTAACATTTTAGACACAGGATAGATTTGATAATTGTCTTTGAATTCTCACAGTTGCATTAAAACATGATTAGTTGTGATGGTAATGTAGCAATTGTGAACGACTGAATGTTCCAGATAAAGGATGTCCTATCCAGAGTGAGTTTCAAGACTCAGCAAGTTGACCACAATGTCAAACATCAATCTATAACCTGTGCCTGAGGAATGATTACAGTTAGGGATGCACCGATATGGAAATTCTTGGCCGATACCGATATTTAAAATAACAATCTGGCCGATAGCCGATACCGATAACGATATTTGTTTATTTTCTTTTTGTTGTTATTCATTCACCCTTTTGTGCCAGAAAAATAATTAAATCAATATTTAAAAAGCACTATTTAAAAAAATTTCAGCCCTTCATCACTCTTATCTTTTAATGAGCACAAATGTAATCAGATTTATGAAACAATCTTTGATTTAACTAAACTTTATTATTATGCCCATTTTACCGCAAGTTGAAATGGTTCCTTGGGATCTTAATGAAATGACTATCATATTTTAGTCAAAATACCACAAGGATAATTTAAAACAGCACCTTTTTACCCTGTCTAAAACAGCCCTGTTAAAGTATCATTATAGAGAACGCTCTTCTCATTGATTTACGATAGCAGTATTGCCCGTTTATTAGATGTGTTACGGCTTCTGTGTGTATGACGTATGTTGTCAATTCCCTTGTTACCTGTGCATGAGACGGATGAATAGAGCCGATGCACATGAGAATAAAGTACTTAATCAGACGCTACGCTCATACTTTTTACGCCAAGTTACACTGCGTGAGTCAAGATAACTTAACAAGCCCTCCTCAGTTTTACCTGTTTTTAGTGTCGGGCAGAAATCACATCGCGTCAACACCTCAACACCCACCGTGGCCCTTCGCGATGCTTGTTTTAATTAAACAGTCGGATTCCCCTGGTCCGCACCAGTTCTAAAGGCCAATGTATGCTTCTCCGTTTTGACGGACACGGACAGATAGGACCGCCCTCTCCAACGTGGAACGCCCTCTCCGGGCCTCTCCGCAGCTCCTCGGAGAACTTTTCGTGCAGCTCTCATTTTTCTAAAGGCCTCAGTATGCTTCTCCGAGTCCGTTGCGGACTGACGGACGGGCGGAGCGGACGGACCCTTTTTGATTTATAGTTCTACGAGCCTTTTTGTTCCGAAAACAATTCACCGCCAGAACAGTAGATGGCGTAACGGAAGTCGAGCTTAGAGAAGCCTACCTCATGAGGTATATAGAAGAAGTCCACGCTGGTTTATTTACGTCCCCTCAGCTCCTCACACACAGTGAACGATGACAACAGAAAAAGGATGTTGATGACGCGACAGTTTTGCTGAAATAAAGTGACACCCAGCGGGTCAAAATGCTTATATTATCGTGTCTTAACGCAGCGGTTCCCCGGTCTTGTTTCCAAACTGCGTTGCTAATTCAACAGCTGCAACAGCTTGACGCTACACGGAGGCAGCTAGCTTCCACACACAGTCAGCACGGACACCCGATACTAGCTACTACCAAGTGTTTGCTTCTAACCTGACGGTGTTTGAGAAACAGTGTCATGAGAGCCGTGGGATTAAAGTCAGCGGGTTTTTGCGCTGTTCCCACCGCAGTTAGCATGGTGGCTAGCCCGCTATCAAAGTTCGTTATAACCGTATGTGACCGTACACACATGCTGTAAGTGCTCTAACCAGCCACAGTCAGCCGGACAACGCCGCTGGCTTAACACACTTGTCACATTAATCATAGAGTCGTAGTTGTGATTTAGGTTTATTGTGACTTAGGGAATGAAACAGGAAGTTTGAGGTCCGGAAATAATGATGTCCCGAAATGCTGGCGTTAGCTGACCAATCACAGCCAAGTGCTATCCGTGGGCTTTCCGCCATTTCGACGTGTAGTTAGAAAAATGAGAGCTGCACGAAAAGCTCTGCGAGGAGCCGCGGAGAGGCACGGAGAGGGCGTTCCACGTTGGAGAGGGCGGTCCTATCTGTCCGTGTCCGTCAAAACGGAGAAGCATACATTGGCCTTAACTATACGTCGAAATGGCGGAGAGCCCACGGATAGCCCTTGGCTGTGATTGGTCCGCTAACGCCAGCATTTCGGAATGGAAACTTCCTGTTTCATTCCCTACATCACAATAAACCAAAATCACAACTACGACTCTATGATTAATGTGACAAGTGTGTTAAGCCAGCGGCGTTGTCCGGCTGACGGTGGCTGGTTAGAGCACTTACGGCATGTGTGTACTGTCACATACGGTTATAACGAACTTTCATAACGGGGCTAGCCACCATGCTAACTGCGGTGGGAACAGCGCAAAAACCCGCTGACTTTAATCCCACGGCTGTCATGACACTGTTTCTCAAACACCGTCAGGTTAGAAGCAAACACTTGGTAGTAGTTAGTATCGGGTGTCCGTGCTGACTGTGTGTGGAAGCTGGGGGGAAGCTAGCTGCCTCCGTGTAGCGAACAGAGGGTTCCCCCAGCGGTCGCCGTAGCTGAGGTGATCCGCGAGAAGGGCCCGACACGCGTCCAGAGTCGTACCCAGTCCCCTCCAACGGCCCGCCTTCCGCGCCGGCGATGGACACCGCCCCACGGCCCAAGAGAAAGAAAGCCCCCGCACCAGCGACGCTGTGAGGCGCCACCAGATGAGGACCTCCCGGTGCCGCACACTGAGCCTCCGGCGGCGCGGAGAGGAGGGCGACGGAGCGACTGCTCCCCCAGCCGCGGCACGTGCCCAGCGGTTTTACCACAAATGTGAACATCGGCCAATGATATCGGTGAAGTCAAGTTTAATAGCGATAAGCCGGTATCAGTAAACGAGGCGAATATCGGCCGCTACCGATGTTCGGCCGATAAATCGGTGCATCACTAATTACAGTGTATATATGCTGTATATATACAGGCTGTGTATATACAGCTTTTACTGTATATATACAACTGGTGAGCAGCTTCCAAAGGAATTAATCTTCGAACATCCCTGGCTTAGACATAAAGGGACACTGGTGTGGTCTAAAGTATTCTATTACAAATATGGGTGTCACATTCTGCACAGTTGTCCCAACTATAAGTCCATGATCCAGGACAGGCTGAAGATGACACATGGGGCCGGGGGTGCAGGGTTCTTCTTCCTCTTCCTCTCTCTTGATCTCTAGCCCCTCAACGTGACACTCAGGCACGAGGCAACATGTCAGCAATATCTATTGACCTGTCAGCCATTTATTGACCTACATTCATCTCTTCCCTCTGTAAAGTTCTTATGTTGACAATCTATTGAACTGCCCAGATGGAGGATGTGTGGCAACCCTGGTTAAAGAGACAGGGTGTGACTTTATCTGCAAGCTTCAAGGATGCACACGAAAGGTGCAATAAAGAAAAGGTCCCAGAAGCGGCGCACATGAACGAGCCATGGGGGATAATGCGATCACCAGTGTGTTCTCTGACATCTGTTTGTTGAGGAGCTGGCTGCAGACTGCTGTGCTAAATTTACATCTTTTCAAAACACGGCATCCATATTAAGCAAGATCACATTTTCGAGGCCAAACCACATTTCTCCCCTCCCTGTTCCATGCCGTCGTGCCCATTGTTCCACATGATCAGCCATGTATGATGACACTGTCCTAAACCCATCGCACTGGCAGGCCCACGCACACACGCACCTATAAATACATGCATATGGAGTGTTGCATTTGATTATGGCTCAGAACATCAGAAAACTGAAGGTTCTTAGTATAACGGATGATATGTTTTTATTTATCTATCTGTTTTTATTTTGGATCTACAACTGGCTTTTTACAGCCTAAATGCCCTGTTGCAAATCATCTAATAGCATGATGTGTCGCAATTACGAAAAGGAACACCACACTTTAAGTAGACCAGATACAATAAATGTCATCACATAGATAAGGTATTTGGCTCTGAGCTGGCTTTGTAGCCAAATTAATAGGAAATCGTATTTTGCCCTCCGTCTCTCTCTGTAATCTGTAAAGTAAATACTTTTAGATTGCCACTTAAGGCCTTTGTAATTGAGGTTGCTTATATAATAGCATCCCCTGGTGTTGATTGGGGATAGTTCTCATGTTATCTGTTTTGCCGAGAGGCTCCTAACAGGATAAGAGAGAAATCATAATTCACACATCACCAGTCGAGATTAGCTAATTAGAAATATCAAGTGTGACCTACAACGTATAAATGAAAACAGGTGCTGCTGGCGACTTCTGGAATATGACGGTGTTTGTGTCACTCTTTTTCAAACACAGTTTTCTTTTTTTTATGTCTGTGAGGCCTGGACAGTATTTTCTTTCCTCTTTCTTGGAAATTGACCTTACCACTAATCACCAGATCTAATTCCCTGTGTCTCTGCAGATAACTTATCTAATCCCACCACAAACAAAAAAGATCAAAGTGGCGATTGCACTGTGCACTGTTGTCTTATATGGTTCATTGTAGAAACATAGCACTAATACTGTTAATGGTATTCCACAGAGTCCAGGTATTATACATGAGTGGCTTGCTTAAAGCTCCCTCTGGTGGAACCTGATATGTGCACCAAGGGTAACACAGATGAGTGGGAGAGGTGTAGATTGATAGTAGATCAGTAGGCTATGATAATCATGAATGGACACTGCTTCCTGTTGAAGATGTGCAGTTTATTTTGAATTCGGATCAAATAAAATAAAACTTTCTATAATAACTGTATTCCATTCAAACCCGAAACAGACTGTAAATAATGTTGGCCTCATAATTTATCATTTAAAGCCAGAGGCTACGTCAATCAAGAGATTGAGTCATGGTATCAGGGTCCCGCTGGTGCGTGCAGTCCACCTATTGCTTCAGCTGTTTTTATAGCATCAAATTGAAACCAAACGTTCTCCAAGGAAAACTTGAACTCAGCAGAACGACCGAAAAGGGCAAGGGACTATAAAGACACATTTGGGGGGGGGGCTTCATGTTGTCCATATTTATAAACAGTCTATGATCTAGAAGCTTATCCTCACTTAATAAAATATTATTATTGAAAATCTGTGAATATCACTGTGGAGTCTTTGGGTAATTACGCCCGGGTAATGAAAATTACACTGCGACCCACATTTCATTTATATTCAACTCTCTGACAACTGCACTAATTATAGTGCTGACATATATTTATATCGAGAAGTTAATAGCATGCTATTTCTTTCAGCACTTGTTCCCTGCTGATGATTCCACTTTAAAAACATAGGGTATGGATGAACTGTGTTAAAAATCATCCATTTGTCGGGGGGCAAAATTGGAAACTAACCATCTGATACTGTTCTATCTGACAGCGAAAATTATGATTAATGCACGTCTGACATTCCTGATAAATGTAAGCATCAATTTACATTGTGATCCTCTGATCTTCATAGATGAGCTTTGAAGTAAGCGCTGCGTGAGATGTGTCACCTTCTTAGGTGCAAAACTGCATGCACACTCGGTGTTCACAGGAAAGCTATTAGTGCATCTAATTGAAAAATGAATCAATTAATGATGGAGCTCTTTTTAAATGGAGCAAGCAAGTGAAATTAACTGGAGGCTAAATTAGTTATAAAAGATCCATATATCTATAGAACCACTCAGCTGAGGATTTCTCCTTCAGGCTCTGAAACACACGTTCTTCTATTGACTCACAGGATGTTCGTCTAAAATGTTGATCAAAATATGCTGTATAATAACGGTTTTACAAGATTTCCATTCTTTCAGAAATCATGAATCTAATCTGGACACAGTAAACAGAAGTGAATGTCCACGAGTTTGAAACTAAACAGTGAGAGACAGAAACTAAATTCAGGAAGGACTCTGAAGAAAATAAAACTAAATTCAAGTTTAGGATTTCAATAAAACAAGAATTATGGTTGAAGTAAATACAATCAAGATCATGAAAATACGTCTTTAGCATCAACAGAGGATGTATTTCCAATACGCAACTGATGCTTATGCTGAACAGGTTGAATAACTGTGACTTAATTCAGGCAAACAATAATGTTTATGTTTTATTTTCTTAATTCAGGCCAAAAAAATACCACTGGAGAAATGAGAAAACATTCATTTATATTTTATCAGCTTTGACATGAGTGATTATAATGATTCATTTTACACCTTCATATGTGGGAATCCAAAAGAAAAGACATGGTTCAAATAATGGAAATCAAGATCATGCAAATATATTTTGAGCAGTTTTCCATACATGTTTGCACATGATGCATTAGTATGTATCTGATGCAACATGTTGAATAATCTTTACTAAATTCAGGCAAACAATCAGAAAACATCTTACTTCATATTTTAACAGCTTAAAAAGGTAATTGATAATGATAATGAGATGATAATCCATTGTCTACCTTCATGTCCTAGAAGCCGACAATGGCTGGAATCACATCACTGACACCCTCAGGTAGCAGACATACATGAGGACCAAGATCTCTGATGAATAGTGACTCAGCAGAGTCCACCTCAGTCTGCTGTCTCACAGGTAAACAGAACCTCTCCATGTTATTGGTCAAACATGCACATGCTGTACCCGTCACACAGCACATGGGCAGCTCATCCCTCAGCTCAGACTGGAGGACACGTCACACACAGGAGCGTCGTCCTCCGTCCCTTCCAGGAGGGACACCTCCACTTGTGGAAGACTGATCCCTCTTTTAACTTCTGATTGTCTTCACGCTGGAAGTTTGAAGGCTTCCAGGAAAAGGGCTTCCAGGAAAAGTTATGTAAGGCGAAGGGATTCAATTTGATGTGTCAGGAAATGCAGCTGAAGTCCAGCCCTCCATTTGAATGTAACAAACCACAGTAATCCACTCATATAGAGCCAGTCAGGTTGTTTCTACACAGATATCCCAACACAGAGGCTGAGAGATAAACCCACAGTTAGCTACCTGCCTCCTGCCCAAGCTAGTAGCATTAGCAGCTAGCAGCTAAACACACAGGTACTTAGCAAGCTAAACACTAAAAGCCTATAGTTTATTTTCTTTGTCAATACATAGAACGGAGCTAAAATATTTAAAATGTGCCTTAAACACGATTTTACAACTGTAAAGTTTAAAGCTAGTTTAAATTACCCTTAAACACAGTTTTCTTTAAGTACAATATAAGGAGAATGGTTAGCAGCTGTTGATAAACTGTGTTAGAATATTTCAAAAAACAAGTTTAAGTCATAGTTAAACTTGTTAACTCCCACTGTAAATTACGAATAATTATTACAGTCGCTCTCAGTGAAAACAAGACTAGCTTATTCTATTCTATATATATTTTTTTTTTTTTTTTTTTTCCTTGACACAACAAAGGTTGTCCTTCTTGTAATTTTTTTTTTTACTTAACAAATTTGAAAAATAGTAAAAGTGTATATACAATGGTGTTGTGATTAGGCATCCATCCCCTCTGCTGAACACTTATCAGTGCCTGCAATGTCATAAATCTATCTTGTGATGGTAGAAGAGATGCATGCCAACTGTGTCAGACCCAGATTACACAGCTCAGTGATAGTGTGAGAGCACTAAGGGGCATTTGTCTAATGATGCGGCATCTGAAGAGATCTTTTGGGGTTCAAAAACTTTTTTCTGTGCACTGATCGGATTAAAACAATAGTGTGAAATATGCCAAACTTCTCATGATATTCCCTCACTCTGGGCAAGAATTCACAAGGGTTCTTTCTGGCCTAAGGAACTACCTTGCTGTTTCTGCTTTTATCACATAGGAACCATGTTATCATGGAAAGAAAGTGAGTGTGTGTGTGTGTGTGTGTGTGTGTGTGTGTGTGTGTGTGTGTGTGTGTGTGTGTACATTCACACTGGCACCGCATATTAGCATCAGGATGCATTTTAATGTGGATGAACATGTAAATGTTCTCCACCAGCATGTCTTATAAACTCCCCTGCAGAAGAAGAATGGGTGATCGGTTATCTGTGAATCCAGGAGTTAAAGGACCTCTGAAGGGTGCGTAGTCCTCCCTCGTCAGGTATCCAAGTTCGTCTCTTGTGGATGTCATTTGAGGTTGCGCTGCCAGCTCCTCTGGCTGTCTGTGTGACAGTAAAAACACAGTAAAAATTTCACTGCTTTCCTGACACTTTTTGGGCCACATTGCTGCCGTTGCTTTGCTGCGGGCTCGTTATAAGTCTGTGACATTATTCATCACTGAGTCATGTTTTTGCATTGCCTGCAATTGCAAATAAGTTTGCTTTCATTCACCAAATTATGGGTTTATCCATCAAATGATGATGTGACAGTTAAAAACTTTATTTTATGGTACGGTGTGTTAATGCAACTTCTTGTTTTCCTAATTCAGAAAACCCACTAAACTTGTGCAGTCCTCTTTTTTGGTGCATACTGTACATGTTCAGTCAGCGGGATTTTTTATTGCCAGTTGATTAAATTGCTCTTAGGGAAGCACTAATAAAGAATTCATCTGGTCCGGCCAATAACACTTCTCAGAGCGTGGCAACTTTCCAAATGGATGAGTATAGATGCTTTCGTTACTTCACCATTCCCAATCAGCGAAATTAACAGCCACTGCTGCCAACCATAGTGTCATACTGTTCCTGTTTAGTATACTAAGGAAAGGGAAGTAAAGACATGAATACAAAAACAGCTAAAAGAACAAATGTATTTCTAAATATGAATTTTACATTCACCATTGGCGTCTTTTAGGGTTTATTTTTTCCAGCAATACTTTCATTGAAAATATGCTGATGTGTTAATAATATATTGAAAAATGTGTGGTTTCCGATAAGATAACAGGTAACTGGCCTTTTCACATCTGTAAGGCTGAAGCAAGGTCCAAACCAAGGCTTATCTCTTTGTTACATTGTCTTGCTTTGTATGACATATGTATGCCCTGTCGTCATCACCTACTTTGTGCTGCGTCTGCCTAAACTGGACATTGATTGATGTGTTGACTGCGTGCCCCTGGCATCAGTTTGTTGTCAATTTATTGGGTAGTAGTCTTTACATTGGAATAGAGAAATGAATAAACCAGTTTATTTCGTTAATTTGTTGCCATTGGAATATCAATGTGGTATTACTTCCAGCACCACCAACTTCAGGAAAAGTACTTGACACTAGTTCAAATGTGCCAAATGAATGTCGTTGTTCAACATTATATCTTTGTTAAGACTGCAAGCAATTCTGTAGGCCTAGGCTACTCTGTTTCTGAGAAAACTGTAAGGGTCTGCTCCTTTTTCTCCTTTTATTGTTTAATACTATCTCTAGTAGCTTCAATTGGTAAGCCAGAACTAGTTATTAAATTATTTCCACACTGCAAAGGAACTGGGCTATGGTTAAGTTTGATACGGATCGAGACCACCTCTTTTTGTCGGCGGAATTTTGGTCTGTTTGGCTTAAACTGAAAAGTCCAAAGGTCCGGATCAAACGTATGAAATTCCCATTGTCTAATTGTAGTATTTTAGGAATCTGACAGTTGTCCTGTTTACATAGAGAAGTGTATGTTCTCATCCTGACCTAGCGATTTTATTAATCATGTTTCTTTCGTCTGAGCTTCTGTAACCAGCAGTAGACAGGGAGCTAGTCTGCAATGATGCCTTGTGGTTAGAAATATTGCTCGTCTCTAACGCCATGCTAATGGAGAGGACTTGGCTGATGCGAGGTGACACAGAGGATGTACCTGACAAGGTCAGGATGTTTCCCATATTGTCAGCAACTCTCTACTTCCATTTTCATACTGAAACAAATGTGTCCAGTCTGGTGACAGCAGATGAAGATCTGCTGAGACCTGGCCCAGAAAGAGTTTTTCTCCAGTGTCGCGAGTCAAACCAAATGTTGTGGGTGGGGATTGGATGGCCAGTGACACACACACAATGAGTGTTTGCGGAAAGGGCAAAGTGACACTGTCTGATACGAATGCAGCAAAAGAAATGTGTGAAGGAACTCGTGGGGCTTTGCTCTGACCCTGCTTGTGAAGTGGAAGATTGTAAATTCATGATCAGACACTGTGTGATATGGCGTCTGAGTGGTTTAAATTATTGAACTGTGTCAGTTTGTGCTCTGCAGCTGATTCCGATGCACTTACTTCTATGTCGCCACATCCAAGTTGGACGCTGGGACAGTGGATCCAGAGAGTCTCAGGGTTCTAATGAGGACTCAGTAAAAGTTGTGACTGGCAAATGAGGCAGATCCAAGCCTTGGTCGAGGAATAGATCTTCTCTATTATCTCTGTGAGATCTCATGCAGCAGCTCCCTTTCAAAATCCACTAACACAACTAAGATCAAAGCCATGGAGCAGTTTAAATCTGGGTGGAAACAGGCCTCCCCCATCCTCATCTATTTTGGAAAGCAAAACTACTAACTGGTTGTTGACAGCAGAGACAGAAAGATCATGTCGGCTTGCCCATATTCTCATTAAAATGTTTTGCTTGAGTGAAAGTATGAGGCAAAGCAGGTTTTTTTTCACCAAAGTTGTCGCCAAGCTCTACCACAATTGGGCTAGCACATGTGTTTATTAGAGGAGGTCTGTGATACTGAGATCACTGGTGCTCATTTAAATGTTACAGCGCTGTGTCAGGCCTCAAGTCTTTTTGTACAGTTTTCTGTGAAACCTGCTGGGAAGTTTGGGAAAATAATTTCAAACTCCACTCGCTGTGACAGCCTTACAGACTTTTCAAAAATGTTTTTTTAAGGCCACAGATATTTTATCATTTCAATGATGAGTCAGTAGTTTTAGTCTTCATTACCTTTCAGTATTAAACACTGGTAGTTTTCAGTTATGGCAAATAGTCCATCTGGCAAACGTGACTGTTTTAACACTAGAGATTCTGTTGCAAATAATTAACTGATCATTCAAATGCAGATACTTTTGGTAAATGGCTGCATTTAATAGTAACAGTGCTTTACAATTTACTGGTCTAAGCATGTGATTCTTTAATTTCTAGTGTTCACCAGATGGTTGTGGAGATTTTGTCGTTTTATATGATAATAAAATTAAGTAATTAAAATAATGATTATAAGACGCAACTTGAGGGGATTAGAATGACGGATCTATGCATTGGGTTCTTGTTCTCACTATCTTCTCCATGAGCTCTTCAACATATGAACAGATGGGGCTGGACGACCCAGGGTTCCTGGACAAGCTGCGCTTCCTGAGCCAAGGTTTCTTTAGTTTTAGGTGTTTAAGCTTTGATTTTAGATTAAAGGCTATTTCACAAATGTATTTTCCATAGAGCTAGCCTTTTTTGAGACTGGGATAATTAGGTTTACAATAGCCATGAGTTCTCTAGGTACTCCAGCTTCCTTCCACAGTCTGAAGACACACAAGTTGCTCCTTACCTCATGCCCAATGTCAGCTGGGATTGGCATGACACAGCAATATATATATATATATATATATATATATATGTGTATATATATATATATATATATAATGCTGTGAATATATATATGAATATATATTCATATATAGATGAAAAGATCTCAACCACTTAAAATGGCTTCTTAACTATTCATGTTTTAAAAAGTAAATGCTGTCTCAAACAGCTCCACATGGAGTCAGTAGCAGATGCTTCAGCTAAGTACAGACATTAACTTTAATGACGACTTTGAGCACAGACAGAGCAGAAAGTGAAAGTTTGCTCACTAATTCATCTGTGCTGTTCAACTACACTTCTTTGACGAGACATGGGCCTGATGTCTGCCAACAGCTGGTAACTAGAGTTAGCTCCTCAGCAGGGAAACACTGAATAAAGAAGAATCCACACACTGTTTCTTGGCCAGAGTTAATCTCTCTCAGGGCTCAGATCAGTGTGTAGAGGGCTTTTTATTTGTTTAATTTGTCCATCTGACAGAGTCTTGAATTGAGACACCCAAAGTCAACTAACCACCATCAAGACAGTCTTGTAAATTGTATCAGATTTTCATTCACATTATAATGACAAACATAAAATTTTACACATCATGCAGCATTCACTGAAAATGTACACTCAGCACTGCAGACGGAGAAAAGTAGAAAATGAAAAAATCGGTCTTGTGTATTTCAAGAATTAATATGGTTTCATTCAAACAATTTAATTATCGCAATCAATCTGAGAGCCCATTCTTTTTATTAAGGCCAATTTGTTAGCATGTTCAAAATGTGTTTCTGAAATAACAAACAATTTGAGCCAAGAAAAGCTGAAAATAAATTGTGGAAAGATCAGTGGATTTGCGTAAGACTCTTCTGTCAAACATGACTTTTAAAGTTTGAAACAAAAATCCTTACTTGATCCATGTTTTTCTCTCTTTATATCTTGTTTGAATGTTTGGACAGGTTTGTTATGAGTGAATTTATGAAACTCAAACCAAACCGATGCTATGTGAATCAATATATAACAAAGTATATTTGAAAACATGAGAATGCTGTATAAATCTTTGATTTTGCAGCCCCATTCATATATCTATGTAGAAATTGACTTTGATTTATGGTTAAGAAGAAAGCGTTTAAGTGTGAAATAGTGTTCCTGAATTGTAGCTGAGGCACAGTAATGAGTGATGAGTCTCTACAGACCAAAGCATAAGCAAGGTATGACCAGCAGGGGGCATGTCTTTTTGTAAGTTTTATTCCAAGTGTCCTGAAGAGATTTTGTATAGTTTCATGACATCATTCATGCTTGACGCTTCAGTGCCATAACTTGAGACTCAGGCCACTCAGTCGTCATGCCACAGTAGTGTTTACAACGGTTCAATTTCCATAATATACACTCCTGATCAAAATCTCAAGACCAGTTAAAAAAATGCATGAATTTGCGTTTTGCACTGTTGAATCTTAGGAAGTTTCTAAGTAGAGTTTCAAAATGCAAAAAGAAGAAATCGGAACAAGAGCCCAAAAGTTGTGAGAGGGCAATTTATTGAAAACAACAATTTAACTGAAGTAGGCTGTTCATCAGCTGATCAAAAGTTTAAGACCACAGCTAAAAAAAAAAAAAACCTCCTAAAACAGAAATTAAAGTGTCAAAAACTGACTCAGTAATGAGTAGCTCCAGCATTATTGTTGATCACTTCAAAAATTCGTTTTGGCATGCTTGATGCAAGTGTTTCCAAAAGGCTAGTGCGAATGTTGCGCCAAGTGGTGAAGATGGCTTCACGAAGGGCATCAGCTGTCTGGAACTGAAGTCCATTTTTGTAAACTTCCCTTGCCATCCATCCCCAAATGTTCTCAATTGGATTAAGATCAGGGGAACACGCAGGATGGTCCAAAAGAGTGATGTTATTCTCCTGGGAAAAAGTCTTGGTCAGACGGGCATTGTGAATTGGAGCGTTGTCCTGCTGAAAAACCCAGTCGTTACCACACAGACGAGGGTCCTCAGTCATGAGGGATGCCCGCTGCAACATCTCCACATAGCCAGCTGCTGTTTGACGCCCCTGCACAACCTGGAGCTCCATTGTTCCATTGAAGGAAAAAGCACCCCAGATCATGATGGCGCCCCCTCCACTGTGCCGCGTAGAAAACATCTCAGGTGGCATCTCCTTGTCATGCCAGTAACGTTGGAAGCCATCAGGACCATCAAGGTTACATTTTTTCTCATCAGAGAATAAAACTTTCTTCCACCTTTGAATGTCCCATGTTTGGTGCTCCCTTGCAAAGTCTAAACGGGCAATTTTGTGGCGTTGAAGGAGACGTGGCCTTTGAAGACGTTTCTTGTTTTTGAAGCCCTTCCTTCGCAGATGCCGTCTGATGGTTATTGGGCTGCAGTCAGCACCAGTAATCGCCTTAATTTGGGACGAGGATCGTCCAGTGTCTTGACGGACAGCCATTCGGATCCTCCGGCTCAGCGCAGGTGAGATTTTTTTGGGTCTACCACTTGATTTTTTTGTTCCATAACCCTGAGGATCTTTTAAGAAATGCGAAATGACTGTCTTACTGCGTCCAACCTCAGCAGCGATGGCACGTTATGAGAGGCCTTGTTTATGCAGTTCAACAATCCTACCACGTTCAAAGACGGTGAGCTTTTTTGCCTTTTCCATCAAGGGATCTTCACAGTGTGATTACTTGACAGGAAGTGACATGGAATCCAAATTTTTGCACAGATTTTGGCTTTTAAAGGCTGTGGTCTTAAACTTTTGATTTGCTGATGAACAGCCTATTTGAGTTAAATTGTTGTTTTCAATAAATTGCCTGCTCACAACTTTTGGTCTCTTGTTCCCATTTCTTCTTTTTGCATTTTGAAGCTCTACTTAGAACCTTCCTAAGATCCAACAGTGCAAAATGCAAATCCATGCAATTTTTTAACTGGTCTTAAGATTTTGATCAGGAGTGTATACTATGTCCTCACCTATTGAGGGACCATCTGCCTGTCCTTTGAGCTTTGGGAACATTTTGCACACCTTTTCTTTCCTCAGGGCATAAACAGAACATCGCTCATCTCCATATATGCAGCTTCCACAGACTCCCTTAAACATGAGTCCGAGAGCAAACGTCAGACTACACAGCATAATGGTCAAAATAAACCAGAAGAACCTAGAAATATTAACACATTTATGTCCATCAGACGGCTGTGTCCTTGTACATTCACAGCCATGAATCCAATTTGGTGTGTGGAGTTTAATCTAAAATGTAATATAAAATTATTTCTGTAAAATAAGCTTTTTTAAGATAATCTTTTTGGTCTCTAAATTATCAATTTTTCCAGCATTAAGCGACAGCGAAGTAATCAGGCCAGTAGACCGTGGAGCCAGTTAAACTCATCTGCAAGGTAATTAGATTCAGTTAATCCAAACAACAAAAGCTGTAATCTTAGTGAAATTCACTGCATACTGTTGGTGTTGAACTGGCAGACCTGTTAACAATATGCGCCCAGAGAGATTATAAAACTGAGCTGTTCATTGGATCACAAGGCACAAGTTTACCCACAATAATGTTGTGCCATATGTCATGGTGTGAACTGGATAAATGCCTCAAAGTCACATGGCTATGCCCTAAGGTTTTGTGTTTGCAGGCAGAGCAGCATCAGGAGAATCCTGCAGTCCAACTAATGCAGCAGGGGCCAGATGGTCAAATACTGCATGTTTTTTTGTAATGTGAGCTGAAGAGGCAATATCCCAAAAAAGGATACCCCTAATTTTTTATATTAGATGAAGGTTCATTTCAAGTTCTGGACCTTAAGATGAACTGTTTGGATAATTGTTCAGTAATCTTATTTAATCAGTTAATTTATTTAAAGATGATCATGGCTGTAATCAATGTTGGTCTGCTGTGCTACAGATGTCCATGTTTAAGGTTTGTATAAAGGTTAATGGTATTAATCAGACTATAAAAAGCTTGATGACTTGACTCCTCCCAAAGTGAAGCCAGTATGTCTCAATCGCCACCTGGTGGCTGGATCCAGTGTGATTATAAACCCTGCCTCGAGGCTCATGGATAATGGACATGGAATATTCTACGTTATAAGTCTTAATACAAGTAAAATATTTTTTTCTCAAAAATGAGCTCTCTCATTTGATGTTTGTTTTAAGTGCTAATCTTTCAAGTAATTTTCGTTTTAATTAGTGATTTGATGCCATATAAATAGGGTGAAACATCAGGATTGACAGCTGAGACTGACTGGTGATTGGTCAAGAGTGTGTATCGGCAAGACCTCAATGCTACGTCTACACGTGGCGATCACTACTGTGCAGACTCTTCCTCCAAATGATATCACAACTTTTGCTGCTTGGCTGAACAAATTCTTTTCTTGTAATATGATCTACACCAAAGCCCTTAATGACAAATAGTAAACAAATAAATCAAAGTGAATAAGCAAATAGACAATGAAAGGATGCAGACTTTCATGTTTGTGTTTTCAGATGTTACTATGGTATAGTTGTGTATCACATGTATTATGGCAGTTCAGTTCTGAATAAAGCATTGTGTCTGTTATTACTGTGTGTACACATCTCCTAGCCCCATAAACTTCACATCAAGTGACTCGGCTTTGTCTCTCCAAGGGTATCAGCACAGAGCCTGGTGCACCGAGGGCTCCAGCTAATGAGCCAGCACAGGGAAATTGATTTAGTCTCCACCAAGCCAAAGATAACGCAGGGTGAGTCCCTGGGGTCATGGCTCAGCAAAGCCCTCCAAGGTCATTTCCTTTCCACTGACTAAAGAGCCGGATTAATTAAAGATCAATAAAACCAGGATCGGGTCTGATTTATTGAATATATGCAATCTTGCACTGTTAGAATGCACCGCAATGGTTCTAATGATGCACCTGCTCTCTAAAGTAATTCAGGATGTTGTAATTTAATTTATGTTGAATGACAAACTTAAAAAAGCGTTTCAACATGCAAAGCTCTTTTTCCTGAGGTGCTGCTGTGTAGGCTTGTGGTAAAGTGACTTACTGCTGATCTTCATTAAACACCTTCAATTAAAGTCAGATTTTTATTGTCCCTTGGTTACACCATCAGTAGTAAAGGTAAAATAATTCAGTGCACAAAATCATAATTAAATGAAAATAACCCATGGTGATAGTCTTAAGGGTCTTTCCAGGCCACTGGACTCCACCATGTGTTTTGTTATATATATATATATATACCCATATAAAAAAAGCTGATACAAGTTTATTGGCATATTAATATAAATAGGGAAACGATGCTTATAAATAAAAAATTTACTTTATATGTAAACATAAATGCAGATCCTTACTACATCGTCAACTAACCCTATCGATAAACATCAGCCAAGCAATAAATCGTTCTGGCTCTCGTCCTGACTATGAATACAAAGTAGTAGACTCACAAATAGAGTAATGATGTCTGTAACAACCACCTACTGTGCAGCGTATTGAAGATCACCTATAATAACATCACAGCACAGTTGCTGATCATTCTTCCAGCTGCTCATCAAAGTTGAATTTTATATGTGAGGCTTTTAAAAAAGATATGTTATCGCCACTCTAAAAGTAGTCATAATCTATTGTCACAATAATTGTACTTTGCACATCTTCACTGTGGTGTTGGTTACTGTCCACAAGGTGGCATAATGGCTTCACCCATACTGAGCGTTAATGAAAAGACAGTCATAAAGTTCCAATGAAAGGGTTTGGCTTATAACATAACAAAATTTGGTCATGTTACGCTTCAGGTTCTCCTCAAAACATGACTACGTCAGGTCAAGGCTCTGCTAAGACATCTCCCATAAATGGAGTTTGATTACTGACATCTCAGACTCTATTGGAGCACAACCATAGTGATTCACACACTCACACAGTAAGTGGATAAATGCATCTGAAAGTTGCCTTTTAACAGCAGTCAGGGGAGACATGTCAGGCAGTTTGAGAGGCGAGATTCACTCTGTGTGCCTCTTGGTTGTTTTGGATTATTAATGGGAATCAAGAAAGAACTTCATCTGGACTGCAGCGGTTATGCAACGAGCTGACAGCAGTTGATACCTTTGCACCAAATGAGCCTACAGTTTTAGCACAGACAAAAGAGAATATCCCTCAAATGCACATTCAAGAAATACTCACATTGCATTTACATTTCTCTGAATCAACAAAGATGTAAATGTGCCCCGATAGCATATAAGATTGATGAGATATTATAATGCCCCCTTGTTCTTCTTGCAGCTGTAGCTTTTGGCTATTATACCAGAAAAGTCAAACTCTGGCAACTACTCCTACGAATGGTAAGAAATAAAATCATACTGCTGGGCATTAAAAATTTTAAGGCAGGTCTGTAATATGGCGAGTAAACAATGCCTTTGTTCTATAGCCGTGAATATGCACTGCTTTGTTTTCAGAGGAACGAGATCAAGAAAAAGATGAATCAAATCAAACCAACAATCTCTCTATTCAAACACTGCACATTTCACACAGACAACATATAAAACACACACATAAAGTTAGACACATGAGTATAACTAGTGTGATGAACTTGCTTTCGAAATGTCAAAAGCAATTTGTGTAATGTTGAGTTAGATGCATACATATATTAGATATCACTCTCAGCTTAACTCTCCAGCAGCAAGTTTAATCTGGAGAGATTTACAAATAAAAAAATTAAAATCAGATTACATTTATTGTAAACAAGAAGAAAAGACTTTGGTGCGTAGACGCCAAGAAGTTCTATGAATGAGGTGCTTTGTACATGAATGAGCCTAGACCCTTGTGGTGGTGATGAGGAATGGAGCATAACGTTTGGACGTCTCTCTCTGATCCGTAGTGGAGGTGGTGCATTGGAAGTGGGTCACTCATTGATCGCAGTACTGAACTGCAAGCTGGATGTGACAGCTTACAGGTGATTGGCTCAAAGCGCATGTTAAAGCGACCTCTAAATGTCACTATAAACACATGATATCTCATGGACTTCACCAAGGAGGATTTGTTTTTTTAGTTTGGTTGTTGCTAAGCAGGTGTACGTAAAAACTAACGGACGGTCAACCATGAAACTTGGTGCCAGAATGTGATATTGGTTGGTTTGCACTCTCATAGCCCTTATAGCCCCCTTAAAGCGCCCTTATAGTTTAATATGTTACTTTCTCAGGGGGAGAAAAACATTAGCATGTTCTCCAAACTGTTCCTTTAAGGCCTTGTATTTCACCATATACTAAGCACCTGTCCAAGGGTTAATTTATTCCATGGATGGATAGATGGACGGCTAGACAGAGTTACAGACAGACGTAACAAGAACCATGATCTCTTTAAATAAAGGAGTAAATTACTTGCCAAAAGTCATAAAAACATACACAAAAACACAAATACTAGGGATGCACCGATTTATCGGCCGAACATCGGTAGCGGCCGATATTCGCCTCGTTTACTGATATCGGCTTATCGGTAATAAACTTGACTTTCACCGATATCATTTGCTTATTTGTTGTAAAACCGCTGGGCACGTGCCGCAGCTGGGGGAGCAGTCGCTCCGTCGCCCTCCTCTCCGCGGCCAGAGGCTCAGTGTGCGGCACCGGGAGGTCCTCATCCGGTGCCGCCTAAAGGCGTCACTGGTGCAGGGGCTTTCTTTCTCTTGGACCGCTGGGCGGTGTCCATCGCCGGCGCGGAAGGCGGGGACCGGGTACGGCGGTCGGCGGCGGCGACTCTGGACGCGTGTCGGGCCCTTCTCGCGGATCACCTCAGGTACGGCGACCGCTGGGGGAACCCTCCGGCTGGCGCCTAGCAGCTGACTGAGAACTGGTGCGGACCAGGGGAATCCGACTGTTTAATTAAAACAAGCATCGCGAAGGGCCACGGTGGGTGTTGACGCGATGTGATTTCTGCCGACACTAAAAACAGGTCAAACTGAGGAGGGCTTGTTAAGTTATCTTGACTCACGCAGTGTAACTTGGCGTAAAAAGTATGAGTGTAGCGTCTGATTAAGTACTTTATTATCATGTGCATCGGCTCTATTCATCGTCTCATGCACAGGTAACAAGGGAATTGAGAACATACGTCATACACACAGAAGCCGTAACACCTCTAATAAACGGGCAATACTACTACCGTAAAAGAATGAGAAGAGCGTTCTCTATAATGATACTTTAACAGGGCTGTTTTAGACAGGGTAAAAAAAAGGTGCTGTTTTAAATAATCCTTGTGGTATTTTGACCAAAATATGTTAGTCATTTCATTAAGATCCCAAGGAACCATTTCAACTTGCGGAAAAATGGTCATTATATGTCTCTGTTAAATAAAGTTTAGTTAAATCAAAGATTGTTTCATAAATCTGATTCAATTTGTGTCATTAAAAGATAAGAGTGATGAAGGGCTGAACATTTTTTAAATAGTGCTTTTTAAATAATTATTTAATTATTTTTCTAGCACAAAAGGGTGAATGAATAACAACAAAAAGAAAATAAACAAATATCGGTATCGGCTATCGGCCAGATTGTTATTTTAAATATCGGTATCGGTATCGGCCAAGAATTTCCATATCGGTGCATCTCTAACAAATACCAATTTATTTTTGTTGTTAATAGAAAAACACGTTGCGTACAGAATTTAATTTACCGTACAGCTGAGCCAAGCATAATAACCATACAGCCGGCTTCTGACTAAAGCTCCGGGGCACCTATTATTTAGCTCATGTACTTGAGCCTGGTAATGGCTCCTCTGTATCACACCCTATTCATCCACCCACAATAAATCAGCCTGTTCTGCCCCTGATTATACCTGTGTTAACACCAAATACCACTTTGTGTCATATAATACAGTGCAGCACCTCCACACAGCTGTGCCATTAATATCAACCATATAATTCTAGCAGTGCAGATGTATTATTTGTCAAATGTATAATTTATAATATATAAAAATAAATGTTTTTTTCTCTCTATCAGACTATAAGAGAGGGAGTCTTTAAGTGTCACAATATCATCCTCTGTTGCAAGAGTTTTATTGTCTTTCCATCCCTTCTGTAATTATACTCTGTCTCTCTTTCATTGCTGTGGAGAGGTTATGTAGTTCTGTTATATCAGTGACGATAAATATTGGCTTATTCATTTAAAGCAACACTCTGACGCTCATGTTTCTAAAGAAATAGAAGTGGGGATTGCTTTGAAAAGTGTTTAATAAAAAGCCACAGACATGAAGAGAGTAATAAACTAATCTGAATCTGCAACTGTATTAGTGCTTTTACTGAGTGACTGGTCGGATAGGCTTTTTTGTTTAGGTAATAAAAGTAACTGCATGAAATGACCCAGAAGTATTTTAGTGGCAGCCATGATAAGAGCGGTTTGAATTCTAAATGCTTAGGACATTTTACAAAAATACGGAAATGATTTCATCCCACAGTTCCTAGTGGAAGCAACATTTATAGATCTTGTATCAATGCTTTGTCTTAGGTCAAAGAAAAGTGCAGGTTAGGAAAGGACAGAGAAGCAAATTTTTCCACTATTTGATAGCAGCCATGGATTCAGCTGAGTGACGACTCTCAAATAAAACTTACCAGTCAAAGAGAGTTACTCTGAGTGTTTTTACTGGGACCCCTGGGAAGTATCTGCCATCTCCCCCAGCAGAGCAACATGTTTCGACATTTAAATGGAGTTTCACTAATGAATTGTGTGGGACAGGTTAAGTGCCAGAAAAGTGAGCGAAACAATATTCTATTAATATTTATGGGGCTTAGAAAAAAATGTAGTGGGATTGTATTTGATTTCAATAAAAGCAGAGAGGATTGACCGTCCTTTATTGTCTTGTCACCTTTGTAATGCCATATCTCAAGAACTGTTCATTTTACCCACTAAAATATATTTATTGCTAAAGGTCCAAGATTGTAATTGGTGCTATTTGGATACGTGATTCATTCTATATTAATAAAGTTTGAATACTAGGGGGGTGCATTTGTGTTTTAAACTATGTTTATAAAATGTTCCAAATCACCATATTAAGACAGACATGGTCTTACTTGTGTATATTGACGTTGTTTTGGGTAATTGTTATTACATACATTGTTCCCTCACCTTAAATAGGCTAGTTGTAATTTTCTGGTGTGAACTTGGCTTAATGGCTAATAGATTACTTAATTTTTAAGGAGGTTAGGCACCATTCAATGACGCAGCAATATAGGTTTCAGCTGCGTTAAGAAAGCGTCAGGAAGATTAGGGGTTCAGCACTTCCTCAGTTGGGGAGGGAGTGGGGCAAGAGGGGTGTTTTCTTGTTTTTTGTTTTTTTTTGTTGTTTTTTTTCCGTTTAGTCTATTTTTGTTCTTTTTTCCTTTTACATTCTTACTCTGTACACAAGACATAGAAATGTATCCATTAGATAAAACAATAGCCTGGATTTATTGCCTGTTTCTGGACCTTACGTCACCTCATAGGAGAAATAGATATCTAGGGGGGAAAAATGACAGCGGTAGCTTTTAAGTATTTGACATGGAATACTAATGGCATCAATGATTTGTCAAAACGCAGAAAGGTACTTAACTTTCTTAAGAATCATAAAATAGATATAGCTCTACTACAGGAGACTCATCTAACCGATGCTGAGCACACTAGACTAACACGCCAATGGCAAGGGCAGACCTTTTACTCCTCCTTCACATCCCAATCCCGAGGTGTCGCCACGCTGATAGGTAAAAATGTCCCTCTACAAGTAGATAATGTTGAAAAAGACAAACAGGGCAGATACTTGATACTTAAAGGCTCCCTATCAGGTGAACCCATCACGTTAGTTAATATATATGGCCCATATTACGACTGCCCTCAATTTTTCCAAAGTTTACTTTTCACACTAACTTGTCATGCTAGTGAACTTTTCATAGGTGGTGATATGAATTTAGTCCTGGATCCATCCAAAGATCGGTCATCCTCTAACCCCAAAACTCTGTCTCAAGCAGCGAAAACTCTCAAAAAAGAAATGGCTGATTTCAAACTTGTAGATGTCTGGAGAGAGAAACACAAGTCAGTACGTGAGTATTCCTTCTACTCACATGCTCATAAAAGCTACTCTAGAATTGATATTTTTCTTACTCATGCTGACAGATTTCACCTTATATCCTCATGTGAATATCTAGCTATGACTCACTCGGACCATGCTCCTCTCATGCTCCAGATGGCCCAAAAGAACGCTACTAGTAATTTCAGACTTTGGCGATTCCCCACACACCTACTTAACGATGTAGATTATGTTAAACTTATTAGTGATAGAATGGACAGTTTTATTAGCATTAATAAAGGGACTGCCTCGCCAACAGCTGTTTGGGAATCCTTAAAAGCTTATGTGAGAGGTGAGACTATAAGCTATACATCATGGAAAAAAAAACAATACATGCTGAAAACCAAAACAGTTGAATCAGAGATTAGGAATCTTGAAAGGGAACATTCTCAGACTCATAGTGATACGACTTTAGATCTTTTAAACATCAAGAGGACTGAATATAATCTGCTAACCACTAGGGTGATCGAGAATGCTATGGCTAGAACGAAACAACAATATTGCGAACATGGCGATAAAAGTGGTAAATTATTAGCCTGGCAGATCCGAAAAGAAGAAAACTCTAGATGCATCCCCTCAGTCAAGACCAGGGATGGTGCCACAATAGTCCATGATCCCAAATGTATTAATGACATTTTTAAGGACTTCTATGTTGACTTGTATTCCTCTCAGGGGGTCGATACTCATAAACTGATTGGCTTCTTAGAGGGGCTGGACGTTCCGGGGATGGAGATGGGGACACGGGAGAGCCTAGAGGCAGATATTACTAAACAGGAGGTTTTGAATGCAATTGGTAAACTTTCGGCAGGAAAATCGCCAGGGCCAGATGGGTTCTCTATGGACTTCTATAAAGCATTTGCATCTAATTTAATAACACCGCTAATGGATATGTTCAAACACTCACTTGAAATACATCAACTACCTAAAACTCTAGAACAGGCTCTGATTATTGTCCTGCTGAAACCTGGTAAGGACCCAAAACTCTGTGGTTCCTATAGGCCCATAGCTCTTCTCTCATCAGAATATAAGGTATTCACCAAGGTCATAGCTACCAGGCTGGAGAAAGTGATACCCAACCTCATATATAAAGATCAGACTGGCTTCATTCAGAATCGCTTTTCCTCTGATAACATTCGTAGGTTCCTCAATGTAATTTGCTGCGCCAAAAACATCAACACGCCGGCCGTTGCCCTTTCATTAGATGCTGAAAAGGCATTTGATCGTTTAGAATGGCCCTATCTCTTTGCAGTTTTAGAAAAAATGAATTTTGGTCCAAATTTGATACAAATGATAAAAATACTCTATCTTAATCCATCAGCAATGATTCGAACAAATGCTGACATCTCATCACTTTTTACCCTGTCACGCGGCACTCGCCAGGGCTGCCCCCTGTCCCCTCTCCTCTTCTCATTAGCGGTCGAGCCCCTCGCAGTTGCTATTAGAACGCATCCTGTAATAGAAGGTGTTATGGTCGAAGACAAAAAGCACGTAATTTCGCTTTATGCCGACGACATTATGCTGTATTTGACTAATTTGGAGACGTCGCTACCTGCCCTCTGCACCCTGTTAGAGGAATATAGCTGCATCTCGGGGTACAGGATAAACAAACAGAAAAGTGTGATGATGCCTCTTAACCCAGCTGCTCAGGGATTATCAAGAGGAGACATTTCCTTTCATTGGGACCCCTGTAAAATTTGCTACCTTGGTCTGCAAATATCCAACCAGCTACATCAGATTTACTCTCTCAACTATGAATCCCTGTTTAAAAAAGTTGAAGCAGACCTAGACAGATGGAGGTCTCTTCCCATATCCCTAATTGGAAGAATAAATTGTATTAAAATTAATATTTTACCCAAATTTCTTTACTTGTTTCAAGCATTGCCAACACCAATTCCGAAATTTTTCTTTAAAAACCTGGACAGACTGATATCTAGATTTCTGTGGAATGGTAAAACTCCCAGAGTCAAGCTCAAAACACTCTGTCGGCCCCCTGAACAGGGAGGGCTAAATTTACCAGATTTTCGGCTATACTATTTAGCTGCTCAATCCCGAGCTATCTGGACTTGGATTAAAGATTTAGAACACCCTCCAGCTTGGAAACAGATTGAACAGTCTCATACAGCGGAAGCTTTGTGTAGCATTCCATTTATTAACTCTTATCACAAGCAAAAACCTGTATCCTCAAATCCAATGATAAAATTTACATCACAAATCTGGGATGAAATCAGAGCAAAGTCCCATAGTGTTCGCACACTGTATGGCTCTACTCCATTTCATTTTAACCCGGCCTTACCTGGGGCTTTGAGAGATGGTATTACTAGAGAGTGGTATAACAGAGGTATATGCACCTTTGGACACTTATATGAGCACAATAATTTGAGATCCTTTGAGCAACTGAGGCTCTCTTTTGGGCTCCCCTCTGCACATTTTTATAAATACTTACAAGTCCGGGATTTCATTAGGGTACAGCAAGGTGGGAAACCCACCCCCTTAGAGGACTCTGAGATAGACAGTATGATGCGAGACAAGCATAACTCTAAAGGCTTTTTACCCTATGCTTACAACAGACTAATGAGCCTGTCAGAAAATACAGCTTTGAAGGTAAAACTTAAGTGGGAAACAGACATTGATTATGCCTTTGAGGACTCTGAATGGAAGAAGATTTGTAGTAGCTCTCAATCATTCTCCTATAACAGCCGACACAAATTATTACAGTTTAATCTTATACACATGGTTTACTTGACTCCTCATCGTCTCCATAAGATAAGTAGTAACTACTCTGAATACTGCCCTAGGTGTAAGACTCAAATAGGATCCCTTCTCCACATGTTCTGGACGTGTGATTGTTTGGAGCAGTACTGGAGCTCTATCTGTGACATTGTTAAAAGAATTGTAGGGGTGGAAATCCCGGCCAACCCACGGCTGACACTATTGGGGGACCTGTCGATTTTACCAATTAATATGAGAGTCAACACTCGTTTTATCAGATTAGCCCTGATTGCAGCTAACAAATGCATAGCTATCAACTGGAAAAGTGAGGACCCCCCTGGTGTTTCCTTGTGGCTTAAAGAGCTCTCATCATATTTACCATCAGAAAAGATTTTGTGTGGTCTCAGGGGGAGGCCATCAGTTTTTGATAGGTGTTGGGGAGGATTTGTGGCATTCCTACACAGTGGAGCTACTCCTGGGCGTGACACGGGTGGTCAACATTGAGATAGGACTGGATACACTGAATGGGACTGTTGTTATGTTGTTACATTGTGTGTGATCTGGATTTTGTTGTGGTTTATTTTTGTTTATTTATTTAATGTATTTTTTTAATTTATTTATTTTTTAATTTATTTTTATCTTTTTTGTTTTGATTTGTCAGTATTATCTTCGCTGATGTTGTTATTTTATTTTATTTTTTGTTGCTGTGGTTATTGCTGTTGTCCTTTTTCGTTCCACTCTGGCCCATGGGGTGGGGGTGGGGGGGGGCAGGGATTTGATGCCCTGTATCACTGTTGAAAAATTGAAATAAATAAATTGTTCAAAAAAAATAAAGTTTGAATAAACAGCCCTCTCTGGTAGCAGCGGCTGGGACTCATCAATGTAGGTGATGTTGTCAATCATGAACAACCGCGTTCACGACAATGATAACTCATTTTCCAGTTGAAGGTTCTTCTTCAGATAGTTGCTAACTGCCTGTTTGCTCTTTGGGACAGGGAAGGTAGTCAACAGTTAATTTATCACATCTGTTGTTGTTGAGTGTGTTTTGGAGTAAATGTGTGGGCCTGTATAGCTCAAACGCAAAACTTACTAAGGATTAAAACATTAACAAAGTTTTTGGTTATAATTCTGTTTGTGGGTTCGTATCTGTGGACCATAGACTGTATACAAGAGGTGTGGACCCCTACATGTTCTAAGCAATGAGCCAAAACTTTTTGGACCACTCACAGATTAAGCACATGATATTGATTACCTCTGAACAACGGCCTTGGACGAGGTCTCGAAAGCTTTGACTGCAAATTCTCGTAGTCAGTGTGTGGGATGTAGGAGAAATGGACAGATCTACTCTCCTGAGAATACCTAATCATGATGGCAGACAACAGGATCAGAGCATCTTTAAAAAAGTAATGGTGTAGAGTAGACCTGAGGTGGTCAGAGGAAGGAAACTGGTCCACAGGGACTAACCATAAACTGCAACATCATCAATGTGCAAGGTCAAACTTCACATCATCTGGTCAGATACAGATGGGTGCTGTGGAACAAGTGGCACAACATTTTAATGTTGTTTAAAGGAGGATTGTGTCACGCCACACATTGCACCACTTCTGCATATGGACTGGTCAGATTGTCCATGCAGGCCGTGATGTTTTGGCTCATCAGTGTAAAATATTAATTAATGCAGTTTTAAATATTCACCCTTTATCATAACCAGCAGGATATCCCCGCTGAGGAGCAAAGCACCAATCAACAGACAGTATGATATCTGCCCTCAACTCTTTTTTTGTGCAATCATGTGAAAATTTGTATTCCAGATGAAATGGCTTCTGATTTGATTCAATCTTGCTGATTTATGACTTTTACCCGTAAAAAGAGCTTCTTAACATTAGATCAGGGTCTTGTGTAGCTGAACTGCAAAATTTAAAAGTTTAACACTGGGTAAAAAGCATATTTTAAAAAATCATGTCAGACACCAAAATTAGTCGAACACAGAGGAAGCGAAGAGCCATCTGCTGACAGTATACCCACATGCCCAGCTGGATGGGACTCAAAAGTACCAATTACTGATCTCTATCTGACCAGATATTTTGCCTCAAAATATACCAGCAAGTACTTTATCTACTGTAAATGACCAACATGAGTTTTATTGTGTAAATATACTAAATATGAGGATATTGACAATTTACTGCCAATACTGATTATAGAAGATGCATAAATGTAACATGTAGGAAATAGAAGTAGTTTGGTATATATGTTACATTGGCAGCTGTTCTGCTTCAGGAAGCGGGAAATCATTGGTAATGTCCGGCGTTCAATTGTGTTTAAGTTCAGGTTGAAGCTCCAGTCAAGAACAAAAGGCTTTGTTTGTTTGTTTTTTTACGAAAAAAAACACTTAATCTGTGGAGCCCAACATAATGAATCAACATCTGTGGCTCCAGAGGACGCTGTTGCTAAGTAAAAGCTACATAGTGTTGCTTTAACGAGCACAAGGGGTGCTGTTAAAGTAATTTATAAGTTTGGAGCAGGTTATCGTTGGAATCTGGACACAGTCATGAGGATGACATGAGGCTAGAGGTTGTAATGCGCATATGTGCAAGTCGAGGCAGAGGATACCAATCAAAACAAAAAGGGCTTTACCGTAAAGTTTAAATTTTGAAATTCATTAAATCAGTTTAAGCTTTGTGGAATTGCATGATGGGATAAAAAATAGACTTGCCTCATTCATCTCAACTGTCTTTTGTTAACACAATTTATTTTGGTGACTTTCTAATTTATTAGCATGGCCGATGATAGGAGATAGATGGTACTAAGGAACTTGTGGAGCACTGTACTCTTTGAATCATGCAGATGGATTAGAAGGGCCTGGGTCAAACTGACATTTATTTCATGGTCAAGTTAGCATGAGACCGCTATTTTTTTTCTTTCTAAACTGAAGTAAGGGCTTAGGAAGAGGCAACTTGAGGGTGTCCTGCTTAAAAAATTTAACTTAAGAACGAAACAGAGGTCAGGGTCATTATTCTAGATACATAGTTGACAACAACAGATGATACTTTTTCCTGTCAGCCTGACCTCTCAACCAGCTCATGTGCATAGCTAACATTGGATCAATAAATTTTAATGAAGCCTACAATATATAGTAAGACACGGGGCTACAGCATGAAACACATTTTCATTAAGTCTGAGTTAACAGGGCACAGTGTTTTAGTAGCTCAGTGTGTGAAAATCTGCCCTCAGCTGTCTTTAATAACATGAACACCTGTTATCAAGCATCATTTATTTTCCCACTAAGAACATTACTGGGTTTGGGGAGCCTATGTGAAAAATCACTACATCACTTGTATTGTAAATGTGTCAAAGAAACCTGACAAAATATTAAAGGAATAGTTCATCTGAAAATTGACTCATTATCAACACTATGCTGATGGTGGGTGGGTGAAGTGTTTCAGTCCATAAAACACTTCGGGAGTCTCAGGGGTAAACTTTGTTAGAGCAGAATCCAATACAAATGAAGTCGATGGTGAGTCCTTATCCAGACGTAATAAAACAACAGAAAAATAATAAAGCCTCCATACTGCTCCTGTGGTGTCATATAAGTGACACAACTAGCCCCCACATTCACATTTAACTCTTAATGATCTCTTTAAGAGTTTAATAGTACACTGTTTACCCCTCAAACTTCAAAAGTGTGTTGTGGACTCAAACACTTCATCCACCCCCCATCGGCATAGGGGTGAGTAAATAATTATCGAATTTTCATTTCTGGGTGAACTATTCCTTTAAAGGGGACATATTATGCCCATTTTACCACAGTTGATATGGTTCCTTGGGGTCTTAATGAAATGTCTGTAACATATTTTGGTGAAAATACCACAAGGATAATTTAAAACTGCACCCTTTTTACCCTGTCTAAAATAGCCCTCCTCATTTTGACCTGTTTTGAGTGCCCCGCCCCCCTCACCCCCGGTGAGCCTGGCTGCGAGAGCCCCAGCTCCCCAGAGCAGCCCCGCAGTGGGAGCAGTGGGAGCAGTGGGAGCTTGAGCTGGCGCAGCAGCATCCTTCCACACTGTTGAGTCAAAGTTTAGAGGTGTCCCGGGTGCCCTTGTTTATGCGGCCACTTAAATGTCTGACAGGTAGCAGCAGCCAGCTAACGCTAGCCGGGCTCCACCAGCCTGGTTAGCTCGCAAGCTAACGCTAGCCGGGGAACCCCCAGGGATTTAGGGGAGCCGGGCCGGTGGAGCCCGGTTAGCGTTAGTTCCCGAGCTAACCGGGCCGGTGGAGCCCGGCTAGCGTTTGCTCGCTCGTCCAAGGCCATGTAGCGAGACTCCCTACATGGGCATGGTGTGACTATGACGTTTGTTTCGGTCGTAATCCCATTCGACGCACTCTAGCATATCGTTTCTGACTTAGAGGAACCACAAAAAATCGCGGGAGTTGTTTATTTCCAGAGTTTTTGGAACGGTAGACATGCCAGATACCCAAATTAACGTGTAGAAGCACTACAAAAGTGGAATTTTCATAATATGTCCCCTTTAAAGCTTCAGTATTTAGACTAAAGTGGCATGTAACAGTGAAGTTTGGAGTTGGTTTCAGATTGAAACCAACTGAATAATCCACTCCTCACATTTTCCACCAATGTGTTTAGGAGAAACTAAACTGGCATTCAGGTAGGGCTAGGCAATAGTACGATATCGTTAATTATCGCAATATAACTTTTTCTTCTGAATAATTATAACCAACTGCTGCTTCAGGACCAGGACAGACGGAGCTTCTCTCTCCAGCTCCTCCTTCCTCTTTTCAATCTTTTTCACATCAAAGTAATTCATATCAATACATGTTTCTGATTTGACCCCTTTCCTGGAGTCCCTGTGCCTTATCACCCGCAGATCCAGGGCCACAGCTGTGGCCACATCATAATGGATAGCGATTTGTGGATCGCGTGTCGGAGGTCGCGGAGATGGATCCAGTGTGGTGGATTCTATGTCGTGCCGGCTGATCGTAGTGGGAATGGCGGATTCTTTGTCACGTTTCGCATCAGATAATGGTGGTGGACCACGACCGAGGTATTAGCTGATGATGGATCCTAACTGGCGGCAGAGGACAATGACTGTGGACTATAGTGGCATCCGATCTTGATGGTGGATCATAATCTTGCTGGCTGCTGAGCATAGACTATGATTGCCTGATATATAGTATTGAAGTTATCCTTCAAAATGTTTATTCTCATCATTGCTGCTCAAACCTTTTTCTTGATGATGTTTTCCTACACCTGACATCTATTCAGGCAAACTGCGTAGATGTTTGCCTGCCATGTCATAAGAATTTCCCTGCTCCAATGACGCTGTCATTGGTGCATGTGACAATAAACTTTTATTTTATTTTATTTTTGATTTGATATTGCACTTCTGTCCGTCCTTGGAGAGGGATCCCTCACATGTGGCTCTCTCTGTGGTTTCTACATATTTTTACCCTGTTAAAAGGGTTTATAGTAGTTTTTCCTTACTCTTGCTGAGGGTTAAGGACAGAGGATGTCTCACCATCTTAAAGCCCTATGAGACAAATTGTGATTTGTGAATATGGGCTATACAAATTAAATTTGTATAGCCCATATTCAATCAAGATTGATTGATTGAATGTCTGGTCATCCTGTGTCAGAGTCTCCTTCGGATTCTACTTCCTCCTCACTATCCCGCTGACCTGCTCTCACTTTACACTTTAACAATAAACACCAGCACTGAAGTTATTCGGACATGTACAGGACTGCCCTGCTCCTGTTTTGTGTTTGTTTGCTTCCTAGAGTATATGAGACACATATGTTTAAACCTGCTTCACAACACGAGACGTAACGCAGACATCCGACATCATCGATTAATAAATACATCTGATTATCAGTTTGTGTGTGGGGGGACGGAGACTAGCGGACACACACACACTCACACAAAGACAGAAGTTTCCTCCCGCAGATTACGACATAACGCAGTGTTTTAACCTCTATGTTGCAGAAGATGTGACGCCCTGTTTATCAATGAAAATAAATAGGAGTCAGCAACTTTTTATAAAGATCAGTTGAGTGATGAGAAAAGAACAAAGGAGCAGAGTGACTTGTGATCAGCAGAGTTCCCCATCCCAAGGCTCTCTTCAACACAATAAACAAACTCCTTAAACCCAGGGACAACACCTCCAAACTACGGAAGCGTATTGCATTCACTTAAAATAATTTAAAAAATAGCATTTTTCCCCCTGTTTTTACGAGATAAAAATCCTGTTTTTTGAACTTTTTTTTCTTCCTGTTTTTGCGAGATAGAAATCCTGTTTTTCGAACTTTTTTTTTTTTCTCCAGAAAAGGCGTTACCTCAAGCCTGCATGAAGCTCTCATCCACATGGAGTATGGTTGCTGCTGCATCAGCCTGACCATGCAACAGTGCTAAATGATTTCAAGTGCAACAGTGTCAATACAGGAAAGGAAAGTTTTTGGTAACATGTTAGAGGAATTCTGTTAAGTCTTTTGACCACATGTACCAAAAGAGAGCGAACGACAGTGACGGCAACCTGTCTCCCTTAAGGCATGATCCAGCTAGCTGTGTTCGAGCCCCTGTTTATAAACCTACCTAGCAGTTTGATGAAGGTACATTTTGCATTGACGTTAAGCATAGAGCCCTTGTTCAGCGTGCTACATGCAGTGTTTGGAAGTAACGGAATACATGTACCGGCGTTACGTATTTAGAATACAAATTATGACTGTATTCCATTATAGTTACAATTTAAGAAGATGGTATTCATAATACAGTTACATTGTTTAAATCAATGGATTACATGACAGTACTTCTCTGATTCACAAGTTTATTCACTTTAAATAAATCTATGGAAATGCCGCAAATGCACCTCGCAAATCCACTGGAGGCAAAGCCCTCAGGAAGCAGCTAGCCACCAAGGCTGCTCGCAAGAGCGCCCTGGCCACCAGCGGTGACAAGAAGTTTCACCACTACCGGCCCAGTACTGTGGCTCTGAGAGAGATCCATCGCTACCAGAAATCTAAGGAGCTGCTGATCCACAAGCTGCCCTTCCAGCACCTGGTGAGAGAAATCGCTCAGGATTTCAAGACCGACCTGCGCTGCAGAGCTCCGCTGTCATGGCTCTGCAGGAGGCCAGCAAGGCTTACCTGGTCGGCCTGTTCGAGGACAGCAACCTGTGCACCATCCACGCCAAGAGGGTCACCATCAAGTCTTATTTATAGTAGGTCTTTACGCAGGCAAGCAAGCACGCAAGACACGCAACGTGCCTCCTGCATGGTTGCGTACCCCCTCTTGCGGCCTGCTTGCGTCCGCCAATTTTTCTTACTATACGACAAAGCTACGAGGCTGTGATTGGTCTGCTAACTACATCCTTTCCGGAGTCGCATTTCCAGTTTAATGCCCCCATAATACCAGCAGAAACCACGGAAGATTTAGAAGAACGAATATGGACCAAATAGAAGAGCGTTTGGCAGAAGAGATCCGAAAGTATGACCACTTGTATAACCCATCACTGACCGCCAGAAAAAGGCTCTGAGGAGCCGCAGTGACAATATAAATAAACAGTCGACGAAGAAGAAAGAAGTCGCCTTCGACAAAACACGTTACTCCGCTTAGTGTTCTGGCGGGGAACTGCTTTGCAACACGCACAACCCTTGGGGAACTATAAACCAAAACGAGTCTGTCGATGCAACTGCATGAAGAAGAAGTAAAAAGAAGAACGTACACCAAAAGGAACAAAGACAGCCTTCAAGATTCTAAGGGAGAGCATTCTAAGATGCATCTAAGAAATAATCGAAGGGCCTCAAAGATGACAAGAAAAATAGAGTTAGGCTGGATAACTGATAAGAAACAGGTGAGAAAACCCAATGGTGGAGGAACCAGACTTCTCGATATTTCCAAGAAAGCCACAAAGAAGGACATTCTGTCACATGCTAAGAGGCTATTTTTCCCAAATGAGAAATCTAGAAATGGAAAGTGGTAAGAGTTTAGTCACGATATTGTTTACTTTCAGGAAGCATACCTTGATGTGAACTTTTGCATGTGACTGTGAAACTTCACAGAGTGAATCTCTTAGAAGAACTGATTCAAGGGTGAAGCCATGATAAGCTACTCTGTGAAATACAGATTTATTGATGAAATTGGTGCAGATGTAAATGGTGTGTCCAGGGACGTATATGCTGCCTTCTGGACAGAGTTTTTAGACTGTGTTTATCAGAGGGTGCAGATGTGAGGGTTCCATCGCTGTCCCCAAAATGGCAAGAAGAAGCATGGAGATCTGTTGGTAGAATAATGGTCAAGGGATGGGAGGACCATGGATATTTCCCTTCTCGGCTCGCTCAAGCTTTTACAGCAGCAGTCACATTTGGTGAACATTCTGTCTCACCTGATTTACTGTTTTACAACAGCTATCCTGAGCTTCAAGCTGAAATAGAGACTAAACTGTCCAGTAACTCCTATACAATGGACATTGCATAGGAGTGCCTCTGTCACCCACTCACATTTACACACTTTTCCCTTCTTGTTAATTTGTTGTCCCGTTATAGCCTTATCAGAGCCGAGAGTAGAGATCAAATCAGTGTGATTGTGGGACAGATAATCTGGGGAAGATGTGGTAATTAGTTCAGGAGCTGTATTATGAGCTCAGGGGAATTTTTGTTTTTCACGATTAGCATTTTCTATTTTATCAAGACGGTCATCACCTAACTTAAACTGTTTGAAACAAATGGTTGATGAACAGTATATCCATGCACTTGAAGAACTACTACACCAAAAAACAAATGTGCAAATTTGCAAAATGTAGATGTTGTTAACAGGCAGTATTTTGTGCATTTTGTTGGGTTAAGGTGTCCAAGGTTTTACACTGAAGAACAGTTGAATTATTTTGGAAGTGTTGTCATTGAAACATGTGGATGTTTGAAATGCCTGAATGGGTGTTTTTTTTTTCATGTTACTACTTTCAAATTTCTTGAATTAATTTGAAAAGCTTTTCATTTATTTTATTCAGTACCTCAAAAGTGTCCTACTTTTTATAAATAAAAAGCACTGGTTTCTCTCGTTTTGTGATCAAACTAATTGTGCTTTTACTACAGATAAGTTACCCATTGCCACAAATGGTACTTGACTATTTATTGTAAGCATTTATTTGTTCTAAAACTGGTGGACCCTGCCTCACAGTACAGAATTGCTGGCTTTGGATAACTGCAATGGATAAAATCTTATATTATCCATCAAATTCCTTCACAGAGAATCTTATAAGTAGACATTTCCCTGTTAATTATTGTTGTGATCAGATGCTACTGCATGTTTTATACACTAGGTGGCAGCAGTTTTTAAATATTAATAATTAAAGAAGCAGAAAAGATTGGAGTAAGAAAACACAAAGATGCACATATATGTTGCTTAGGGCATCTTGCAATGAAGCTACTTTGGGACTTAAACTAAGCCTCATCCTTCAAAACACAAACATAACAGTTATTGTGAAATGTTTATGTGACCAAACATGGGTTAATTGAAAAAGGAAAAAATGTGGGCTTACTTTAATTAGTGTGGAAATTAGCCTTTATATATTATATATCATATTTAAATATCTTGATGAGAAAGACACAAAAAGGAAGGAATTTCATAGATTCTTAAATAGTGTATAAACACTCAATCACATAGGAGAGAAATTAAACTGTTGCACTTTTCTGTATTACTAGGTTTGTCTGATGCCAAACACCACTGGAGTTTTAAAGTTTCAGCCCATAGACACCCATCATAAGATATTATAACGTTTGATTTATGGATCATTATGCAACAATAACCAAAGTGTGTCAGACGACATTCAGTCATCATGCTAGATAGTTCCACTATCAGGACAAATTTTTAATTTTTTGCAAAGCCAAAATGTGAGATGTTTATTTTCAGGACTGCCCCAGTAACCTTGTTGAGATGTATAACTTTTCCATAATGATGAATGAAAAGAGATGATATGAAGCTCAGAGGGGAGATGTCAATTATTTAAGAGTTCATTGCTATTCATTACTTAGAGACAATACAACTGTTAATCATGTTATCATGTTAACTGAAATTTGCAGTCAACATAACATTTTCCACCCATAGAAAAACTGCAAATATAGCTCTCGTCATATTTGCGAAGCTTTGGCTTCTTCGCAACTGGCACATCGGTTGCTTGACTTTTACGAATCAGAAACTTGTCCATAGTTGTGTTTGTTTGCTGATACAGTGTGTGTGATGTTAATAAAGTTCTATATGCAACGTCGTGGTCTTGTGAGTGTGTTTGTATGTGTGGCTGTGAGCGACTTGCACACGAATAATGAATAAGTTCGTGCTAGGCAATGGTTTCTAACAAAACGAACAGTACACAATGTAGACAGGAACAGCACAGAATAGTATTCAAGTGCTGGTGATTTATTTGTTGCAACACGGTGGATGATTGAAGATGTAAAGGTAGGTGTTAAGGAGAAAAGGGCTAGCTTCAGTTGGAAGAAGGTAGCTAGCTAGAAGGCTAACTCTTGGGGCTATGAGCTTTCTAAAAAAGACTGTGGAGCAAATTACTCCTTAGATTAGGCTACGAATAGGCCTCCTGCAAGTGCAGGAAGGTTTTACAAAGGAAGGAGCGAGTCTTTAAATGACTGTTTATAAAGCAATGAATATCTGAATTATAGAGGAAACAAGAGCAATCGCACAAACTCTGCAGGGTGTTATCTCAGTGAGGGTGAGCGCTGACCATGCCTGCAGTTACTTTTATACTCGGAAGCGTACGTGCAACTCGCGTTCAAATGATAACACTCCTCTTTTGATTGGTGGATCAGGAACGAAACAGTATTTGATTTGTTTGTGTCAGTCCAGCCCCTAGCATTTCGGCACTGAGGGAGCTTTCACTAACCAGTGACAGGTCGTCTGCCGTTTTTTTTGTCTGTGACATTGCGCACCCCCTGGAGAGTGTCCGCGCCCCCCACTTTGAGAACAACTGCTATAGGTAACATACTACGTCAACATGGTTTCCTCTTTCATTGTTACGCCAATGACATCCAGCTCTACACAGGGGTGGTACACAGGGTCGTCCCGGTGGGCCGTTGACCCAATGTGGGCCGGTCTGGTCCGCTATGTTTTTTTTTTGTTTTTTTTTCTCTTCTTCCTCTCTAAATTCCCTCCAATTGGGCCGGCCAATTGGCTACAGAGGGCTAGCAGTGTGTTGCCAGCATCGACACATATTATTGGTCTATTGTTTGTCATTGTCAATCAATCATGGGCTGAAAGGCTCAGAGAGTGCTGTCAATCACAACACAAACCAGGGTGGGCGGGACGTCATGGCATTGGCTGGGGAATCGCGGGACGGGCTGCTGCTGAGATAGAAACTTAAAATGGATAATAAGAGTAAAAAAAAGCCCGTGTGGCGCTGAGAAGCATCGCAAAAAAAAGCTGAAGTCTCTTTGGGTAGAGGTTGCTAAATGTGCCAAACTGACGGACCTATTTGGTGCCGGGTTCACCAGCCCAGCAGCAGCAGGTGCGCCGGGAGACGAGCGAGGAGGACTCGACAATGATGAGCGAGTGGAGGCAGACATGGTAAGTAACGTTGGCCTGGGGCTGGCTAGGCTACATTTTTGAGACATGTCCAAAACAAAGTAGAAAACGTTTTTGATTTTATTTTAATATGCAAAATTGTGATATTATGGGTTATTATTGTTCAGATGATTTAGCTAAGCTAGCTAAGAGCTGCTAACGTCGTTTACTGTTGCCATAGCAACAGTAAACTTTCTGAGCTGTAAATAGAGATGAGAGTGCTTATGTGTTGATCCTTAATGGTGTGATCATGTACACTAAATGATCAATTATTCTCCATTACAGGTTGTTGTGATATATTTGAGGAGTCGTTCTCCCTCTGTTTTATATGTGGACATTTGGGACCACTGTTAGAATTTGGTAAGTTTATCATGTATTTTTTTAATGTATAAATTCAAAATTATAATAATTTTCAAAAGGTTTTAAAAGAAACACACATCCAAAAAGTTGTCAACTCTATAGGTGCAGGACAGAGGAAAACATTTTCTTTATTTTTCAGATATTTTAATGTATCCATGTCCTTCTCAGGTTGACCACTTGACATGTGAGAGCCTGAGGAGTTGTTCCCCCTCTGTCCATGTTCGAGGACTTGCTCTCTGTCTGCCTCCACTCTCTGCCTTCACTGTACCAAAGTTTGTCTGTTGAGTCTCCTCTAGTCTGGTGAGTTTATCATTTTTTATGTTTTATGAAATCATACTTAATTTGTGATGATTAGAGACATTATAATGTATCCATGTCCTTCTCAGGTTGACCACTTGACATGTGAGAGCCTGAGGAGTTGTTTTCCAGACACAGGTAGAGCTGGCAGGGGCGTCACCCTGGGCCTGCCCTTTTGGGCTGGGCTTCAGCTGCAGATCTAAAGGCTGCTTCCAGGGGCATGGGGCCCTCAGCCTTTGTTTTTCTTTGCTTCTGCACCGTACAACATACATCACACCTTATTTTCACACATCCAAACACTGTTAACACCACTGACGCGTAACATATTTTACACATCCCACTACGTAGTTAGAGCTATCTTGATTTGGAGTTAAATAAATTTACTTTTGGCTTGAGAGGTTTGTGTGTGGCCTCCCTTCTTGTTGCCATCTTTGAGCTAGGTGGTAACAGTAGTATGCATGAGAGAAGACGCCGCGAGATTTGTGGACTTCTATGTGGTGTCCGCTGATAATGTAGTGGGCTGGTCTGGACAGACAATGCCAGGGCTGAATTTTTGTCCCAGTCCACCCCTGGCTCTACATCTCCAATACATCCATACAACCACTGCTACTCACTCCACCCTGAGAAACTACCTCACTGACATAAAATCCGGTATGCAAAACAATATCCTAAAATAATACTGTGACAAATCGGACATAATCATAATAAGTCCCAAATACCTCACTAAAAACTTTCAGTACTTCTGCCTCACCATCGTCGACTCCATTCTCTCTTCCTCCCCATACATCCGCAACATCAGTCTTGTTTGAAAGCAACCTCTCTTTTGAGCATCACGTTAACCAAATCATCAGAACCGCCTTTTTCCACCTTAAAAACATAGCCTGTCTCCGCCCTGCACTCTTCTCCTCTGCTGCTGAAACTCTGATCTCTGCCTTCATCACCTCCAGAATTGATTATTGCAATAGCATTCTCTATGGCACATCATCCAAAATACTTAAGAAACTACAGCACATCCAGAACTCTGCTGCTCGCCTGCTTACCCACTCCTGCTCCCCTGACCAAATCACCCCTGTTCTACAGAATCTCCACTGGCTCCCTGTCCCTAAACACATTGAATACAATGTCCTTCTCCTCACCCACAAAGCCCTCCATAATCTGAAGGCCCCTCCTACCTCACCGACCTCCTCCATCTCCACACTCCATCCTGTTGACTCCGCTGCTCCGATGCCAATCTCCTCTCCCATCCCCTCAGGACCTGGGGCAACAGAGCCTTCTCCCTCTGGAACTCTCTTCCCAAACACATCCATGACTGCACCAACCTTACCATGTTCAAAACTCGAATCAAAACTCACCTTTTTAGAATTGCTATTATTGTGAATGTCTAATATGTGCTCTATGTTAATATTGTGATACTTTTTAATGCAAACTTTTAATGTTGTAAAGCACTTTAAATAAAATGTATACAAAAAAAAAGTATCGATATCAGCTGATATGAAAAAAAATATTGTGATATGATTTATTTCTATACCGCCCAGCTCTACCTTTGGGTAATGTAAAAAATGCCAAAGGTCCTCCAGATAGCCAGTGTTTAAAATCAGAGATCAGCGGAGCAGCACGGTGGGCTCTGCTCTCAATGTCGATATACAAGTCTCACTCTAAGGTAAGGAAAATACAATAATTCTAGTTATAGGTGATTTCAGAACATAATATTATTTCCATTTCTGCTGATATATCCCCTTAATTCAGACTGGACCTTGATGGTAATAACGTGGCAGTTCACTGACAAAAAGTGCTTGCAAGAACTGGATAAGGGAAGTATTTGTGTATTTGTGTGTTTATTTTCAGATTGTGTATGCAAGCATATATGGGGGTTTGTGTGTACATGTGTTTCTTTGTAGATTACTGGGCCCTTCACACATAGAACGTTCCCGTCATTACGCTCATGACATCAAGCAGGTAGTGAAATATTAATATCTGTAGGTCATTAGTCATACACAGTTTATACATCTGACTTTACTTTATTTCACCAACAAAAACTCTGTGAAGAAGCATCAGTAAAAAGGTCATAATTATACCTTTGACACAACCTAAGACCTGTCTCAAATCTGGTTTGAGGTTTTCTAAAGGTACCAGCTAAAGGCAGTTGCCATAACAATGTGCACCTGTATTTGGACGAACACTCCATCAATAATTAATAAACCATCTTTAAACAGCAGTATATGGTCTTTTACGGGATGATCTACTCCAACAGGAACAAATGCCATAATGTTCAATACACATTGTTTTTCTCATGTTGTAATGTATAATTACTACTGCGACTCTTTTCAAGCCCTGCCTAGAATGTTCCATTTAAACTTTTGACCTGCTTCCAAAAACTCTGCCTGCTCCAATGGTCATTTGATCTACTCTTTTTTGATTTGGTAACTGCTTAGAGTGTGTATTGTAAATGGTGTGTCCTTTACAGAGAAGCTTCCTGATCAGCTGTAAACAACTCTGTAACCAAGGTAACAATGTCGTTGGTACTACCAAACCAATTAAAAACAAACTAGCCAGTGTAGTTAGGAATGTTGCATGTGACTTTATAAGATGTTTAATCTTTTACGTCCACAAAATAGAATAGAGTATATACCTTTATCTCATACTAAAGCCCGACAATCACCTTAAATTCAATAATGCTTTATAGCTAAAACCACATTATGTTATATCAGTTACACATTGGTGGTAGTTCCAGATTTCTTGCCCTACGTTACCACACAGCAGCTCAAAAAAGCCAACTCCCCTATGAAACCACATTTAAATCCGCTAGATCCAGGTCCTTATTTGGCTTTGCACCAAATTGCACACAATAGATATCAGCCTCCTAAATATACCTGACTTTTTTCATCAAGATTCATGCATAACTTCCTGGGAAATCAGTAAAAATGTCAAATTAGGAAGGAAATAAAATCCTGGGATCCTTCCACCAAGTTCTGCAGAAATCCATTCTGAATATTTTGCGTTCATATGTGAACAAATAACCTCCTTGGTGGAGGTAAGCAGGTTTATGGAACAGGGAAAGGTAAAATGCTGAAAAGCATGATATGGACTTGACTATTAATTAATTCCTGAGGGATTGGTTACCAGGCCTACTGTTGCAGCTACCTGACATGATGTCGGCTGCTGGTTTCCCCAGCACCTGCTACCGGCTCAGGTCACTCCAGCACTATTTATATCTCACCACACATCTCCGTCCTTCCTTCCCTCCTGCTGTTATCCCCTTGATGCTTGGAGATTTTCACCGTGGTGGGGAGGGTGGGTGGGTGGCTTTAGTTTTTAGGGGAGATTCTCATAATAGTGCCCCGCAGCCTTTTCTTCTGTTGTGCACAACGGCTGAAGGCTCAAAATAGAACATCTCTCTAGAGCATCCAATCGGGGCGGTGGTAGCTGTATGCAGACAGGCACACACACACACAAACACACACATACATACATTGTAGCCCATTTTCCTCCCATGTGATCATGGGGAAATAGGATTTGCGAAGTGAGATCTGTACTGTACAATTACTCACCCTCAAAGACGTATTTTATTCATTTTCTCAATTTTAGTATTACAGCCAAGGCTTCCTCCATCCTTTCTGAATCCCTCCACACCCGTTTCCCCTGCTTTTTGTTGCGCATAAATAAAGGTTGAACCTAATATCCAGTTTAATGACAGCGGAAATAGGAACAAAATGTTTGTCATAGACTAAAGAACTTCACTTTTCTATTTTCTGACCCTGAGACTGTGGTATGTTTGAGAACAGTAGCAATATAACACAGAAGTCACCAAATATGTGGAGAAATACTGTTTGAGGAGGGAAGAAGCTGTCGGAGTATGTGTGTTTTAGTCTCTGTGATTTGCATATGTTTGTGTGTACACTGTGTGTGTGTGTGTGTCTCTGTGGCTGTCTGAGCCACAGTGGGCAGGAATGCATGCCAGAGTGAGTGAGCGAGCAAGTGTAACCGTGGAGCATGATCAGGAAGGCGAGAGAAAGAGAGCAGAGGAGACATAAGAAGAGAGAGTGAAGGAGAAGTGGGGGCTTTGTGCAGTGGCAGATATTGTGGGAGCAAGTCGCTATACCCCAGGAAAAGGGAGGTGCGTCTACCCATCTTCTCACAGGGGATTTAAACTGGCTTCAGATTGGCTCCAGTCTCAAGAAGGATTCCCCCGCTCGTGCAGTACGACTCCCTCCTCTAATGTAACACCGGACTTTGTTGTGAGGCGTAAGAGAGAGACAGTGAGGCGCACCGGGAGAAGGGACACTTTTGCTTGTATACTTCCTCTTGTAGCCCGCCTGCTTGACAGATGGCTCTGGCAGAATGATCTTTGACTCTCGCCCAGCGAACCGTTCTCGCTCCAGTCGCTGAGGTAACGTATGTCATCTCCTCTCTGCTTTTAGCCCCAAAAAAGAAAAAAGCAGTGTGCCGGTACGTGCTGTTCTGCTGTGCTGTGTGCCTTGAATGGATGTGCAAAACGAATATGACAGCACGGTGTGCATTTGAAATGTGTGTTCACTGGAAGTGCCAAGAGGGAAGAGAGGACAGGAAGTACGAGATCTCAGTCACCACCCCATCAGCACCTTGTCAGAGTGGACTCGCTGTATTTTGGATTAGTTGGTGGAAAGCGTATATCAAGGCTTTTTTGTTTTATTGGTGGTGTTTTATTTGTGTTCTTTCTTGTGATAGAAGTGTACTGTGACTGACCTTCATATGCCACACACCAGGGTAACCTGAGGTCTAAATGAAGAGTGGTAATTTTCCTGCTGCCAGCACTTTTTCTCCTGAGTCTGCACCCACCTGCACGTTCTTTTTATTTGAACAACCGTCCTCTGTAAATAAAACTGAGGTTGCTGTTCTCTGCACCTGGAATCCCTGTAGCGAACTAACAAATCATGGTGGCACAAGTTCCAACAGAAGCAGGTGTCGTGTTAGAAATAGTGGGCAGCGTCCCCTGAGCGTTGTTAGGTTTAATAAAGTGCTGTGATGCTTAGAGAGTTTGAGATTGGTGTAGTTCTTGATGCAGAAACAACCTCGCTAGTACCTGTTAATTATAACACTTTACAAAGTCATAAAGAAAACCAACTACACACATGTGTAAAAAGGAAAAATAAGAATAATAATAATAACATGTGAAACTTTAGCAATTAGTGTTTGCACAGTTTTAAAATAATTGCCTCAAAACATAATTTAAAGATAAAAAACATGTCAACCTCTCAAAGTACTTACACAAGAGATATTGTGATTTTGCTCTATACTTTCTAACTCAGCATTAACATCAGGTGACTCGCTGGCCACTCACCGGCCTTTATTCTTTTAAAAGCCATGCTCTCCACGTAATGTGCTAGCTTCTCCCGAGCAGCCAACACTGCTGGACATGTATTGTTTAATTTCCTTAGAAAAATAGATGAAAGTTTTAGTGAAAACCTGAGATTTTTTAATGTAGGGAAGTCGAGATCCGAACACTGCTCTGTCTCTAAATAATAATTCACTCACCTTCGCTCTCTGCTCTCTCTGTCACACAGTCACACAAACAAACACACTCGGTCTGGCTCTTGTCTATTCTTGTCTAACTGCTGCCCTCAGCATGAGGTTGATATTCAGAGTGAGAAGTGAAATGAAGCCAAAGATTTTAGAAGGACTATATTTTTTTAGTGCTATAAGTATGGTCATCCCCATGGCAGCTGCAACTCCCTACCACAGTTGCTTTGGCTACAGAGTCACTTACTCTATTCAAGAATCACTCTACATCTCTATCTTAGGTAATATTTGATTAAAGAATTTAACATATGAAAGTCTTTCTGTATATTTTAGGGCTGAATGATTTGTGATACACTGAGTAGCCTGTTTTATTGATTGTGATTGATTAATCCCCAAATTTAAAATGATCACATGATATGTGAAATGACAGTGCTATGAGAAATCTCAGAGTTTGTCTCATACAGTGTTTACTGTCAAATAATGAGAATGTGTGTCTGTTTTTATTTTTTACTGTCTGATAAAATACAATAATAATTTGATAACTAATCAACTTTAATGTAAATCATTTTTCAACCCCAATGTATTATTTCCTTGACACAGAAAATTATGAAAACATTCCATTACAATCTACTCAGTGATTTAAATGTAAAAAATGTCAACAAGAAATTTTAACTCAGTGTATCAGCCTCATGAGTGCAGATGTTAGTTGATGTCAGTTATTTCAAACCAGCGATAATTAATCATCAATCGTGTCTAAAAAGTTTAAATGAGAATGTGTTTGAAACGGAAATGCAAAAACCAAATGTAATGCATATATATAAACCAATTAGTCTCAAAGGATTGAGGATTCAGATGTATCTGCATTAGAATTAAAGAGATACAATTATATTGACTTGAATTCAATATTGACTTAAAACCCTACAATAAAATAAAAAAGATGCAAAAAAGTAACGTGATCTTTTGAGAGGAGACAAGATGAAACAGGTAGACAAATCCTGCAACTTATTCCTAACAAGGGGATTTTTAATTACATGTCTACAGAGATAAAATCGAATTAATGAAGAGTTACATTTGTGCATGTATATGTCATATTTTGAATAAGTTTTATATCAATTCGACACATCACAGATTTGTATTTTAACATTCAGTAGTCCTATCTTGCAAAGGATATTTTCTCTTCTCACTGACTTCTAATATTTAACAAAAGCATGGAACATATAATACAGTAATATTATAATGGCATTAAATTGTAAGGCCCAAAGCTGCAATTTGCAAGTGTTTGCACATCCCTGATACAAACCAGAATAGATGCGGAGCCATGTGAGTCATACACTGAGACCCTATGTGTGCATGTGTACCTGACATACTATACTTTGAGCTAATTAAATATTTAGCAGAATTTACGACCTCTGCGGTTAACGCCTTGACTCAGAATATAGGCTCACCTCTTCCCCACTTCAGAGGAGAAGAGGTGCCTGCAGGTGCCTGTCAGTTGCATGTGTTTATTTCTAGTGTCCATTGACCCTGCTCAGGATGAAGATTGATGTTGGATTCCCTCCCACTGTATTCCCAGGGTGGCTCCCCTGCTCTTTAGTGTTCATGCTGAAGCCCACAGCATTATCTATAGATTAGGGATGCATAGCTTCCCATCCCCCAGACAAAGCAGGTGATTTGAAGTCCCTGCAGCTACGCAGTTCAACTCATTCCTGCCTAATTGACAGATCTGTGAGAATGTTGCTGTGAGATAAATTAATCCGCTGAATGAGGGCAGAGATGTTACGTTAGTTCTGGGATTGGAACTGGACCATGAGGCTCCGCTGAACCCATCACAAATGACAATAATGTGTGGAAACATTAGTGTGGAATTTTTTTTAGGTTAGAAAACGTGTTCATCCTACCTGGTTTATCTCCAATAAATGTTACAGTTAATATTTTCATAAAATGAAATTGAATTTGCTTTATTACTGTTCAAGTTTGTGGCTTATCTGTACATTTGAATGGCTTACTGAACTTTATGTTTCATACATTGCATCAGGTATTTACAGAGTTCCAAAGACTTCAGAGCCAAGTTCACATCTTTTCCAAATAAAAACTCTCTATTTCAGCTAGCACACATGCAAATTTGTTTTCTGCTAGGACCCATCTGGTGTATACAGGAGGACACACAGAGCAGTGGGCAGCCATGCACAGCACCCCGGGGAGCAGGTGTTAGGGGGGTAAGGTGCCAGGGGCACTTAGACAGTGGGGTGGGGTGGGGTAGGCAATTTGACAGTGGGGAACAGATCCAGGTGTTTTTTTTGTTGTTGTTTTTGTTGTCACTCCCTGGATTCGAACCAGAGACCACCGTCGGATTTTCTGCCCACAGTCCAACTTTCTGCCACTAGTCCACCACCTCTCCTAGATGCCACAGGTAGGAAAACATCTTCAAGATTAAAGTTTTTAGCAGCGTTGATGAGGGTAAACATTTTGAAGGATAACTTCAATACTATATGCTGCAATCATAGTCTATGGTCAGCAGCCAGCAAGATCATGATCCGCCATCCAGATCGGATCTACTATAGTCCATAGTATTTGACCACTGCCGCTTATTAGGATCCATCATCAGCCGCCGACCTCTGTCGTGGTCCACCACCATTATATGATGCCACCGCGATACAGGATCCGCCATTACCACTACGATCAGCACGCACGTTATAGAATCCGCCATACTGGATCCACCATTGCGACCTCTGATGCGCGATCCACAATCGTAATCCATGGTTCGGCCACAGCGGGCCCGGATCTGCGGGCAATAAAGCAAATGGACTCGGGGAAGGGGTCAAGTCAGTAACATGTACTGATGAGATATGCCTTACTTCAATCAATAATCAATCAATCAATCAAATTTTATTTGTATAGCCCATATTCACAAATTACAATTCATCTCATAGGGCTTTAACAGGGTGTGACATCCTCTGTCCTTAACCCTCAGCAAGAGTAAGGAAAAACTACTAAAAACCCTTTTAACAGGGTAAAAATATGTAGAAACCTCAGAGAGAGCCACATGTGAGGGATCCCTCTCCCAGGACGGACAGAAGTGCAATAGATGCCACGTGTAGGAGAACATCATCAATAATCAAAGTCTCTAGCAGCATTTGATGAGGGTAGACATCCCGAAGGACAACCCCAACGTGACATGCCAAGCAGTCCCGCTGCGATCACAGTCCACGCTCAGCAACTATCCAGACCACGATCCACCATCCAGACCAGACGCCACTCCAGTCCTCAGTCACCGTCCACCGCCGCCCACCAGGACCCATCACAAGCCACCACCGCGGTCCTGGTCCACCGCCCGTGCCCAATGCCAACGCGACACAGGGTCCGCCACCAGCACCACGATCAGCCCACATGACTCAGAATCCGCCACACTGGATCCAACACTGCGACCCCCGGTGCGCGATCCACAAACCGCAATCCATGGTGCGGCCACAGAGGCCCTGGATCTGCGGGTGATAAAGCAAAGGGATTCCGGGGAAGGGGGATAGGGATGGAGGAGAGGAAGGAGAAGCTGGAAAGAGAAGCTCCGTGTGTCATGTGTCATAAAATAGAACAAGTAACGTTCTGGCGCACTAATTAGCTCTAACTATAAGCTTTATCAAAAAGGAAGGTTTTGAGCCTACTCTTAAACGAACAGATGGTGTCGACCTCCCGAACTGAAAGTGGTAGATTATTCCACAGGAGAGGGGCTTGATGGCTAAAAGCTCTGGCTCCTACTCTACTTTTAGAGACTTTAGGGACGAACTGTAAGCCTTAATTCTGGGAGCGGAGTGCTCTAGTGGGTTGATAGGGTGCTAACAGCTCTTTAAGGTAAATTATTATTATTCAGGGACTTGAAGGTGAGGAGGAGAATTTGAAATTCTATTCTAGATTTAACCGGAAGCCAGTGTAGCGATGCTAATACTGGAGAAATGTGCTCTCTTTTCTTGGTTCTCATCAGGACACGTGCTGCGGCATTTTGGACAAGCTTTAGAGACTTTAACGACTTACTGCTGGAGCCTGATAGTAATGAATTACAATAGTCCAGTCTCGATGTAACAAAGGCGTGGACTAGTTTTTTCTGCATCTTTTTGCGAAAGGACAAGTCTAATTTTTTAGATATTAAGCAAGTAAGAAAAAGGCGGTTCTAGAAATTTGTTTTAGGTGTGAATTAAAGGACAAATCAGGATCAAAGATCACTCCCAAGTTCCTGACTGTTTCATTGGAAGCAAGGGCAATGTCGTCTATCGCAGCTATATCTTGAGATAATGTATCTCTAAGGTGTTTAGGGCCAAGTATTATAACCTTTAATAAGTTTAATTTAGAGAAAATTGCGGGTCATCCAGGTTTTTATGTCCTTGAGACATGTTCGAAGTTTAGTTAATTGATTACTTTGTTCAGATTTTATTGACAAATATAACTGGGTGTCATCCGCATAGCAGTGGAAATTTACAGAGTGTGTCCTGATAATGTTTCCTAGTGGAAGCATATATAATGAGAATAAAATTGGGCCGAGCACAGAGCCCTGAGGAACACCATGGTTAACTTTGTTGCACAAAGATGACTCATCATTCATTTGCACAAATCAGAATCAGAAAAATAAGATTTAAACCAGTTAAGGGCGGTCCCATTAATGTTAATTAACTGTTTAAGTCTTTGTAATAAATATGATGGTCAATTGTGTCAATTGCTGCACTGAGATCTAACAGAACGATGACAGACACAAGTCCCTGATCTGAAGCTATTAGAAGGTCATTAGTGACTTTTGCTAAGGCTGTCTCTGTGCTGTGATTGGCTCTGAACCCAGACTGAAAGTCTTCATATATATTATTTTCCTGCAGAAACTCACACAGCTGATTGGCTACAACTTTTTCTAAGATTTTAGACATGAAGGGGAGATTAGATATTGATCTGTAATTGGCTAAAACCTCTGGGCCTAGAGTGGGTTTTTTGAGTAGGGGTTTGATGACAGCTATTTTAAAAGACTGTGGTACATAACCTGATGATAATGACAGATTGACTGTATTAAGTAACGAACTATCAATTAGGGGAAGAATTTCTTTAAGTAATTTTATCGGAATCAGATCTAAGATAAGGGTTGTTGGTTAAGGGCCTGAGATTATTTTGGTAAACTGATCACGGGTGATCAGAGAGAAGCTTTCTAAGTAATGGGTAGGATTCTCAGCCGTTTCTGAGATTTCTGTTGTTGGTAGGGTATTAGTGCCAATTGAGGGCAGGAGATGGTTGATTTTATTTCTAATAGTTAGAATTTTTTCATTGAAAAAGGTCATAAAGATATTGCTATTTAGGGATCGAGGAATACTGGGTTCGGTGGAGGTGTTACTCTCTGTCAGCCTGGCTACAGTGCTGAAGAGAAACCTGGGGTTGTTTTTGTTTTCTTCTATTAGTTTTGAAGAGTAAGCAGCTCTTGCTTTGTGGACAGCCTTTTTATATTCCTTGTCTGGTCATTTCGATGCTCAAATCTTAACACTAAGGTTAACAGGGGAAGCCCATCATGTCTGCATGTTGCTCACAGCGTGGAACCTGGTGGATGTTCTCTTGTATTTTCATCTTCTCACAGAGGTTTTTTTTGTTTTGTTTTTTTGTCATCACTCATCTCATCCTTGCTGTGAGCAGCAGCATCGTCATTATCTTGGTATACATTCTCTTCTTTATGTACGATACTTACCCATTTCAATGTTTATATTAAGGTCAAACACATCATGTTTCTGTGGAATCAAACGTTATTATCTATAGGAGCTTAACATCAAAGTATTTTACCTTCACAACAGGTGATTAGTATAAATATAAAACAAATACTAAAAACACTTGGTCTGTGGCCAGTGTTGAAACTGTATCCCTGTGTAATCCCTGTTCTCTGTAGCACTCTTTAAAAACATTCCCTAACTAATCACCTGCTCACTTCCTAATAAACTTCAGAAGCTCAGAGGGTTAGCATAGTTGGCATGTTTGACTGGTATTAACGAGTGCTGCCATAAGCCAGCCATGCTGAGTTTTATATGGTCCACTATTTATTTAGTACCTGCTCCTTTTCACACAATGAATAAGGATTTATTGGCTTAGTGTATATAAGATTTACGGTATCTGGGGGGTTTATTTATTTCATACAGCAATGTAATTTATATTTAAATGGATGACTCTGACTGATATTTTTGCTTTGCTTGACTCATTAATGGATAGAACTTCTTTAAAAAGTTGTTTCGATGCTTTACATCACAGATACATTTGGGTATCAATAATACATCAGGTTTCTCTGTGGTGACAACAAATGGTGACAGTTGTGTTTATTCTCTTTGTCAAGACATCTTTATTAGATGCTGTCTATTTGCAGCATTAGTTTTTCCTTTGTCAGTGTAGTGAAGTCTAATGAGCATCATTGAGAGCAGCCCATAACTGCCATGGTTCAATTCTCATGAGTGAAGTTATAAAACTTCTCAACAGAGAGAATTGTATTTCACAGTGTCAAGTTGTGATTGGAAGCTCTGGACCATATTTTAAGTACATTTGGTTTCTTACATTAAAGACATCTGGATGTTCTATATAAAAGAACATTACTAATACAGATCCCCTTGGTAAGTAAATATATTGAAAACATATTTTGCTAAATGCACAAAAAATTTAGAAAATATTGCATCCTTTATTTAGCTGTATAAAAACATGGCTCATATCGGACATCCAGGAAATTAAGTTTCTCTCTGGCTTTATACGTTTTACAAGTTGTGAAGCAGACAAAGCATGGGAAAGACAACCTCTGCATCCCATCATAGCTTACCTGCTTAGTTTTACTTATTTTATTCCATAGACACTAAATAAGTAAACTGCTGTTTGACCCAATAAGTGTCTACACCACAATGTAAAACAGGTCTTTCTATTGATATGTTTCTGACTCATGCGGGAGAAAAATTATTCAGAAACTACATTATCGACTGTATCTTTAACAAATACTTACTTAAGCAATGTTTTTTTGTACTTCCACTTTACTGAGCCTCTCTCAGGAGGCCCCCCGGGGAGTCCCGTCTCTCATCTGAAAACCTCCATCTCACACCATTACCATTACAATGAGGTGAATAGTTTTTCATCAGTGTTCAGGATATTGTAAAAAGATATTAATTCAGTTCTGGATCTCTGGTGCTCTTGAGTTCTATATGTTCACTCAAACAGAAATTATAATGTCTTACAATCATTGAGCTAATGCATGGAGACTTGTTAACGTTGCCTCTGGGAAATTAACAAGTGACTAGCAAGCAAACCTAACTTCCTACACAAGAGAGAGGATGAGACAGAAACAAAAACCAGGGGGGAGGGAAATACACAATGCTATAATTAGCCGCTGTTATCATGATGCTCGTGTGGTTTCTGCAAGCAGCATGTCCTGGAGCCTCACTCAACAATACAATCATTTGCAACAATTGTGTACATTTAGATCAACAATGATGTTTTAAAAACGACTCTCTTGTGTCAATCTCATGCTGGTAGTTAAGTCAAGTCCAGTCAATTTGTTTATATTTATAATAAATATACCTAAAACAAACAAAAAGCAGACCAAACTGTTTTACAAAACACGCACGCACTTACACACACTCACATACAGATATCAAGGCAAAAATGATGAGGAATATCAAAACAATTTAAAATAACCTGATGCACTTGCTAACCCAAACCAAAGTGCACAGGAGTGGTACTGCAGTGTTGGAGCAGACATGTGTCTCCCTGAAGGGGAGATTTAGATGTCCCGACAGATTAAATGGTTCTTACCATGTTTGGCTTGTAAAGACTGTAGATTCAGCATATTGGCAAGTGTGGTGTTACACAACGTGTGTTTAAGTGGCAAATTGAAGTGCCAGTGGATTAGATTGGTAAATCAGCCTGGAGAAGGAGTTTGAAGAGGAGCAAGATTAGTTCCAGAGGCAGAATAAAAAAAAAGGCTGCAAACACTGTCCAGCAAATGTTAATGACTCAGGCTGGTCTCATCAAAATTTCGTAGGAAATGTTACTAAAAGTAATGCACTAGAATTTGTATGAATTCCTCTAAATTGTGAGTCAGGAGGCTGGGGAAACGTGACCTATGCGATACCTAGTCCCTCTTCGTAAAAACAAAAACATGGCGGACATTCATCCATCCCTAACCCTAATATGAAAAATACATATGAAGTCTGCACCACGGTGATTCAGCAGAGTGACACCCGCAGGAATAAGTTGTTCCTGAACCTGCTGGTCCGGGAACGGAGGACCCTGTAGCGTCTCCCAGAGGGGAGGAGGGCAAACAGTCTGATGCTGGGTTGTGAGAAATTGGGTTGTTAATGAACAAAGCTGTCTCTAACTTGGTCCAAAGTGAAACACATGATTGTGTATAAAGCAAACATACAAATTTTGACCATATCTAGCCATTAAATACCACTTAAAACAGATTTGACAGATTTGATCCAGCTTGGACCTTAAAGGGGTCTGAGAAAGAACACCCCAGAGGGCCTGTGCTAGGAGCAAGATGAAATGTAAACTTTGTCGTGGTAGTACAAAAGCAAAGACACCATCGTAAAGGTCTTGACCTTGGGAGTAACATTATGTCAGTTTATGATGGAAACTAAATATGCAACAGACATGGTATGAACTGAAAAGAAACATAAATTCAAGATTCAAGATTCAAGATTTGTATTATCAAATGCACAACGATAACATTAAGCTGTCGCTGGCAGTGAAATGCTTGAGTCACAGGCTCTCTTCTAGCAATGCTTAAGTAATTACAACCCAAAAAAATAAAATAGAAATTGTATAAAATAGAATAAAATAGATTATAAAAATTTTAAATAGAAAATAAAGTATATATATATATATATATATATATATATATATATATATATACAGCTGAGGAGAAAATAAAACAACAATAGTGCAATTATGTGCAATGGTGCAAATATGGAAGTATGCCACTGTGCTGGTTTGGTGGAGTTATTGCAGTTCAGAGGAGTTTAAAAGTCTTATGACCTTGGGGATGAAACTTTCTCTGAGCCTTGTGGTGCGGGCCCGGATGCTGCGGTACCGTCGGCCAGACAGCACCACGCAAAAATGTTTATGGCTGGGGTGAAAGGGGTCTTTAATAATCCGGCTGCTCTTCTTCCTGCACCGCTGGGTGTAGAGGTCCTCTATGGATGGTAGCGCCGACCTGGTGATGTGCTGGGCAGACTTCACCACCCGCTGTAGAGCCTTACGGCAGGTGGTGATGCAGCCAGTCAGGATGCTCTCTATGGTGCACCTGTAGAAGTTGCAGAGAATGCTGGAGTCCATGTGGAGCTTCCGCAGCCTGGGGAGGAAGAAGAGTCGCTGCCTGGCCGTCTTCCTGATGGAGTCTGTGTGATGGGTCCCGGTCAGGTCATCAGTGATGTTGACCTTGAGGAACCTGAAGCTGCTGACTCGCTCCACCGTGGTCCCGTTAATGGAGAGGGGGGCGTGTTCCACTCCTTGTCTCTTCTTGTAGTCCACGAACAGCTCCTTAGATGGAGGTTGTTGTCCTGGCACCAAGATGTCAGGGCTCTGACCTCTTGAAGGCCTCTCTGTAGTCCTTCTCATCGTCGCCGGTGATCAGGCCTATGACAGTGGTGTCATCAGCAAACGTAACGATGGTGTTGGAGCTGTGGGTGGCCACGCAGTCATGCGTGAACAGGGAGTACAGGAGAGGACTGAGCACACAACCCTGCGGGGCACCGGTTATGAGAGTCAGGGTGGAGGATGTGGTGCTGCCGATCCGCACCGCCTGTGGTCTGCCCGTCAGGAAGTTCAGTATCCACTCACGGAGGGCGATGTTGAGCCCAAGGTCTCTGAGCTTGGTGACGAGCTTCAGGAGCACGATGGTGTTGAATGCTGAACTGTAGTCGATGGACAGCATTCTCACATATGTGTCCCTCTGGTCCAGGTGGGATAGGGCAGTGTGGAGGGTGAGGGAGATGGCATCTGCAGTTGACCTATTTGACCTGTAGGCGAACTGAAGAGGGTCCAGAGAGTCAGGGAGGGAGGAGGTGATGAATGGTTGGACCAGCCGCTCAAAACACTTCATGGTGATGGAAGTGAGTGCTACTGGGCGGTAGTCGTTCAGGCAGAGGATTTTTGTTTTTTTGGGAACAGGGACAATGATGGTCTTCTTGAAACATGGGGGGACAACAGACTGGGGCAGTGACAGGTTGAAGATGTCTGTGAACACATCTACCAGCTGATCTGCACACACCTTGAGAGCTCGGCCAGGGATGCCATCAGGTCCAGGGGCCTTGCGTGTGTTGATCCGGTTAAGAGATCTCCACATGTCTGCCCTAGATATTATGGGGGGGGCAGCTGTCCTCCTGGGCCTCTTCGTTACTCTCAAAGCGTGCATAAAAAGTGTTCAGATCCGCTGGGAGAGATGCAGACACTACATCAGCACTCCTGGTCTTGGCTTTGTAGTCTATGATGGTTCTCAGTCCGGCCCACATGTTCCTAGTATTGGAGCCCTTGTAATGGGACTCCACTTTGTCCCTATAGAGTCTCTTAGCACTGCTAATAGCACTCTGGAGCGCGTACCTGGATTTCCTGTATTCCTCCAGATCCCCTGAGATGTAGGCAGCAGTCCGTGCTTTGAGTGTAGCATGGACGTCACCATTAATCCAGGGCTTCTGGTTTGGAAATGTTCGCACAATAATCCTGGGTACGACGTCATCGATGCATTTGCTGATGTAGCAGATGACCGCGTCCGTATACGTGTTGATGTCACCATCCTGGAACACGCACCACTCCGTTGTGCTGAAGCAGTCCTGAAGAGCCGAGTCTGATCGATCGGTCCACCGCTGAATGGTCCGAGTCACCGGTCTGTCACGCTTGAGTTTCTGCCTATAGGAAGGCAGCAGCAGAACTGAAACGTGATCTGATTTGCCGAATGGGGGGCGGGGGAGGGCCTTATGCCGTTGTTCTGTCGATCACCGCATGCAGCTCGTCCAGTGCCTGGTTAGTGTTGGCATGTGGCGGAATGTACACCGCTGTTATAACGACCGATGTAAACTCCCTCGAGACGTAATAAGGTCGGCATCTGATCATGAGGTGCTCTAGGTCCGGAGTACAGCCCGAAGAAATAATCCTCACATCCGAGCACCACAGATTGTTCACCATGAAGCAGACACCTCCTCCCTTGCACGCAGACAGTGAGAAGGGACACACAGGAGCTTTTATAGAGCTTGGGGTCACATCCCTACTCCACAAGTTACCTAGCTGCAGCACAGTGAAAGCTACAAGCAGGAGACACAGAAGACAGCTCAAGCAGGCGAGAGGCTGTCACACAGATTTAATGAAATGGGCCTACATGGATCAATGACACAGTTCATTAAAAACATCCGGCTCTGGTACACTTTGCTGCTGAGCAATTTTGATGAATGTGTCGAAAACCCTTCATCTCATATCTCAACTGCAGATTCATTTCAAACTATTTTTAATGAGACCCAGCAATTCTCACTAGTCTGTCAAGCAGTTTCTGGCTCCTTGATATGTGTTGCACGTCTGACTCCATGCAGTGGGAACTTTTAAGCATCATGCTACAGAAAAGGATGGGGGGGTGGGGGGGGGGGAGGGAGGAGAAGGGAGGGAAGAGGTGTGAGGCAGGAGAGAATTTCACTTTAAAGCGGATACAGCACCCGGAAGGAAATGATCCATTATCACTTGAGCTGGTTTTCCGCTGGTCAAAAAACCCAGTAACATCTGCAATGGCAATGGAGACAATTGATGTGAGTGAAATGATAACGAAATGATTCTTACTTTTATTTATTTATTTATTAATTTATTTCGCTCAGTTCTATCCGGAGCTTTTAAATGTAATTTGGCTGCCCCAGCCAAAACCAAAGTTTCTCCCATATTGTGCTATGTCATTGCTGTGATTACTGTTTTGGGAATTGCAGTTTTCAGCAGGGAATTTGATTTGTTAGGATTTAATAGACCCTCTGAACAGGTTTACCACATGAGAAAACCACATCCTTTTAAGCTCAGTCATTTCGTCGACATTCTAACTTGAGGGTCATTAATCACGCTGACAGATTTTTATAGACAAATCCTTTTCATGTAGCAGGTTGTTATCATAAGTTTCTCCCCTTTAATGTGGAACATGTCTGATTACTTGAATGGATGGATTTCAGTTTTATTCTCACTGGGTAGAAAAAAGAATGCTTCTGATTCTATGAGAAAGGCCTCTCATTGTAATTTCAGAGCTGACACTCACAGCTGAAGCTGAGACATACAGTGTGTGCTATAGTGTTCATTGATAATCATATTCATTTAGCAGTGTCTTCTACTGCATGGTAGGCAAAGAGACAACACACAATGGGAAATGGGAAGTATAGGTGTAATTTGTTTTTATAGTGATATGGGGATTTCTCTCACATTCTGAAGAGCAGGAGGACTTTCTACAGTTGTCCAAAACTGCAAGTATGGAGGCTTTGTATTGTTTTCTATAGTTTAGTGTTCCTGGTATTTTGGGGGATATTTATGTCTACCAAGGAGGTTATGTTTTCCTCTGCATGTGTTTGTTTGTTAGATAGAAGGATTATGGTAAAAAATACTCTATGGATTACATCAAAATTTGGTGGAAGAATGTGGTATGGGTCAGCAAAGAATCTCTTCAATTTTTGTGCAGAACTCAATCAGGGGGCAGATCCAGGATTTTAGCTTTTCGCTATCTCTGGCATTGAGAGAGTGAAATGTTTTGCAACATTTTCTTGGATTTCTCAATTAATAATTCATGTAATCTTGATAAAAAAACGGCATCCTAAGGGCGTAGTTATTTATTTTGGGGGATCATTTAATGCATATCCAAATAAAAATGCGAATCTAGTGAATTTCGGATTCAAGGGGACTGTTAGGCCTTTGTGAAGGTGTGCTCTCCACTGACTCTCACAATACTTTTCTGCAGGTAAAGCTTTTCAGTATTGGAATCCATTATAATGTCTTTCTGCCACTCTGACTACATCCTTGGTTGTGCATGAGGTGAAAATGAGGTTCAGTCTAATGTCACTTTAAATCTGCCAAAAAACTGACAGCAGATCCAGGCAGCTTTTAGTACACCCTGTGATTTGTCCCTTGTTCTGGCTGTTAAAATATAGAGGTCCACGTTGGCAGATTTATGTGATAAGAGACCTGATTCGTGCTGATACTAAGTAGAGCTGAAAAGTTCCAGCTTTTTATTCTCAAATAATTTATCACGTTCAGGTTGCTGTCGAGCAGTCATTAATTGTCACAGCCTGTGATTCTGACTTTTTCCATCAAGGTGTCTTCTCCAAAACATTGTGTTTCAGATGTAGCAGTGTGTCTAATTGAGAAAAATATCATTTTAGCCCTTCCTTTCGTGTGGCCAGAATTTGAAGTGTTAAGACTGGCGGGACACATTTTAATTTAAAAGCTGAGTACATACTCAAAAGATTAAATGGATCTCACACAGACGGTTGTTGTGGCTAAATTAATTTTATATTATGAGTGGGTCCTATAGCCAATTGATGGTGTTCTAAAGGATTAATATAGAAGATATGAACAGAGATGTGCGTAGGTGAAATTACAGGAATTCCTCGGTTCCTGGAAGCAGGACTTCTGACATTTGTTAACTCATGTTCTAATTATTTTCTGTACCCCAAGATCAATCAATCAATCAATCAACTTTTATTTGTATAGCCCATATCCACAAATCACAATTTGTCCCATAGGGCTTTAACATGGTGTGACATCCTCTGTCCTTAACCCTCAGCAAAAGTAAGGAAAAACTACTAAAAAACCCTTTTAATCAGGTAAAGATAAGATAAGATACAAGGTGTGCCTACCAGTATTGATGTCCTGTATGTTTTTGGCTCACAAATCAATTCCTCATCGTCACCTTTATGTGGTGCATGATGTAGCCAGCGAGGTTGTTTAATTTAACACATTATGGATGGAACAGGACTACATATTGATGCAGGGAAAATTTAAGAAAAATTACCATCTCTGTTACTGTCAAAAATGTAAACCTTCCATTAGGTACTAATGTGGAGTTGATGCTGTCGTCCTCTGAGAGACAATGAATATGTTCAACACTCTCCTCAGCCGCAGCTAGAAAGGGGCCTGTGTTCTTCTCCATCACTAATCACCTACTTGTAGCTGTTTCCAGATGAGAAATTCACTTCTGACGGTGGCTGCTCGATCATGTTTCACTGCTTTTTATTTACTTGTATCGACAGATCAAGGTTTCAGGTTGTCTATAAATAACAGCCTTTTGAGTCATGACACATGTCAAACTTCAGTCTAAAATAGGAAGCTAACAATTGTGTCCCATAAATGTAGAATTTATATTTATATAATAATATTTTTTTATGATTTCTTAAATTGATACGAGTAAGGTGGAGTGTTTGGTTGTAAAAGTTGTCTTAGTCAAAACCAGCTGGTAGTATCATAATCATTATCATTAGGGATGCACCGATATGGAAATTCTTGGCCGATACCGATATTTAAAATAACAATCTGGCCGATAGCCGATACCGATATTTGTTTATTTTCTTTTTGTTGTTATTCATTTACCCTTTTGTGCCAGAAAAATAATGAAATCATTATTAAAAAAGCACTATTCATCACTCTTATCTTTTAATGAGCACAAATTGAATCAGATTTATGAAACAATCTCTGATTTAACTAAACTTTATTTAACAGAGACATATTATGCCCATTTTACCGCAAGTTGAAATGGTTCCTTGGGATCTTAATGAAATGTCTGTAACATATTTTGGTCAAAATACCACAAGGATAATTTAAAACAGCACCTTTTTACCCTGTCTAAAACAGCCCTGTTAAAGTATCATTATAGAGAACGCTCTTCTCATTGATTTACGGTAGCAGTATTGCCCGTTTATTAGATGTGTTACGGCTTCTGTGTGTATAACGTATGTTGTCAATTCCCTTGTTACCTGTGCATGAGACGATGAATAGAGCCGATGCACATGATCATAAAGTACTTTAACAGACGCTACGCTCATACTTTTTACACCAAGTTACACTGCGTGAGTCAAGATAACTTAACAAGCCCTCCTCAGTTTGACCTGTTTTTAGTGTCGGGCAGAAATCACATCGCGTCAACACCCACCTTGGCCCTTCGCGATGCTTGTTTTAATTAAACAGTCGGATTCCCCTGGTCCGCACCAGTTCTCAGTCAGCTGCTAGGCGCCAGCCGGAGGGTTCCCCCAGCGGTCGCCGTAGCTGAGGTGATCCGCGACCAGTCCCCTCCCCGCTTTCCGCGCCGGCGCCGTGAGGTGCCACCGGATGAGGACCTCCCGGTGCCGCACACTGAGCCTCCGGCGGCGCGGAGAGGAGGGCGACGGAGCGACTGCTCCCCCAGCCGCGGCACGTGCCCAGCGGTTTTACCACAAATATGAACATCGGCCAATGATATCGGTGAAAGTCAAGTTTATTACCGATAAGCCGATATCAGTAAACGAGGCGAATATCGGCCGCTACCGATGTTCGGCCAAAGAGAGGCAATTCCAGTCATTACAGCAGAGAAGAAATGATGGTTCAATAATCTAGTATTACCTGCAAAGGATGTTGGGGAAAAAATGGCTATGAATAAGTTTTAAAAAAGGTTCCCCACTCCTGCACTAATATTTTCTCAACCCTTTACAATCACTGTGAAATAGATATCATGTGACACATTCCTCCAGCATTTCAAGAGGTGAATGCTCTGAAAGCTGGAGCTGAAGGCTCCTTAATGTTTTAGGTTGATAGATTTGTAAGAGTTAGTGTGTTCAAATCCATGGAGGGATGGAAAACTGCAATTTAAAGTGTAAGTCATCACTTTACTCGATACTCTTTACATGTATACTGTAACAACTCATTAACCAGCATAGTGAATATCTAACCGTTGCATTTATACAGCAGTTATGTGTAACAGAGTCCAATATATGGATGTTATAATAACACTATTTTACTGTATAAATTGGTATTTCCTAACATCTTTACACTCAATGTGGAACGTTTGAGAAAGTTGATGTGCCCCTTGTTCATTTTTCTGGGGACCCCTTCTTATAAAGTTATAGTCTCCTGCCTCGCCTCTCCCCTGCTGATGAACAGTACTCAATGGAAAAGAAATGTGCTATTTTAGTTATACAAATATCAAAATTGTTGTTATTATGTTATTTTTTAGTATCGCTAACATGTTATTTTATCTCAGCCAAAGAGGTTATGTCTTCACCCTTGTCCGTTTGTTTTTATGTTTGTAAGCAAGATTACACAAACACAACAGAATGGATTTTCACAAAACTTGTTGGAAGGATGTGTTTGGATCAGATAAAGGTCTAATCAATTTCCGGATTAAGGAGGCGGATCTAGGAATTTTGTTTGTTAACATTGCGAGATACACACAAGGCGAGACTCCGCTAATTAAATTTATACTCAAGAGCAAAAGCACACAAACAGCCCCTCCGACATATTGAGCAGAATCACGCCTCGATGAGTGTGATTCTTACTCCTATGAGTTTACAGTTTATCAGAAGTATACAACACATTGTCTCTGTGTGCATATTAAATATTAGTCATCCCGTTCCAACAAAGGTTGAATATATCTATTGACTCATTGAAAGATATGGGATAATTGTTGCTAAAACCTTTTCAAAAGGGTCTGAATAGCTTAAATCCACAAAAGCTAACTATTGTGTAGCTGGTTGTCAGTTTGACAAAACAATAAGCTTCCTTTTCGCCCTGAGGTGTTTGATTCAATCTCAAAGAACCGACACACCAAGATACTGTACATACTGTGCTTAACAATGAATAGATTTATAGCGCCTATAGGCCAACTTCTCCTGTTGTAGAAATAAAACGAGTGACTGTGATTTGGTGGCAGCTGTGAAGCTTCGTCTCAGACCCACTGTCAAACCAGTGTGAGGACGCATTATTTTCTGGTGTAATTCACTTTGTTACAGAGGCAGGCCATAATATTGAAACGTCATTTTTCCCATAACATAAGGATTTATGATCTCTATTGTGCTGTGTTGGGGGGAATGAAACTATGGAAAGAGATGAAGATCAGTATTCAGCTCATTTCTTCAGTTGTGTTCTTACTGTTTAGTGTCACAGTGAACAGGATGGGATGAATTAGTGTGTCTTTGCTTTGTCTGGTTGCTGTACTGAGTTTTGTTTTACACTCATTAGTGAAGTAATTTGCATAGGTTCTTGTTCATAATCTGTATGTGTACTGCAGCAGAAAGGAAAGATGCTGATGAGATGTTCTTGTTTCAAAGATGATGAAAAAGTTGCATATATGTCCACAGTACATTAAAGCAAGCATGTATGTGAATTAAATGTGAAATATATATATTTATTATAACAATATTCCCTAATTGAGTTTCTGTCATAACAAACAATTTATATCAATCCATTTTATTTTCCTTCCCACTCACCAGTGCTGCAGACAAATCCTCATTTTGTATAACCATGGCTACCACAAAGGCAGCAACAAGACACAATTTCATATCACACATAAAATTACAATTTAGTTTGAAAGCATATTCAATAATTCATATATTTTACCCTCCAACTAAGTGGCTATGTCACTCTTAAGTGTGTTAATTTGCACCTTTCTACATGAGTTGTGGTGCCAGTCTGTTGTGGAGCAGCACTGGACTTCCAAAGTAATTTCCCTGCCAACCAAACAAATGTGTTATTAACATTTCATACATGAACACTGTGATTATGCAAATAAACCAATAACTATTTCAACAACAATGCAGCTAGTTTTTATTGGGTCAGAGATGGCCTAAATGTATCTCCCCTCTCTCCTGCTGTCTCGGGCTGGATGGCTATATTTATCTCGAAAAATATATGTTTGCAACCTCAAGCAGCTGTGAGCAACCCCATCACAGAGAGACACTGGTCACAAAGTCACTTACCAAGACAATCTGCATGACAGTGCAGCGATTAATTACTTTAAACAAGCAAATCTGAGTACAGTGTATTTAGACATTTGGTCTGATACATTTTCCTTAGAAGTTGTTGTATATGCTTGTATTGTGTACATCTTAATAAATGCTTCATCATCAGAACCCAGTGCCATCTAAGACTTCACTGTTTCACCTGGCCTCTGTTCTCACCCACTCCCCTGGAGCCCACACACATCTGTGTGTCTGTCTTTAAATAGAGTATCCCCAAAACAGTATTACCTTTCTATGAAAATGGAGCAGAAAGACGGGCCTAGGAGCAGAGACCATTTACACAGTAATGTGTGTCTGGGATTGCTGCAAGTAAATGACTAGCATATTACAGTTAACTAACACACTCACACTTGTTTCTAGAAGACATCTTTGCATGGTCAAGAAATCCATATTGATGCTATAGTAACACCTAAACCAGTCGGGACTGCAATACCAGCCGTCAGATGTCAGTGTCTGACATGAGCAAAGAGGCAGCAGTCAGTCAAGTGACTGTTCCTATTCAAGTTCATTTTGTAGTGAATGCAGGGTTCCTGTTATCCAGTCCTCAGATGCTAATACTCATAATCAGTAGATATACAAATAAAAGAAATGCCATAATATTAAATTAAATGGATGTATTATTATGGTCATATCTTGTTTATGAAATGCACTTTGACAGCAGTTGAGTCACAGTCTTCTCTGACTGTGTCAACACAACAGACCAAAACAAACATGTTGTCAGTATACATTATAAAATATATTTATCTGAAGCAATGTCCTTGATGCTTTTGTTCCAGCCTAATCTCTCATTTTCTACATGTGAGTATGCAGAATCTGTAGCCAAGGGACACGATTTTGACAGGACAGAAGTCCATTTCTAGTTTGACCAATCACACGTGAGCAGACTTTGGTTGCCTGCAAGTAAACAGTCCGTCTGGAGACCAAAAGAGTTGGAACACATTTACCAATATGCATCAGCTATCAGCTTTATTATTTATCTGCATATACATATAGTTGTTAATAGAGATTAGCCAAAATCTGGGTCTAAAAAACTTTTTGTTTAATATCACAGTTTGGGTTTTGTGTAGAGAGATGTTGGACTCATGTGATAAAAGAAACTAGTAAGACTGTCAACAGTGGACGGAAAATGAAAGATGGAGTTTTGCGCCGGATATCTACTGGCAGTAGCCCCTAGAGGATAATTCATCATCAAACGATAGCTGATGGGCTCCGAGATCTGGTCCAGCTACTACTATATACTAGAACTACTTTATAGTGCCTTATAGTCTGTCAGTTTGCTTTTCTCCCTGTTACCATTTACTTAATTTACCTGGCTCTATATGTTACTACATATTTTTTTATGAGAGAGTTCATAGTAACAAACAGAAAGACATGAAGAGGCAAAAGCGACATCTGAATTTATTGGTATTTACTAAAGGTAAATCAATAAGTTATTTTATGGCAATTAATATTACATTTTAATCAAAGGCGAACAGAATTAACATTCAAAGTAATGCTGTCTTATGAAACGTATTGGATATTTAATGACTTACTTGCCTTCAGCCCACTCTTAGTCAGACTGCAACATTAGAGAGGCTTTTATGGTTCAACAGAAATAGTCTTTGCCATTTTATTCAGTAAAAGCGTTCACCTCATGAGCCTTTAACCCATGTACAAAAGTAGCAGCCTTTAATTTCCTGACTGCAACATCATATTAGAGATAATTATCATTAATTTCTATGTATTTAAGATGTGTACGTGGTGGAAAAGCAAAACCTTCTTTCACACTTCCCTGCATTTAAACTCATCAACAGAAAATACATGCAACATCTTAGTTGGGATGGTTAGGGTCATAGTTTTTTTCTATGAGATAATAAACTTGTGAAAGCTCTGGTTACCTTTTACACTGCACATTTTACTAGAAACGGCTCGTGGTTCAGAATATGTGAAAGAAGCTCTTACTTTTAACCTTAGATATCGAAGCCTCACTCTTGAGAGATTAGAAATGTTTACTCCAGAGGCTGCAACCCCCATTAGACAAAGATTTGCAGATATTCTTTTCAATGTTACTAAGTTCTTTTTCTGGTGAAATCTTAGCTGTTACCAAATATGTGCTTTGCCTCCCACTTGGACACCAAATCCTCTCCCTTTCCACCATTCACATGAGTCTCTTCTAATCTGTGATGTGACTCTGCTCGGCTGTTGTACGGACAGATGTGCCTTTGAAACATATAAAATTAACAACTACAGATTCCTCTCCCCCATTACAGCTAGAGCTGCCAGATAGGCTGCTGAAGATGAATGTGATGTTTGAGAGTGTTGCAATTCAGCCAGATTGGTGCAAACCCTGCATGTTCTCCTATATCTGCCACTGTGTCATTCTCCCTCTTCATCTCACTGTTTTTATGAAGTGACAGCCAGTGGCCAGAGGTGTTGTATTTTTGAGTTGTCTGTCCATCCATACTGTGAACGTGATAGCTCTAGAATGACTTGTGGGAATTTCTTTAAATTTGGTGCAAATATTCACATGGACTCAAAGATGAACTTATTAGTTTTTGACGGTTAAAGGACATTTTTTGCCTGGTGAAGATTATATCTCTTTGTCATTTGTCACAAGAATTCACTTGATTTTGGTTGCCAAATGTCAAAGGTCATGGTCATGGTTATACAGTGTCTTTAGACCATATCAGCTTGAGGGAATGTCTTTCTTTTATGGTATTATATAATCTTTTACAAACATTCACTTGGACTTGAAGTTGAACAGATTCGATTTCCGTGGTCAAAGGTCAAAAGGTCAAGGTCACATGACCATCCATTGGTTTGAATGCAATATATCAGGAATGTCCCCTGAACGAAATTTGGTGATCAAAGGTCAAGGTTACTGTGACTTCACAAAGCAAAAATGTTTGCCTTGTCGTGAATGTAAAATCTCAGGAACACCGTGAGGGAATTCTTTCACCTTTGAACAAACATTCCCCTGAACTTAGATTTCATTTTGGTAGCCAATGTTGAAGGTCAAGGTCACGCAGGCTTAAGGATGTATGTTTATGTGTTTTTTGAACATGATATCTTAAAATCAGCTTGAGGGAATGTCTTCAAAGCTGGTAAAAATATTCACTTGGATAAATTAGCCCTAAGCGAATTTCAAACTTCTTTGGGGAATTTCTTCAACTTTTAAACAGTTGTCATTTGAAAAGTCAAGATAAAGTGATTACGTTTCAGCGGTCAAAGCTTACAGTGACCGTATTTTATTTGGGGGAAAACGCTGATCGAAATATTTACACAGAAACTGCAATGGTTGGAAGGGAAGCATACTACCGCAGTACGGTAATTCATGTTCTTTTTTTTTAGAGATTTCAAGAATATGGTAATAATATTCTAAGAATAAAGTATAATTTAGGCTACTTGCCATTTTAAAGGAGGAAAATCAGCCTGTTGACTAACGGATAATGCACTATACAATGCAATGGCTCATCAGAACCAGATTATCATAAGTATCAGGAATTTGAAAAGATTGTGCAGGAAATTGTCTATTCTAAAAAAAAAAGATCCATAGGGTCTTCGAGGAAATTGGCTCTTGAAGGAGGAAAATCTTTGGTAGTGGTCGATTGCAGGTGGATGTGTTGCATCTGCCTATTAGTTTCTAAAGAATCAATGAGATTGGTATTTGAAATATTGGATCAGGGTCTGGATCTGAGTGGAAACAGAGGTTCCACCCAGCCAGGTTATGGGCTGTGGCATGTGTGGGCCTGTGCAAACTGATCCTACATACACCTTTAAGATTATTAGATAATATACAGGTATGGACAGTGGATAGAAAAAAAACATACAAAAACAAAACATAATGCTTTGCTTTCAAGACAATCTGTGAAGCCATGCTTTGTGATAAATATGTTCTACTTCCCTGGAATCATTCATTGCTTGATTAACCTCTTCCTATAAAGCAGACAATTTCAATTAGTGAACCGTATATCGAGGTGTATCAGACAAATACTTTCACACTAATCACATTTGTTTTATATTGTGACTGAAGGATGTGTAATCACACACCTGGCTGTTAAAAGAAGGTTGTGTATGTGTCTGTGCATATGTATAATACAAAGGAAGAGATTTCACCAACAGTCATTGTCTTGTACTTTGAAACATTACTCTTACTATGCCCTCAATGCAAAGACAGAGCAGCAGCCTCTCTGTGCATGTGGGCTAATGTATAACTGAGATGGGATTTTATGAGTTTGTGCATTTTCCAGTTGGCAGTAATGTGGCTCAGTGAATGGCAGCGTATAATCAGTCAGTGTGTGTCATACATAATCTCAGTGGCTTTACGACAGCAGCACCTACAGTGATTCCATACTCCTTAGACCCCTGACTCATTGTAACGGAAGCCATTCACAGTGTAATTGGAGTCTTATCAAGAGAGGCTCTTACAGGCTGTGTACCCAACTTTAACAATATGGGGCCCTGTTCTTTTCTCACACAGTAGCCCACTTGTGAGATGTCTTGCTGTTTTAGAAGGGAAGGGAATAAATCTCATAAAAAATCACTGTAAAAAACACTTTAAATGGTTTCTCTAATGCTTGAATTGCTTCTTTCCCTCTTATCAGCCAGCACCAGATTTACTGTATTTACACTCTGAGCTGAAGTCCATCAATGGGGGTTTGTGGCTAGCTTTGATTTAATTATAGTTAATCATGCACTAAAAGAGAAAAAGTAAGTTTATGTAAGTCACATATCTCTGAGGAAAGTTTATTCTCCTTTGTAGCAGTTTATGAAGTATACCAAAGCCAAGCTATAATTAACCACGTTTTCATTTGTCGTAGATAATAAACCAAATGGAAGTATTTGATTCCCTCTGGTCTAAATGTATCAAATTACCTTCAAGAGGCTGATATATTCGGCCAATTTTTTAATAGCCCCATGCAAGTGTGAAAAATCCATTTAATATGCTATGAAGAAGTCTATCTTCTGTTTCTATGCTTCCATGCCAGCGACAGCCAGTGGATAGGGGTATTATGTTTCCGTCCGTCTGTCCATTCAACCCTTGTGAACACTATATCTCAAGAACACAAGAACCAGGGAATCCTTTGAATTTGGTACAAAAGTTCACTTGGACTCGTAGATGATCTGGTTAGAATTTGGTTGTTAAAAGTCAAAGCCACTGTGACCTTACTGACGTGTTTTTGCTCTTTAGTACGTTATATCTCTGGAACCCCTTCAGGGAATTTCTTCAAATTTCGGTACAAATGTTCACTTGAACTCAGAGATAGGCTGGCTAGAATTTGATGGTCAGAAGTCAAAGTCACGGTGACCTTAAAAAATTTGTTATCCTTGTGAAAGCATTATCTTAAGAAAGCCTCGAGACAGTGCTCTCAATAAATGCTCAAGATGTAGTTGATGGTGGCCTCACGAAACCTATTTTTGGCCTCCAAGTCTGTCTTCAGGAAGTTTCCTCGACTTTTCACCAGTTGTCTCCAAAGATAAACTGATTAGATTTTGTTTGTCAAAGGTCACATTGACATCAGATAATATTGAATGCAATATATCGGGAACACCTGGAGGGATCAAAACTGCTCTGGTTGGCAGAGGCATTCAACTGCAGGGCGGCAATTCTAGTTTATCTATGCTTGATACATTCAATGTTGCAATATGAAATTGTTGGATAGAATGGCATTTATTTTCATACTAAGCAAGATTTCTCATGTTTTCCCTCTGGATGTAGGTTGCTTACACAGTTGCTTAATGTATAGAAAAGGTCTTTGAAGTTCCAGGGGTAGTATATATTAAGTGGCTAGAGGGATGAAAAAATATTGGCATGACTGCATAATATATTAAAATCATTTACATGGTAAAGTAGCCGTGCAATAGAAATCCATGACCATTTGTGGTTTGATTTGAGCCTCTGCTCAGCAAATACACCTGTGATATCAAACTAAATCTCATAAGTCTGCTGACAGATCTGAGCTACAGAAGCTTCAGATTGCCTCCACTGCTCCATAATGCTCTGATAAGAAGTCTTTTTGTCACAGTGAATGATGTTGATTGTAAGCAGATAATAACTCTAAATCTGTCTCCGTCCCATTTGTTGGACTGTCTGTCACATCAATAGAAACATTGTTCACGCTCTCCACAAAATCCGAGAATTTAGTGATTTCTGCCTGACAACGGCCTTTTGCGTGCACAAGGCCCCGGAAAAAGTCACACTCACAGAGGGAGGTGTGGAACCACACAAACAAATGGGCACACATGGTTTAATCACACACTGGCAGACAGACTGCCCACATTGTTTGTGTGTAACCTTCAAGCGTTTGTTCCCAAAGAGGCGGAGAAGGTCAGGCTCCGTGATCTGTGACATAACAAGTCATTGCTCACTCTGATCTTGCCTGTTTGTGCCATGTTTGTAAAATCCAGTCTGTTAATGAGGATGTTAATTTGATGGTGCTGAAAAGGAGCAAATGAAACCTGAATTAATTCATCAGTGTGGAAATACATCTTCCAATGTCACGCAGGTCATGTGAACATAAACAGGCACAGATGAGTGTGGACATAAACCAAACTTTGAAGGTTGCATAATGCAGCTGTCCAGTCGGCAGCAAATACAGGCAAACATCATAGTATGCTCTTTCCAATTTGGGAAACCTTCATGTTCTTCTGAGGATGTCTAACCAAAGACTCACAACAAAATATTTAACTTTGCACGAACACCCCTTGGTCAATGATCTTAAATCCCCCTTCTGTATGTCATTTATGGTTTCTGGAATGGCTTACTTAATGATATTCAGGAGATTAGTGGCAAATAGTTTCAGAGGCAAATGGCCTATTGATATATGGTATTTACAAAAAATTGAAGACATATTATCTTCTTTAGAATAGATACAATATTGGAGATCATGTGAAGTATAATTTATATAAAAGACAAAGATCCCTTTGTGCACAGGAGCAACCACCTGTATCGCTGGCAAATTAAATGCCACTACAGACGAGGACAGACTGTGCTTGTTGTATGACTTCATCAAAAATGTGTTGTTTGTTTGTTTCTTTGCACATCTTAAGATGGAACTTACAGTCTGTTTTCATTCGTTACTGTGGGAATGTGTATCTTTGCTTAAGCTATCACTTTGTCTTCATTGTGGACATTTTGTCAAAAGGTTGCCTCACCAAAGGTTTGACCTTCAACTAAACCTCGACTGAGATGGATTTTTGAGAACCAATGCTGAGTATAGCATTTCAGTTCTTGACTGATACTTTTGTTGTCATTACAAACCCATATTGCAAAGAAATTTAATTGAGGCTTAATATTTTAACAGTTTGACCAAAAACTTTATTTTAAAACCAAGATAAAAAGACACAAATACAACCAAATATGTTAAAATGTACATGCATGTCTTTTCTGCATTGTTTATTCTGTAAAATAAAACTTTTCATATTAGTGCATAACATCAACAAAGATACTGATATGGCTGTCTGATTTTTATTGTGCAACTATTCATTGGATTTGGTCTTACTATTGAAAATCATCAATTCAAACCCTCTTGACTCAACACACTGGATGATCTCTTATTTTCTCTGTGACATTAAAATATAATTTTTAATTAACGTGTAAAAGCCAAATTCAATTTGAGGTCAATCAATCAATTAAATGTTTTGGTTCGATGTTGTAAAACAATAACACATATAGTCCCATAGTCTACTCTAGATAATATAAATTAATCAAATGTCCATCACAATATAGGCCAATAAAAGCCACAATAGTAAATGTAATGCATTTCCAAAAATGCATTATCAGCCTGATCCAATTAATCTAAGTTTTGAAGTACTTTATATGACCACACCATTGGTCACACTCTTTCCTTCTGTCCAGACAGTTGACAATATGTGTTGATTGAATTATAGTAAGGTTTTTAATTCCCAGTGCTTTGAACCAGAGTTTGGAAGACCCCCCAATAGAACCCCCTGTTTAAAGAACTACCTGCTCCACATGTAGGCTCTTGTAATTCATGAATCTCGCCACAGACAGCAGGAATGAGGAAGTGAAAGGGTCTCAGGCCACGAACAGGTTAAAAGGAGGGAGGTCATTGGTGGTGCCTGGTCAGACACTGATAGGTCACTGCTTAGTGGTCTGCTCTCAGGGCCTCTCATCCTCCGCCTCCGAGATGCACTGATTTCAGTGTGTTATTCCGCCGGGCAAAACAAACCTCCACTGCTGCTCCGGATCTATTTGTTTATAAGCCTGTCGGCATGGATGGAAACCGTGCGTAAAGTCCGCCTGCGGTTTCGGCTGCTTGTGAGACCGGCGAGGGGACAAGTTTGTGGAAGTTGTGGAGGAGACGAGTCGAAGGTAAAGACGCAAAAAGACTGAGGAAACGTGTCACAGTGTTTTCTATCTGTGTTGGAGCTGACTTGGCGGTGGTTTTGTCCTGAAATGTGTTTCGCGTCGTAGGATTAAAACGCACAAACCGAAACAACGTCGTCAATTAAGTGTGTGAAGACAGTTTGATAAACTCAGCGTGAGACCGACTCACTGTTCATATGCTGAGATTGATTGAATGTATCGATTTAGCAGCTTCTGAGTAAACAGTGAATTGATTACTGACAGGAAATAGCGGCACAGTCATTGGAGGCTGCGTGTTCCTGCGTATACGCGCTGTTGAGTTTCTGCTGCTTGTGAGACAGGTGCTGCTGGTACCTTGTGTGTGCGTGTGTGTGTGTCAGTAAAAACCTCCAGGAATTGAATATAAATCAAAGTACAATGTTTTCACGAGGGATCTTTTTTCCCCTTTATTGTTTATGTATGCAAATGTTATTGTAGTTTATGATTCAACAAGAACAAACTAGTTTAATGTTAATTTAAATTAATTATATCAGATTTCTCACATCAGTCAGTAATATTTATCACGATAAATCTCATTTTATTTTTTTCACAGTTCAATCACTGATTTTTTTGCTGTAAACAACTGTAATAGAAGTATCAAGTGTGAGTTCAGCTTTGTAGAAGTGTTCCCTGCTCCATCAGTGTTTTTCATCTCCTTATCATTTGTTCCTGGCGTTTACATGTTTCCTGTGCACGTTACCACCTTGTCTGTAGCCTCCTATAGAAGGTTGCTGTTGTGAGGTTAAGGTTAATATGAAATATATAAGATGTTTCGGCTAAATTCTTTATAGCCAGCCCATAGCTTTCATTTTTGTTTTTAAATACTTTACTCTGAATAGAGGAAGGTGGCCTATATGTGACATCTCTATCATCTCTGTATTGCTGGGGACCTTCATAATGTCTATGTGAACACTGTTTGGCGGAATGGCCTAAGACATAATGTTTTTATTGGTTGGTTTAATAATGTGAATACTATTCATCAGGATCTGGTTCATTTGTATGTTTGCACACACGCACGTACACATGCATATTTATGTACAGTATATGTTTATATGCAACCGGTGGTTGACTTTGTGAGGCATGATGACCTGAATTTAATCTTTCTGACATTTTCCTTTGATGCAGCAAGAATATGTGGTATTTAAAGCTATAACACAAAGTGTAAAAATAAGCCTATTAATGCTCTTTAAAGTGCACTAGATTAGAATTGACACTTGGCCATCTTATCAGAACACAAATGAAAGAGCACTGTCTCGTTTCTCACTAATCCAAACCCTAACCCAGCATGTAGTGTGGGATTTTGTTTGTTTCAACAATTTGAATCTTACTTATTTATGTATATCACATTCAGGTTTAAAACTGTTAACAAGACTCCTTTTGCAAGCAGTTACAGTTTATGAAGGTTTTAGAGCTATTTCTTAACCAACACTGATTGCAGCATCACTGAAGTCTTCAAGTATAGTTGCCCCATTTCATGTCCTCATGTGAGCTTCACCTCATGAATCTCTTGTCTTTGAGTTTTATTGCTGTGAAAAGGCCTGTAGCTCAGCACAACATCAACATGCTCCGAACAAGGGCTGTTAGTACATAAAACAGTTTGTGGCTGTTGCTCTTGCCAGCTCTGTCCCACTGAATGAGACCACTTTGAATGCATCTCACAGCCGATGTCTCCCGGCTTCCGTCCGCCCCTCTCCTCTCAGCTGTTTGTGACAGTCAGGCCTGGGAAAATGCCTCCTAACTCCACAGGAAATTACTGTTCTAGAACAGCCCGGGCCGTTGTTTGCAGTTGGCTCAATTGTCATAAAAGTTTTTTTACATAAACTGTGAAATTCATTTGTTTGTGCTCGCTCATTATTTAAATGATTGTTCTCCTGTGTTTTCTTGCTTTGTCCTGGTGAAGAACTCTTATAAAGTATGTTCTGAACTTTGTATCTATAGGCTTGAAACCTATTAAATACCATTGATATTTGCTAGATTTCGTAACAGTCTACTAGCTCTGGAGGCAATGTAGTTTAGTGGGCAGGGCATGTTTCTTTTTTTTAATCTGTGTGACCAAAAGATGGTTTTCCTGTGTATTGACATTTTTCAAGAAACGTTTTAAATCAGTTTAAATGCCGTTTTGTCGAGTGCAAAAGATCGTGGCAGTCCTTGACAGGCTTGTAAGTCAGTTTGAACACGTGACAATACAGGAGAAGTAAATATAGTCATTCATGAAATAAGTAATGGTTATAATGAAAAATGTTGTAATGAAACTGTGCCCTTCAGGGAATCCTGCATTAATTATCGACTTATGAGAAGTTCACGCCGTTAAGATGAGTTGTGAGCACAGATCTAAAAACTTGCTCACGGTGTGAGAGGAGGAGATCATTATATCTGCTGGATCTCTAAAATGTACAGTCCCTGCTGATATCTCTCATTTCAGAGGAAAGAAACTGGTGCATCACTTTCTCGGTATGATAGATTATGGCAGCTGCTTCTAAAGCAAAAAAACGAATCTTCAAATTATTCACAATTGTAGATGTGGAAAGTTCACACCCAAGATTACCTCACAGCAGAGTTTTTGGTCGCTTGTACAGCAACATAAACATCACTGACATTGGCGATACCAAATGTGAAGGTAGAGTATGACAGAGCCAAATGGAGTTTGACAGCAGCATTTCATCAACTTAAAATAATAAAACATAGTCAGAACTAATTCACACATAGTTGCTGCCACAAAGATTAAAACACTGATAGAAACTGTGATCCACCAAGATTTCTATGGAAAATCTAGAGCTTCCAGTTTGATGCGTTTATTAAGGCTTATTAGGGCTGATAGAGATTAGATGCTGCAGAATCTGTTCAGACCCACTCAAAACTTTGGTTGTTTATATGCTACACAGCATCATACTTTACTTGTGTATTACTTGTGTATAACCAGTGTCAAATATTGGCAAAATGTTAGCTACTAGCTTAATGTTAACTAGCTAAAACATTTCTTCGTTGCTGCTTTAAAAACTATACTTGACAGTGGCAGTACAGCGCAACTGCTATTTTAAGGCCGCGAGGAAGAAGGTATCCGTGGGAAAAGCTAATTGTAGTTTTATCTGGGTGAGACATATATACTTTAAAGTAGCAGTATTGGGTTGGTATAAAGATTTGCATATTCGCAGATGCTCAGACTAGGGATTTTTGGCAGAATTTGAGGCATTTCAAATGTTGGTATTGGTATCTCAACCTCTCTAAGTATGTAACATTTTAATCTCAGATTTGTTGACTTTTGCCTCTTCAGATCAGCCCTTCATTCGATGCACTTTTGAAACCAACTACTCAGTCAATTATTTTTTTAATCAGGTTCATTAAATGTCTTAAATTCTTTTCATCCTAGTTGTGAGAGTGACCCAGTTAGGGTGTATGTTCTCCTTCACCAGAGCTGGGCCTGTTTCCATAGTGTAACGGTGCTATTTTTAGAAGGAAGGGTGTCTAAATAAGAGATGAAAGCTTGAGTTTTCATCATTACAGCGAGTCTCCATAGACAAAAGAGAACATGGATAGAGCAGCCAAGTTTATGATGAGGATTGTGGGACTCAGGAATTGCTGCCTGCTCTGATTGATAAGGATTTACTCTGATCATATCGCAATGCATAATACTTTTTAACATAGCTTTATGTTAAAGTTTGTGTATAAAGTCAAATAAACACTGAGGAAGTCCTGTAACTTATAGCTTTGCAGCTGTTAATGTAACCTTAGGTAAGTATCAATGACCTGAATACAACCATACTGTATTTAGGCCATATTTACAATGAAGCAATTTTACCATAAATAACTTAACTGGCTGGCAAGCAGAGCAGCAGCAGAGCTGGAAGAAAGAGAGTGGTGTGTTTTCAAGCAAGTCATTTATGGCACAATGCGTTCTTTCAGTCGTCTTTACAGCGAGTCGTGTGCACTCGGATGCTAGTCAGACTGGAGCTCTTGTAAGATTTACACTGAAGTTAAAATGAGGTGAATCCTATTACGTGAGCAGATTTCATAATCTTGTCATGGCTTCACAGTGCATGTATGCATTTGTGCATCAATACTGTAGCCATGTTTTATGTGGGGAGTATGGACCATACGTACATAGTAGGGATGGGTATTCGATTAAATAGTCTTCATCGATCGTCGGGAGAATTAATGACGAATTTTCGATTAATCATTAATATTTTGATATTCAAAAATTCACTATTTATAGGCTATATTAAAATGCAGTGAAAATAAAAAATAAAAAAACGTGTTTCCTCATTGAGATCTTTATTGCAATGAACAAAATATGCGCTGCCGTAATCTTAAGCAGCAGAGCCCACAGCTAGAAGCCCGTGCTACTAAACACAACTGACCCTCGTTTTTGTATTTTTTTCTCCAAAATATAATAATAATAATAATATAAAAAACAAACATGTTAAACAATATCTTAGACACAAATATATAATACTTAGGTCTGACAGGTTTTGCCAAATGTAACTCAAAACTATCAAACAAGGCACCGAGTTGAGAAAGCTTCATAAAAATAACCAGTAACTCACATACAACTTCAGCACCAGCCTACGGATTTGTGTTGAGAAAGATGAGCATGATAACATGCTCTGGGGTCAGACGCGAACGCAGCCTGGTGACCGTCAGTCCAGCCACCGGAAAAACCCGCTCTGAGGGGACTGACGTCGCCCTGATACACAGGTAGCTCCGTGCTAACTTGGCTAGCCTGGGGAACCTTATTCCATTCACTTTCCACCAGTCTGTAGGGGTGCAATCCAGGGCTGGGGGAGCTTCCCTCAGAAAGTTATGAAGTTCTACTTCGATGCCTGAATCACGTTGAGTGGTATAGTGCTCCCCAAGGAGTTGTGTCATAGTAGAGACCTGGGACTGGGAGGCCGCGGCTCCGGGGTTTGCGCTCCCCTCTTCCGTGTCAGACAACGCAGGCTCCTCGTCTCCCCCAGCCTCTGGGATAGCTTCGCAGTATTGGCAGTGAACCAAGTCATTTTTTAACTCAAAATGGTCCCACGCTACACTTCGCCGTGACCTCTTCATGTTTACTTTGGAAATGGAAATACACGGTAACTCGCAGGTAACTGAGTAGGCCTGTGGCGTTTTTTTCAAACACTGCCCTCCGTGGTCAAATGTGTAATTACCGAATTTATCGATGAAAAAATTATTTCATCGACGAAATTCTTAATGATCAATTAATCGATCGTCGATTAATTGTGCCCATCCCTAGTACATAGCACATCAAAAGCATCATACCTGTGAGAAAAAAAGTTACACAGACACAGGGTGTAAATATTTGATGTAGTATTATGATTTCATCATAATTGTTTAAGCTTTTTTCCCATTGAACAGCACGGTTGTTAGCTGAAGGGGTCTGACATTGTTTCATACATTATGCATTGCACATATCAAATATCACATGTCATAACCATTTACAAATTACATAATTTATTTGATGGTAATGTGCTTTACCATTTTTCAGAAGGGCTTTTGTTGAATGATCACCTTTGGCAATTTTTGCCTTTTGCCGGCCGGAGAGACACCTTGGGACTGGTGCCCTCTGTCAAGTATTTTTTCAAAGTCTTTAAAAAATTTAATTTTTTGTTGTATCTGCTAAGGAAAAAAAAGTATAAATGAGAGAATTAATTAGTTAAAAATGACATATTATGCTCAAATCAGGTTTTTTTTTTCTATTAAGTTATAACTTAATGAAAAGGTTTACATGCTCTGATTTTCAGAAAAAACACTTTCCACATGTTGTTGATCACTACAGCTCCTCTTTTCAGCCTCTGACATAAACACCCGTCTCTTTAAGGCCTCCCTCTGATAAAGCCAAGTCTCCTCTGATTGGCCAGCTGCCCTACCCTGCTCTGATTGACCAAACACTTCCAGTGTAGGTAGGAAATGTTGGCCTCCAATATTTCTTTACCTGGCTTTGTTAGGAGGCGTGCTAGCTGTGCATTATGCAAATGTGGAGCATTGTGATGCCATTGGCCTTCACAAAGTCTCAGCCTGACTGCCGAGTCCTTTCAGGAACACTGTTTTCTGTTAGAGCGATGAGCTCCTCTTACCACAGAATCTGTTTTTTTTTTACATTGCAGACCTTTTACATACATGAAAAATATAACAAGGCAGAGGACAGAAAAACTGAAAAACAACAAACCGAATATGTCTCTTTTGAAAATACACCCGACCTACCATCTCATTTAAGGGTTTTTAAAAATGTATTTTAATATCACGCCTTTATTCAACAACTATGGAAGCAGCAGGTCAAATTGTGCCACAGGTGTGACACCACCAATCACTTTAGACATGTTTACATGGACATCAATATTCTGATATTAACCCGACGATGAGACAGTTGTCTGAATAAGCCACTGCCATGTAAACAGCATTTGGTATTTACCTTAACCTGAATAAGGGCACACTCGAAATAATCAGTAATCAAATTATGAGTATCTCGACCGTAGTCACATTATGCTAAATGGTTTTGGTTTTGTATTTATATAGCGCTTTTCTAGTCTTGATGACCACTCAAAGCGTTTTACAGTACAGCTTTACATTCACCCATTCACACACACATTCATACAGTGCATCTATTCGCAGCACTTTGTTATTCTATGGGGGGCCATTCAGGGTTCAGCATCTTGCCCAAGGACACTGGCACGGCATGCAGATGGGTCAGACTGGGGATCGAACCGCCGACCTTCAGGTTGGAGGACGACCACTCTACACCTCAGCCACAGCCGCCCGTGTGACATAAACATGTCTATTATATAGACATGTTTATGTCTTAATCCAATAATAATGCAACATCGACAAACAGCAGTTACCAACTGTTTGACATCATAACCAGACTGCTCTGTAACCTGTGATCAGGACTATGAATAGAATATTCTGTTAGCAACCAAATATCATAATTGTCTTATGCAGAATGATGTCAATAGTTGGGATATTACTTTAAATAGAATAATTGTGGTCATTCCATGTTTTTAGTTTGACTCAAATGGAAATTGTATTCAGATGGTTCATGTTATCTTGGATCCTCACAATAAATGCTGCATTGCATGCTGTTTACTATATCGACCTGAGATGTGACATTAAGAAAACATATACATATAAATAATATGTCCTTCTCTCTGATTGTTACAGCAGACGTCTTATTGTTATAGTCTTTTAAGTCTTTACTCACCATGACAAAAAGATATCCTGCTCCTCGTATATGTACCCTTGTGAAGAATTCATTTGACTAATCGGAGTATGTTTTTTATGAGAGTTCATTTAATCAGCATGTGCATGCCTCTGTAATCTGCCCTCAGTCTTTGATATTGTGCTGAGAGGGACAAGGTGCTAAGAATAGAGTGGCAGGGAACAATGGAGTTGAACTTTGATGGTCAGTAATGATGCGTGAAAGGCAAGCATTCACATGGTTGTTCTGCAAGTGCAGCCATGACGGTGATGGAAAACTGTGATCTCTTGTCTCAGCTGTAACAGCAAAGCTGCTCCGTGGTGGGTCCATCTGTTGACTCCAGTAATGTTCGCATGGCAAAGTGCACACGGCACTGAGTCACAAGATGGATAGGTCACCATAGGGTCCTTCCTGCCGTGTTTTGTAATTTTGTTTATATTGTTGCACTGCACAGGTGAGTCAACATGCTCTCCAGCAGAGTGCAGTGTTTTACAGTATTTCCCTTTTCTATGACGTGACTCTGACAAACAAATCTTTTAATGAATGAAATATGTTCACGAAATCCAGAAACATAAATACAGAGAGAGTCGTTGAAGTGGCTGCAGACAAAACTAATTAAACTAGATTATGAACCATTTCCATATGCTTAACTATGACATCACCTGAGTTAAGCCCAGCGATGGCATATTACGACCCGAGGAACGTGTGAAACTGTAACAAGAAACGTTGTAGCCTCATGATTTATGCATGATTTTTCCCCACCTCTACACTCCGCCTGCAGAGCCTGTGTGTTTTATTGTTGTGGGTGTATATGTGTTTATAGCCCCAAACTACACATTTCCTTTGGAACACAAACAGTGCTGTGACAGAAGAAGCATAGATGATATTTTGGTCTGTCAGCGGTTTCTTCACTTTTCTTAACAGATCCATCCATCTTCAGCTTGTGCGGTTGAAGGCATTTGTACAATGCATTGCATAACTACTTCCATAATGAATATTAAACAATGACTTCATGATGATTTAATAATGCATGTGGAGTGAAGGAATTGGTCATTATTATCTTAATCATTTATAACATACCTGGACGTCCTAAGTACTGATACAGTTAGATGTAGGCCTGAGAGTTATATAAGCATATGACTATGTTTACATTGAGACTTTGCAATGGACATTAAAATCAAAATTTGAATTTCTACTTCTCTACTTGGAGTAAAGCAATTGATTTTAACTTGTTTTATTTATTGGTTCAGTTCAGACATCAGATTTTTCTGAATTCCTCACAAGCACTGTAGGGAACTTTTTTACTTTTACATCCTGAAGGAGCAAAGATCAGGGACACGTGAAAATGTTTGTTATTTTAATAATTTCGACTGGCTTTTTTTTCCTTTAAAAAAAACCTTTGCTTATTGATTTTCACATTTAGAAAATATTACAGTCATTAATCCAATACAGCAGGTCAGTTGCCAGTTTCCATCAAACCAATGAACAAACAAACAGACCCTTCTTAGTGTAACTAGAGTTCAAAGAAAGAAGAGGTGAGTGCAATAAGGCTTTCAATGATGACGTGATAAATCGGACACAGTAAAAACAGATTGTCGGAATAAAGGACAGCCTTTTACTCTACACCATTTCTAACTATGTCACATGTCCATTACTATAGCAAATGAGAGAGGGCTTAACGGGCAGCCTTGCCTAGTGGAGCGATATGACCTGAAATCTTCTGAATTGGTACTATTCGTCCTAACCGAGGCCTTCGGAGACGCTTATAATAACTTAATCAAGGAATCTTTTTTTCTAATCCTAGTTTAAAAGTTTTAAGTTTTTTTTTTTGTAAGGTAAATGCATTTATCCAGCATGAAAGCCCTTTACAACTTATTTCTCATTTATTATTTTTATTATTTTATTATTTTTCACTCACATTCACAAAAGCATCAGGAGCAGTTACAGGAACAGTGACTTGCTCAAGGACTCTTTGACAAAGTCAAATCAGTTTGAATCCTGGAGGAACCAGGAATAAAACAAGGAACCATCTGATCATCAAACCACTCACACTTTAATCACTGCAGCAAAGTTGGTTTCTGACAGCATTCTCCTTTTTGGTAGATACGTGGATTGATGGCGGAAAGGATTTAGGACCATTCTGTTTTGTTTTTATGTTTTTCTATGAAGGATAATTAGGGGAAGAAAATATTAAGAGTTCTATTTAGCTGAATAGTAAACGTGGCAGAATACATGTAGATAAGTATATGTGGATATGCCGATTATTAACCTATCTAGTAAACCATTTAGTTAATCCTGTTAAAGTTTAAGATTATAGTCATTAAAGGTTTGATTTTACCAAGATTGGGAATTTGTAGACGGCGTTTCAACTGAATAGCATTGACCTTTAGACACCCTATTCGCTTTAAGTCAAATATTTGTGAATGAATCAAGACTGGTGGAGTCAGAGTAAACTATAAATTTGGCACTGATAGTAGTGTCTGAATTTTGTCCTTTATCAAGAATGCCTCAAAAACAGCATTTTCTGATTACCCTTATCTGGATAAGACCATACACCCAACACGTAGGGGAGAGCGGGGTGATGTGGGACATTTTTTACATTTGCTCCCCTCTAGGCGAGCTAAAATTATATATCAGTAAAATTTACACATTTCCCATTAATTCAGGATGTTTTCTAGCAATGGAAATGATAAGAATTTCTTCAGGACAGAGGGCAGTGAAAATATGATTGTTTTTAAAAAAGTGGTCTTGTGTCTCACTTTACCCCAGCTGAGAAATCAAGGGGGTAAAGTGATCCACTTACCTTTTCCACTTTAAAACTACCATATCAACACATGTTGTATTAGTTAAAATCCTGACAGCTAGATTGACAACCACACTTTCCAAAACTAATATCGGACTAGTAACAGAATCATGGGGATTGGTCAATTAAGCACATTTATGATTATTATGATTCATGTGATCTCTTGCACACCCTAGCTTACCTGCACATTGTTTCTCTGTCCAATTGACAGGGACAGGGATATTGTTTTTCTCTGCGTATTCAAATGCCAGTTCACGGCACTTAACTGGAGCAAGGCCATGGAACTGGTCAGCTAGTTGTTTCAAGTGTTTGGCAAGCTCCTCCTCCATCTCATGTGTTAATATTCTCTTAACCTCAGCTACTGCACCCCAGGCTACTGATTTTACTTCCCCTTTCTCTTTTTTCTTTATGAATCTTTTAAGCTTTTCTTAAGGACTTCTTTCCCTGCATGACCTCAGCGGCTGCACTCTCCATCTCTGTGAGGGGTGTTTGGCCCCAGGTTGTCTTCCTGGTGTAGTTTCTTGGCATGATGGCTTTTCTACAATGTTTATGACATTAAAAAATAAAACATATGTAATGTAATATTACACTTAAATATGTTTAAGACTAAACTTAACTTGTGCTTCATGTCTCACTTTACCTCACAGCATTTGTCTCACTTTACCCCACAGCCAACATTTTAGAAAAAACACAATCTCTTAGCAATTCAGGCTAATCTTCAGCTAGCATCAATCACATGGTTTTATATGTTGGAAGTTCACCAACATGTATGATATAATTGTTTCTACCTGAATCAATTTGTTCTGACACAACAGTTGATTAAGTTCAAAGCAAGAAAATTTACTTTTACATGCAAAAAACACATTTTTGTGAAAAAACATAATTACCACAGCACCAACTTCTCCTTCATGGCAAGGGGGGAATGGGAGGGGCTTGAAAGCATAATGGTCACATGACCACAAATGTGTACAGTTGCCTAGATACAGGGGATGTCTCACATTACCCGATGTCTCACATTACCCCGCTCTCCCCTATCATAATTTACACTGCATCAAAAGAAGAATTTGTGGCAGTTAATGTCGTAGGAAACTCTTGGAGAAATTTCTGTAACCAGTGTCTTGCCGTTTTACAAGCCTGAAAATGTTGGGAGGTGACCCCCCTTCTCCTAAGCCTAGGGGAGGCTTTCACATGCAAATGCCAATGCTCTGCGCTTTACAAACGCAAATCAGGATAGTTTCCCTCGCAGCAGATAACACCTTTTTCTAAACTATCTGGAGTAAGTTCACCAGGCTTAAAATAAATATAAAACCTGAAATTGTAAATTGATCTTAAGTAAGTAAGTGTGCTATAATTTATTACATTGTATACCAGGAGCAAAATCAATGCTATGAAATTGAAACAATGCACATTATTTCAGCATTTTATTATTATTCAAAACACAATCCTAAATTTCAACCACTGTACGGAGTGGCATGATTACAGTCACTTTTTCAATTGTGCCGGTTAAATGCACAGTGGATGTGCATTCAACTATGAGGGTAGAAACACAGAACAGCACGAATCAGGTAAGTACAATAACTTAAAACCAGATAGAATAAACGGGTCCTCAGTCACATACTCATCCCATATCAAATTTAAATTTAAAAACTGTTTTAACCGCTGCTTTAAGATGAAAAGGACAGTTGTGAAGCTTTACTCTGAAGAACTTACGTCAGTCGGTTGCGTCATCACCTGATGTACATGTCCAATCAGAGCCTCGTGAATGCAGAGTGCGTCTGCCGCAGACATGAGAGGATCGTGTGAAGTGTGTTCCGTACGAGTGACTCTGTTTTCGGTGTAAATAACTTGCTGATGTCGACACGACACTGTTTCCCTGGAGGAGAAGATGAGTGCGTGGGAAAGCAAAGCTGCAGGCACACAGTCCCTGAATTAAGGTGAGAACCAGCTAGAGAGCGAGGCCATTGCTAACTGCTAAGCTAACTCTCAGATTTGAAACACGTGTGAACCACTGTTGGATTAGCGCGACAGTTGCTAAAAGTAGAATAAAGCATCGAGTGCTTTAGCGGAGCTAGTGCATGTTTAAATAGGTATGAACTAATTAAATCGAACAGTTTGTTCTCGGTAAGTTTTTTCAAAAACGTGACTTTTCTCGTTTTTTTATTTTTGTAGGAAGTTTCCATCTCTTCACAGCTCTGATGAAAATGGCCGGTGGAGCGAGGGTATGAATAAAGATGTGCTGTGCTGTTTAAAATACATCCTCCAGCTTTACTTTATCTGATCTTTTTCATCGTTGTTTTCACAGCCGGATTCCTGTGCACAAGGACTCACTGCACATAACGCTGAGACTCGCGGAAAGTCTGCATTTGCAGTGTGGAAAAACGACGCCATTGTACGTAAGTATCTGTTCAGGATTTTTTTAGGAATTTTGCCGTGGATCTTCCAACGGTGATGCAGCAAGGCTATTTCCGTTTATTAATAACAAACTCATATGACTCATGATGTTTTCCAGCTGCCTGTACTATGACTTACTAAGACCCACTATGAGCCAGTATGACGGAGCTTCCAGTTCATCCATACGGACCTTGCATCAGCATTGAGTTCACGAGTCGGCAGAGAAGAAAGAGGGTAGGGTTAGATTCATTAAATCATTTTTCAGATACACGTGTAGGTGCATGTTGTCATTGAACTGTGCTAATTGTACTGATTGTGTTTACAGCTGATTGAAGCGGGACAGATGAAATGGATCCATCCTTCCACAGCCAGGAGCTCAACAACCTTTGTGCCACACTTCAAATAAGACTAGAGGCTACACTGGATCTCACAGCTACACACCACAGACGTCTACACACTGGGGCAGATTCGGACAGAGTCCCACAAAGAACATATGACCCAGAGGCTGCAAAGAGAAATTTCAAGCTTCACCTGATTAGCTTTTCACTGGCTAGGCTAGTTGTGTTTGTACAATATTTGTGCTGTATGTAAATAAAGCTTTGACTCAACATATACCTCGTTCATGTTTTTTCTTCCCTGTACAATATGTTCAAATATAACATCAAGCATCACATGAATGAATGTATAGTCTTAATTAACTGCATTGCTTTTGGTAAAGGCTTACTAATAAATAATGATTTATTATATATATACATTTTTATTATTAATATTGTGTGGGGGGGGTTTACCCCACGTGTCTGCTGCAATGATCCAGGGTGACCAATGGCAACACTTCTACCAGCCAATCACGAGTGACTTTCCGGGTTGGTTTCCTCCAATGGGGAATCGAGAGAGGCTCAGTAGCGGTTTCGCCCTCAGTCATATGCTAATTAGATAACATCTTCGCTCCTCGATCCCCCGCGCTGCTCTCCCCCTTTGTTCCCAGACCCCCTCTCCGAGGTATGTTTACTCCGCTTCCCTTAGGTTAATGTCGCGGAAGAACGCGGTGCTGACGTGCTGTAAATAGGCACTAACTTCAGGGGATCAGGTAACTTCCATAAGATTTCCCATGACACTAATTCTGCTTTTCGCCTAGTGTTAGACGTGGGTTATTGCAACCTTAGTCCTATTATATCGACATGGAAACGTCCTATTCACATTGTGACGTCCTTTTGGAGTTTTCAAATTTCTTTGCGACATCGACATGCATTTACCAACTGCTTGACACATGTCACATTGAGTGTGAACGAGATGGAAAAAGAACGACAAAATTAAATTCAAAATGATCAACAGTATTATCATGCATTTAACTATTTAAGGTTGGGGTTTTAAGATTATGATGGAAATGTCGGACATGTGGTGTAGTTATTATAAAACTATGCTCTGTAACATTTAAACATGAATATGAATGGCATATTATATTAGCTGCTCATGTAAAGATATTCAGAGAATTGTCTTAAGGTCATAAAACTATTGAGTGGTTGATTATTGTTCATGTAAATGCAGTTACTGATTCTGATGCTCTATATCTCCAGTAATATATTGATGGCTGCACATTAAGGTCAGTGTCTCTGTGTTGGTGTTACTTAAGGGAGATATGAGTCTTTTAATCACTTAAGCTGCATAGCTGCTGCTTTAAATCCCTCTGCCAGAAACCTATGAGTCAGTTTTGTATTGGCCTCAAAGTATCTTCTGTGGTGGTGTAGCTGTCAAATCCCACTTCTATTAAGTCTCTGGATCATCTCCAAGATAAGGCCTCCTCTCACTTATTCCATTTAAAGAAAAGGTTTTTCATTCTCTCATAGGGCTGCTCGATTATGGAAAAAATCATAATCTGGATTATTTTGGACAATATCGAAATCACAATTATTCAAACGATTATGTGCCCTTATTCTGAAGTCTATGCTTTATTCTTTAAATAACTGGAGCGTTTTTTCACCGCCGGTCACCTCACACACAACTCGCCTCCTTCAAGTTACGGTTGCTTGAGAGTGAGTGCCAGTCAGCTGAGCCACTGAATGCTTTGGGGGAAGGACTGAATGGCGCATCGTTTCAACTCGATTATAGTAGTTTGGAGATCGTTTGACCCCATAATAGAAATCACGATTAAATTCAGATTAATCGAGCAGCCCTATTCTCTCACTTCGTCCAGGCAAGACTAATGAATGGCTGTCTACCTCTCTGAATGAGAGCAGCTGCAAAACTTAGATTTACAGTGCAGACCACATTCAGTCCGATTACACAAGTCCCCCTTCCAATTTCTTATACATTAAATCAATATCAGCTTCCACACAAAACACATTTCCTTTTCTGTAACTTAGTGTCTTTGACTCTGGAACATCTCTCAATATTAAGTCTGTATTTTTAATATACTGTTGCATAATATTCTGTTCCCAAAATAAATGTTCTATGAATTACTATTCACAACGTGTAAAAGATTAATTTGAATGAATAATGTAGTAATAAATGGTACTATTACATTATGACCTGTACAAACAGGATAGACTGTGTCTTCCTTTGTCACTAGTAGGGTTGCAAAATTCCTGGAATATTCAAAGTTGGAAACTTTCCATGGGAATTAACAGGAATATACGGGAATATACAGGAATTAACGGGAATTAACGGGAATAAACTGGAAATTGTGTGGGTAATGTATACTATCTGCATTTACCTTGTCATATACAGACATAAATATAAACATTCTGTTTTGTCATAGGCTGATTTGAGCCCTCAGGAAACGTTGGGCACTTGACTATATGTTTCTGCATCTTCCTGTCATTCTTAACATAGGTCTTTGCTCAGTATTTGCAAATGTACACAGCCTTTCCTTCTTGTTGGCTGGGGTGAAATGTCTCAACACATGAGAGTGCATGTGGCATTGTTCTGTAGAATAAGATGAGAAAAAAGCTTGTAAAAAAACACTAATGCAATGCCAGAGATATAAATAGTTGGCCAAACAATTGGAATCGTCTTAAATTATTATACAATTGATGGATAAATTAATAGAAATAGGCTAGATGAACAGATGAACAATCCTCAATCAGCATGCTAATATATTTCTCCCAGTAATTTCATCGAAATTTACCTGACTAGTCCTGCACACTATAGCAGGCCTCAATAGCCCTGCTGTAGTGTGCAGGATGCTGGGAATAATCTGCACGTGTGATGAAGGAATGCAGTCTAGGGTTGAAATTCAACGTGCAGCGTGTGCTGCATTCCATACATCTTTAAAATAGAGTTTTGAATTATGTTTTTATTGCTCAGCGTTTAATTTGCGTAATTTTTTTTCTAAATTCCCGAGGTTCATACTCCCATGGAACGTTTCCGGAAAGTTTTCGTAAATTTACCGGATATTGTCTGCCCCTTTGCAACCTTAGTCAGTAGACTGATAAGTTACCCCTGCTATTTGTTTGTCCCCTCATAAGTGTCCAGCTGAGAATGCAATATGTGCAGAATAGTTATTATTCTGATGTTAATGGTTTAGGCTATGAGCCGAAAGCTGCTTGGGTTTACTATTGATTTGTATATATTCTGCATTTAAGACTGATCTCCAAACGGTAGGGCTGTAACGATTCTCCAAATCAAGTTGTAGTTGGTGCGTAATCTGATGCGTATATCTTCATAATTCAAAAGTGTAGGAAAGCAAACATCAGAAAACTCCTTGTCGCTTCAATAACAACAGCATTCCTATATACGATTTGTACAGGGAACTCACAGTATCGTCAATTGTCAAGTCGGATAGTCAGTTGGGCATAAATCAGCCGGCAGCTTCATGGAAACTTCATAGGGAATAAACATCCACCTGACTCCGACACCTGATTTCCTCCTGCTCCTGAGTGGGACAACATGGACGATCTTCTGACCTTCACACTCATTGCTCATTACACTCCCACTTAGATCACTTGCTTTGCAATGGTTTTTACCATATCCCATTTTATGTTTTTCCTCGGTTTGCTTGAGAGTTGTACTGTAAAACCTGAAAGGTTTGGTTTTTGTCCATATTTATCAAAATGTCAAAGGTTAACCACATTCACCACATTTTCACCTTGTCCAACATCAAACATTTGTCACTATGGTGCACACTTGGCTACCCTTTCAAAAGATAAACTCGTTAGCCATCACTCAGATATGCATTGTCTAGAGTGGCAGTAATCCATGAAGGGTGAAGGTTAACTCTGATTTGTTTGTGGACATTGATAGACTGTTTAAAGGTCTGTGATACGCTCAATGCCGTTTTTTAAATAAAGAAAGACATTAGGGATTGATCAACTTTGGCTGGTGCATGGTGGTGGATAGGCAGTGTACTTATCAGATCAGAATGTGACCAGGTTTGATTGTGTTGGTGCAACTGATCAGAAGTGCTGTCTGTTTCCTGTGATGCTTATCATGGTGTCTGCATGTATCTTGTCTGTCTTCCTGTAAATTATGCCTGCCTTTTAGATTATCTTCGTGTGTGTGTGAGTGTGTGTGAGTGTGTGTGTGTGTGTGTGTGTGTGTGTGTGTGTGTGTGTGTGTGTGTGTGTGTGTGTGTGTGTGTGTGTGTGTGTGTGTGTGTGTGTGTGTGTGTGTGTGTGTGTGTGTGTGTGTGTGTGTGTGTGTGTGTGTGTGTGTGTGTGTGTGTGTGTGTGTGTGTGTGTGTGTGGCTAAACTTGGTCATTACCACCCACAGCCTTGCTTTACCTTGCAGTCCTTTCACCTCCCTCTAACCTTTAGGTATTAACCACGTGGAGTCGGTGACACACTGGGATACAAGAAGGACCCCTCTGGCATGGGCACCAGCTGGGCTGACAGAGACCTCCGGTGCTGCAGCAGTCCCAAAATGTGCACACAGTGACAACAAACAACCTTGCAGCCTTTTTTACACAACTTTAGCATCAATATTCAAGGACTGACAGTTGGTGCCTTCCCCTTTAGCATTAGCAACAACCGCTAAATTAACAGCTTTGGCAGCTCGTACTGTAGCATAGCCAATGTGTTAAGTGAGTGCGTGTAACTTGGCTTGCTTGTCCCTGGCCGGACCGGCATAGGAGTTGTGTTACACTCCCTGACAGTCCTTATACATGTTTCATCTGCTGCTCTCAGAACAGAAGCCCCCTTTGTTATCTAATCCAGCCCTCTCCTCCCCAGCCGAGAGACTGACTTTATTGCCACAAGACTGCTCTTCACACTGCTATTCACAGTCCGTCAGCTAGCCACTGAGCTGATACATATCAACCAACAGCCGAAGAGCAGCAGAAGGACTTGCTCAGGCCCCAGATATCTGCTATCAGGACTTCTCAGCCAGTCTCTCCAACCATTGGCTGGCACATGAACAGTGCTTTAGAATAGACAAGAGGAACTGAGGGGGCTGTGGGAGGTCCAACTTAGATTTTCAAGGATCTAAATCGTGCCTCGTCTATTCTGCACTAAACCTCACATTTTCCAGAGCTAATCGACCTTCAAGCTGCCGAATTGCAAAGTCTTCAATTCTTGTAACCAAGAATCTAAAAAAAGAAGTTATTGGGGTTGCATTTGTATTTTAGTAAGCCATTCAGGACCATGAGTGACACTCTTAGACCTCCTTCCCTCCAGGTAAGTGTCCCAATCGATGCTCCAGCATACTCGGACGGAGCAAACAACAGCGTGTCGGATGGTTGCCTGCGATCCAGCTCCTCGACCCCAACTCTCCGGCGCAAGCGCTTCAAGATGCGCCGCATGAGGAACGTGCCCAGCGAGAGGGAAATTGAAAGAGGGCGGGTGAACAGTTGCCACCTCACAGCTCGGTCCCACTCCGGCTCCAAGGAGTACCTCCAGCTGCCTTCCATTGAGATCACGCCATCCAGCGATGAAGATGCCCTGTCTTCCTGGTCCCGCTGCTCCACACCCAGTGCCTCACCTCGCCGCAAGCGTTTCCTGTTGAGGAAGTGGCTGAAGGTCCGAGAGAAGAAGGAGAATGTCAGTGAGAGCAGGTTGGTATGACCCCCCTTACTCACCTCTCCCCATTCCCTTTCTCTCCCCTAATACCTCCATGCTGCTGCAAGGGTCCTGCCCACTGCACTGATGTGGTTTATAACTAACTGAAAGATTTTTCAGTTTTTTCATGTCAGGTACTTGAGAGTATAGTATGTATAGTATAGTGGTAGTTTCCACTGGTGGTTATGATTTAACCCCTGTCCGTTTGTTTATTGATTGGTTGGTTTTGATTTTAAGCAAGATTGCACAAAAACAACATGCAGGAAATTGTCTTCATTTTCTTTATCATTGTGATATAGTGTGTTAAACAACATTATCCCAGTGAATAGTCCACATATCTTGATTGAATCAGGCACATTCATGCAACTGGTATCTATGAGCTTGATTGGATTTAAGTGGACTGTGGGGCCTTGGTGGAGGTATGTGCCCTACTGAGTGTCATTCTAGTTCTTCTATGTTGCTGTCTTGTGTTTCAGGTTTACCGGTGATTTGTTGTGAGATACAGTGACATAGGGCTGCTTGATTTATCGAAATTTAATTGTGATTTCGATAATTGGGTCAAACGATCTCCAAACTATTATAATCGAGTTGAAACGATTATTTGGCATTTTTTCCGAAAGAGACGTGGATGCGCAATTCAGTCCTCCCCCAAAGCATTCAGCGGCTCAGCTGACTGGCACTCACTCTCAAGCAGCAGTAACTTGAAGGAGGCGAGTTGTGTGTGTGGTGACCGGCCGTGAAAAAAACAGCGCGAGTGGAAAAGCAGGGAGGACAGCCCCGTTCGATTGGAAAAAAAGGGTCGAAAAAGTTCAAGCAGCAGGACACCATGTAGCGGCCGCGCCGCGCCCCGCTATTCTCAAGTCTCCCGCCAGGGTCTTCAGACCGGTCAGACTGGACACGCATTTCTCCGCTCTGGTCAGCTTTTCAGAGAGTGTTATGGTTGCCACCATTAAGGGTTTGAATAGCCGGGCACCGATATCCTGGTTTCACGTAGGAATAAGACACCCAGCCATCATCAGTGTTTACCTGGACCGGAAGTGATTCACTTTAATGCGCACTCTCCAGTCATTTAAAGAATAAAGCATAGACTTCAGAATAAGGGCACCTCATCGTTTGAATAGTCGTGATTTTGATATTGTCCAAAATAATCGTGATTATGATTTTTTCCATAATCGAGCAGCCCTACACTGTCATATAACATAAAGTACGTGATAGTGGCCCTAAGCAGAAAGGTCATAGGGTCAATAAGTATCTCAGCCTTTATGAAGTTGTATTTCAACAATTTAAGTAATTTCACCTGTATATTTTAGTCAAAGCCTGCAAATTGTAAGAAACTGTAGAGAATCTGGTCCTATGAATTAAGCAAAGTATCCCGATAATTCTGAGCAGCTATAATGCAACCACTATTGGGGCGGCGTGACCTAGGGAGTAGAGTGGTCGTTCGCCAACAAGAAGGTTGCCAGTTCAATCCCCACTCTTCCCCATCTGCATGCCGAAGTGTCCTTGGCAAGATACTGAACCCCTAAATGGCCCCTCATAAATGTTGAGTGTACTAATTATAAGTCGCTTTGGACAAAAGCGTCAGCCAAATGACATGTAATTACTGAGTTTAAGCCATAGTAAAATAGATTTAACCAGAGGAAAAATTCAAAATGCAAAAATTATATAAATTCTTATAATTCTGTAATAAACCTTATGGTCTCATTTTATTGTGATAAGTTACAGGATATTTAATTGGACGTGGCCCACAGCGTCTTCTCGGTATCAACAACAACTGGAGTTCTTTCGGAAGGAAGGACAAATTCTGTGTATTGTCTTGTTTCTCTTTGTGCTAACAGTTCAGTTGTCACTGACGACAGATGGCAGACAGGTACTGGCTCATTGCTCACTCCATCTATGTCTTTCTCTGAGTTGAAGGCACCTACTCTCCAGAGGCATATGAGCGTAACCCTTAGTGTGAAATACTGTCACTATCCAGCTCACCATGAGTACAGCTCCACTGGGGTGTAATGTATGGACTGTTGTTACAAGCATCCGTCAGCTTAACACTGTACTGTAGCACTAAAACGACACGGCTCCTCCTCTGTCTGCTCCCTGTTACCAGCTTCATGTAGCATGTAAAAAATTCGATAGGCTTAAAGCTGCGTGGGAGTCGCATAAATAATCAAAATCTTAATGTTTATCTTCACCTAATTATTTATGAAGCAGAACAAGCAGTTTTGGTCATGTAAGGTTGCAAGGACACAGCGTGCTGCTGTACACCGTGTCCCTGCAGATCCTTTTCCTACATGTTAGCACTGTTGTCCACATCCGTTAATTATCGCTGCCTCGTGGGCAGGTTATATCGTTTTTACTTAGTGTTGTTTATTTCTGCAGTTTTTGACAAACTGATGATTGATGAAAGACTTTTCCACAATAGCAACACTTTAAAATGTTCAGGCTCTGGTCTCTTAATTTGAGGCTCTTATAATTTAAACACATTGAATCTGGTGTCAGGTTTTTGCGATAGGACCTAAATTGGGGAGAGGCGGTGGACTTTGGGCAGAAAAATTGGACTTTGGGCAGAAAATCAGACTGGATGGTCTCTGGTTCGACTCCACGGAGTGACAACAAAAACATACCTGGATGGACAACACCTGGATCTCTTCAAAAGTCCAAGAGGACTCTCCCTACCCCACTGTCTTAGTACCCCTGAGCAAGGCACCTTACTCCCCCAACACCTGCTCCCCGGGCTCCCCGCGTGGCTGCCCACTACTCTGTGTGTCCTCCTGTGTTCACCAGATGGGTCAAAAGCAGAGGACAAATTTCATCATGGTATTCTCACTTTTTGGACAGTAACAGTATCGTATATATCACAGTATAACTTCTGTCTCCTTTGGTCTCATCTTTTAGATGCTACTTTTGATGCTTTCATTGATAAGATGGGATGCTCCCTTTTTACCTCGCACCTTGCATGTTGATTTATCACGGAAATTACGCTAATGCAAACCCATGTCTTGTATACTGGTATACTGGCCACCCGTATCTGGTGTATAGACATGTCGGTCCACCATAAGGTCAGAATATGTGCTTAATTGAAATATCTTGACTGGATGCCATGAATTTCAAGGCTGATAGTCATGTTCCACACTGGATGAACTGTAACTTTAACTTGTTGTCATTGGCTAGAACAAAGTTTTCAGTTATTGTGGTTTATGACCAATTACATGCAAAACTAATAACATTGCAATCAGCTTCAGATGCACTTTGAGTTTAATGCTGTTTACCTCAGCAAGGAAAGTTATGATTTCATCAGCATTTGTTTGTTTGTTGTTTAGCAGGATTACACACATTACCATGGAACTTGTTGGAAGGATGTTATATGGGTCAGGGAAGATCCCATTATATTTTCGTGCAGATGCAGATCACTTTGCAGATCCAGGATTTTTTTTTGTCTTTCTTTGACATTGTTATATGAGGCATTATTCAACATTTCCCATGATTTCTCAGAGAGTAATTCATGGATTGTTTAGAGGACTGATATTTATGAGGCAGACCAATTTGTTACAGTTACAGATACAAACCTGGATCTATTGACTGTAAATGTGGTGTCATAAGGGGACTGAGGAATGCACAGTTTTGAGTGCCCCTGTAGTTAGTAAGTCTTACCATGCCAACACACTGAACTTAGATGGTGAACACTAACTAGGGGGGCGGTGCACTCAAAACCGGTCAAAATGAGGAGGGCTATTTTAGACAGGGTAAAAAGGGTGCTGTTTTAAATTATCCTTGTGGTATTTTGTCCAAAATATGTTACAGACATTTCATTAAGACCCCAAGAAACCATATTAACTGTGGTAAAAATTAGCATACGATGGATCCTTTAACATAACTAAGTAGTGTAAACAATTCTTTAACAATTGCACCAATCATTAACATCAGAATGCTAACGTCAGCCTTGTGAGCATGTTTGCATGCTAGTGTTAGCATTTAGCTCTCTGTGGCTTTAGGAGGAACGGACTCAGAGTTTCTAGCTTGACTGCAGACTCTTAATCTTAAACAGCCATATTTACAAACTGTGTCTGTATGTAAAATATGTGTCTGCGAATTGTGAATATGTGAGATAATTGAAATGCAAAGGAGGAAAAAAAGTCTCTAACAGAACTGCTCAAATAGTTTTTGCAAATGTATCGACTGTACTTTGTCCCGTCTCTGGCTGTTAGGAATGAACTGTTAATCCCTAATTAAACCTTGATTTTTTTTAATTTAACTCTGAGCAGGACTAACTTGTCAAACCATGTCAAAGTATTATCTATGTGACTGAGCCTTGAACTTTACAGTGGTCGGTCTCCAGGCGTTAACAGTCATATGTTGTTTTTTGCTGCAGTAGTTTAGTCCTTAAACAAGTCGCTGAACTTGTACCTCTTGCATGAGGAGTGACACTCATGACTGCCCAGCACTTTGACCCTCTGAAGGAGCTTATGCTACAATTTCACAGTCTATTATATTAAATGAAAAAAATTAAGAAACATTCAGTAGGGCCATATGGCCCAAAATCATATCAATATTACTATTTAATGAGTCAATATTGATGATAATCGCTAAATCAAATTTTTGGTTTCTTTCAAGTTTTTAACTAATATTTGCTCCAGGTTGCACTTTGAAAGCACATTTTTTACAAATACTTTTCCTACATAATCACGTCATTACACCTTATTGTATTTTTTTGGGGAACATGTACACAAAGTGTGCAATACACTAAGTTTCTAGTAATTCCTTTTTGCTCACATAACTTACACAGAGTTTGTGGGATGAAACCTGTTGTAATCGTCTAGTTAATGTACAAACATGGCAGAGCATTTATAGTTAACCGCATTCTTGAGGTTTGTTCATGAGGTCTGGTGCAGTGTGAGATGTTGATGTGGTTTTTTCTCCATGGAAGCAGATACAATTATTGTAAGTATTCAAAATAAATTGCATTAAGATTTAAATTAGATCAGTCTCGAGAAAGTGTCTGTGTTTTGATTTTAAGCTGCTCTGACCTCAGAGGGGAGCTTTAGTCAGCTGTCCAAGACAAGTCTTCAATCTCATCACCTTTGTTGATGTGTCACCGGCTGTAGCATTGTAATCTTGTAATTTCAGTCTCTTTCCTGTCCTTCTTTGGTTTTGCACTGGATGTGTATACTTTAAGGCATGTGTTGGACTATATCTATGTATGTGTGTCTGTGAACAGTGCAGGCTTGTAGACACAGTGGAATCTGCCTCGCTGCTGTCTTATAAGAGCAGGACTATTTTGAGGAAGTGGTTCAGCATCTTTTACCAGGCTTCACTGCTTCCGCCTCGTCCAAACATTTCAATGTTTCAGACGTCCAAGTCTCACAAAGAGGCAAACAAGAAATCTAAAATGTCATTGTGTAATGTCTCACAATGTGTATTTAAAGAAATCTTAATCCACCTGGTCTTTAATTGGGCAACTACATCTTTCTTCATTATAAACTCAATAAATAAATCTTCTTACTTAAATAGCCAAAAATCAAAATACAGTGTGTGCAAGATATGTTATATCAAATGATATTTCAATTATTTAAAGACATCATTCATCCATACTTCATCTGAAATAAGTTTATTTGGCTTGATATATTCTCCCTGATGTTGTTTTTGACTATATGGTGCAAAAACATATAAAATAATCTTGTGCATTTCGTGTGGTTTTACTCTATATATAGATGGTTGTAATTTCAGCTCTTTATTAGACTCTTTCCTTTGTTTCCCCTATTGCATCAATTGTTTATGAGTGCTCAATAATTAATTGAGGGCCCATGCCATGTCAACCCTCTAAGGGCAGGGATATAAACAATGACATATACACAAACAAACACCACCTCCTTTACAAACCCCTCTTGTCCACTCTGAGAGGACGTTGTGCAGACACACTGCACCTTCAGCAGAGACACGGGAAGCAGAGACATGTGGGACTAAAATTCATATCCCATATACCCCCATATTTTAAAGATCAAACAATATTCCCAAGGTGTACATGATCAAGCAATTATCTGGTAAATTCTTCACAGTAAAAGCGTAATACTTTAAAAAATTGCATCCATTGGTCATTAACACTATTGATCATGTTGATCGTGTTCAGAGCAGCATTATAAGGTGAGGTTACCTTAGCTCTCTGCTACCTGAACTTCAACGTACCAGTCTCACATTACATCTGGTGAAATGAACAAAGAAAACAGTATGCTCTTCTTTCCATGAAATTATACTTTTAGTTTTACATTAATTTGCTATATTTCATTGTGTTTACTTAGAGACTGACTCGGCTTTGGCTTTTACTCGATTCTGAATTTATATTGGAACAAATAAAAAAATGTCAAACGTTTCCAGTGTTGTTTAGTTTATCTTTATGGTATATGAAGTGCTGAATAGAATATTTCACATCAAACCAAGGGAGATCATCCATTTTTAAACACGAGAAAGAGAAAGGGAGGAGGCGGAAAAACCCATCTTCCTCTGGGATTTCATTCATATTCTCTGTGCAAGTAGAACTTCAATCTTTGGGCAATTAAATACATTTCTTTTATCTAACCTTAACCTCTGCATTATTTCTGAATAACAAAAACCTGATGTTAAACCATTCATGCTTGTTATGCATTAATGATTCTCTCTGTGTATTCATTTACACATCTGTAACCCTTTTTAATTATCATCAAAAGCCTCATCTTGTGCATTACCTGTGTCATATAGCCCCCTCTAGTGTATCTTTTGGATTTGTGCACATATAAGACAGGAATTGTATCACTAAACTAAGACAAAGTTGCCACATATAGTTGACATTTGCTGTATATATAATTTCCCCATTATTTGCAGGACCTGGACAGGTGATTTTAGACCCAGCTGCAACATATTTATGAAAGGAAGTGACATAATTTGGATAATGTTGACCAATACAATTGAAAATATAAAAAAATGTAAAAACTATTTTATTCACTTGATGTTCATGTAGTCTTTCATATTCTAATTATGATTTTTTTTACATAAGACAAAATAGACACACAACCATTGCATTCACATTGCAATTTACTAGACACATATTTTATTGACTGACTAACACCTGCTGTGTCCCATGCAGTAGCCAGCAGAGCAGCCAGCAGAGCAGCCAACAGAGCAGCCATGAGGACGACAGCAATCGGTTCCTGACTCCATTAATCCTAGAAGAGAGGTGAGCAGTGTGTGTGTGTGCATTCCTCTTTCATAAGAGAGATTTTCCAAATGTATTTATTGCAACCCTTTTGAAATCAATGTATGATGTAACAAAACTAAATGAAATCATAGAAGATAGATTCATGCTGCTGGGCTGAACAATCAACCCAAAATGTCATTGCATTCCATAGTTTTTCATACCGACTGTTCATTTGTTGAATGAATCCTCCACTAGAGGGCACTTCCTCCCCATTCTGATGCCCATGGTGTTGATAGTCAGACAGCAACATTGCTGTACTGTGTGAGCTGTTTCAGCTTGTTTCATTGTGGCTTTTGATTAAGATTTAATTTTTAAATAGAAATAAAAGCCCTTTTACACCAACATTATTCTTCTTTGAAAAACTTGCTTGGTGAGAATAGATTTGTAAACATGCAAACATGCTTTGGATGTGACATTAATGAGCACCCAGGTCTCATTTCTTTGACATATAACCAGTTTTTCCCAGGTAGTGTCTTGCTATTTAACAGTGATCTGACAGTGGCCACATGTAACTCCTCCAGTGTCTGTGCTTCCCTGTCGCTCAGTTTGAGATGGGAGCCAAGGAACATCATTAGCTCTTCATCTCCCGGGAATACGCTGCTGTTGAGTGATTTAACAGGCCTGTCACTGGTGCTCCTGTGACAGTCCGTTTAAATCACTTACTGAACGTGGTGTGTTGGTGTGTGTATGTGTCTGTTTAAGCCTCTGTGTTTGTGTGTTGGTGCTGGACTGGAATTCTACTTTAAACATGAAGTAAATGAGTGCAGCAAGGAAATATCTGTGCCAGGTTGATTAGGAAATGGATCAGGAAATAATAACTACCTGCATTACTGAACTCCTTTCGTCCTGCCTAGAAACTATTATTAAAGTGAGTATGAATAACACATTATTGAACAGTGCTGCATTGGCGCAGGTGTTTTTGTTCTTGTTTTTCGCTGCAGCCTAATTGTACTGCACTCGGAACATGGGGAAGAAAAGTTACAGTCTCAATTGTTGTCTATGTGTATTGTCAGATGTTTGTGTTTGATTTTCACCAAACTCATTCATAGTAACGCAGGATGTCCGATTTTACCAACAGTACATTCACTGCATTCAGGAAAGACATAATGACCAATCAAACATGTAAACACATATTTGGACTAGCTGTCAACCACATTATGTTAATTTCAGTTGTTTGCAAATGCCTTCAAATCGATCATTTATTGGTCTGCAGAAGGACCAGTGGCATTTAGAGGCAGTGGCCTTGCTGAATCTTCCGGATCTCTTGGCCTGTGTTAATGCTCATGAGCTACTTTAGAATTATTCCTTATTCCTCTTCAAATAGTTCTAAAATAAACTCTCACTTTGAATTGTTATTGGGTTGAACGTTGTATGCAGATGTTTTTATTAACGGTCTATGGTGCAGAGTGAAGTTAGAAAACTGTGTGTTAAACCTACCTGGTTTTTTCTGCAGTGAAGATTTTGTTAGGGTTAGGGTTTCATTCATAAAACTGATTTTGCTTTATTACTGTTCACACATGTGGCTTATATATTAGCTGACACATTTTACCTTACTGATTTTACTTTTTCATTCATTGCATGTCGGCTGTTTCCATGCTCTGTTAAGCAATTGAAACATCCTTCAGTCCCAAGTTCACGACTTTTGTATCACACATCCAAATCGCCCCAAATTTGATACAGCACATCCTCGGGCCATTAACAATTCACATGCCTCGTGTGAAGCCGATATGATGAACTCTTTGTAAGATTTGCGTTCCACATACAGACAGAGAGATGTTTGTGGAATTAGTAGGTAGATGTCAGATAACTAAATTCTTCTTAAAAAGATCAAGAGGCAAAAAGAAGGAACAGATTGTTTTTTTAGCCTAATCTCATGCTTTTGATTGTGCAGAATCAGCTTTTACTCCAACATCTGCAAACCTTTGTACTGTATCCAAAATTCAAAAATTCTGATCTCAGTGTTTTTTACCCACAGATAAAATGTTGCTGGCTGTACAAAGAATACACTTTTTCTGATTGGTTCATTTTGCGGCAGTAAAACGAAATGTATACAAGAAATTTTGCTGAGAATATCCTGGAGTCGTCTTCGTCTAGCCTCATTACAGGCAGCTGCTCAGCCGTCTCTGCCTTCGGCTGTGTGCATGGTTCATAACACCTCTACTCTGCAGCAGGAGGAGCAGCGTTCTGTAGCCGGCTTTAGAGGGCACGGAATGTCATGTCTCCTCTGCAGGTAAAAAAACTGCTGCGGTTCTGCCGGGAGGCTGCACTGCTGCAGCTACTCAAACTCTACCCATCTCTCCATCTTCATGTCATCGGTCTTGGTTTTGCTCTTACTGCATCTGTGTTTCATCTGTTTGCCTTGTGAGTTACAGCTACTGAGTTACTGTTTCAATCTGCATTTTGGGGGAAGTGACAGCAGGCTGTCGGCTTACGTGTGCCACTGGCTGTGATTTTTTTTTCTGCCTCTGCCAGATAATCTGGGCATCCGTGGTGTTTCAGGGAGAGAAATAGATGAAAACGAGGTCAAGTTTGCTCATTCAACGCCATTTTCTTTTATTTGCATCCTCCGCTATAACTGCAGATAGTGTTATGTAATGTCCCGACATGGCTCTGCTAAGTCAGTGTAATATGACTCATCAGTGCAAATGATGCAGCATATGATTGTGATTTGTGAATCAGGATTACACAGTGAGAGACAGGCCATCACATGGTCAATATATTTAAATAAACCATTGTGAGAATGCAATATTAAAAAATAGTTTTGCCTGCAACTACATAATGGCATACAATGTTATAAACAATCTATTTATATGTTTTACAGCACTTATAAATGGTAAGTGGGGGATTTAGAGTGTTGTCCATTAAGCTTTTTGGTAGAGGTGCACAATTTAGTTTTTTCCCGGCCGATACCGATAACCGATAATTACATGCTTTACATGGCCATTACGTTACAAATTATAATTTCACGTTACTTAAAAAGAAGTTCATAGCCTGTAGTTAATGCACACATGAGGGTCAAATTGCAAAATATACTAAGCAAATATGGATGAATTATGCACAATAAAGAAAAGGAAAATGGTTGCGTATAGCTTGTGTACTTTTTGTGCATGAGAGTAAGGAAGGTTTCTCTATACTTTGGCCTTCATGCAACATAAATCTTATCAAATGTTTTGCATTCAAATTTAAAATAAATTAAATGCACAGACAATATCTCTGAACAGAAATGTCAACTATTAAACACAATTTGTTAAAACAAAATACAAAGTGCATCTTTCATTAATAAATGAAGGCTCTTATAGAACTGACAGGCTGTTGTATGCAGTGCTTGCAACAATGTCCGTTTCACATTGAAATCATCATCCAGCCAACAAACCATCAAACCAACCATACTCACTGGACTGACGTATGTTTGTGGTATAACTTACATCGCTTACGTTTGGCATCTAACAGACTACTATAGATATATAGTACGTATAGTGCAGGCAGGGACACATCTGAAAAGAAACGGTGACTTGGCAGAGTGTAGTGGGGCTAGAAAATCCTTGTTTTCTTCCACTAAAAACGGCTGGTCATCAAGGGCGATAAATTCAATCATTCTGTAATTAATTGCTTTAGCCTGTGGACTGTATCTAGCATAACTTCTTGCAGTTCTCAAATGCCTGCAGGATAGGCACTGATAAGCGCCTCATATTCTCGCTATACATCGTCGGCGCGATGAAAACTCTAAGGGAGCTTATGAGGTTGGATTGCAAGTGTTTCTCCCCCTTTCGGAACCTTTGCACATTTGTTGCAAAATTGCAATCCTACAGTCGCTTTCAGAAAGTTTGAAAAACTTCCACAACAGCAACGCAGTTTTCAGTTCCTACCTAAACACATCACGCTGGTATGAACAGGCAAGGATGTATGACGTCATGAGCGCCACCAGGTGTGCTAGTTTTATAGGATGTTTTATCGGCTATAATTTCCAATACCGATGAATAAATAATAATATAAAATTCCCATTATCGAGCCAATAATATATGGGACAGATATATATATATTGTGCATCCTTACTTTTTAGTAGTGCAGGAAACTAGAATACTGCTGAAAAGCAGCCTTCGGGTACTTGAAAGTACAATCACTCTATTATTATCAATATTATTATTATTATTATTATTATTATTAATATCGGGAATTTCATAGAAACAAAAATGACTGGCAGGTTATTTCATGACCAAATCCTCTGGCCTTTCTTTTTCGTTCCAGGTCTGACAGTGCAGCGGACAAATTCAGGTAAGTCCGCTTTCTGACTTCATTACTCTCTCTGCTTTTACCTATAGAATTGTGAGTGTGCATCATGTGTTGTGTGAGTGTGCATTATAATTTGGCGGGCTTATGGAGCAGAGATACTGGTCTTGGTGTCACCCCACTTGCCTCAGCCCGCCTACCATGCATGTGACACAGATTTGCGTGCTTTGTCCGCCAACCAAGGTGTGTGAATGCGCTTTACATTTGGGGGAGGCCGGCAGTGAATACAGTTGCAAGCCGTGGAATGCCATTGTTTGCTTTTATTTGACAATCAACATCGGGCACAAACGCAGCTTTGTAAATTGGAAACCATTGTGGAGCTTTCACTCTCCCAGCTGGCCAGCTGGTGGCAGGTCACACACACACACACACACACGTACACACACACATACACACACACAAACACATACTCACACACACACACTGCTGGGTCATGACAGTTTATCCTACAGGGTGGGAAGATTTCGCTGTCACAAGAGGAGCTGTGCCAGTGCTGAAGAAAAAGGGGTTTAAAAGGTGAGTAAGGGTGATGATGGTGCATCAGGGGGATTTTTTGGAACAAGGAATTTAACACATAGCAGGTTATCCACGCTTGACTTATATGAAATGCTTTAATACTTTAAATGCCCCACAGGTTTTCAGTCCATTTTAATTGTGCCTCATTGAAATCGTGTCAGTGGACTAGCATAGTTTACCAGTCCACTGTCAAATTTACAGTATAATAGTTATAACTTTACGGTGTTCCTTTGTGCGTTTTTATTTGATGTGTAGTTATGATTGACAAATAGTAGAATTCACCGAAATGAATTGTGGTGGTACCTCAGTGGCTTTAACCATATTGTCACGATATCGCTCGCGAGCTGTGTTGTTTGTCCGGCAAGTTTTCAGAGCCGAGCGAGGCACTGTGATTCTTGTGTATTTTTTTCTGCGCGTTCTCCTGTGCGTGTGTGCGTGCGGGGGTGCATGCCTGAGTGTGTCTGCTTTGGTATGCTCTGAGTGCTTAGTCATGCAAGTGGGGTGAGGAGCAGGCTGAACCACGTTTGAACCACTAGGAGTCTCTATACTCCAACACACAAGAGGAGGTTTATGTGGCTTAGTGTGCATTTCCTTTGAGGTCACCCATTGTTGTAAAACTAGCCCTCAGTCATCTGTAATAACTTATTGTAAAGTCTGTTTCTGTTGTTCTTAGATACACAAGTTTTGCTGTGTAATAGTTGTCTTGCAGTGTGAGATGGGACATTTGGTTTGGTGCGATGTATTTCAATAGCCTTTTGAGTTGAATTCAATGTAGTTTTTGTTGCAGAATGACAACACAATTCACTGAGGTCAGAGGGTCAGAACTTGTTTTTAACTGGATGGATGAGTTTATAAAAAATACTACTTCTACTACTAATAATAATAATAATAATAATAATAATGTATACTGCACCTTTCAAAATACTTAAGGCTACTGAAAACAAACAAAAAATTCAAACAAACCAAGAACATAAACTAAAAATTGGAATGCTTGCTTGCTCTGTGAACAGGTGGGTTAGGGATGGGGTATCGCCGGCTTGGAGTTCCTGAGGGTAGGGGGCCACACTAAATGCCCTGTCTCCATTGGTGCTAGGGGGAGATTACCAGCATCTGAGGACTGCATAGGTTACAGGATTGGCTGTCATTTTAATTATTTAACAGATATACATTTATTTATCATTTATCATTTAACAAAGCTTTTTTAATTGAAATAATCACTGACTGGATATACATGACTTGCAAGACAGCCTCAGATAGTCGACCATAAAACACAAATATATAACTCAAAAGAACATCATTAGATTGTCTTTTAAAAATTGTAAGTTGTTGACACAATGGGGTATTACAGCAGTTGAGGTATTTATTTGAAATTACTTAATAAGCTCCAACCTGCTGGAAATCTAGTCAGAGTCTGTGACAAATCCAGCCAATTCCAGCCAATCAGAGCTTGAGGTGAAGGTGGTGAAGGTATATGCTGTGGTGAGGTGCCCCCCTTTACACTGCACATTGACAAAATCAAGCAAGAACCATGCATGTGAGGGACAGGGCAACACAAACTCATTACAGCTCATATTAACTTGGGCCGGGTTCAGACACTAAACCCAGAAGGCCTGTCGGGTTCAGGCTGGGCCCAGTTCATTTGTTGCACAAACTTCCCAAGATCAATATACAGTATAATTTTTTATAAAGCCAACTGTAAATTATGCATGTAAAAAGCCCTGATCCAGGATTAAGTTGGCAATACGAAAGTGCATTTGGAAACTTTTAAAAAGGGGTCTGAGTCGGTGGCTGCCAGTGTGTGTGTGCAATGCAGGGAGAAGCTCTGATATGTTTTGCAGCTGACAGAATCATGGCTGCCGAATCTTGCCTTTATAATGGTTGTTATAATACAATAGCTCTGCTGCTGTAGAGTCCTCAGAGAGCTGCGGACTTTCTGTCTTTTCTGTCTTTTGTTCTAAATGTCTGCATTGCTCTAGCACGTTCTTTGTTGCCCGGATTATCGATCATGGTCTGTGGTTTGACACATTAGCTTCCAGAGATTTAAGGTCAGCATAATCTGATCTTTCGCTTTACTCTGTGCAGGGGCCTCCGAAAAGCATGGATCGGACATATTGAGTAAATGATACTCAGAAAGTAGACAAGCTCCTAGTTTCTTGTTACCTGTGACTTTCAAACAAGGGAAGGAGAAGTCACGTACAATTACACAACAGATAGCATGTTGTGAGGGACTGATATTGATGGTCCATATTAATCAATTGAAATCATTCACAGATGTAGATTAGAGGTTACAAACAACACAGAGAAAGAAATCAAATTAAAATCAGAGAGCAGATTTTCAAATTCCAAGCAAAAGAGAACAAATAGAGCAGAATAAAGGAGTTAAACAGACGGAGGTAAAAAAAAATTGTATAAACATTTACCAAATTTAAAAGGAGTAAAATAATACAAATACATGAAATACAATGAGGCAGTTGTGAATAGAAATATATAAATCCGGATTTAAAAGCTGCAATGGATGGAGCCGTCGTTTCCAGTGCTATACTGCATAATGAAAGGCTGCTTCTTCATTATTTTTCCTCTTAATCATTTTAATTTCACATAATCCATTCTTTGCTCTGTCCTGATAATTGTTATTATATTTTATTTAAAAAAGCACAGTATTTAGCCACAGTTCTTTTGGTCATACTGGCTGTTGTGCTTAATTAATTCTTCATCTAAATGTACTATGTAGCTGACAGATATATAGTTTCTCTTTATTTGCCTTACATGGTTTCATCTACAGGGTTTTTTCTTCTCTAATCTTATTCTAGATTTGCTATTGATGTCTGATTTCTCAGTTTTGTTTTTTCTCTAATGATTCCTGTAGTTACACACCAGTCCAGCCCCAGCTGCAAACAGTATTTGGTTATGACGAGGAAGACTGTGATGAAAGTGGGTCATGGACTTTGCCTGGGTAGTCATGTCTTGCCTGATGCGTTGACTTCATGACGTAGCTTCCCCTTATTCCTTATTGAATTTGTGTACGTGCACCCACCGTGTCGCCGATTTAGCTTCTCACAAAGGCAACGTGATGCGCTGGTCGAGGAGCGCGGATGCATGTCTGCAGCTTTGTAGTGCAGACGGGAAGACGGAGGAGGAAGAGGAGAGATGGAGAAAGTGAGGGAGAGCAGAGCAAGGGAAGAGATGCTGATAAAGAAGAGAGCAGGGAAGGAAGTGAAGGACCACCCTTATCAAGCATAGCCGTTCTCAGGGAGCCTACCAAAGGGACCTTCCCACACACACACCATGGTCGACCAGCCAATCAGAGCGCTAACATCCTTACCCCATCCTCCCTCATACAACTGCTCATGCATGGCTCAGTGATGCTGATTTGAGGAGATTCGATAGGAAGCGAGGCTACAAACCTTCCTGGACAGAAAACTGGATCTCGCTGCATTTTAAAAATTCAGGGAGGGGACATACTGGTTAACAATGTCAGAAAGGAATCGTAGATAAAACTGTGGACGTCCTTACGCTCTTGAAAAGGCGTTACAGATGACAATCTGTCTGTATCACCTTTCTATGCAACTTTCATTGTCTGAGGGGGTGATATTATTTTTCCTGACTGAATTTGCATCTGCTGTATGAAGGAGAAGGACCAGGGACATTTTTTTGTGGCTTGGAGCTGATAACAAACGATGCCGGACAAGTGAGAATCTGACAACGAAACGGCGGGAAAGTGATTGAAGAGAGGCCATGAGAGCCAGAAGAGAGACCAGGATGGTGTCTACCTGTTCACCATGCACAAACATAAGGTCAGGCCTGATTTCCCTTCTCTTTACTTTCCTTTAGCTGTGGTACCTTCTCATCTTGTCCCCTCGAGTCTTGCGAGTAAACAAATTAGCTGTCATACAGAGAAAATGAGGTGTATGAAATAACAAATCTTATTTTATCCATAACCTGTATTTACAAGTTAAAGACCCAATGACAGTCTGGCATCCTAGATGTGCTAGCATGATTACACACCAGACTTCTGGTTATCGGAGTATCATCCTATGATTATCTCCTGGAGGCAGTGCTAATGATGTTTCTACTGACCAAATCAAATGACGACCCGGCAGATTTAAAGATTCAGGGTGTAAGATTTGGTGGCCTCTTGTGGTCAGAGTTCAGATTGCAACGAGGTGAATACCTCCCTTCAACCTCCACTGCCAAGCGGGAAGGAAAACCCGCGGTGGCCTTCAGGTAACCCTGCAACATTTAACTTAGAAAAATACTCCTCGTGTAGATATAAAGGGCTCCTTCTAAGGCAATGAATATACAATTGTACAATTGTTAGTTTAAGGTGATAATAAACTAATGAAATAAATTAAAGATATTATATAGTGACACCTCCACAGAAGTATCTCTTCAGCCATTGATTTGGAATGATGGTCATTGAGGATCAAAAGAAGGGAACATACAGACATCCTCATATATATTTCTATAATGAGATTCAGTAAGATTTCTTTCTATGACAGCTCTTTGAATTCACCAAACAATGATTTATTTAAACATTTAGTTTGCACTATCATCATGCTGTGACACCCCTTGCTGCAAAAAAGCTTGAGAAGGCCGGTGGTCAATGTATTTATTATCGCCAATACTGATCTGTACTGATATTGATATGCACCAAAAATGTTGGCTGTTGTAACTGAGTGTGCCGTCATTTTCAAAAGAAAAATGTGTTGTCATGTTCTCACAATTCATCAAGAATATATTGCTGTTTCTGCCTGATGCTACAACAATACAGTAATAAAAAACGAATATCGATTTGGAACAACTAAATTAGCTTCTGGAGCCATTAATACTCACCCATGTAATTTAATGAAAATATAAAACACAATAGCTGTCACTCAATTTAGTGTCCAAATCTAAATACTATCAGCACCAGGGGACAACAAACATTGGACTGCTGCTATACCCCAATCAGAGACTCTTATAGACCCCTCCCTCGCCCTGAAATTTGGCAAAGTAGATCACTGCTCCATCCTGCTGCTGCTCACATATAAACAGAAACTTAAACAGGGAAAAAAGATTTCCAGGGTAATCCACTAATGGAACACTGAGACTGATTTGACTGCAGCACTGCTTTGAGACAACTGACTGGCAAATGTTTGTGATGCATCTGATGGAAATATCAGTGAATACACACACTCTGTCATGGGTAACATAACACCTTGTAGCATACATAGAAGCCAGTTACAACCTCTGCAAGTCCATCTGGGATGCCAAAAGGGCCTACAGGGACAGAGTGGAGTCCAACTCCCGAAGCTCTGCAACAGGCGCATGTGGTCTGGATTAAACTGCATCAAAGAGAACAAACGGAGGACAAGGGACATAGTTCAGTCCACCACATCACTCCGGGACAAGCTCAACACCTTCTACGCACGGCTCAACCCAGTTCCTGCCACACGCCAGTGTGTGGATGGGGAGCAGGCACGTGCACAGACATTTTGGGGGGCAGGTGCTCAAGCCCAAAAAAGGGCACCCATTGCAAAAATGAATTATGAAATGAAACACTATAATAATAATAAATAAATAAAAAATAGTAGGATATTTTCAAGTTATATATTTATTTTTATTGACAAAAAAACAAAACAAATAATATGTTAAATAATCAAAAAGTATTCTAACTTAAAACTTATCAAAACTCTGCCCTGAATAATATAAAGGATCTTCACAGGAGCATCCTCCTTGGTGCCATCTCTTGGAAGAATTGTATTACTTCACTGTGATTTATTTCAATGTCTTGCTCAATGGCAAGCAGGAGAAGGTCGGAGAGTCTTTCTTCCCCACAGAGACTCCTGAGCATGTTCTTTATTGTCTTCAGTTTTGAAAAAGATCTTTCCACTGAAGCTGTTGTCACTGGCAGTGTTGAATAGATCCTTACCATCTTGACAAATGTTGGAAAGATGAGCTGGCCAATGTTCTCCTTCACAATGGCAAGGATTTCTTGCAGATTCTTCGAGGGAAAGCTGGAATGGTACCCCTTTAGCTCTGTCTTCAGCTGGTCCTCATATTCCTCATAGAAGTCACAAAGAACATGGACAGCTTCATCTGCCTCTGGGTTTGGGTTGCTTGTCAAGTTTGCACACACTTTTGGAGAGTGGAAGGACCGTATGATTGTGCCAGTTGGACTTCCAGTGATGCTCCCCTGGAATCTCCTGTTGAGCTCCGCAGTCAAGGTATCAATAAATGTGTAGTACACATTCGACCTGTAGTATGACTCCACAGAGTCAATCTCATCACTCACTTTGGATGCAGTTGTGCTGTGTTGGAAATGCACTGGCAATTTCTGTTTCCTCTCCTGACCAGGCACAACAGCAGTTAAAGGAATGTTGAGAGCCTCTGCCTTCTCTGACGCACCTTGAAATATCTCGGCAAACTTCTCCTCAGACCTCAATGCTTGTATTGTGTGAATTACACCATCAATTAGCTGGTAGGCTGCGGAGTGGTCCAGGCTTTCTTGTTGCAGAGCGTTTGATGCAGCAGTGACTTCAAATGCTGGGGTGGTGATTTCCATGCAGAGGATGAATGCAAAGTTAATCGCATTCTTGTACATTTTTGTATCCCCTAGCGCCAGGTCAGGTGGATTAAGTTCACAGATCAGATTGAGGAGCATCATTATAGCTTCCAGATTTCTCTGAAGGGCCTTCAGTGTTTGTTCCCTGCAAGCCCAACGGGTATCTGACAGCCTCTTGAGCTCCACAATGTGTCCCTCTGGATGCAGTGACTGCTGCAATCTAACTAAAGCAGCATGGCGCTTTGAGGAGCCACTGCAAAAGGCATACAGCTTCTCCACAAGGTTGAAGAAGGTCACAAAGTGCTTATTTGACTTTGAGGCTTCCACCAGGACCAAGTTCAGGCAGTGTGCTTTGCAGTGCACATAGAGGGCCTTCTCATTGAGTGTGCGTATTCTGGCTTGAAGACCTTTGTACATGCCACTCATGTTGGCTGCTCCATCGTAGCCCTGGCCATACATGTTTTTCAGCTCCAGACTATTCTTCTGTGGAAGGGAGACTACAGTGTTCTCCAGCTCCTGGCCTGTTGTTGTATCAATGTTGCAAACTTCAATAAATCTCTCCTTTACTTGCTTTTGATGTAGATATCGCACTACAAATGACACCTGTTCTTTTTGGGAAACATGGGTGGTCTCATCCAAGAGAATAGAGTATTACAGCTTCTTGGATCTCTCTTTGGATCCCTCCTGATGTAAGTACCCAGTGCTGTGATCAGGTCATTTTGGCTTCTGTTTGACAGCAGTGACACCAGGGGCCTTTTCTTGGTGACTTTCAGTCTTCCAATATTTTCTGTATGCATCTTCAGCACACTGTCATAGCGGGAAAATAGATTCACAAGTTCCAGTAAGTTACCACGGTTGTTACTTGAGTTACTCTCTGTATCACCTCGGAATGCTAGTCCTTGCCTTGCGAGAAACACTGTGAGATCTATTAACCTGGTCAGTATCTCTCTGTTTGTCTGCCTTTCTCGCCCTCTGGCTTCCACTCCCTTTACATCTGATACAGTAAATGAAGTCTGGAGTTCTTTTTTTTGTAATTGGTCCACATCACCATGCTTGTCATGTGGACCTCTGTGACAGAGTGCTGCTTGATTTTTTCAAGAGCAGTATTCAACTTTCTGATCCCATTTCTCCACTCCTTTCTGCTTTTATATCTATCTTCAGGTAGAAAAACCTGACATCTGAAACAATGCATTGAGTCAGAACTTGGGGAATATTCCAGCCACACATTTCCATAAAATCAATTCTTTTGGAATGACCACCCTTCAGCATTTTTGGGGAAAAATATTTCTGGTTGACAGGGCCCTACACTGCAGCACATAGCAATGTAGTTCTCATTGCACCTGATGTGAAATGCTTCAACATGGGACGGATCTGTAGGATATGGCATGGTGGCTATCTTTGAAATTGCATCCTCACTTTCATCAACAGCTCTTTCCTCCACATGCCGTTGCTGTGATGTAAAGGGAGGTGCTGTCACTTCACCCTCTTCTTGACTCATCTCCTCATCTGTGATGGGCTCCTCTGAACCAGGAAGTGTTACTGATTCTCCCTCATTTTTTTTACTTGTTGATGGCCTGATCCAAGATAAAAGAGCTGCTACCCTGAGCTGCTTGCTGCAGTTCCCTTTTGGGGGTCTCTCTTTTCTTGGCATTATGCTGCACATTTTGTAAATGAAATGAATCAATGTTGTGCAAAATAATCAAGAGTGACTTAGATAATCTCAATAAAGCTGACAACACAGTAACACATTTTTTTTTACTGTTTTCTGAAAGAGTTGAAGCCTAAGCAGCATTACACTACTAATATAACACAATATACCTCACAAGACTGTCATGAAGGTCAACTTAAGACCTAACTTTTATTTCAATTTATTTCAATAATAACAGTGCTGTAAAATGAACACACTCTTAGGGCCTGATCTAAGATCCCAAAATAAAGAGTGCCAAATTGCGTCTGCAACACACATGCAGGCAGAGGTGTCAAAAGTATTCCCATTCATTACTCAAGTAGAAGTATAGATACTAGGGTTTAAAAATACTTCTGTAGAAGTTGAAGTATCAACTCAAGCTTTTTACTTAAGTAAAAGTATAAAAGTACTGGTTTCAAAACTACTTAAAGTATAAAAGTAAAAGTAATGTAAGGGGAATTTTTTTATGTAAATACATTAATGTACCATATGTGTACTACTGAGCATTAACACGCGTTTCATGGAGCGGAAGACATGATAACTAGCTGCCAATAAGTAATGTAATAGTGCAAAAAGTCAAACTTCAGTGGAATGTTATCAATAACCTTTATTGAAAGAGACCTTGAGACCTTTGTGCTAAACCTGTATGTACAACAACACTACCGATAGGCTTTGTTCAGCCGCAAAAGCAGCAGGTTCTCAAAGTTATTTGAGCCTATGCATGCTCTACCTGAACTGAAGATGAGCCCTGCAACACTAAACAGTCTTTCACAGGCTGCTGAGGCCCTGCCCTCTGTACACACCGCCCGTCGCTACTACCGATTGGATGGTTTAGTGAGGACCTCGGATCGGCCCCGCCGGAGTCGGTAACGGCCCTGGCGGAGCGCCGAGAAGACGATCAAACTTGACTATCTAGAGGAAGTAAAAGTCGTAACAAGGTTTCCATAGGTGAACCTGCGGAAGGATCATTACCGGTAGGGGAGAGCGGGGTAATGTGGGACATCAGGTAATGTGAGACACCCCCTGTATCTAGGCAGCGGAACACATTTGTGGTCATGTGAACATTATGTTTTCAATCCCCTCCCTTTCCCCCCTTGCCATGAAGGAGAAGTTGGTGCTGTGGAAAGCATGTTTTTTCACAAAAATTTGTTTTTTGCATGTAAAAGTAAATTTTCTTGCTTTAAACTTAATCAACTGTTGTGTCAAAACAAATTGATTCAGGTAGAACAACTTATATCATACATGTTGGTGATCTTCCAACATATAAAACCATGTGATTGATGCTAGCTGAAGATTAGCCTGAATTGCTAAGAGATGTTTTTTCTAAAACGGTGGCTGTGGGGTAAAGTGGGACAAATGCTGTGAGACAGTGTCTCACTTTACCCCACCATGAAGCACAAGTTAAGTTTAGTTTTAAACATATTCCAGTGTTATATTACATTATATATGTTTTATTTGTAATGTCATAAACATTGTAGAAAAGCCATCATGACAAGAAACTATACACCAGGAAGACAACCTGGGGCCAAACACCCCTTGCAGAGATGGAGAGTGTAGCTGCTGAGGTCCTTAAGAAAAGCTGGAAGGGATAGAAATATTGATAAGACAACCCTCAAAAGATTCATAAAGGAAAAAAAGAGAAAGGGAAAGTAAAATCAGTAGCCTGGGGTGCAGTAGCTGAGGTAAAGAGAATATTCACAGATGAGTTGGAGGAGGAGCTTCCAAACACTTGAAACAACTAGCTGACCAGTTCCATGGCCTTGCTCCAGTTAAGTGCCGTGAACTGGGATTTGAATACGCAGAGAAAAACAATATCCCTGTCCCTGCCAATTGGACAGAGAAACAATGTGCCGGTAAGCTAGGGTGTGCAAGAGATCACATGAATCATAATAATCATAAATTTGCTTAATTGACCAATCCCCATGATTCTGTTACTAGTCCGATATTAGTTTTGGAATGTGTGGTTGTCGATCTAGCTGTCGGGATTTTAACTATTACAAGATGTGTTGTTTTGGTAGTTTTAAAATGGAAAAAGTAAGTGCCACAAGACCACTTTTTTAAAAGCATCATATTTTCACTGCCCTTTGTCCTGAAGACATGCTGATCATTTCCATTGCTAGAAAACATCCTGAATTAATGGGAAATGTTAAATTTTACTGATATATCATTTTAGCTCGCCTAGAGGGGAGCAAATGTAAAAAATTACCCCGCTCTCCCATACAGCCGGATTCGACTGCATGGCAACCAAAACCCCCCCACAGGTGCTTAGGCTCTCGGGCTGCACCCCAGGGCCAGCGTGTCTCCCGAGGCCGGGGTTGTGTTGGTGTGGCATGGGAGTGCTCTCCCACCTACCCCCCCACCCCCCACCCGGCCGTCATCCCGCGCATGCGGCGGGCACCCAACTCAAACTCTCCTCGTTCGAGGGGGGTTTATTGTCTCACATTAAACTGTGTGTTTTTGAACGATGACAAACCGGAATGAAAACAAGCCAAAATTAAATAAGAGTAACGAGGCTATTTTTGAAATGTAAGGAGTAGAAAGTACAGATATTTGCGTGAAAATGTAAGGAGTAGAAGTACAAAGTCGTCTGAAAAATAAATAAGTATAGATACCAAAAATGTCTACTTAAGTAAGGTAACGAAGTATTTGTACTTCGTTACTTGACACCTCTGCATGCAGGTTTGGTTGATGGGCGTTTTGAGGGTGATCTACTAAAAATAATTGCGTGAATGATTATAGTTGCAAACATGGTACTGGCGTAAGTTACTGGTTTCCACCATGGAGCATTACGGAGAGCAGTGTGACCGCAAGAACAAAGCGAAATTGAATGCCATGGTTAGTATGTTAGTATGTTAGTATGTTTGCATGTTAGTGGAATAGGCAGACATGTTGTTGAGCTACAGCAGAGAAATATTAATATAACACAATATGGTAGAGTATCTGCGAGAAAGTAAATGCTGTGGGTAAAGCAAAAAGAACAGATTAAATTGAAAGAAGATTAAGATGGCAGGACATAAGAAGAACAACATTTTAAAAAGCTCATAACACGACAGAGATGCATCGGACCAATATTGGGCGGCAGGGGCAGTTCACTTTCTGTGGCACGAGCGCTCAGGCACCACACTCAGGCCATTGTATCTGGTCTGACGGTGGCCATCAGTAGCCTGGCAAGAGGGATTGAAAATGGGGTACTGGCATTGGTGAGGTCTCTCAATACAAGCGGCTCCATTACGGCGCAGCCGGGGAATGGAGACGGAGGAGAGCGCACCGGAGACAAAAGTAACTTGAGAAATAGAAATGTTGGCAAAAAATAAGATAAGATAAAATATCCTTTATTAGTCCCACAATGGGGACATTTGCAATGTTACAGCAGCAGAATACATCACATAAGTAGCTTGTAGTACTCTTGTGAAGGACTATAATAAAAAAGTAATATACAACTATATATAGAAAAAAAATATGTAAATGTGAATGTGATTAAACCGGTGTATACAGTGTAAAGAAATATATTATGTTTTAAAATTTGTACAGTAAATGTATTGCACCTAACGGTTTATATTGCACAGAAATCTTTTACAAATGAGTATAGTATAGTGAATATTGCACAGTTGAGAAATGTTAAAGTGACAGTCCATAGTGGTGGTGCATGTAGTTATACTTGGAGCAGAGCTGGTTGTAAAGTCTTACTGCTCCGTCAGACACTTAGGGGGGATCAGTCTGTTGCTGAAAGAGCTGCCCAGTGCTGTGATGGTTTCCTGCAGGGGGTGGGACTACAGGACCACCACCATGAGGGAAATAGGAAGACATAATGAAAATCAATATTTTTCTTTAGGTTTGAGGTAAATTTTCTGTTCCTTAATGGCTGTGAATGCTCATTATTGTTTGGCTGCAGCCATCTGTGCACAACGGTGTGCCTTTTAGCACCTCCCTTTCAAACGTATTAAATATAGATGCAGTCACAATCCCCGCAATTACTTTCATGCTTTGTAAATCACAATGCGTGCTTAACTAAAGGATTTGCATCTACTCCTTCAAATATTTTGCGCACTCGGATAGAAATGCCTGGTATTCCATATTATTAAGGCAATCGTTCAAAATGGACAGCCATGTGACTCTGCATGCGATCCTCAGCTTGCATGTTTTTTTGCGAGTGAAATCAAGTTTGCACACGTTTTTACGAGTGCAAACCTTTAGTAGATCAGGCCCTTATAGTGCAATCTTGCACTACCTCGAGCTCCTCAAACACTGGTGCCATCTTATTATTGCAGTATTAGTTTCACTCGGAATTCGAGGTCTGTGTGATAAAGATCCATTAAATTCCTTAATTTTGAGCATTAACTGTATTTGTACGAAGGCGGGGCAGCTTAAATGTCTTATTCGTTCTTTCACATCAGCCCATACTGCATCCACCTGTGTGGCCAAACGTCTGCATTCAGCAGTCCTCCACTGCTGACTAATCACAGGGCGTCTTGTGTAATTCATATATCCCATCCAGATGCATGTCTACAGGGATGAACCTTAAACATGTTGTAGGTGCAGATCCATCTGTCTCGTAAAAAATGATTGACATCCTTGTTTTATGCTGAACACTGCAGGGGTGTCGCTATGCAGAGCTGTTGAGAATTAACACTGAAGCCAATTCAAAGGCATTCTCAGCTCGGCTTGCCTAGCTCTAACAAATCCTTTAATTCGACTGGCATGTATTCAGGTTTCATAAATAAGGAGTTGTGATCTACAATCTGTCTCCTCTGACTTAGTACCTCCTTCCATCTCAGACATGATTGATTTTGCCTCTAGCTGCTCTGCAGGGGCCGCAGATGATTCTTACTTAGGGCTTTCTCTGTTCTTCTGCATCTTACACTTGTGATAGACCAGTGCATCCAGGGTCAATGCTACAAATCAGTTTTCTTGCTTCTCATCATGAAAAACGAAGACACCGTGCATTTATTTTTCCTCCTTATGGCGGAAACATGCAGAAGCATTTACACTTATTTCCTTTAGTCTCAACGGGGAAACACCTCAGTCCGTCAGCTTCTCCGAGTGATTAAACTTGATTACCGAAGTAAGATCTGAAGAAGGTGCTGTACATGGCCTGAGAGAGTGAGGGGAGTAAAGGAATGGGAAGAAATTGCTCTGACTGGAGAGGCAAATGTATTATCAGGTGCCACAGGGAAAAAATGAATTGATTGAATAGATGGGGGGTTGAGGGCCTGTGATCACAGTGATTCATGGTGCATGTGGGCGCTGTGTATTGAGTCACTGGCAGCGGAAGCGACCCGGGCAAAGGACGATTTTGCTTCACACAAACGCGCATTGCAGATGCAAGCGTAATTGTAATTTTGTCATAAATGCTTGTCTCAAACTCAAAAAAACATCTGAGTTTATATATATATTCTGACAGCTAATATCAGAATATATTAACAACTAATAACCATGCAGAAATGACCAATAGTGTTGCTCTTTAATGCAAAGTATGCAAATACGATCTGAACCAGCAGCATCATGACATACAAAATAAAAGCTTCTGACCTTTTGTGAGGACCAGCGATTGCACAGACTACAACTATTATATCATTAATTATATTACGACAATCTTTTATCCTTGTTTTTCTTTTTTTTGGATGAGATTTCTCAAAACCAGCCAAGCCTCAGTTCTTGTGCATATTAGTAATAATCAACTGTCATCAGGGCAATCGCTTCATGAAAAATGAAGCCGAGTTTCATCCCAAACCTCTCATGTACTCTTGTCTACCTTCACCGATAGGCCAAGCAAAAGAAGTGGAAAAAACTGATATGGAAACCTAAAAGGTAGGAAATAACTCGTCCACCAAAAGACACCACACATGAGCTATGCTGATGTTACTTTATGGCACCTCAGATGTGCTTCATGTCATCAAAGCAAAGATATATAATAGGTTGTGGCCCATTGTACCATCCTCCATTCTCTGCTTGTACTCCTCATAGACCATATGTATTCAGTCAAACTTCCTAGTTATCATTAGACAGGCATAAAAAGCCGTGCAGGTGATGCATCATGTCTCAGAGGCAGCTGTTCCACAATGCCGTGCTGCATTATACATCCCACAAGTGCACCTATAGCTCCCCTCCACTTGTTCTGGTCCTCAAATTTCACTGCCTGTGAGATCAAATAATCAAACTGCTGTAGCGTAATTTACTGATACACGGTCAGCATTGTCCTCTGCAGGAGCACCGCAGCTTATGAGACATTACAGTCATTTTAGCTCTTATCTGTATAGTCGTGAATATAAGTGACTTTGCTGTAGCGTTAAGACTGTGAAGTGAGAAGGGTTCATGGGGCACTCTGCGGATTTTAAGTATCATGATACGTCTACTAATCAGGAGGAGTTCTACTTGTCCTTTCAGAACATTTGTTATCTGTGGCTCAGGAGGAGCTTTGAGAATAACAGAAAGTAAAATTGTTGCCAAGGTTTTGCACATACTCAGGCCAAGATGTCAGACATCTCAGCTTCTTTATTTGTCTTATGATGAGTTTATGGGACTTATATTAGTTATAGTCTAATCCAATTAATACTGTAAAATACAGAAACAGATGAGTGACATATTTTACAGTAGTTGATTTTCTAGACACCAACGTGTAATTTCTTTATTTGTAATTTTCTACCATTGCCACACAGATTTTAAGGTTTACCGATTTGCTGATAATAATCTGCCGATATGAACCTGTCACAGACATATAGAGCAATATGAAAACTTTTAATTTACAGAATGAACCATGCAGAAAAGATGTGTACATATGTTTACATTTACATTTTGATAATACAAGTTTTATATATTTGTTTGTGCTTGTTTTTCCTTTCTTCATAGTTATTTATAATAACTGTTTATGGTTAAACTGTAAGATATAAAAAATGTTGTCAAAAGGGTTTGATAATGACATCACCAAAAACAAATTTTGGACATCACCCACAAAAATCCCCAAATGTTGGCTCTGGTTCAGATGTGCATGTCCATACTGTAGTATCAGGTTTATCACAAACCTGCACACAACCTGTTGACTGATGATGAGTTACATAAGACAGAATTTGATGTCTTGGGGACACCAGGGAACGATCTCCTCCCCTTGAGTATTTTACCTTGTTGATGTTATCCAAGGTTTCTGGTTCAACACAACGTGGTTGCTGTATGTGGGGAAATAGCAGCGGGTCCGCATTCATGACATTAGCTTTGCAGATTTCATGGATGCAGAGTTTAGGTGTTTATAAGTCTCAGGCCCTGCTAGGTGATTGTTGCTTTGTCACTGTGAGTGACGTGGATCATTTGTGAGGCTTAAAATAACTTGAGAGTCGTCCTTGAAGGCCTTGTGCGTGTGGTAATGGCATAGCAACCCAACCACTGGTAAGCAAATGAAAAAGTGTGTGTGTGTGTGTGTGTGTGTGTGTGTGTGTGTGTGTGTGTGTGTGTGTGTGTGTGTGTGTGTGTGTGTGTGTGTGTGTGTGTGTGTGTGTGTGTGTGTGTGTGTGTGTGTGTGTGTGTGTGTGTGTGTGTGTGTGTGTGTGTGTGTGTGTGTTTTCTGTGAGGCTTAGCATCATGTGTCCCAGGTTGCATCTGTATGTCTGACTCAAAACAGCAGGCAAGGTCCACATGTGGCCCCGAAGCAGCAGGCTGGACTACTCTCAGCTCTGATGATGGCAGGGTCGTCTCTGTGGCAACAGCCCTGACTGACTAGATGGACGTTTTTTCCTGGGAGGGGTCAGTCAATATCTCTCCACCCAGTGCCTTCTCTCATCACTGCTCTCTACAGCCAGAATCCTTTTAACATAAAAGCAGCTTTCCTCACTCCACCTTCAAGCAGAAAATCTCACTGAGGAGATGAGTAATAAAGCTTATGAACAAGGACATCTTTTAGACAGCATTATCCCTGCAGTCGCTGCATGTGTTTTTAAGAAACTCTCATGTTGAACAAAATCTCCTCAGAGGATACAGCGTGAGGACACAGATGGGGTTATTGTTCACCTGCAGAGATTTGTGTTCAAGTGTTACAAACAGAGAACAAGCCCCTGAGCGACAGCACATCTGACCATGATGTCTCCCTTGTCACAGTGTCCTACGGCCTCGTGGAGCCATTTTATAACTGTGTGGGGACTGAGCTGCCAATGTGCAGTTATGTAATTAGCTCATTAATGGCGCACAATTATATTTGAGGGAGAAATTTATGCTGTTGAACATGTGACCATGACAAATCACATGACAGTGACAAAATTATGCTAAGGAAAACATGCTGGAAAATCATAGTTTATCCAACTTAAACTGCCTGCTCCCCCAAAGTGAAGCCAAAGCTTCTCGATTGTTGCTTGGTGGCTGGCTGCAGAACAAATCATAATCCCCACACACTAGTTATCTAATGGGACATGGGCCAAAATAAAAGGTCAGAGTATACTTCCCATAAATTGTCAAATAAATTAAAATATTATCTCACTAAGGTATGAAGTGCTTATTTTTTCAGTTAGTTTGCTTTAAAGGTGTTATTTGATGTTATAAAAATGAGGTTAACATCATGGCTGACAGCTGAGACTGCTGGCAATCGCTCCTCAATCCCCTCCCTCTCCCATATAGAGGATATTTTAGCTTTGTTTCTGGATAGTGAAAGGAAGTAGGGATGTTGGGTCCATCTTTATATACAGTCTATGAACTGTAGCTACTAAAAATAATGGAGGTCAATGTCGCTATCATTGAAAGTTACTTAGGTAATAATAGCCAATGACTAAACACAAAAATCATTCTTCTTTTGATTGGCAGTCTTCCATAACTTAAGCAGCATATGCAAACTGCCACAACATTTGAATTATTGTCACTCACATGGACACGTATTAAATAATTTTTTGCTACATTTTCTTATTCTTTCATCAACTTTCATAAAGAAACCATTAATAGATGGAGGGATTTTTTTAATGGTACATGTTAATGAGTGCAAAACTCTGACATTTCTGACCCTTACACACTGCAGTGTCTACGGTGCAGTGATACACCAGCTAAAGTGTATAACACACACTCTTGGATGTGGACTAGATCTTGAGAAATCAGCCTAACCTTATCTATCTGTGTCATGACATCATTTTTCAGAACAGAGCTGCTGTGTATTTGAGGAGCTCGAGGTCACTGCTGTGATGAGTCACTGGTGATAGTCACTGCTCCACTTTAGGCAAAGAGAGCATTATTATGCATTAACAGATAATTTATCACTAATGATGTGACACCAATGCAAACCTTATAATTAATGGATTCTCGTAAGAGCAGGGCCTTGTTTTTTAAACTAACAACTTTAAACTAATGACATTTATTATGTCAGGATTTCTGGTGTTAAATGATTGTTTCCCACCTCCTGACTTTTAAAATACTAGTCAATTAACAGCCTAATAAATGATGCCCTCCAGCTTCAAGTCACATAGCCACTGCTAGTCAATATAGTCAATGAATCTTTGGTGTGTCATGGTGTAGAATAGTGTCCAGAAACCGATTGGAGGTTTAACCACTGCATCAAGCTTTTTATTCTTTTACACTAAATTTTCCTTATTTTACTATATGACAAAAGCCACCTGGTTCTCCCCACAACAGCCAGAGACGTACTATTCGCTCTTCAGCATTTTTTTATCTCCACCACACACGTGAGCAAACATAAATTCACACAACTCAACTTAAGTTGTCTGACATATAACCTTTACAGGTTTACTCGGTTTGGCTCGGCTTAGCTCAGCTCTGTGTCTGTGTCCTCTCCAGTCCTATGTGTGTGCCTCTGTGTCCCCATGTCTCTTTGTCCTCTCCAGTCCTCTTTGTGTGTCTCTGTGTCCCCAGGTCTTTGTGTCCTATCCAGTCCTCCATGTGTGTCTCTGTTTCCCGGGGTCTCAGTCATATCCATTCCTCTGTGTGTGTCTCTGTGTCCCCAGATCTCTGTGTCCTATCCAGTCCTCCATGTGTGTCTCTGTGTTCCCGTGTCTCTGTGTTCTCTCCAGTCCTCTGTGTGTGTCTCTGTGTCCCTGTGTCTCTGTGTTCTCTCCAGTCCTCCATGTTTGTTTCTGTGTCCGCATGTCTCTGTGTTCTCTCCAATCTTCTGTGTGTGTCTCTGTGTCCCTGTGTCTCTGTGCTCTCTCCAGTCCTCAGTGTGTGTCTCTGTTTCGCCGGGTCGCTGTGTTCTCTCCAGTCCTCAATGTTTGTCTCTGTGTCCCAGGGTCTCTGTGTTCTCTCCAGTCCTCTATGTCCCAGGTTGTCTGGGTCTCTCTCTGGCCGCCCTGCTGCTGTCTTTTGAACCAGAGGATCAAACAGCCAACAGCCTCAGCTGCGCTGAGTTTTCCTCTGGTGCAGGTGCGGTAGCTCTCTGAGTCATCTCCAAGCCCAAAGTTATATGTTTGACTAATCTGACATTACAAATTTTTTCAGTTTTAAATTGTTTCTATCCAGCTAAAAATCTGATGTCATGCACTTTACTGGGGTTTATAATTGCTACTGATTGTGAGAAGACACAAGACACAAACTGTTGTATTTTGATTTTCTTTCATTGTATTTATATTTAATTGTATTTAATTGCTTTTCACTTATTGCTCTCGTACTTTAGGTTACTGTCTGAATCTTTCTCCTCGAACTACAGTACTTTCTGCATAATAAGCATTAGCTTTCCCCCCATTTTTCTTTGTAACACCAAAGCAAATTCCCTGTGCTGAAAGGCTCCCTGGCAATAAATCTGATTCTGTACGCTACTCAGGTGTATAGGTGATCGTTGTCTCACAAACCTAAACCTACTGTTCAGGTTAATAGAGGTAATCCTAAACTCCATTTTCCTCTACCACCTCTATCTTCCTCTCTTCTCCTCCTCCCCCTTGTTCTGCTTTGTTTTGTAATTATGGGCATATGTGTGTTTGAGGAGAAACTTGGGTCTATTTTCATCCTGCTTGCTGCAGCAAAAACAGGATATGGGCTTTTTTCTTTTTAAGTAAGTGCTTTAATGTCAGCACGTGCTTGACTTTGTTCTTTTATTCACGACACACGTGGCAGACCCCATCTGCATTTTACTTCAATGCTTTTGGGGGTGGACCTGATATTGAACATGATATCGCAGCGTTTGTTTGTTTTTTTGTCATCAAACACGTGTCATTCATCAACACTGCCATGATTCGCTCACTCTCCCTCTCAGCCCTGCTTTTATGTTTGAGGCCGTGTTGGCTGTCTGTGTGGAGTCTGTTCCCCTCAGTGGGTCGTTTGCTGCCGGTGTGTTTTCTGCATAACATTAGATTCCCTCCTTCCGAGCTGAGTTTCTGTTGTGCATCGCTGTCCCCCCTTTGCATCTATTAAGACTTTTACAATGTTTTCATTTGAGGCATTTACTGGCTTATCTGTCGCCATGTGACAATGAATCATGTAAACTTGGACTACGACTCCATCTAGCTAATCCGCACCTCCTTCTGACTGAAAAACACCTTGTAGGCTACCTCTAATTCTTCCTTTTTTATTTAGTTAAACTAGTGCAATGTCAGTTCTAAACCTTTCTGTTAGTAATCTTCTGTTTGTGTGGCCTGTGTTAATGCTCTATGGCTACTTCAAAATTATTCCTTGACACGTCAGTCCTCGTCAAACAGTTCAACAATATAATGTCCCTTTTCATCGTTTGTGTGATGGACGTTGTGTGAGGAGCTTTTTATAAACAGTCCATGGTGCAGAGTGAAGTTAGAATACACTTTGTGTTCATCCATCCTGATTTATTTGAAATCAGGATTTTATTTAGCATAAAATGAAACTGAATTTGCCTTATTACAGTTCACGTGTGTGGCTTATAGAGCTTTTATTGATATACCTAACTGCTGTTATTTTTACTTATATTGCATGTTGGCTATTTCAGAGGTCTGTTAAGCAATCGGAACATTCTTCAAACCCCAGTTCACAACTTTTCTAAATGACTGCTTTGTAATTTAGTTTGATATAAAAAAAAATTAAACAAAACAAAACAAACATTTTGCTTTTAGTTTGATTAGTAATTGCCAAACAAGAAGTGAATCATGTTGCCATGACAGTGATCATCACCTGTGCTGTTTGTCTGAGTCTGTGTGTGTGTGTCAGTCCGATAAGATGAAATCAAAACTATTAGGGCAATCTTGCTACGATTTTTGATTGAGTTGCCGACCACTGCTGTAGTTCATCCGAGGACGTAGAAGAAGACATTTTGAACCTGGTCCACAGACTGATGGCACACTGCCTGTCTGTTTCTTCATTTTTACTTTCCCAGGCTATTTACCATACACATGAATGTTCACAAATTTGTGCTCCACATACAGACAGACAGTAGAAAGACGATTGTGGAATTAGTAGGTTGATGAATGTTAGGTTTAAGTGGATCAGTCGCTTACTCATTTTATCCCCATTTTTGCCTCTGTTTTGCTCAATTTGAATGCCCCGCATCCATGTGTACACACTGTATATGCCTGTGTTTGCATTAATGCATTATTCCCACTGTGGTCTTTAGAGCATTTGATTATGCAACATGGTCGATTCAATAAATAAACAACCAGTGAGTCACGTGATCACCCATTTTCCCTCTCTGGTCAGAAAGTGGAGATCAATCCATGGGGGTTTATCCATGTTGAAGAAAAAACGTACGAGCGTAATCCACACAGGGTTATGGATTGAGGAACGGCCCCACCAGGCAGCATGGGAGAGTCGAGCTCAACACCCAATCCCACAAAGCAGTGTAGAGGGATTAATCGAGATTATCTTCCAGTGCTATTCTCAGATATAAATGAAAAATCTCTGGACCAGATTAAGGATCAGTTAATGTTTAAAAAAAGAAGCTGATGCCGAAATTACAACTGCTGTTTTAGTGACTTAATGATCAAGACAAAGAAGTCCCTTGATGATGAGATTGGACATATATCTTTTTTTAATTGACAGGTTCTTTGGCATGCATTCGGGAAAAGTTTTGATTAATAGTAAATTTCTTTCTTTCTCTCACTCTTTTTTTGCCTGATTTCAGTGGGAACACCTTTTAGCACGATGTCAAATGGCAGCAGTCCTGACCCTAGTGTGGTCAGCAGGTGGCGACAGTGAGAAGAAACGTCTCACTGACTGTCTGACTCCTCTATAGAGGAGCTGTCCGTTCAGCACCACTGTGTTAACTGCTTTAACCTCATCAGGCTAAACAAAGTCAGTCACTATTTTTGACAGAGAGCAGCAATGTGGTGCAGTTGTTATGTCTGCCAACTGTTGTTCTGCATGTTCTTCCCGTGCCTTCGTGGGTTTTTTCTGGGTACCCCTGTCTCCTCCCACATTCAAAAAACATGCAGTGGCTCCAGCCACTCCCCCCACAACCCTCTTCGATTAAGTGGGATAGATTATGAATGTAATTTTGAGATATAGCACCATGGTACTTGAAAAATCAAACATTGTCTGACCCATCCTGTCTGCTTTGATAGATTAATTATATAAAGTAAAACAGTATTGACAAAATTTAAACATGCATGCATTGACACTTTAACGTAACTTTATGGCCTTCCTGCATGTTTCCAGTCATGTGTAATGTGACGCTGTTAAGGTTCGTCATGGCTGCAGGTATTGTTTTGTGTTTTTTTCCCCTAAAATTATCAGTTCACCTCTGTTAGACGACTTGATGTCCCCTCGCTTGACTGAAGCTCAGGCTACAGCACTCACTCCCTCACCCTGGAAACGGATTACTGCACTTTCATATCCACGCCTTTTTGCCTACCCTTACCTTTCTCTCCCACAGTCCAACCGCATTCACACCAGCCTATGGAGAGAGACAATGGTAGCTAACAATAGAGAGAGCATGTGTGTGTGTGTATGTGTGTTTGTTTGTGTGTTTGTGTGTGTGTATCCTCCTGTCTTTTTTCGCCCAAGGGGTGGAGATGAAAGATCCACTCAGTGGTCCTCGTCCCTCCAAGTGTTTTTTATAATAAAAGTAGGGCTGTGAAATGATTACAATTTTTAATCAAATTAATCACAGGTTTCTATGGATTAATCATGATTAATCACATTACCGATTTTTTCGGAATATTTTTGTGAAAACAAGATTTATGACATTAAACTTTTCTTTTGTAAAGCTGACACATTGTGCTTCTTTTGCACAATGTGTCCGGCGAGTGAGTCTGGTTTGGCGCATTCCACTTGAACGCCCCTCGCCGACCAACGCATGCTTCGCGTTGCGGTGGTTAGGCGGGTATTGCTACGGTGAAACGATAACGTCTTCTCGCAGAGTGTGCATATCACCTTGGTTTTACTGAATGTTTGATCTTTGTTTTTTTGGAACACGATCTTCCCGTCCAGAAGGTCCTCAGGTTCATCAGAATTATCCATGTTGTTTGTTTGTTTGAATGGCAGCTGCCGTCTGACTGCATTAGAGCGGCGACTAGTGCAGAGGCGGCGGAATTTGAAGGTCCTTCTGCGCATGCGTTAAATGCGTTAAAAAAAAAAAACGAATTAATCCTGTAATTTAATCATAACACGTTAACGCGTTATTTTTCACAGCTCTAAATAAAAGTAATCAAAGTGGGGTCTTAGGTGCTTTTAAGAGTCGGCAGCTGTTAGCTCTTGATTACTAGTTATAGATTGTTGTATGGAGAAGTTTGCAAAAACATGTGTGTTTGTCACTTTGGACCAATGCCAACTAAGATGTTGGATACAATATTTATAATCATAATAAAATGCATAATAAAATAATAATTTGGAAAAAAAGTGTGCAGTTGTTGGGGCAGTATTATCTGTCTTATAATTCTCGGTAATCCATGTCTGTCTGTCTGTCTGTATGAGGACTGCATGTCTGGAGAACCTTTCATGTTATCAGATTCACACTTGTGAATTGTTAACAAATTGCAATGTTGAATTTGGTGCAATTTCGACACGCGTAGCATTCAGTATTAATAAACGGGTGACAAGTGCTTTAACAGCTTCATGGGGAAAAGCTGCGAGCAGCGTCACCACAGGCCTAACAAACAGACAGGATTAGAACAGACTCTGGACTCGTGTCATGAACAAGAGCCGGCAACACAAAACACTGAGGTGGTTCACTAATCTCAGTTCTAAACCATGTCCTGAATCCAACATTGGGCCTTAATCTTTGTGACACAAATCTATATCCTCCCAGAATAATATCTTACTGCACTACCTGCTTTCCATTATCTTTTGTGGTTTCTCGCCACCTCTCCATCAGTCAGCACTCTCTCTCTCCTGGCACCATCCTCATCTGATAAAGCAGAGGGAGTGAATGAAGCTCAGTGAGTCAGCAGGCAAAGCTCACTAACTATAATAACAACAACTGTATATTGCTGTTACACCATAACTGGTTACTCTGTGCTTTACTGTATGTTGCCTTTGTAAAACAAGTAGAAACAAATATCAATAGAAAAAAGAACGATGAGAAACAGAATCTGGCCAACCAGACTCTCACTTCTTCTTGACGTTGGACCTAGGTTCCCATTAGCCTTTGTATTACCCATCCTCTAATGAGGTGTAATTTGCGTGCAGTGCTCTAGGAAGATTAAATGAGAAGAATGTGCTGCACCCTGACCTGGTGGCTGTGGTCGAGTCAGCCGATGTTTTTGATGGGGGGGGGGGGGGGGGGTTCTGAGGTCCTTGCAGGTCTGTAATAAACATGACACATCATTTGATTTGGTCCAAATGATTCCTGGCGTACCTGTCTGTCACTAACCAACCTGCCAGCCTGTGCTCAACCTGCCTGTGCTCTGACTGCACATGACCGGAGTCTACAGCTGGAGAGTTGTACACCGACAATGACGATAGCCAGAAATTAGCAAAAGAGACACGTAAAAGTTATCTGCTAGCAATTGTCAGGCAGTATCAATTTGTTTTGGGGTATCATTTTGACCAGAGGGTTCTTCCTTCTCTCATTTGATTTTCCAGGACAACCAACCATTGCGTTGATGCTTTTACACCTGTTAGGGTTTCCATTGTTACACAGCATATAAATGATGATAACGGTGATTATGTTGATGATGGTGGCAGATTGGTAATTTTGGCAGCAATTAAGGTCTTAAGTTACACAGAAAAGTAAACAGAAGCAGGAATCCCTTTTGAGCCATTGAACCCAGACTTCGATTGCCACAATGATGATATTTTACAGATTGTTAGAAATAATTTAAATATTTTACTCTCTTTTAATGAGTCAGAATTTAGAAATCTAAAGTTCAAGTCGGCTGTTCTGGTCAATTAAACGAATGAGAACGATCAAAAAATATCCCAGGTCAGATTCAAACTCTTGACGTTGAGTCAGTATGATGATCATTTGATTCATCATGTGTGCCAAACACGTACGCAGAACACAGCTATAAACACAGGGAGTATCCCAGCACACTCAGTTCATTAAGAGATTAACAGAGAGAGCTGCTGACACTGATCAAGCCAGGAGTCCAATACGAGAGGGAAGAATTGTAGCAGGTCCCCCCCACCACTTAATACCCTTCTTATCCATAGCATTGTAGTCAGAGGTGGGGGTTGGGGGTTATTGCACAGATGATGTTATAGCCAGGGGCTAGCATCCTGCTCTTTTCCTCCCCTGTGGGCCAGCTATAGGCTTATCATAGAGAGAAATAGGGAAATAGAGCCATGTAGGGAAGAGGGCAGAGAGAACAGGAGGGAGGGAGGGAGGGAGGGAGGGAGGGAGGAGGGTAGAGATCCTGCGCCTGCTCACTGTGAGCGCAGCAAGTGCAGCTTTCATCCGCAGCAGAGGACTGAGGGAGAGACGGAGGGAGTTTGAGCGAGCAAACGGACGCTTTCAGGGACAGTGTTTGAAAGAGCCTGATAGGAAAGACACAGATTTAGGCCGAGCTGTTGCCAGGCATGCTGTCATTCATTTGCAATCGCTAGTCGGCCTCCTTCTGCTGCGTGCTGCAGTCTGCTTTGTGAAGATTGCGCTGCAGGTTGCCTACTTCTCTTTTGGGAAAGCTGAAGATCCCCCAGGGAGGTGTGAATTTCTGGCACATGTGTTTAGCACTGCGGCACATTGTCACAAGCAAACGAATGTAGCGGAAAAAAAACGGAGGCAGAGCTGAGGACCATCCTAACGGACTTGGGTCCCCCAGACCATCCATCCATCCGTCTCTGCATCATCTTCTCCTCCCTCCTTCCCTCCGTCGTGCATCCCTCCTGCTCTGTGCATGGGAGGTGAGGGCTCGGCAGGCTGTCGGTCAGCATGCGGCGGTGTGAACGGGCAGCCCAGTGCCCACAACATGCTATGGACGTCAGACACTCCTCGCTGTACTAATGAAAGGCTTCAAGCTCGCCTGGTAAGGCTAAAATACTGAGCAGAGAGTGTATGCTTCTGCTGCTATATTCAATGTACATTTGTCTTTAGCGTTATGGCCATCATGTATGAACAGCACCACTGACATATGTCATTTCCTTCTATGCAAGGTTGTGTGGACACATTTTTCTCTCCATCCTCACCTGTGCATTTCTGTATGGTAATGTATCTCCCAAAAATCTGCCATGCATTTAATGGAGGCTAGATAAGGACACCACCTAGTTGTAACCAGTGTGTGACCATCCAGTAAAGCCAATGTGGACCAGCGTGTTTTCTTTTTTCTTTTTTTTTACCGTGACTGTGTCGACCCAGCTCTGCTCCCCCTCTGGCGTACTCAGTGTGAGCGGAGCAGCTGAGGAGACGCACTCACGTGGCTGCCTGGAAAAGAACAGGCCCATGCTGCCTCTGTGTCTCTGGACAAACAGATCCGACAGACGACCACTCTCACTTTTCTTTTTCAACCTAATTTGCAACAGTGTTTGTGTGCACTTTTCAGTCGTCCCTCCTTCTATCCTCACCTCCCCTCGTGTTTGTTTATGCTCCTCCTCCTCCTGGATGGTATTTTTAGTGACAAATTACAGAGCACTGTAGGAAGAATAAAAAAACTAGAGGGGGAGCAGTTTCTGCAAAGTGCGTCCCGCTTCCTTCCTTCTCGTTTTCCTGAGGATATCTTTTCCCTACAGGTCCTCGTCTTTTCCCTAATGTCTCCATCTCTCCATTATTCTCTCTATATTTATCTGTGTCCTCTCTTTAACATGTCTCTCTCTTCTGCTGTAGTCCTATTTGTATTTATACCTCTCAAATCTATCACTTAATCCTCCAATTGTTTTTTTGTTTCTCTTTAGATTGAGTACTGTAGCTTTGAATGTTTCCTCTCTGTCCTATAGAATTAATCAGAGTGAGTGCATGTGTGTGTCTGTGTGTATGTGTGTGTGTGTATGTTGCCCAGTGTGACTTCCTGTTGCTGTGTGTGTATCTCAAACATACAGTGCCTCTTTATCATTCTGCAGCACAGACAGTGACAGTCAAACAGCAAGTCTGTCCTCACTTAATCTGGTTGCAGCAACCAGACTGACACAGGTTACCTTACAGTGAACAGCCATCTGTTACCATCCTGTGCTCTACTATGCATGGAGGTGACTTTTCTGGCTGGCTAAATGGGTATAGTTTGCATTCCATTCTGTTATGTTATGTAACGGCAATGTACATCTGTAGTTGTGCCATATCCAAGAGGAGGCATCTCCATCCATCCATCTGTTCATCCACAACAAATGCTTTTACCCTTAAATCAAGTATGTGTTTGTAGTAGAAAGGTAGTTTTGAACAGACATTGTCTAAAGGCTTCTTTCTCAGCTTTGCTTTAGCCAGTTTCAAAACAAAATCAATGGTGGAACAAATGATAGTGATGAGGTATCCTTTCTCCCTTGTAGATTCATCAATGAGAGGCTCCAGCAGAAATCTCTCTCCTGTTAATAGTGTTTATAATGCAGCTCTTGGATCTCCCAGGGACAGATCTGCTGCGTCGGCAAAAAACACTGTGGCCTAAAGGTCATTCCATCAATCAGGGCCTCAATTACTGCATTTGTTGTCCTGAGCGTAATACACCAAGCTGACATTGGACATAGCATCTTATTTATCTGGACTGGATGCAGTGATTTATCTGTTCTAACTGATGAAGGCTCCCAGCTGTTGTTACCGTATTGTCATTAGATGACAGATGAGATTGCTCAAGATGATGATAATAATAATTATATATTTTATTTCATAGCCTCTTTCTAGACACCTAAGGACAATTTACAATGTATAAAAAAGAAACACGTGAATAATTACAGTAAAATCAAGTGTTAAAACTACTTGAGGAGATACTAATAATAAGGGCTTTCATTTGTCCTGCCACAAATTATCATATCATTTCACACAAGGTCCAGAATGCAACACATACATTTTTTAATGATAATACTAAATACTAATACTAAAAACGACAAAAAAAACATATCCAAATAATCAACTCTGCCGGCAGTGTATGAATAGTGTGCAATAGAAAAAAGTGCTGTGCATGGAAAAGCCATCTGAAAGTGTGTGAATGTGACTTGAACTGTAAACAAATACAGTAGAGTTACTGTTAGAGTTTTCTTTCTTTCTAGTTATATTTGTTGACTTGGTGAGTTTAAGATATATGATTCCAAAGTCATCCTTACATGTGTAGAACTAGCATCAAAACTTCTGTGAGTGACATGAGGGGAGAAGAAGACCAGGTGTCCCTGTTTGTCACAGTGCATGCAGTGATGGAGAGCCAGGGAGGAGGATATTTTTGTAGCATTACTTACTTGTCAGAAGACAAGGAAGAGATAAAGGGAAGAGCGAAAGAGAACATGCATGCGGGTATGTGTGAGTGTGTGTATGGGTGAGAGAGAGATTGCTTGGGATTTGGCCATGGTCCCAGTGTGGGGATGTTTGCTCTCGATATGACATTCAGTGTGACTTACATGTGCACACACTCACGTACACAGCCACAGATGTGCATATACAGCCAACAGCAGCAGCTGTAGCAACAGCAAATCACTGACTGAGTCCAGAGCTGGAGCTTACTCTCTGCACGTGGCACTGTGCACAAGCCAATTGTTGCTGCAGGACACTTGGACAGACTGCGAGGGCTGACTTGCATACATAAATGCCTGTGTGCATCTTAAGCCCAAATGTGTCTGGCCAGTTATCCGGCTGGTTTTCGGTATCTTATTGAAGAAAGGAGCTGCTTCATGTCTCGGTCAGAGATCAGTGCAGCGAAGGAGTAGAAGTCTCCCATCCATGGTTTCCTCTTCTACACCCCTCTGAGACTACAGCTTTGAGCTCAGTCACGCCACAAATAAGCAGCAAAAAAAAACAACATCGAAGACATTTTGAAATGTTCAGGGTTAGCCTGGAGGAATGTTTCACATCCTCTCGTACATACAGTGCCTTGCATAAGTATTCACCCCCCTTGGACGTTTTCCCATTATGTACTGTTACTAACTGGAATTCAAATAGACTTAAATAAACTTTTTCCCGTTTGATCAACAAAACATGCATAGTACTTTGGAGGTGCAAAATAAATGTTATTGTGACACAAACAATAATGAGAACAAAAAAGTTGACATCTGTTGGGTGCATAAGTATTCACCCCCCTGTGTCAATACTTGGTAGAACCCCCTTTCGCTGCAATTACAGCTGCAAGTCTTTTGGGGTATGTCTCTACCAGCTTTGCACATCTAGAGATGGAAAGGTTTGTCCATTCTTCTTGGCAAAAAAGATGAAGCTCAGTCAGATTGGATGGAGACCGTCTGTGAACCGCAATCTTCAAGTCTTGCCATAGATTCTCTATTGGATTGAGGTCTGGGCTTTGACTGGGCCATTTTAAGACATTAACATTCTTTAATCCAAACCATTCCTTTGTAGCTCTGGCTGTATGTTTAGGGTCATTGTCCTGCTGGAAGATGAACCTCCGCCCCAGTCTCAAGTCTTTTGCAGACTGCATCAGATTTTCTTCAAGGATTTCCCTGTATTTGGCTCCATCCATCTTTCCCTCTATTCTGACCAGTTTCCCTGTACCTGCTGAAGAGAAGCATCCCCACAGCATGATGCTACCACCACCATGTTTCACTGTTGGGATGGTGTGCTCAGGGTGATGGGCAGTGTTGGGTTTTCGCCACACATAGCGTTTTGCATTGAGGCCAAAAAGTTCAATTTTGGTCTCATCTGACCAGAGCACCTTCTTCCACATGTTTGCTGTGTCTCTCACATGGCTTCTGGCAAACTCCAAACGGGATTTTTTATGGATCCCTTTCAACAATGGCTTTCTTCTTGCCACTCTTCCATAAAGGCCAGATTGGTGGAGTAGACGACTAATAGTTGTCCTGTGGACAGATTCTCCCACCTCAGCTGTGGATCTCTGCAACTCCTCCAGAGTAACCATGGGCCTCCTGGTTGCTTCTCTGATTCATTTTCTCCTTGTCCGACTCTTCAGTTTGGGTGGACGGCCTCCCCTTGGTAGGTTTGCGGTTGTGCCATATTCTTTCCATTTTCTTATGATGGATTTTATGGTGCTCAGAGAGATGTTCAAAGCTCTGGATATTTTTGTATAACCTAACCCTGCTTCATATTTCTCCACAACTTTATCCCTGACCTCTTTGGTGAGCTCCTTGGTCTTCATGATGCTGTTTGTTCAGTAATGATCTCCAACAAACTCTGAGTCCGTCACAGAACAGGTGTATTTATACTGAGATTAAATTGCAGACAGGTGGACCCTATTTACTAATTATGTGACTTGCAAATGTGACTTGTGAATGCAATTGGTCGCACCAGATCTTTGTTAGGGGTTTCACAGTAAAGGGGGTGAATACATATGCACTCAACACTTTTCAGATTTTTATTTGTAAATAATTGTGAAATCCATGTAATATTTCCCCCCACTTCCAAATGATGCACTATTTTGTGTTGGTCCATTACATAAACTCACGATGAAATACATTTTAATCTGTGGTTATACCATGACAAAATGTAGAAAAGTCCAAAGGGGGTGACTACTTATACAAGGCACTGTAAGTGCAAACCACACTCCCAGCCATGTTTTATCTAGTGCTGTGCTAATAATGTCTCTTCAGGCTGTTTTAAACTGACTTTCTAGACTGACATTTTTGCTGACATTCCACTATGCAAAACAGTAGAGGAGCAGAAGGGAGGTACCTACTGCATTCACTACAGGTGAACTGTTGGTCATCTAGCTGGTTCTCGCAATCTAATATGGGCATAAGGCCGCTTTCCTTTTTACACTACTATATTTGTAGTTGCTCAGAAAATAAAATAGTGACATGTCCGGAGTCAGGAGTTTGTTGGGAGTGTACTTGGAGGCTTAGAACCAACTGCATACTAGTGGATAAAGCACTGCACCATCAAACTGGGCCACAGTGGTCTTCCAAGTTCACAGCAGGGGCTCTGCAGTGAGGAGGAACTGCAGAATTGTTTCCCTCCTGGCCACAGCTTATTAACTCTCTCTCCTTGCTCTGTCTCTACTCCTGTCCCCCTTTCCCTTTTGTTTTTTACTGCATCCTTCCCACAACCCATTTGTAATCTCTGATTCTGCTCCATATTGTCCCCCTGCCACATTTCTCTGCCTGAGCCTAGTTTAACCAACCTTTTTTTTCTTATACTGTCCCTTGGTGAGTTAAGAAGGACTTTGATAAAGTCACCTAAGGGTCTAAATTGATATTAGGTGTTCTTGTTAGAAAAGAAGGAAGACCTGGAAAGCTGTTGGCATGCTTGTCAAGTGATACATCCACTACAGGTCAGCACAGAGTCAGGATTTTCCGACAACAATAAACATAACGTAGGTGAAAGAGGTTGTGATAATGTACCTCTTAAGATAGAGGCAAACTGTGGTCATGTTATAGACTGAAGTGGTGCAACTTACCATTTCAAAAAATGTCTTCAAAACGTCAAGCCGTTCTTGATATTTCTTCCTTGTGTACTATGTGCATCTCTCAACAGCTACACTACCCCTCACAGTTTTTCTGGTGGTACTGCTCCATTAAGTCTGTTTTGTTGTATAAGCGTTCAGACGATGTCCACAAATACAGATAAGATGAACGCAGGCTACGGACCAAAGGCTCCGTCCATATCCCTATACGTATCTGACTAAGGGAGCATTCAAATTATGGTGATAAGGCTGTTTATATATCTGAATATTGGTATCCATGTAAACGTGTATTGTGTTGTTATAATAAAATAACATTAATGGACACGCAAGTTTTCCCTTGGTCTCAATCAGCCTCATAATAATTGGACTGGAAGGTGCATTCAGGTCTGATGACAAGACTTCCCATTAGTGCTCCATATGCTCCTTTCTCAAATTAAGCCTGTCCAAACAATAAGGCCATTTTTTTCATTAAGCTTTTTGAAAGCAAAATCAGAACCTGCTCCCCTCCCTCTGTCTTGGATCACTGGGACTTTTGTGCACCAGCAAAATAGGTTATTGTTTGCAAAGCCCATTCTCTTTTAGTACATTAAACATGGTCATAGCTTTTATAGAATGTATTGTCTTTTTATTTGCTCCCTGCTATAGAGACACTTTAGGAATCGATATATTTCAACTTATGGGCTGAAATTAGTTCTGGCACTGCTCCAGAGTTTGTATTATACCTGTTAACAAGCCCGAACAACTAAATGTAAAATCTGATATCTACCAATTTGCATGTTTATATTTAAACAACTTATTATTTGACCAATGTGCTGGGCAGTGAAATAAAAGACTAAGTTTAATTCAGGCGGCCCTGCTTTCATTAGAGTAAGGGCCTTTTCTTATGTGTTCTGTTGTAAATATAAAGTACTCATCAAAGGCATTTATCATGTCAGTACCCTGAAGTTCCTCACAGTCTCCAGAAGTAGACCGGGAACAAGCGGAGAAAGAGAAGAGGGAGGGGTGTGTGATATGCAACACTGGTCCCAGGCTAACACGGAACAGTGACAGTTGCAGATATTGACATGCGCTGCAATCAGGCTGCCGCTGGGGCGCTTGTTGAAATAATTATTATATATTAACACTCAAGTGGCAAAGTCCAGAGTGAACTTATATGGAGGTGACACATATTCATCCCTCTGATATAGATATACCTTGTGAACATCATAGTTTCCTGTGTGTGATGTATATTTCTGAAGTGACAACCGGTGTCCATAGTGCCCAATGAAATGAAATGAAAAGTCTCATCTGAAAGGTCAGAGAAACTAGTTGTCGTCATTGTGTTCAGGCCAAAGGGCTCTGACATTGATTAATGTATTTTAGGGAAATTATTCAAACCATGCCTAAATTGAGAGATGGAGTTCAATGCAAATGTGACATGGTTTTGATGATTGAGAATGATTTAAACAAAAGGATCTATTTCAAAGATAGTTTGGGGAACTTTTGCCTTATTTAAGAGTTCAGTGCAAACATTAACTGGGGTTGGAGAATGGGGGAAGTTACGCAGCAAAGGGCCGGGTCAGAACTGAACCTGCTGACAGTGTGCTGGAATCCAACTCATTTTCCTTTTTTGGGCCTTTTTAAAACACTGCAACACTTTTATTTTGTGTGACAAATGTTACAATATTTGAGTTGTAAAAAAAATTTACCCTCATATTTCCTCAATCCACCTGATTTCTCTTTCCTCACACTGAGAACACATATGCACACTCACTTTTCGTCTACCCTCTCACCGTCTCTCTGCCCACGGCTTTGTGTCACCCTACCTGCTTCCTTCCGCCCTATATATCCCCTGCAGACGGTGGTGGCTGTGTCCGTCCCACTGGGACAAAGTGTCCCACAGGGGCTTAATCCGCTTCTCAGTTTCCTGTCACCTACTGCCACTCTCCGACATCTCCACCGGGTACTTAAATTACTGAATTTAAATCAGGTAGTTTAATTATAGCTGCTTTTTATCAGGTTCTTCTATCCAGAGGTATGAGGGTCACCTCTTCAATGAGAACCCAAAAATTGTAACAGGCTTTTCTATGTTAGGTTTCCACACAGTGAGGGTAATTAGGCATTTTAATTAAGTCTGGGAGTACAACACTAAAGTTATGCTCTTGGGCCTGGATTTAAATAGTTTTAGGAAAGGTAAAAACAGTCAGTGGTTTCACTCTTTATTAGCTTTGTTTAAGTCCTACACACACAGCTATCAACACAAGAAAGTGTTGTGATGTCTTTTCTCAAACTGTTTTCTTGCTGTGAGGAAAATAGAAATATCAGCCACCAGGACATGTTCAAAGCAAAGTGCAGTTAAACTCTATGTCTTTGTACATAACTAATCGTGTGTTAATGCTTTATGCAGACGCATAACCCCCTGATACACACACACACTCCATCTTCTCCTCCAGCACTCTCTTTCTCACTGGAGTTGTGAACATTTCAAGTGGTGGGGCACATGAATGGTTTGACAGGCTGCCATGGTAACTGCACGGCCGAGACATAGCAGGGTGTCGCCACATTGGTGTTGCCATGACAGCTTGGTAAACAGCACGCCCTCCTCTCAAATAGATAGAGAAATTGTCTATAACTTCGGGTGCGTTCGGCTCAAATCTACACCGCTATTACATTAAACTATTAAAATGAAACTTAAACTATTCAATCCTATCAAGCATGCCAGTCCTCAGTGGTTAAGATGAATGAATCAACTGCCCACAGCTGTTATTTACATACCACGTCTGTGATTGTGTGGTCCATTTGACCATCTCTGTCCCACGGGTGCAACAACAATGAGAACAGGTCTCCTAAGTAGGTCAGTTGTTGGTGTGAGGCTGGGCTGGCTTATCTGGGCACACAGTTGTCCGGCTCAGTGGTCCAGCTCCCTTTGTTCCACAGCACGGCTCCGCTCAGCGCTCCCACAGAGGCAGCCAGCACAGCCGCAGCCCCAGGGTCAAGTCTTTCCAGCAGCAGAGCTCGGGGCTCTGTTTGTTTCATAATTGAGACACATGGGTGATTACTGACTGTGGTAATCTTTATGTATGTTTGAATGGATTAATTGATTAATTTACCTTTTCTGGCATGTTCAGACAACCAGCCAGTGTTGGTTTAGTGTTAATAGGATGTCACTCAAAAAAGAATGAGCAGTGAAAATGCTGTTTTTTAATAGTAGCACAGGTTTTAGCTGACTCCATTTAAATGAGGCATATTCTGGTCATATTCAGGTTTGTAATTTTTATTTGTGTTATTACTTGAAAAGGTTTACATGCTTACATGCTTGTTAACATACATCTTCAGAAAACACATCACTCTCCTCATACTGTTCATTGCTCCCTCTTTCTGAAACACCTGCTTATAGCTCCTGTCTCGTTATGGCCCCCCTCCTGATAAAGCCCATTCTGCTCTGATTGGCCTGCTGGCCCACTCTTTTGTGATTGGTCGACCACCTCTAGCATATGTAGGAATTGTCTGCCTCCGCTCTCACTTTACCGGGTTTTGTTAGGTGGCATGTCGTTTTTTTCTCTGAAGGGGGAGCTCACTTATCAAGGACTTCGGTATTTTTTACTTTGCAGACCTTTTAGATACAAACAAAACTCCATAAAAATATATCTATATTTATAGATTTCTAGTTTCTAGAAGCATTTTCACCAATAAGCTCATACAGGCTGTAAATGCTACAGTAAGTGTGTAATGAAAGTGTGTAACACTGGTACCCAGTTCCAGTCCTGGGTAAAGGCTGTCAGGGTTTGTCCACAGGAAGGTGACATTTACAGCAGGGGGCTGATTGATTGAAGGAGGTAGAAAAGCTGATGAATCACTAAAGTCAAAATGTACAAAACACATGGCTCATAACTCAGCTTGTAGATGAATCAAGTGACTTTTTAGTCACTGAAGCTTAGCCACTTAGGAGATTGGAAAATTAAGGCAAATAAAAACAGATAAATACATGACATATGGCAGTGGATGGATTTGCATTTTCTCTTGCCAGTTTACTGAAAATGTATGGTGGATGACAAGGAAGCCTGACTAGACCCTAAAACTGAAGCAGTTAGATGGAATTCAGTAATTGTTGTTTATGAAAACTGGATAATCAAACTTCACAATCTACTCTTTTAATATCCAAATCCTCCGTAAATAGGAATAACAAGATGGATAATTCTAAAACTCATTATCTCTATAAAGTAAATCTCATAATCCTCACAGAAAATGTTTTTAGTAAAGTCCAACCGCCATAGGAGAAAGTCGCTGCAACGTTTAAATAATTTCTATATGCACAATATGTAGCAGCAAATCAAGTTAATAATTAATTAACTTAGTGGTTAATCCTTTCAAATATGAATACAAAGTAAACATTGCTGAAATCATCTGATGTCAACACTACAGCAGGAAACATTATTGACCAAAAGTGCATTTGACAATGCATTAAAGTGCAGTTTGAATGGTTGAGGGTCTGAATATCACACAGTTTAAAATAGATCATAAATTAAAAATTATCAACAAAAAAAAGGGTTAGGGTTAACTTTATTAGATGGACTATAAGTGTTTAGGGTTAGGCTTAACTTTATTAGATGGACTATAAGTGTTTAGGGGGCTCAATCAATAAAGTTAATATTGGTTTTGTAATTGGGTATTCATTGTAAATATTGGTTGAATTGGAGTCGAGGCACTGGCAACATCTACTGAACAAACACACACTGCATGTATATGTACTTGTATAAATATATTTGCTTGTGTGTATATATCGTTTATTGTGTGATTTAGTGCGAGATTCAAATGTAAAGTGACCTGAATGCTGGTGATGTCAGCCCCTCCATTCATGAAGCACATGAATAATTGAGGAAGCAGCAGGCTCAGTGCACTAGCACCAAGTAGAGGTGGAATGCAAAGTGAAAGCCATCTCTTTTTCTCTCTCTGTCTCTCTGTCTCTCTCTCTCTCTCTCTCTCTCTCTCTCTCTCTCTCTCTCTCTCTCTCTCTCTCTCTCTCATTTGCTCTGCCACTGTGCCTCACCCCTCTCTATCTCTCTCTCTCTCTCTCTCTCTCTCTCTCTCTCTCCGTCCACTTGCACATTCTCCCTCATTCTCCCTCCATCTATTGTCAGTCTGCAGCCGTGAAATTCTGTGAACAGGGAGCAACAATCTCCAGAGAAGAGCCTTTCTTGGATACTATGACGGATGTAGCAATCAGACAGACGAAGAGAACGGGGGAATGGAAAAGTGCAGGATGCCAAGATAGAACAGGAGCTTATCAGCCTCAATTAGACCAAAGGGAAGAGAGTGAATGATAGAGAGAGAAAGAGGGGGAACAAAACTGATCCGGATCGTCTGTGGTTTCTCTCCGTCTGTCGGGAAAGCCCGTTCGTGTTATCTCCCTCTACCGCGCTCGATTCCACCTCCTTTTCCTCCCATCCTTCTGGCATGCTCCGGAACTCGTCCACCCTCCTCCCCCTTATCCTTCATCCCTCTCTCATCTCTCCTGTTCCCCCCTCCTCCTCCTCCTCTCTTTTCTCCTATGCCTCATCCACGGCTCCCAATGCGTGAATGAAGCCGTTTGAAAAGGGCTGATCGCTGTGGAGCGGCTCTCTACATGGCTACGACCAGGTTAGTGCTGGGAACCACTGACTGCCTACCTGCCTGCACTAGGGCAAAATTGCACGGAGGCTGCATAATGATTAGTTTCCATGCTTGGCAAGATCAGCATGAGCTATTTAGAAGGAGAGTCCAAGGAAAGGGAGGAGGAGGAGGGGCAGCTGCACTTCAGACCACCAATGCCTTTTCTTTGGCAGGTGGTGTTAAGGGCGATGTAAGCTGGTTATTAGGAGATCAGAGCTAGCAGGGCAAGATCAGTGGCCCTAAGCCTGCTAAAGAAAATCTCCTCTTCCCTCTTCTCTCTCTCACTCTCTAACTCTCTATCTTTCCATTCTATTTGTCCATCTACCTTTCCTCTTCTACACCGAGAGAGGAAGGACGAGTTCAGTGCACAGTCTGTGGAATGATCCGTTGGATGAGCAGCTCATTGCTTGGGGCTGCGTACGAGGACATGGTGGTGTTTGAGTGTGTGGCGGTGACCAATGAGGGCTGTCGCTGTCTGGACGGCTGTTACGGCGAGGTGTTGAGGGACTGTGTCTTTCAGCAGGGGTATGGCGGCAACAATGTTTGTGTGTGTGTGTGTGTGTGTGTTGACTGTGTGTGTTGAATTGCCAGTGTGTGTGTGCAGACAGAGGAGATGAGTGGGGTAGGATGGGTCTGGTTATATAATACATGCATTTCATGGGTGTATTTAAATATGAGTGTGTTTCGAGTTTGCAGTATTTTGTAGATAACGTATGACATCACTAGTGTGACGTTTCATTTGAAGCCAATAGAACTGTAATTTAGTTATGCAATACATGAGCATATGTGCTCGGCGTCCACACCCGTGCCCATGTTTATGTCTGCCTCTGTGTACTGCACGCACATTCCTGTGCGTGCATGCGCAGTGATTGCTCTTGCTCCTCGTGGCCTTTTCAAACCAAGCGGAGCTGAGGGGCCAATGCCAGATGGGATTTTTCCAGGGTCAGCAAAACTGTGAAAACAAGTGGGGCCCTCGGAAAGGCCCGGAACTCTGTTGTATTGTGAAGCCGAGCGTTTGGACAGCTTGAGCCTGTTGGATTTAGGGCTTTAGAGCTTATTTAAAGAAAAGACTGTAACAAAGTGGCACAAGCAGCTTGCTTGTTTCCCTCTGTGTTTTTTTCTTGCTCTCTATATGTGAGAACTTGACCTATTTTAATGATCGACATGTGGGGATCCTGTTTGATCAGCACCTAGAAGTTGTCTGTCTGTCCGTCCGTACATCCGTCCGTCTGTCTGTCTGTCTGTATGTCTGTCTGTAGAGCTCTGCAGATGAATTCGAAGTACGAAGTCGTCTTCGTATATGCAAAGGAACATGCTGTGCAGTACAAAATGAGAGATTTGATGTCTTAATAGTCTGGTTGTTAGTAATGCCACATACAGTAAGATGTCATTGAGCCAACAATGTTTTATATCTGGGGTAGAGATGTAATATGTAACAAATCCTCAACAGGACATTTCATTTGGTCACCTAGATTGCGTCAAATCCACTTTACCCAGGGTTTTTTCCGTCCCTGCTTTACCGTTCATGGTATAATGACAGAGAAACAAACTGCTAGCCAGTTAGCCAGTTAGCAGTTAGCAGTTTTTCCCTCCACTGTTTTTATTGATCATTCGAAATAGATCATGATTTTGTGTTTCCGTTTGCTGTGTAATGTTAATAAAACTTTAACACCTCATCTGTGAACATGATTTGTGCCTGAGAAGCATCAATTAGATTTTCATTGGCAATGGTGGTGAAGCCAACAAGTCCCATAATCCTATGCTGCTTCACAACGTCATCAAACTAGGACTTTTGTTATTGTTTTGAGTCAGAGACCCCCTTGTGGCCAAAGTTACATATTTATGTTAAATTACAGCACTGGGTAGTGAGAATTTCCTCAGTTATTAGTTTGTATCCATCTCATTTTCAAACTGTTCAAAGTCACTTTTGGTACCTGAAATTATTGTATATAGGGTCCCATGCAGAATGTATTATAACTAATTTATTATATATTACTATGAGAGATATTATAGAATTAGTTATTACAACCTCTTTTTGGAGCAACTTGAATGAATGAGGTCTTAATTCGCTTGCACGTCAAACCAGATAATCTAAAGAAGTACAGAATGAATACCATATTGAACAAAGGTGTTATGAAATACCCATAAATATGATATATGGAGCCATTGTGGGCCTTGATGCATTTTTTGTCATGTCTCCTCTCTGCTGTATTTCCTGCACAGGCAGCATCGCTAACATTGTACAGACATGGTGGAGTATATTTAGTCGCACGTTCTGAATATTTAAACCTCTCTCTCTCTCTCTCTCTGTCTCTCTGTTCACTGTTGCTATAGCAATATTCTGTTTAAGCCGAGCTTTGTTTGAGCTTCGTAGTCCTGTGGGCACTGCTCTCAGTGATATGGCTTTTTAATTGTTAAATTGTTTGTTAGTGCTCTCTCCCTATAGTGAGTCATTGAAAGTAAATGCAATCTTGGAATCACTTAGTCAATGCAGCCCTCTGTCTACCATTACTGGCTTGAGCTGTTTGATTGTTGTATTTCCAATAAGCCTTTTTTTATTTTGAAAAGACTAAATAGCACATTGTTGTTTATCATTACAACCCATTAGTGTGTTTTTATTCATGGCATCAGAATATTGTTTGAGTGTGTAATCCCAGACATGTACTGTACATGTAGTAGCAGCTGCTTGTGTCAGCTGCGTGCTCGCTCCCTCCATCTACCCATGCTGGTTCAAAGAGCAATCTACTGTGTGAATGGCTGATCGCCATTCATATGCTGATGATTGATCCGTGTTCCCTTTGTTTGCTACTGTGAATCTGGAGAAGAGGGGCACACTGTGAATTCCTCTTCAGCTAAAAACTAGCAACAAGAGAAATAATCCTCAAGATGATGAATCTTGCTCACTACAACATATCTGTCATGTTAATGCGATGATATCAGGGGTTTGTCCCAGCCTATTTTGCCGAAGAAGCAATGCCACTGGTAAAATACAATCAAAATTGTTTTGACATTTTTTTTAATATTGACCTCAGATGCAATAGGGGGTTTAACCTCATGTTAGACCTCAACCCCACCCAGTGCTGCACCTTTACACTCAGCCCCACAGCGTGTGTGCATGGGTGCATGTGCCTTTCAATGTACTGTATGAAGAAAACTGAATGAGACATCATTAACCAAGCCATGATATCACTTCGGAAAATGACTCCACTGTCACATTATAGATGCTCTCTTTGTCTGCAGGGGAGGGGAAATTGCCTAATTTGTGTTTTTGTTTTTTTACGAGTGTATGCATGAGCAGCATGGACCCCCACATGGTCACAGCCATAATTTTCGGGAATACATTCCTGATTTTGTCTTGCATTGTCTGGTAATATTTGCTCATCTACATCATGCAAGATTGTCATTTCATTATGCAAAACTATTGCAAGGTAATCGAATACATATTGTGAGATAGTGCAAAAAAAATTGCAAGAGTGACTCAGCATGTGCTCTGTAACATTATTATTACTATTCTTTGGATTGATCGACTGTGGTTTTGGGAAGCAGGTTCAGTTGCTCTTGGGATAGATGGGAGGTAGGTGAAGATCTTCAAACATTTTCCATAAAGTCCGGCAGTCCCAGGTTCCGATGCAAACTAAATATGATCAGATTCTCTTCATAGTCCCATTGCTTCTAATTTTTTCAAACTGGCATCCATATAACTAATATTTATTGATTTAATTTTGATATAGCTATGTTATTACTGAATTGAATCATGTAGAACTCAGTTTACCTTGTACTTTCACAAAAGCCTTTCTAAGAAAGACAGTTGCAAATTAACATCCTCTATAAAGACCATGATACGTAAATCAAATCCTGTTTTCAGTTTGTTCCTGCGGCATCTGTGCTTAAACCATAAATAAATAAATAATCAATCTGTTCTTAAAACATCTATCTGTGGATTAGCAGAAAGCATATCAAACTTGCACATTTGCCATGATGTGATTCAGAGAAATGTTTATCCTCTTTGTCAAGCTGCAACTCATGATCTTCCCTGTCATGGTTGAAATTTGTGAAAAGGAGCTAATCATAAGCTTTGATTAAAAATTCACATGTGTAGTCACCTTTCTCCGACAAGTTGCACATTGTGCAACACAAGCTACTATACTGCAGCATAATTGGTAAATACATACTGCAGCATAATTGGTAAAAAGAAAAATTATAATAAAAGGTAGGGAGAATACTTTACCAGTGAGCGTGATACTTCATTCATTTCCAACTTTCCTTTGCCCAATCACATCTTCAATCTTCCTCTTACCACTTACTCACAAAGTATTGCCTAGTGCAGGGCTCTTCAATAGGCGGCCCGCAGGCCGAATCCGGCCCCCGAGCTGCTTTTGACTGGCCCCCGGAGTGTGCTTGAAAAGTGCTTGAATAAAAAAAAAAAATATATATATATATATATATATATTTTTTTTTAAATACAATTTTTTTTTTTTAAATACAAATTTAGTAGCACTTAAATGGCACTTACTCATAGCAGTTTGTAGTTTTGCTTTATTTTGAACCGGGCCGCAGGTCATTTGGTACAAGGCCGCCCAGAAAGAATAAACAATTTACATTATTTCCGTTTTTATAATCTGATTCTGAACGGTGTTTTATTTTGAAAAATGACCGGATCCTCTCCGTTATGACTCATACTTTACGCATTTCAAGACGCTTGTGTCGGTCACGTCAAGTTTTCGCTGAACACAAACCCAGACGGTATTTGTCGGACCCATTTGTCAACAAACCAGGTGAATCCAGCATGTCTGTGCAAGAAGAAGATCAGCTGCTGGAGATCGCAAATGATGGCGGTCTTAAAAGTATGTTCGAGAAAACAACTCTAGCGGTGTTCTGGATTAAAGTCACGGCAGAATACCCTGAGATCGCCACAAGAGCACTAAAAACTCTTTTGCCATTTACGACATCATATCTGTGCGAAGCGGAGTTTTCTGCTGTGACGGCAACCAAAACGAAATTACGGAGTAGACTGGACATCAGCAACACACTTCGGGTGTTATTGTCACTATTAGCCCTAGATGGGACCGCCTTGTTGCAGAGAAACAGGCTCAGGGCTTCCACTGATTCAGCGTTGTGGTTAGTTATATTTTTCATGCACTTTATAGTTGTTTTTTATTTGTGATTGATTCATTGTTACTCACTGTTGTGTTGTTGGTGCAATGTTACGAGGACGCTGCTAATAAAGTTGCATAAGAATACACATCAGTTTCACATTTATTATTATATTTAGAAAATACCCCAGTTTTTATGCTAGCCGTATATCATTATATTTTGTCGTATTTATCTGCCACATAGTGACATCGGTTGAATTTTTTTTAACTAAGGAATTAATTTGTAATTTTAAATAAATTGAATAAAATAAAATAAATCCCCAGTGGCATTATGGCATTTGTAAAGGATCCTTTCTCTGTGAACGTTCAATCTGACTTTGCATTGAAAGGAAAGGAGCTTTTATCCTCTGTGGATGAGGGGTCTTTACAACTGGAAACCATTGACATTCAGGTGACTTGCGTCAGTCATGGCAGCAGGCAGGTTTTGAAAAATTCTGGACCCATGAAGTCAGCTGTGAGAGATTTCCACACTCAAGGGATCTTGCACTTTTTGTTCTGACAATGTTTTGGTTCAACATACACTTGAGTCATCATTCTCACACATGAATGCCATTAAAACTCACAATCGCATATCCCTTACTGACCAGCATCTACATGACTGCATGCGCATTGCCCTGACAACTTATAAACCTGACTTCACTGCTCTTGCCAAGTCAAAAAGATGCCATTTCTCTCATTAGATGGCAAATGTAGGCAAATAACATGAAAGTTAATAGGCATGTTTGTCAAGCAATCAATTAAGGTTCATTTTTGTAACAGTATGATTTAATTATGATGTTATTCACCTCATTAATTGTCATGCATTGTTATGTTGTAATTCAATTCAGAGGCCTACTATGCAGTTTTCGTTTGTATTTGTTGGTGCACTTGGAAGTTGTTCTAAGTAAATTCTAAACAACTGATACAGTTCACCTGAACTGTGTGATTAATTTTGAAACACATTTCCTTGATAGACTACCATGCACTTTTAAGTTGTTGCAATTCGATTCAGTTCCATGCAATGCACGTTGTTGGTGGAGATACATTTGATTCTGCCTGTCACTCAAATCAGTTTAATCTTAAGTATTGAGGATAATGACCAGTAAAGTTGTGTTGGTACAGCTATGTACAATGAAGTGCATGTTTTTGTTAGTTAATTGCATTTCTCCAATTGTCTGTTAATGGCTTGGTTATTGCTCACCTGGTTTGATTTTTGAATCCTTGGGCCTATGCGTCCTCTTGGGCATATGTTGTAAAGCTTTTACAAAATAAAATATATTGACTCCTTCAGTATGTTGTTGTAATTTCTTGTTACCGTGATCACTCATATCCTCCGGCCCCTGACTTTGCTTCAGTTTCAAGAACCGGCCCCAGCTCCAAACTAATTGAAGAGCCCTGGCCTAGTGTGAGTGCAAAACGTGGGGACAGAACCCCATATAACCTAAAAGTCAAAATAACAGTTTAATTAAATTTAATAATAATTTATATCCCTACATTTATATGGCCTGGTGTGATCTGTCCAAAATGTAGCTTTGGGCATAATTGGATGGTTTCATCTTTAGAAAGTATGATACTGAGAAAAGTGAGTCTTTCTCGCCTAGTAGTGCTAATTTTTCTTATAATTGAAATATGGAGTCCTCAATTTAATTCAATTCAATACAAAAACAACAGGGGTTCCCTATGTGTGCCTTTCTGCTAGACATACATCAGCTCTCAAGGCCCATAAGGTGTCTCTTATTATATATATATATATTATATCGTTTTTTGAACGCACAAAATGTTCTCTTCCTGTTAAACTAATCTGTAATGTAAATGATCCTGGAAGGACATTACACGTTTTTTATTTTTTGTGTTACATGTGAGCGTGTGAGAAATGGTTCAGAGATATTTGGAAAAAAATCTGTAACAATGGGGTTCCACCAGCTGACATGAAGGGGATATCTTCAATCTGTTGAATTGTAACCACTACTGAATGGCAGTCACTTGCATTATAGCTGCACACGTATACATGCACAGTGATTTGTGTGAAAGTAGCTAAAACAAAATAGGTCCCCTCCTCTGATTTTGACCTTATCCGGACCAATGGATTAATTCAAACACCAATAGGCCTTCACAATCAAACTGCACTGTTAATTAATGAAAGCTGACATACCCGGTACAATATCTGAGGTCCCATATCATGGGACTATAATGGCTTATAGTCTCTAAAGAGATTATAATTTTGCTAAATATCAAGGCATTCTGCTTCTCCATGGGTTTTTACTGAGTAATACACTAATGGATGTGACATACAGCTTTAAAATCCAGAAATCGCTATAAAAAAATATGAAACTATGCTTATAGTTAGGGTTGGTAATCCTGGAAAAGCTAGCAAGAGCAAGCTACATTAAAAAAAAAAAAATGCAACCTATATCCCATCCCCTCTCATTACCTCCTGTCAAAGGTACGCCCCCAAAACACATGAATGTGTACTGACTGACAGCTGCTATAGATAACTTTACCATGACTCCGGTCATGTACAGTGACAGACAAGTATGCCAGCCAATCATGTCATTTGGACCGAATGAAATCATTTTTATTTTTAATCTTACAGTGTCATGGACACCAAACCTAAAGTTGAATTTATTAATTGATGGTTATCGGAACGTGAAAAGGATTCCAATAGATAAGATAGTGTTTCACAAAACTCTCCTTTGCTCTGAACGATAGCATCATCTCAAATAATACATGTTTTGACCAATTTACTCCTAATCAGGTCAGCATGGACTATTCAAGTGTTTGTGTAGGGAACACAACGTACTGTACAGTCACAATGTCCATCCCCTGGAAAGCAAACCATTTGTTAATCCCATAAATTGATATCAGTGATACCACACACACAAGCACTATCCAGCCCCCTGTATTAATCAGCTGTGAAGACTCTGTAATGCCCTTCCCTTTTAATATCAAGCAGCTACTGGTACTGCAGAGCCTGACAGTCGGACAGAGGCTGTCAGCACTGTTCTCTTTGATTCACTGCTCTAAGCTGCAATGAAGCCCAGAATGCAACAGTAGATCAGTAATTCATGGCCACTAACAGCGACCATTGGCTGGCACTGACGTAATGGCTTTCATAACACCATGTCAAGTAACCAAGCTTGGCGGGCGCACTGCATCCAAGATCACTTGCAAAGCCTTTTGTTGGCCTCTGTCATTTTGAGGAGAAGTCTTTTTTCTGAGTGTGTATAAGAGTCTAGTCCTGGATCAAAGAGGCTCGCTGAGAGTATATTACTGTAAATGAAAGTACAAGGACAACCCGTCTTAAGACAACCGGTTAGAGAGCTGTCAGTGGAGGTATTAAAGCAAATCCCTATGTAAAAGTCAACACGTTACCTTCATTTGAGATAACAGAATCACATGCTATGGGCCTACTTGAATAGTTGGAGTTACAGTATGCCTTCCACCTGGCACTGTGTCTCTGATCATTTAATCCTTGTTATGTCTTCCACTCTTGCTCATTGGCTTTGCTGCAAACATGGAAACAGTTTCAGTATTTCGGGGAAAGAGATCTTAAATGGTCGCAAGGCCACCTTTTTTATGGGATCTGAACGACACACCTCTATAAATGTCAGGGTCGAGACAACATGAGTTGGTTGTTTTTTTCCTGGCTTGGTACATTTCTTAATTAAATTGACCGTAGGCTTACAAAACAAACATATTGATGTCCCTGTTCTTTTGTAAGTGCAGCAATAGTGAGAAAGTCTAAACAGTAATGCGTGTAAATGTGTTTCCCTCGCTGCGGTTGCTGCTGCTGCTGGTGTTGTTGTTGTTGTTGTTTACTGCATTAGCTTAGCTGTTATTAGCCAAGTTAGCACATGGTGCTTCAAGCCTGTTAAGCTTCAAGTGATGTAACTGGAAGGAAACTCGTGTGTGTGTGTGTACGTGTGTGTGCACGCGTGCACGCGTTGTGCTGCTGTGAAGACTGATCTGTAAACGACATTACATTGCATGTTGCTTTCATCACTATAGCCAAGGAGTGATTGTGTGATTTCCGTGATGTATGTTGTCCTTTATGTTTGATTTAAGGTGAGGTAACATTAAAATGAATAAGTACATGTTTTTTCTCTTTCTTTTCTTGTAGCACTGCCAGTAACTCAAACAAGAGCACACCTGCCTGCTCACCAGTCCTACGCAAACGCTCACGCTCTCCCACGCCACAGACCCAGGAGGGTGAGAACATGGTGGAGAAGGGTTCGGACCACTCCTCTGACAAGTCCCCCTCCACGCCCGAGCAGGTCGTCCAGAGAACGTACTCCTTGCAGTCAGCACGAAGCGGGGGAAAGAACTCGAAGGTGAGTGACCAGGAGATGCACCTTCGCACTTTATTGAGGACCTGTGAGCACATGTAGAAATAGAGCCTCACAGTTTAAAATGTGATGTTGTTTTATTAGAGGGTAAAACTTATTTTGTGATTTGCTCTCTGTATTTTTTAACTCTAAAGCTGCATCGGTACTGATACGTTTTCGTACTCGTACTAAAACCATCTCTGTCCACACAAGCTTTTTGGCTGTGTATTAGTTAAATACTCGGTCCTTAAGAACACGCCTGGAAAGGCTTAACAAAAAATCATTCACATACACTGAGCATCCACATGCTGGTGTAAACAGGAAACATTTTGTTGTTGGTTGCAGAGAGCTAGGCTACAAATGAGAAGCAGCAATTGTGAATAATAAAATGTAAATGCACAACAGCTGTTAGCAAAAACAACAGGGTCAACAACACTTTTAATTGATTATCCATGTTGTGTTTTACACTGGTGGCCGAGGCTAATGCCTGGTTTCTTTCTTCTGGAAGGGGGTCATGTGATAGGAGCCTTACGAATCAGGCTTCGTCTTGACTGAAAAGATCCAACGAGCAAGCGGTTGTTAGTTTCTGTGTCATCGTTTCCAAACGTGGTAGTATGATGTAGCTAAATAGCACATTACATTCTCAGTTGGGTCAAGAACGTTCAACGAAATTTTCTTTTGGCTTTTATGAGGAGAGTTTTCTTGGACAGAAAAACCATGAGGCACTCTGTGGTGCACAGAGGTGCTTCGACAATGAATGTTGTGAGAGGCCGTCTTTGAAACTATGAGTAATATCTCACTATAAACATAACAGCGGACATGACATGCGGACATAGACTTGTTACCTGCATTTAGATGCAAATTCTGCAAGACCACATGAAAATGAGGGTTGAACATTAACATAAATGCGGATTTTAAGTCAGAATGTGTCATGTTTTCTTTTTAAAGTAGAAAACAAGTACATAAGACAACAGTAAAATAGGATTTGCTGCTGCTTTTGTCATACTGTTGGCCTGGCGTACTGCGTTAGATAACATATCTATCTGTCTCCTGCACGAGATGATGTGTAAGCTCTTGTGTGCAGCCATCCATTAACTGTGACTGCACAAATACGTTAAAGTTGTGCAGTGACGTATGTGTTATGATTAGTTATTGATTTGTACATACTGACATGTAACTTGTGTAGCTATCACTCGCCCCCCTCAAGAGAGAGTTCACCCTTCTCCTCCTCCATTCCAGCCTTTCATTTATCACATCTCCAGTTCTCCCCCCCATTCTCTGAACTCTTTATTCGTCCTGCTAAGAACAACAGGTGAATGATAAACGGGACAGTTGAGTTTTGAAATGCTGTTGTGCGGTCCTGTTTCCAGACCTGAGATGAAGTAGTAAAAGCCAGTTTCAACCAATCACACAGCAGAGTTTGAGTTATCCCACACAATGAGTCATGTTGACAAATCTTGGGTAATTATTCACTCGCTGGAACCAGTGATGTAGGATGAAGTTAAAAGACAATGTAAAGATACAGTTTGTTCCACAATTTAAATAAGGTGCATCCACTGTCAGCAGCAGTAAACTCTCTCCAAAGTACTGTAACAATGAAGACAGGCTTATGTCAAAGAGTTAGATTCTACACCTTATTAAAAAAAACACCACATCCCTTCTCCTCTAGTGACACTAGTTACCTCAGTGCATATAATGTTGTCTTAGACTCTTTTAGTTTGTTTTGTTATTAGTATGGTTCAATTGTTTAGATGTTTTTTTTTTTAACAAGATGCATAGACAGGTCATGGATGAAAGTTGTAACTGTTACTCCAGGAAGGATTTTGGACATTCAAGAAATTCCAGCCTAAAAATGTATTGATAATGGTGTGGGAGTTAAGGTTTATGGGATAAATGCATGTATTTTAAGTCTTAAAGCAGTTGCTTATATGAATATGAAGAAGGTGCTTGTGGCTAAAATGTTTATCCATTTGTTTGTTTGTTTGTTAATTAGCAGGATTACAGAAAAACTACTAAACCTATTTGCCTATCATTTTGTGAAGGATCATTAGATTTACCCGAAATCAGACGGCTGCAGGGTTTACCCCCTCTCCTTTTTTCCTTGAGTCTTTATTGCTATAATGCATATATATAATAACAAAGCATCACAACAAAGCAAACAACTTGAGAGAGGGTTTGCATTTTAAAGTTGGTAGTTTAATTCATATTAATCCAGGTTTTTATCCAATAATTTATTTGTTAGTAGCTTTATACAGTTTGTTCACCTGCTTTAACAAGCTGGGAGAGGGCATTGGTGGAGGTATGTTCTCTCCAAGCACCCTCGTTGTTACTCTTGTTACAACTGGCTATCAATACATCCCTTCTTAACATGGTTCCCATTTAACTTCACAACAAACATTCTTTGGGTCACTCTGCGTATTTTGCCCCATATTACACATTGGCAGTGCATTAGAAGGGATCTCTTAAGTATGAAGCAAAAACTCTAAATCTGAACACAGCATATTCATGAGATTATTGTTTTAAGACTGTAGACCTTGAACAGCGAATTGGAGATCTTTTTGGAGAGGTTTACTGGCTGTTCTCTGGTGACTGAAGATAAACATCAGTGACTGTTGCTTGTTGTTATACGCTGTGTCTATTATGAAAGTGTAAGGATTGGCCATAAATCTCCTGGGTCTTAACTCTTCATAAATAAGTATAAAGGACAACAACAGAAAGAGCAGCCAATTGCATCTGTGGTTATTCCCGAGGCGTAATGATTAAAAACTAATGTTTTTGGTGTTTAGCTGAATTGATCTGCATCGTCTTCCTTCTCAGCTGAAGTTCAAGTTGAATCTCTCACATATTCAGGTTATTTCTCAGAAGGAGCATATGGCTCTTTTATATGCTCAGCATTCATTTAGTGCTAGAAATTAACCATGACTCTCCTTCCACCTTTGACCTCTGTCTTCATCTGTCTCTGCTGTTTTAAATCACTTGTTTGTTTGTTTTTGTTTGTTTTTTGGCTCTTTGATTTGTTTTGTGTCCACACCACAGTGTGCACGTCTTCTCTCTCTGCTGCTGATGCTACATGCCATGTGATAACGTGTGCCATCTGATAATGACTGTTCAGGTCCTCTGTTGGTTCTTTCAGCTGTTTCTTCTTGCAGTTTGTTTTTTCTTTTCAGTTTCATTTTTTTTTTTATCTGATTTTTTTCTTTGTTCTTCTCCTGACTGCATGCTAGTCTCACAAGCGACTTTCCAAAGTAAGCATTACTCTTTTTTCTGTTCTTTCGAATATTTCTGTGCCCAGCTTTTTCTACCCCACCCCGATGCCCCACTTCTTGTCTTGTGAGCTGCTCTGTGGAAATGCCCAAACCTTGTTTGCAATGCTTCACCCCTCTGAACCCAGCTTGTTCCTTGGCACATTGCAACTGTTACGAGCCCCCATCTGCACCCACAATCATAGCAGATGGGCATTCCTTGAGACTGACACCGAACCTCACTCATTTCCCTTCCTTTTTCCTCTCATGTCTTTTCCTTTCTGGTGATATGCAATGTAGCAACTCCTGATTACTTTTTCAAATATCTCAATTAACATTAGCATAGACACAATTTCATGTCAGGATATACTGTTTTAAGTTTTTTCAAATGTAAAGAAATATAAAAAACTGAATAAAAAGCAAACAAACACAGATATAATCAAATATTTAATTTAGCATAAACACGCAAAAAAAACGTGATTTACCCCTTTCCCATTGCCTCTCTGTTTTTATTTCCCGGTGCTTCACACTCTACGCGCTGAGGGGTTCTCTCACCTCTCTGTCTTGCCAAATTGGCACGTTTACCCAGATGTCATGTGTCCGTCACAACTGATAGGAGCTGGAGCTGATAAAAACCTAGTCTATTCCAGAGTCATTTGACCCCGTAGTGAATGCCAATTGTGTCCCTTCCCATTGCAGATAAAAGCCAGGTGTATTAGTGTTTTTTTGACCAGGACATCAAAATTGGAAGAAAAAAACTAATAGCACAAAAAATTGTCCCATTTCCTTTCTTTCTTCTGCTTCTTTCTGGCCCGTGTCCCAACCCTTTCTTTCACAAACTTATCCATGTGTTACATTTTGGCAGTGAGACCTTTATGTTCTTCATGCTGTGTGACATGCCCGGCTGCAGAGGGATAAACTCTTAAAAAACATAGTTGCCAGGTTCCCATTCCAAAGCTGCAGGGCGACATAATTATTTGAGCCTCCCTCTCTGTTGCCAAATGAGATAGTGCTGTCCCGCTTTTTAAACCACCACCGGTGCACCACAGGTCCAAAATCCCTCCACCGTCCCGTCCCCGTCCTATAAATGTGCGATTGGTGTCACGTTTTAATTAATCGCCCTCACTGTTGCTTCATCAGTCTAATTTTCTACTCCTCAGACTTCATCTCATGTTCTTCTTACTATTTTGTCACACGGCAAAGTTCACCTTATATAGGGACAAATAGACAAAGGACAGACAGTGAAACACATGGAGACAGTAAATGTGAGTTTGCCGTGATTAGCAGACTCATAATGCTCCGTTACAAAGTTCCTCAAGCAGTTTTCATGCACACAGGGACCCATATCCCGATTGATTACATCACTCCTCGTTTCTGTGCCACAGTCTGTGCATCTGCACCCCCACCAAACTCTCCCTCCCTCCCCCCCTGTTGAGCCTCTGTGGTCAGCAGCAGTCACGTGACCCTAGATGGCGTGAGGTCGTCAAAGCAACGTGAGCTTGATCACCCTAGCCCTAATGCAATCCAAATAATAGAGTGCATTCAGCGAAATAACAGGGGTGCCGCCCCTCCTGCGCAGAAAGGGCCCATATGATGATAACACAATGTCAAGTCAGGATTCATGTGTAACGCACACACAAGCTAGACTTGGCTTCAGTAGAGCAGTTAACATTTTCTATTTCTTCATGTCCCTGTTGCTCACTGCTTTGGTTGACGTTTTGCTTTCTCTTTAATTTTCTTTCCAGTATGACAGACTAAACCTGATTAAAGTAAGAATTTCTTCTTGTTTTCATTTGACCCATTCACAATCCCTCGCTGGCCCCCATGAAACCGACACCTACCCACCCTGGCCCCGGCCCTCCATTTCCTCTGTAGTTATGCGACAGTAGGATCTCTCTCTGATAGTTCCAGTCCATCGTGTCCTTTCCAGTGCCTCCCATCCCCCGAGCCAATCTGATCGGACTGGGATTTGTGACCAGTGTAAAACTCTTTATTTTGAAATGTCATGTAATCTGACATTCACTCATGAAATGACAACTTGACATGAAAACAGACCTCACCCAGGTATGTGTCTGCAACGGCAGGACAGGATTAAACCATCACTTGCACTTTTATTTCCTGTGTGAGGCTTTATCTTCTGCTAGTACATTTGTCAAATGGAAGGGCACTTGGAAAGCATATACCTCCACCAATGCTGGTTGCCACTTTATCACCATATTGTATATACTTGTATTGCATCAAACACATAGTGTGTACCATGTACACAAAAGCACTCTACTAGAATTTTAAAAAATGTGAACGCCGCTATCTCACAATGTTGAAGAAATAGAAAAAACGGAAACAATTCCTCCGCATGATTTAGTTCCGCACCAAGATGTACTGGATTCTACCCTGACCCATAATCACGTCCCGCCACCAGGTTTCGTTGGAATCAGTCCAGTAGTTTGTGCATAATGTTGCTGAATAACTGACAAACAAAGGCTCCTTGGCGAAGGTTATGTTTCATACACATATTTTGTACAAATACTCTTTATGCCATTATGAAATCTTTGTAATTCATACATATGTGGTGACCTGCATTATTCAGTTTAGAGTTGTACAATCACTATTTATATCTCTCCATCTCTTTGATCTCTAATCACAATGAAAAATCTCTCTCTCTCTCTCTGTCCCTCTCTCTCCCTTCATGAAAACAATGCCATCATAAAGCTCACAAACTTGCATGCCGTCAAACACAGTGACAGACGTACACCTTATCCAGACACTGGCCTCAAAGTAATTCCTCTCTTGTGTCTCTGTCACCTTCAAATCAGATTAGCCCACATTAGCAAGGCTATCGTCACAACCAGGCCTCGGGTCCTGCCACTGCAGCTGGCTTCTCACTAACATGGCACACTCTGCGTAACCAAACCCTGTCAGAGGAACAGGAAACCAACACGGCCCCAGGGCACAGGCATAGATAAATGATATCAGGGTTTTGAAAGAAGACATTCACCCAAATGAAAAATAGCATGACAATTTGAGGCTGACTTTCAAACAGGTCAAAATAAGACAGTTATTCAAACTTGTTTAAGTATAGCTCAGAAAAGTCCAAATATTACACATCATAAAAGTTTAAAACAAAAGTTTAAACAGTTTTATTATTTTTTACTTTACGTTTAAATGTTGTGCTTTCATTTAATGTAGTGCTGTAATCAGACACTAGATATCATTTTTATCCCCCTCTTCTCCCTCTGAACACCTTCCTCCGTCTGTCACCCTCTGAATGATCACCTGCATGTTTCCCCTCTGGAACCTTTGCTCTCAGACTGTTGGAGCGGAGAGTGTGTTCATGTGGCTGGAACATGTTGTAATGTCATAGTCATGACTAAGATACATCTCTGCTGCCCCCTGCTGTTGTATAAGTGCAACAGAAATTATTGTAAGTGCAACAGATATGAGTAATGAAGGAAATCACCTTGGAAATATTTCATGAATATCAACAGCCATTATCATTAATTGAATTAATTGTACGGCATTATATATTATCTTCTCTCACACAACTGCTAAGAATTTGAAATAATTTCACTTGTTATTATTTGAATTGTTTCATTATTGAAAACACATTTTACAAAATTCTTAGAATAATTTCACAGCACATGTTGGATGGACCAACTTTCATGTAAAATGTGAGACATATTGTAGTAAATGTATGTTTATTAATAGCCTTCATATGACTCTACCGTTTATCTAATACGCTAATGCAGGGTATAGTGCATTTGGGGTGAAATTGCTTTCAGTTTTTTCCACGACAGGAAACAGATTTTTCTCTGAATTCCTTTTATTTTGAAAGTTTCGTATAGTTGAATAATTAATATGTAAAAGTGGGTGAACTGAAAGAAAATTTCACCCTGCGTGGACCTCAGACACACGTCTCTGCTATTTAAACAGTGTGGATAACTTGCTGTGATTTCTGGCAGGAAGGAATGTGAGGTCCAGCTCGACCTTCACGCCTGCTGGTACTTGTTATAATCGAGTGTTTCACATCCTCAGTGTGTCTGTCCTAGCCCACAAGCCTTCCAGTGTATTTTCTGTCTTCACATCCTCACTGTCTCTGTCTCTCTCTCCACAGAAGAGCCAAAGCTGGTACAATGTAAGTCCTACTTTGTATTTATTTCTATGTGATTTGGTACGTAGAGTTTAAATGTGTGTATGTTCACGTTGTGTGGGTGACTCCTGCTAGTGTCCTGGAGTTGTTTAAGTGACGAGTGCTACTCTCGGGATGAAAGGTCATTGTCTTTGACCCTGTTTACTGGAGCAACAGATCACTAATGTGGGTTATTAGTCCCACAGGTGTTGATAAGCACGGATTTAAAAGAGCGACCGGTGGAGTTTCTCATGCAGAATGGAAATACAACTGTAGGATTTAAGAAATTAAGATTAGAGCATGAACCAAAGTTATTTCAATATAAACGTAAACACAATACAGAGATGCAAACCCAGAACCCCAGGGTGTTGCAGTTCTATTTTTCACCACAAGATAGAGTTCTAACACTCTTTCTTACCACACAATGATTAACAGTGGTGGTCACTGATTAAAATGTATATTCAAATACGATTTACACTGAATTGATACACATTGTGGTAACTAAACCCAGAGTTGACAGTATTGAGTTTAACACCACCCCCAGTTTTTTCTTTAAATGAAGTGTCTTTATCAGACTTTTTCCCCTATTTTATGTTGTTTTATTTCTTCTTTTTTTATATTCCCTTTGTGTACACTCTTCCCTTTTCTCCCCAGCATGAAAGACAACACATCCTGAGAGTAAGCATTGATTGTATTCTTGTGCAACCTAGAGTATCTCTCTGTGTCTTGGTTCTCATGGAGGGATGATGATATCCCTCCTGCCTGCCTGTTACTCATTCCATTGACTTCACTCAGCGCTGTTACCACCAGATAGCGAAGCCACAATTATGAAGGTGACATATGTAAGAAATTTGTCTCCATAAAGCCCTATACTTCAAATCCTGGAATGGTCATCAGATAATTCCTGATGCTAATGCTCTCATTTGGTAGCCTGACATTGTCAGACTCACAATTCTAGTCAGAATGTGAGTCTGAGACCGCTCCATTGGGCTGTGATTATGGGGCGTGTTTCAACTGACCAAGAAGTAAAATTCTTCCTCGCTCAATTGGATAGACCTACAACCAATCAGAGCAACGTAGTAACAGCTGGCTCCCATCCACTCCCATGTTAAAACTTTGTGCCAGTCACACCGGAGGCTGAAGCACCGCGAGGCAGCCTTGGCGCAGCGCGGTGCTTCAGCCTCCGGTGTGACCGGCACAAAGCCGTGCAGCGATCTACTGGATCAACGGGTGATATTATTAGCGCTGCCCGGCGGTTCAGCGTCGCTTCAGTGTCCGTTGTGAACAGCCAAGCGCCGGGGCGATAGGGATTAGCGCGGTGCTTTGGCGTCGCCTCCACGTTCTGTGTTCCTCTTTCAAAATGAATGCGCTGTCGATGTCTTCTAAAACAGACTCAATGGCAGCATCTACACATCCCAGCTCTCCAGCGGCAGGCATGTTTGTTGAAAACGAATTCAACCCAAGGGCACTTTGATGACGTGGTTGATTACGTTACCGTTGATCATCTGTCAATCATTGTATAAAGCCCGCCCTAACAATCTGATTGGCCCGGTCGGGCATAATTTTTTCCCAACGGAGCGACTCCAGACCGAACTGCCCGACCAAAAATGTTGTGGGCGGGGCTAAGTTCGTCTGGCATCCAGGCTACTCATTTGGTGCACCAGAGCTTGTGTTAAAGAAGAGACTGTATTTCCATGAGTCCCTAAGATGTGTTAAATGCTCGACGCTGCAACCAAACATCTAAACCTGGTTCACAACTGGTGGTAACAAGCGCGCTGAGTTTCTTACTTGTACTAAACAAATCAACAAACCATCACAGGTGCCTCTGGAATAGCCTTGAATGGCTTTTGAGCAACAGGGGAATGGAGCATGGTGCTAAGTCCCAGCATGCCTCCCTCCTGTCCAGCTCTGCTTCACATGTCCCAACAAACATGTACACTGGGACACTTCAGGGTTTTTAGGGTTGGGGTTTGAGATTTAAAAAAAGAAAATACAGGGACATCTGTGCCGAAAATGAAAAGGTAGAAAAGCTGTTTAGCTGTTGAAAAAAGTGTATTAATGTCTCTAACTCAGATATAACAAACTCACATTTTATCCTGTTTAAAAATGAGCATCATGTAACACACTGACTCTGTTTATGTCTAACAGATGTAAATGTCATGTTTACAGATAACAAACATAAGTGTACAAGAAATCAGCATCATCCAGCTCGTCAGTAATTACACTGCAGACGTGTGGTGCCATCTCCAGAGTCCTTTTTGAAAGGATGAAGCTGTTGATTATCAATTTTTTTATCATTAATAACTATCATGAAAAGACCATGAATAGTCCTGGTTATAAATACTGTCTCTGTTTCCACATATATTTTATTGCTCTTTGCCACAGAGCCATTTCCATCAACAAGCATACACACACAAGCATTGTCATTTATTTTGACTCGATTCCAAATGTAACATCCTGCTACTTGAAATACTCACCACTGCCGCGAAGCAATTGTATTAATCCACTGCTGAAAATAGTCCCCATTTGCCACGGTTTAAGTCACATTTGCTAAAATATAACTAGATTTCCCACTCCAGCAGGGTCTATTACAGCCCTGAGGAACTCCTATGTGTCCATGACACATTCATATATTTTTATTAAGCATGATCCAACTTAAGTTACATATTGAGCAAGACCAATTTAGGCCGTAGCAGCAAAACCTCTGAATCTATGTGAGCTGCTCTTTTTATATTTATTTGTATTTTTTTGATGAATGAAAAAATATAGATTACCATCAGCTTCATCCATTAAAAAAATTTAGAAAATCGTCCAACTGGTTTAAGCTATCACACCTGCCTCCATTGCAGCTCTTTGAAATAAGCTAGTGATACATATACACGTGTTGTGTTGTTAACTGCATTTGTGAAACAAGTGCAATTATCAAACCACACGGACAGGTTTTATTTCTAGACTACAGGACATACTGTGGAAAATTCTTGGCTTGTTTACAGAGTGGAGTTTGCACTTTGAATATGACTTCACCATTCATCACAGTAGATTTACAATGGTGAATGTACCTTCAGTCTTAAACTAAAAAGGAGCAGGGGTCACATTTTGAAGTGTTAAAACGTGTATTGTTCATACATGGTTCTGATATCTTGTACACGCATCCTTACTCATACAATTAATTAGTGCAATAGTTTCGGCTGATTCTTTGCATTAAGTTGGCTCTGAATTCACATAGGGTTCTAATCTATGAAGCACTTGAGATTAAATGAGTGGTTCGTCTGTAAGTGCAACTCTATGATGACCTCCTGTGGAGCTGAAATCACACTGATTAAAGCTCTATCTGTCCTAATGTGAGTTCTGAGCCTGTTCAATATTTGCATCCTGCCCCGTTTGTTCACTTTGCATCTAGAAAAGTTTGTTGCATATTTTCCAATGGCGACTGACCCACAGGCTCTGTGATGTGAACACTGGAGGAAAAGCCTAACAAATGCAATGGATAAGTTAGGTCGAGATTTATACTAGCACTATGTTACTTTTACTGAGCAGCAGCGCCCTGTGCAGACACACGTGATGATTGGTTCTGTTGGGCACTGCTTCTGAAGGATAACATAGTCTCACTCGAGCTGTCTTCATACATGAACTCTGGAAATTGTCCACACAATGGGGTCTTGATTTGTCCATAGTTTTACCTTTCACATGTGAAGAATCCAGCATGAGATTCTCCAGTCAAATGTCTTCACATCAACACAGAAACCTCTGGAGCATTCAGGAGAAGGGGGGCACAGCATGCAGAAAGCAGGACATCATTGGTCAATTCTGCTGCGGAGATCATGTGTTTTGTAATTATTCCACATCGATGAGAAATCGATGTGCTCGACCATTTACATTCTCACACACAGCCCCTCAGTCTCACTGAACTGAAACAACAATGGATAGTCCTCATGATCCCTGGCTTCCTGAACCAACAGAGCTACTGATGTAACAAATAAACCAAACTCTGTTTAGAATTATTCATATTTTAAAGGTTTCCTCACTAAATATTGAAGATAAACCCAGTTTTTTAAGACTTCTAAGTCTTCTTAACTGATCTACAGTTCAGCATTACCCTTGAATTTGCTAAAGCCTGATTCTGGCAATTTAACCTGCACACTTCTCACAGGTGATGTATCCGCTAACCAAAGTTACACAGAGGAACAACAGACGATCTTGGCTCCATCCTCCTTATTTCATGTCAGTGAACCATCAAACACATGTTAAAGCTCTTATTAAGTTAAAAGAACAATTTCGTAGTGTTGCTTTAACATAGCAAATTAATTGCATTTGTTTCGATTTACATGCAGCAGTGAGTGTACGGGGCACCATTCACATTGATTCACTCAGATCGATGTTTTTAATTAGACTTTTCATCAAATTAAGAAAATACTGTCCTGGTTTACAGTACCAGTCTCTTCCATCCCCTGATGTTTGTCCAGCAAGTTAATAGTTAACCAGATCCATAAAATCTGTGTATTAACCTCATCACAAGTCTCCTACTGTCACCTGAACGACGGGCACCCCATCCATCCCAATGGCCTCCTTCTTTGCTTCATTCATAACTGCAAAATGAAAAAAATCAGCAGGTATTAAACAATTACTGTTGAACACAAGATGCCACATGTAATTTTGAGGAATGATTTGTTCTGGTGTCACTTCTTAGCAGATGCAACCTCATTCTGCTGGAATTTCATCCAGATGATGTAAAGGAGTCCCCAGTGTGTGTGAGAGCCTTGTCCGAGCAGCATGTGATTGATTACAACTGTTTTCAAAGAGGATAGAAGACGAAGATTATTTTCAAGACTCATCGATTTTTTTTCAGCTTTCAGTGTCTGGTTTACGGTGAGGGTTGGGAGACAGTCCAGAGGAAAGATGGATTTGGAGTGAGTGTGTATGTGGGCTGCACATTTGTTTTATCCAGAAAGAGTCATGAAACACAGCTGTAGTAAAACTGGTGCTTCTTTTTTTTTTATCGCAGCTGGTTCCTCCATCACTATGCCCACCTTCTTGACTCTTCAAATACTAGAGTTAAGAATAGGGGGAGGACCAAACACCATTTGTTTGTTAAGCGCTGCCAAAATAGAAGCTGCAATCTCTGCATCTCTCTGCTTGCATTCATACCTTTAAAATATTCAGGGGTCAGCACTTTTGGAACCTTAGTTAGACCCAGGAATCTTTTTACACATAAATAAAAGTCAAATAGATAAATAATGACAGTGTGCCGCCACTTCAACCCGAGCAGTGGCAGGCAAAAACAGCGAAGACCCTGTAAAGATTGATGGTGTTGTTTTGCATGCAGGGGTAACTGGAGGTCATGCTCACATCTGATCTCTGTAACTCGATCACTAAGGCAGAGGAGAGCAAGACCGACTTGACGCATACTTCAACTCATAACATTCACTCCTTTCTTCTAGCACACCCTGTTTATTTCCTTTTTTCACTCCATCTTTGTTTGTATTAGTCCTTTTCTTTGCAGAGTAAACTCGCCTCATTCTTTTCTGGTCATAAACAGGGTAATTACCAGGCATTCAGACCTGGACAGCACACACACACACACACACACACACACACACACACACACACACACACACACACACACACACACACACACACACACACACTTACTAGGAGGAGTATGCTTGTGAAAAAAGGAAAGAGCTACTGGCATGATAATAAAGGACTTGTTGGCCGGGGTTACTAGAGGGCAACGGCCGTAACTCCTCTCCCTGTGTGTGTGAAAGGAAGCGAGAGAGAGCCAGAGTACGACAGAGCGAGACAAGAATCATGTGGCTAGAGTATGCCGAGTCCACGGCTCTGACACTGGTGGGGAGCAGCACCCAGAACAGGGGGGTGGATTCTGCACGTCCAAACCAAATCGCTGTACTCAATAGCTCTTATTTTCCAAATCTGCTGCAACTGACAAGTCCACCAACTCGAGAGGGAATCCACTGGGGCCCCAGTTTGGAATACTTGCTTTCACCCGAGTTCCAAAAAAAAAGGATCTGGTTCAATTAATGTGGAGCTGGATGAGGACTGCACAATGTCGGACTGGGAGGCTGTGCTGGAGCTGGATGAGGCATTGGCAGGGTGGCTTCTGCGGGGTCCGGCTAGAGGGGAATGGGGTTGTGAGTTGGGCTGGGCAGCCTCAGACCTTCAGGATCCGGAGTTGGACACGGAGGACGTCCCTGCTGTAAGTTGTGAGGAGGGGAACGGACAAAACAATGTTGGGAAGTTAGGAAATGTTGTGGTTAGGGACAGCGAACAGGCTTTGTCTCTACTGTACGCTGCTGTAAGTATAGTTCTGTGGAAATTCTCCACCACTAAAAAAAGCAACTGGTTTGGTTATGAGTCATAGTTATTTGAAAGCTCCCAGAGCTCTGTGCAGATGGCTGTTGTTTGGAGTGATCATCAGGATACTTTGTGAGTGACGGTGTGTAAACAGCATTAGGTGGGTTTTGGTTGTTTCTTTTTTAACAGTAATATCAATTCCTGGAAAATAGTAAAAGCTCTCAGAATTGTCATTCATGTGAGTGTTTAGCTCCACACTTTCCTCAAGGACAGATATAAGCAGCAACACATTCTACTAAACATTATTTCACTCTTTCAACTCCTTGTTTTACAGAGGAAACTCTTATTTTAAAGTGTTATTTTCTTCTACCAGCCCTGATCCAAAGAAATGTTTCTCTCATTTGTCTCAGTTATACATCGTGTTACTCTATTGGCAGTTATTGTTTCCTGTGGCTTTCCTGTGGAAGGAAAGCATCTGCCACAGTCAGTGAGAGCCCTCACCTGGCCGCACATTAAAAGATTTTACACATTACTCTGCAGATAATCAAGCCTGCAGAAAGAGCCAAGCTAAAGAGAATATTGAATTCCCCGGTGCTGGAAAAACAATGTTATTCAAAACACTGTGTAGGGTCTTGTTTACTCTTGAGATTTCATCAGTTGTTCTTCCCCTGATCACTGAACAGAAGCTTCATTGTCCGAAACACGCTGGTGTGTGATGCAAATCAGAGAATGTGACTCATTCCACTGTAAATGCTCCACAGCATGCGTTTTGAATGATCTGCAGCGGGCTGACGTTTGGAATTGCGCTTCAAATCATCAATGACTACACATAAGTCGGTCCACATGCCTCTGCTTGACATAAATCACCATACGTCCATTGCCAGAGCTTGTCAAAACTTCTCACACATTGAAATGCATCAAACCTTTGGTTGGGTTTTACAAAATTATCTCACGGAAACAAATGACCTGTGCTGTGGGACTGAGACAAGACTTGTAAGTGAGCGAGAGAGAGCATGAAGCGTGTGTTTGTCTGTGTGTTTTTGTGTGTGGGGATGTTTCTGACTCTGCCTCTCCCTGCAGGTGCTCAGCCCGACATACAAGCAGCGCAATGAGGACTTTAGGAAACTCTTCAAGCAGCTCCCCGACACAGAGAGGCTCATTGTGGGTGAGTGGACACACTCGTTAATCATTGGAAAATGATTCACCCTTCCTCAACAGAGAGGTGACACAAACAGATACTTCACATTCCTGTGTCTAGATTTGTTCATTTACAGTGTAAAAACTAGAACCACAGTCCCCTAATGAAACCAATTTTAAACTCACTATATTCTGAATACTTATTTAAATTATTTTGATCTGCACCACATTGCACACACTCATACATATCAGTTCCCTGCTGTCATGCCGGATTGACTCCGCTCTTTCTCTCTTACTTGCACGACCCACAGACATAAACGCGCAAACAACATCATCAGGCACATCTGTTAACTCTAAATTTTAATGGAAATCGGACGAGTAGTTTTACATTATCCTGTTAACAGACAAACAAACACAGACAAAAACATAATTTGCTTGGTGAAGGTAACAATACCTCAGCATGCTCCTTTGAGGATAAACTGTTAACGCAGCTTCAGCAGCTCTCTGCCATCAACACTCAGCGTCCAAAGTTTAGTTAATTAGTTGTTGCATGATTTTCCCAATCCTCAGATGAAAAGAGCTCTGGTAAATCTGTGTCTAACCTTAGTATGACTTGGTAATGGAGAACTCACAGCCTATATACAACCTATACACACAAGAATTGGAATGCACTGTGGTGAGGTTTGTGTGCGAGCGCCACCAGCTGAATTGTTCATGTCCATGTCAGAGAGAACGTTTGATTGAATATTAGCAGTCTGTTATGTCTGCTGTATTGATGAATATGCCACTAATGAATAACTTGTATGTGTTAATGATGTTTTTTCTCAGTGATATAATTTGAACATTGCATATTCTTCGTGTCTCAGACTACTCCTGTGCTCTTCAACGGGACATCCTCCTGCAGGGACGACTCTACCTCTCTGAGAACTGGATCTGTTTCTATAGCAACATCTTCCGCTGGGAAACACTGGTACGTTCACAAACGCTCTGCGTTACTTTGTTTTCATTTTGGCAGCTCTGGTTCGCGTTCTGAACTATTTTTTGTGTGTGATTATACACTAATATGCATGTGCTTTGTGTTTGCATGTAGCTGACAGTGCGGTTAAAGGACATCTGCTCAATGACTAAAGAGAAGACTGCCCGCCTAATTCCCAACGCCATCCAGGTCTGCACAGACACTGAGAAGGTAAAACACAGAATCTTGTTTTCAGTCATAAACTCTGGAAAATGTCCCGAAAATTGGGTCCTGACATTTTCCAGAGTTACCCTTTCACATATGAAGAACGTAGCAGGAGACTATGTCAGGTCCGATGCTTTCTAGAAAATGCAAGTGAGGGATGGTGCCTGACAAGTGCATGTAGGAGGCAGGACATGACTTATAAATCACATATTTTTCACATTAGATCAACACTGGCATCGGCCCGTATTACCAAATGTATTAACCTCTTTTTTGTCATGAGATATTAGGATTATTCCAGTCTGTCGCCTGTTAAAAGCGTCATCAACACACCTACTCGCTCGGCGATTTTTTTCTGCTATGTTTTTACATGGGTTCACTCAGATATTTTCCGGACATTTTACAAGGGGACTGGCAGGAAAAGTTGCGCTGTAATTTTCCTCGCTCAAGAAAGCAAATGTCTTATTTGCCTCCTCGCTCTCTCAGATTGGAAGTGAATGGGAGTTAAAGGTTCTCCTCTGAAACATATGCGCAAAAGTGACTGTAACTAAGATTAATGGCACTCCCAGGGAAAGCTTGAGGTACCGAGGTACAAAGGTACAAAGGCTAGTTGCTAACAGGAATAATTAATTAAATTTTTTTTTTTCTTCTATGGTGAAGTTAATTTAGACATGACCTGTCATTCTTCACAGCACTTTTTCACCTCGTTTGGAGCCAGGGACAGGACGTACATGATGATGTTCAGACTGTGGCAGAACGCACTGCTCGACAAGGTAAGCAAGTCTGATCTTCATCTTATACAGTAGGTTGATGGGACTTACTTTACTGCAGTGTTTTCCCATCCCCTCAGTCTGATTGTCTGATTGGCGTCTGCCTCTTGCAGCCCCTGTGTCCCAAAGAACTTTGGCACTTTGTACATCAGTGCTATGGCAACGAGCTCGGCCTCACCAGTGATGATGAGGACTACGTTCCACCTGATGACGACTTCAACACCATGGGGTGGGTCTGGTTCTCCTGCAGCATTAGTTACCATGGCTACCAAATTAAACAATTTTCCAATTACCTAATTAGCAATTTACAAATAATAAGAGAGCCTGGAATGACCTGTAACGAATATACTCACATGCTTGGTTCATACAAGCATACACATAATCTATTGTTGTGCAATTGATATATTAAACGTGATGCCATTAACTAGTGTGCCTTTCGTCATTCAATATATTTGGTTCTCAGAAAAGATATTGAATATTAATATAAAAAATATTTATGTTAAATAATAACTTTAATTGAATAAAGCTATCTCGGGGCACCACCCTTCAAAAGAAGGGAAACGATAACCAATATATTGATTAAGCCTCATAAGAGTACTAACTACAAATTTGAAACTCTGATTAACAATAAAATGTATAACTATAACCTAAATTACCATAGATAGTTAGCTAAGTTGAAGGATATAGAATTCTTGACAGTGTAGAGGTTGTCAAATTTCACACTTATGCAACATTAATGGAAACAACATTTGTGAAAGAAAAACATTTATTTTGCAATAATAATAAAGTATAAAAACAAAACAAATTGCTAAAGATGTACTTACTATATAAAGATGTGTATGTGAGTATGTTTGTGTTTGTCTGTGTGAGTGAGCGTGCTTTGAAAAGGCGGCAGGTCATTATTTAGATAACGGGACCCCCCCCCCACTCCCTTTGGAATGCTGGTGGGGGGTCAGAGAGATGTGTGGGGAGATATGCGTGTGTGTTGGTGCCAAGTTAGAGAAAGTAGTTTGTTGCATGCAAAGAAAGACTGTGAAGATCATAACATAATTAACGATGATTTTCAAATAACTTATAACCAAAATATCACAGCAACACAAATCAAACTTATAAACATCACACGGAATCGAATAAACAGTCTGGTATAATTATTAAGCCCAGTTATGTTACATGTCCATGAAAAGGGATTTGTGGCTCCTGTTTTTGTGGTTCAGCCCTGTGATGCAGCTCTTGTGCTGTTCGAAGTTCTTAGGCAGGCTTTTGCGTTGCTGCCTTTTGGAAGGTTTCAGCAGTCTTCTCTAGGCAGGCCTGCTTGAAGGTTTTTAGAGCTTATGGTGAGGAGGTTGTTTCCCTCACTGGGTGAGCCGGGGGAACTACACCTTTCCTCCCTTTGGGTTGAAAAGAAGATGAGTCGAAATAGAGATAGTGAGCTGGACAGCCACACTTGTCCTCTCGGAGAGTTGAGTAGAAAGATGCTGAGTTGAAAAAAGGAAGAAGAGAGGGGGGACTCGGCTCATATTGGCCTGGTTACCTAATGGGTCATGGGCCCAGAGTGACCAATAGTGGTTGAAAGTTGTGTCCCCGGTCGGTTTTCACAACTCTGTGTGATGTGGGAGATTGAGTTCTAGAGGCTCTGGTTTGTCTCCAGAACAAAGAAAAACGTGTGGTCAAGGCTTTGACTACAAATGTAGGCCGAACTGTAGTTCACAAATACCAGCTCCCAACTCAATTTATATAAACAATTACACACGTAAAAAAGCCCAATCTACTCTGTGAATTTACACTGTAGAATGAAGGATTTATTTCAAACACATTGGTTTACCAGTCTGTTTGGATACAACAAGTAAAAACTCACATATTTTGTTCACAGGCACAGCAGAGGTCAATATAAAGACTACAAAACTATCCTTAATCTCACGGTGGCTTTGTTAATGAGAGTGCATACACACACATAGTAGGAAAGTAAGACGGTATAATCATTTTCTGTTGTTTCTGACATATATCAGCTTGCTTTAAGAATCACAAAGAGCTCACTTCACCATGAGTTTTTGTTGCTGTCATGTGTGCACCAATCTCAGAGCCCATCATCTATCGTCTGACGAATCACCCTCTGGGGGCGACCGCCAATATTGAGGGACTTCCAGTGTTGGCAGAATTTATCCAGACCAAGACGCCGTCTTGTGTTGACTGTGAACTGTTTACTGTGCTAACAGAAAATTTGATTGATAACAGTTTTTTTTATCACCAGTCGAACAATTCTTCACACAAAAGCCAATAGTCAAGGCAATTCGGTCAATGTGTTCCGTCTCTGTTGCTCTCCACATGTTAACCTGCAGGCAACCAAAGCATGCCCAAATATGATTGGTCAAATTTGAAACAAACCAGAAGGTTTCCGGCCCGAAGATTTTTGCCCTTACCTACAGATTTTACATATTCCCTTGCACAAGCTGTTTATAGAGATTATGTGCACACAGATTTAGATGCACCAAAGCTAAATAAAGCATGTATGATAATATAATAAAAGAAAATTCCAACCATCACTCAGATAAATAGACAATGGCTGGTCTGATGTTTATAACATATACTAAGCTGATCCTTTAATAATAAAACAGGTAAAGTCATACCATAAAATATATTTTAAACAGTACTTCAGCAAAGTTTTGCAATGGCCCTATCCAGGAAGAGTGATAAGTAGACAAGTAAAGTTCTTGCCTCTTGCTGTTTTCTGGTGCCTTCAGGTTCAGTGAAGAGATTCCCAATGAAGAGAATGAGATCAACAATGATAGCTTGTCTAAGAGCAGCACTGAGGCCAAGCCTGACGGAAGCCCTCTCCCCATTCATAAGAACATAGTCCCTAACAGCACCATCCCCAGCCCAGGCAACCATGACACGCCCATCACAGTAAGTTACACACACACACATTTACACTGCAGAGGTCAGGTGCACTTAGCTTGGCAGCCTTTATAATGGAAACATTTTTAATGTCATCAGTGTCCCTTTCCCTCTTTCACCCAGTTCGACCTCCCAGCAGAGGAATATGCAGACTGCCTACCAGACAGTGAACTGCTAGCTCTGCCCCTGATGCTGGAAGAGAGGAACTACGATACCAGCAGGCCTGGTGGTCCCGTACCCTCACCCTCACTCGACTTCAACGACAACGAAGACATCCCCACCGAGCTCAGCGACTCCTCGGAAACACACGATGAGGGTAAACTGCTCAAAATGCTTGTAAAAATGTATCATTGTATTTCAGCAGGCTGTTCGATTTTATATTGACCTCACCGGCATCTCTCACGTTGACGTGTAGGCGAGGTCCAGGCATTTCATGAGGATCTGAATGGCAGGCAGCACATCAACGAGATCTACAAGTTCAGCGTGGACAAGCTCTATGACATCCTCTTCACCGAGTCACAGTTCATGAGTGACTTCATGGACCAGCGGCGATTTTCAGGTTTGTGTTTGCGATGCTTCTGCAGGTGACCTCTGATGTCTGTCCACTCTAGAGATGGCACAAGCATAAATATGGGCTCTACTGCAGTGGTTATTAAATCATTCATGTTCCTGTCTCACCATCTCCTCATTTAGATGTGGTCTACCATCCATGGAAGAAGGAGGATGCTGGAAACCAGACCAGAGAGATCATGTACACCATCTCTCTGTCTAACCCCCTAGCCCCCAAAACAGCCACAGTTACTGAGACACAGGTACAGTCAGCTCTAATGTTCAGTCGTTTTCAGACAGGAACTCGTGAAATGAAGACGTGAAGTTTGCCCGAACGCAGCAGGAGATTATGTGGGTCACACACGTTCACACCAGGAAAATTTACAGAACATTCAGGCAAGGGGGGTGCCTAGGCAAAGCATGCAGGAGGCAGGACATGACGTATACACATTTTTGTTACCGAACATCAACACCAGCATCTGCCTTTATCAAAAGACTTGAATCCTGTTCTCTTTCCCAGCTGATGTCTTCTTTGGTGTCTTGTACATGTAATGGTTCCTCATTACATGTTACATAACATATCATTTAGCTGACGCTTTTATCCAAAGCGTCTTCAAATAATTGCATTCAACCACAAACCCAGAAGAGCAAGAATCATGAAAGTACATTAGCTTAAAAAAAAAGCCAAACTACAAAGTGCATATAAGTGCAACTCAAGCTTTTTTCTCTCTGCCTCTTTTTTTCTCTTTAGATATTGTATTCTTCCAATTTCACCTCTGTCCTCACAACGCCCCTCACACATTGTCAATTTTATGGACATTTTCCTGCTAGAAATTGACTCACTGTGACATTTTCCAGACAATTTACTAGGAGGGTTGCAGGAAAAGTTATAGAAAATATCCGTAGCAGCTGACATTTGCATTCAGTAAATATCCAGACTTCTGTGCATATCTGAAAGCAGCTTTAAGAAACATTAATTATCATTCTATCATTATTATTGTTTATATTTTTAAAAGTTTGATGTGATTTAAAGACGCAACACGATCTCTGTCATTTGTCAGACTCTGTACAAAGCCAGTCAGGAGAGCGAGTGTTACATCATCGATGCTGAGGTCATCACGCATGACGTGCCCTACCACGATTACTTCTACACTCTGAACCGCTACATGCTCACCAGGGTGGCCAAGAATAAGTGTCGGTTACGGTGAGTGAGACGTGGTCAGATATTTATAGCACATGCATGGAAAATGAGATGTAGCAAAACATCCATGTTTTTTTAATCTACATCTACTCATAATTGAATCCTGTTTTTACATCTTATTCCAAAAAACTGTATCTATATCCAGTATAGCAATGTTGTCTCTCTCTCAGGATATCAACGGAGCTGCGCTACAGAAAACAGCCGTGGGGGTTGGTCAAAGGTTTCATAGAGAAAAACTTCTGGAGTGGGCTTGAAGAAAACTTCCGCCGTCTTGGTAAATTGTTGTTAATTTTTCTGTTCTGACAGTTTTTCTCATTTTCTGATTCCTAAATTACATTTAGTAAAAGGGAGGGTTGGCAAATGGTTTCTGAAACAGTTTTCCTTTCATTTGTTGAAACCCTCTTCTTGCCAGATAGTCATCAATATATGAAGTTGTCTGAAAGTTTGATTCAGACTGAATGAAATGATTAGTAGGCGTATCTGTCTGTCAACAGACCAGCCTGCCTGTGCATACCCTCCCAGTGCTCACACTGCCCATGACCGCAGAGAAGATACCGAGAAGTTAGTGAGCAAGTCAAGGCTTCTAGCAGTTGTCAGGTTGTCATTTGACCGTAGCTTCGATGAGAGGGGCCGATTAGAGGGGTTGGGATGTTTTAGTCACAAGCATGCTTAATAGATAATAGAGACACAATTAGTGAGTTCTTTTTGAGATGGTCAGGTTTACAAAATAACTCAAATCGCTGAACTTTGGAAATCCAAAATCCGGATCAGAGAAGAACCGTATTTATAGCTGCTATTAAAGGGAGCTGAGGGGGAATGAAGATAAGTTTAAATAACAACTGTGTTCTTCCCCTTTCAGAGTTGGAACTGTCAAAGCTTGAGGAGTTACTCACCGAGACCCACCAGCTTTCTCCGAAGGCTAAGGTGATGAAGAACTCCACAGTGAGGCGGAAGAAGAGGCAGCTACCCCACATGCGCAGCCAGCACCTGGACGAGGCGCTCAGCCCCGTTACCACGCCGACGGACGACGAAGTGATCCAGAGGATCAAACAAGTGGCAGGATCCACACAGACCAGACACCAGAGTCCAGAGCACCATCACCTGTCCGGTGGCCTCGCCCTGTACAGTGTCTCCAAACTGCTGCTCATCATCAGCTTTGTGTATGTCCCAGAAACACACACACACACACACACACACACACACACACACACACACACACGCACACACCGAAGCCTGCATACACATGCTCGTGTCACATGGAAATTTCTCGAAGTCCCTTGTTGCATGATTTCATCCATTGTTCCAGTCTACTCTGTGTTGTCTGTGTAGACTGAAAATTTAAGTCTTCATTGTTGTTCTCTGTCCTCTCCTTTCATCGCCATCCATAGGATCTGTTTAAGGTACATTTAATATCGGATTAGCCAGCATAGTAAGATTCATATATTGACAAAGTGTTCCCATTAATATTTAAATGTTCCTGCCATTTACATACCAGCTAAATGAGGACATTAGAATGCAGAGAGATTGACTCGTTTGCTGTGTTTGGTTAGCTTGGTGCTGCTGGTGTTCCTCAACATGATGCTCTTCTACAAGCTGTGGATGCTGGAGTACTCAGCACAGTCCTTAACAACATGGCAAGGTCTACGGCTACACGAAAGGTACACACACAGGCACCGATACACCTTCAACCCTGGTTACAGACATACACACACACATGCACACCGCCGCTGTTAAATACACACTAAACTGTGGCAGTTGACATGTTTGACAGGAACACAGACCTTCTAAAATTACCCTAAATAGCTCTGGTCTCACTGAAACAACTGACCAAAGTGCCTGTTGTCATGCTTCAGTGGCTGCACCCCAATGTTGCTAAGTGTGTGTGTGTGTGTGTGTGTGTGTGTGTGTGTGTGTGTGTGTGTGTGTGTGTGTGTGTGTGTGTGTGTGTGTGTGTGTGTGTGTGTGTGTGTGTGTGTGTGTGTGTGTGTGTGTTCCCACAGTAAACTGCCTCAGACGCAGATGGAGTGGGCCCAGCTCCTGGAGTCGCAGCAGCGTTACCATGACACGGAGCTGCAGAAGTGGAGAGAGATTATCAAGTCGTCAGTGGTGCTACTAGACCAGGTACTTAGACATAAGACCATGATCAGACCTGGTTACAAGTCGGCAGCTCCAATTATACGTGTCAACGCACACAGGTCACATTGAGAAGTCGTGTAAGATAAGATCATTCTGACCAAATTCAGAGTTGGTCTGTGCTACATTTGGCCAAATACTTGCGCGAATAATTATGACCTGGGCTACACTGAAGGACTGCCTACAAAACTGACATCTTCAGACCCACTACAGTTTCATTAACAACTGAAAAATTACCTCTCAGTTTTTCGCATACATTGAATTTTTCGTGTTTATGTGGGTCTGTAAATGAATGGGACTGTCTTGCTCAACGTCAAGTCTCACTCACAACTGTGCAGCTGCTTGTTTGTCCCTCCTCAGCTTGTTACATCTTTCTCTCTCTTGTTTGATCTTCCATTTGTAGGAGCTCTTCATCCTTATACTCTGGATGTAACAAGTAGGGCCAGCCATTAAAGTCAAATGTTTCGACATTATCAACATCAGAAAAAGATTTGCCTATAGTATTTTCTTTGAGTAAATTCTAAATTCCTCTCTCCAGCTCTCACTCTTTCTAATGTTTGCCTCATGCACGAGACTTGCAAATTAGTTTTGAAGCGAGATGTGTGAAGTTGCCAGAATATAAGCAAAGACCCAGAACAATAACCAGCCTTTCATTGGTGATAAAAATGTACTGGACTGTCATATTTTCCACATAAGGGTGTGTTCACAACGAATGTTTGCATCTCTCGCCCTGAGGGTCACGTTTGGCACGGCGCAGTAGATGCAAATTTCTATGCTCCAAATGTATGAATTGCGTATAATGCTCAATTCGAAATATTTCAACTCAGGCGTCAGATTCGCTTGACTCAATATCGCGTTAGCCAATCAGCGCTGAAAATGGGAGATCAAACCAGTCACTGGTTGGCCTCAGGTAGTGGTGGAAACGACTGTCATCCAGACACAGCTCCTGAAGCAGCCAGTTAAAGTCCCTGAGCTGTGTGCTCTTCTAGGTGGGCTGGTGGACCCACACAAAACAACGCTGGCTACTCTCAGTGTTTCTACTTCATGTACAACGCAACTACTTTAGCCAGAGGTCCTGTGTTCCAGAGAATAGGCGAATACTTCCTGGTTATGTTTACTCGTGGATAACGAGCTTTACAAACGATGTATAATAATAATCACAAATGACCCCGCTGCACAAATATTGCATTTAGGTGTGAACACACTATAAGAATACTTTGTAGCAGAGGAGACCTACTGATTTCATTTCAAAAGTATGATTCATTTACACAATGACATTTATAAAGATAGGGCCCAGGTTGTAAAATAACAGAATTCCCCTTTCAGGAGAGCTGTTAAAAAACTGTCAAACATGGCATGTAGATGCATTTTATTATCTTAAAGGAAGTGGGAGAATAGTTTCTTGTTCCATGCATAATTGTTGGTCAGTGTAAATTCAATAAAAAAGTTGTTTCTTCTTGTTTCTCCTCTTTAGATGAAAGACTCTTTATTGAACCTCCAGAGAGGCATCGGTTTAAATGACTTGAGCTCCGAGGCTGAAGAGAAGAGAAGTCGTTACCACTAACACACCACCATAAGGCCATGAGGGCGTGCTGTGCAATATAGGACCTGTTTTGTTTGTGAACCAGTATGCAGGCAGCAGCGAGTCAGAGCGAGGAGCAGGACCAACGGTGAGCTGGTCCAACAGAGACAAAGAGAGGGCCGAGGGTAACCAGCGCACAGATGGGTAAAAAACCCTGAGGAGGAAGTCATTGACAGAAAGTGCCCCTATCACACACAGGAACTGAGGTGTCCCGAACATCACTGAGGAATTGTAGGAAGGTACAAGTCTCTTCTCTAAACTCGTGGGATAACCGTTTTATTTTACTCTCTGTATGTCCAAGTGCACCCTACTGTAAGCCATGTTGACAAGGAGAGTAGCAGAGAGGACGAAGGAAATCTACTGCATGCATTTAGACAACCTAGCTCTCCTCAGTCAGTGTTAATGGTGTCCAGTTCCAGTCTATGTGTGTCAAAAAAGAAGAACAGAAGAAGATGAGAGATCAAGTCAAAGAAAAGGGGGGTCCTTTCGAGTTTTAATGGCTTTCTACACTCTCTCGACTGTTCCAAACCAATCGTCCCCAAGAGGGCCTCGCTGCAGCGTCCCTTTAATAAACCTCCAGCCAATCAGAGTGCAGTATCGCGCCACAACTGAAAAGCAAAGGAAGTATTGTAGCTGGAGGCTTGTTGCCTGGTCAGGGCTGGTTCCCTGTCAGAGTGCTATGGTGAAATATTTAGAAGTAGAATCTATAGCTTGAGACCTACACCAGTATTTTTACCTTCATACACAGTTCACATGATCGGTTGCCCCTGCCTCGGTGTTCAATTCCATACAGTACGTTTATCCTCATCTTTCTAATAAAGTCGAATGTATTATGTAGCCTGAACAAAAGGCCGGACTTATTCTTCTTTGAAAAAGGGATGCTGCAGCCAGACCAGTAGGGAGACCTGTGTTCTTACTTGTTTTATTACTAAACTGTGACTATATCTCTTGAAAAATGTTTGAAATTAGAAAGAATTCTATGAATATATTTGAAATATATAAGAATATTTCATTATTTAATATATATATTTCAAAATATATAAACATTAACTATATTTATTGTTAATTTATGTATATAAAGAAATTATCAGATCTCAAGACCAGTTAAAGCATTTCTAACAAAACGTGTTTTCTTCTAAAAATGCATGCCAGATATGTCTGTGACATGTCCAGTGTGCAAGAATGATTCTGCATTTGCGCAATTATCTTCGCGCATGTGTGTGTGTTTGTGAGTGAGTGTGAGTGCGTGTGTGCTGTAAAGTGTGACATTTTAACCATACAAGACTTATATGTTTTTTAATTTGTTTTATTTTCTGGTTTCTGCAGCCAGACTGCCTTTTTTAATGCGAATGCATTTGTATGCTGCCTTGCATTATCCCACCAGGGTACAGTTTACAACCGAAGAGTTTTGTTCCAAAATGACGTATCCAGCATTAGAAAAAATATATACATCTCTATTTACATCAACGTGTCCAAAGTGATTGATGTCACTTTTTGACGCATGCTAATTAGCTTAAGGACAAAATCAAGAAAGAACCGAGAAGACAGACTAGATCCTCTAAATATTTAATATTGAATGAACTTGAACTTGATGATTTTTCTCTTGTAATTGGATATATAACATTTTGGAGATGAACCCTTCATCTTCCCTCTGTGATCAACTCTTGATCCATGTTACCACTGACTGCTAAAAAAACAAACCGTTTGACAAATTGTGAAATACATTTGTTTGCTTCTGCTTAAATAGCAAGTTGGTTTGCAGTAATTTCCAAATACAAATACGAACGCTGACATCTTGCACCTTTGGAGCCAGAGTATGTGCAGTAGCAATCGGGAGATGGTGCTGTGGTACCAAGGTCCCATAGATACATGCGCTTGACCTATCGCGAGTCGGTCTTGGCTGTCAATCAACCGTAAAACCAAACTTACCAGAAAAATAACCAATTGAATATATATCGGTGTAAAATTAACTACCTTAGATGACAAAAGCCGTATTTGAGAAAAATTTAATTGACCCTTCAGTATGGTCCATGTCCCTTTCGTTAAGATGGAGGAGGCCGGCTTTATGACATATACAACAGCCAGGCACCACGGGCCAATTGAGACCCTTTGGCCTCAGATTTAGGAAACTGGCAATTTGTCCATCTCTGTTTACAATCTATGGTTTCTTTGTGCAAGTCAATGAGCTAAATGGCTCAAGCATCATGTTTATCATACCGATATGATATGAGTGGTATCAAATCTCTCAGCAAGAACGCAAACAAGTATATTTTTCAAAATGTTAAACATTTCTTTTTAAAACATCTTATTCAACCCAAATTATACTCTCCCTTCCCCCATTTCAAGTGTCTGTCTTGGATGCAATGAAAGCATGAGAATTAACCCAACGCATTTGAATTGAACCAAAAGAGAGAAGTAGAAATGTACCTTCACAATATTCACGTTGTTTTGAATACAGTATTTATCATGTATGTCATGTATTATATACAGGATTAGGTGTGGTAAAGAGCATCTTTTAAGAGTTTGTCAACAGAGTCTACATTACAGACTTCAGCAATGATAAGCACTTCCAAATTGAGAAAACCTTCCTTCTGTAAAAGAAAAATGAGAAAGAGAAGCACTTTAAGGCCTTTTCAGGTAGAGAATTAAACCGAGGAGTGTCAGTGGTGTAGTTTGGAGGGGAACGCAGGGAATGGGAAATACTTTTACTGGTGTATTTCAGGAAATGTAACAACCATACTGGTGATTTTCAACTTCCAAACTCATTAGAAATAGCTGGATTTTGATCCAGCTGGTTGTTACTACTAGAAATCAACAATTGCCTAAAGGAAAGATCATCGAAGTGATGTGAATCTTCCCAAACACATCCCACATAAAGCAACTCCAAAATGAGGTCTGACACACTTTCTTGTCTTCTTCAGGGCAAGGGAAGAATGAGTGGCTTGTATAAGGGAATATGTATCTTTACTGTGTGCCTGTGCGGCGTGTTACCAAACGACTCAGTGAACAGCCGAAAAGCTTCAGGATGGGACCCCTGCTGTTTTTGTGTGTGTTACATTTGCAGAAGGCAGAGAAATGATAACACATGAAAACCTTAAGATCTGAATGTGAGCGGTTGGAAAAGTTTTCTGTTTTATAGAAATCACTTTCACAATCCTGACGACACTGAACGATTAGAGTGAAGTTCTGCTTCCTGAATCTGATGGTACAGAGATGTATATATGAAAATGTGATTGAAATGCTTTAAAGTTTGTTTTTTTCCAGATGCTTGAATCACATTGTTCTTTTTTTTTGGTCTTAAAACTTCAAACATTCTTAACAGTAACGAAAGAGAAATTAAAAATGTTTAATTTGGATTTATTTCCCAGCTTTGGTTTGATACCTTTGATCCTAGTTTTGGGGCAACTGTGTTGTTTTGACAAGGCAGTGACAGACACAGATACAGTGACAGACACATTTTAACTGAACAATTGTAAAACGCACATCCTCCTCAGTCCAAATAAAATATGCACACCAACAAACTTTAATTTCATCAATTACTGCAAGTATGCAATTTAAGCTTTTTTGTTTGTTTTAGCCTTCATCATTCCCTTCAAAACTCCCATGATTTTCCTTGTTACCATGGACTGTGTATATAGATTGAAAACAGTGGGGGTAACTTGGAAAACTGGGGGTAGTTGCATATATAGCAAACTGGTTCCCATTGTTTCTATTTTGTATGCTAGCAAGCTAAATGTATATACACATGGACAATGCATTTCATTTCCTCACACTATCCAGAAGTGAAGCCAAAATATCCCAGATACGGATGCCTCCATCTACCAATTAAGAGCCATAGTCTTGTTTTTAAAGCATCAAATAAAAATGTGATTAAACATTAGTGGAATAATGAAAAAATCTCCAACCATTAACATGGAGAGGTCTGGGTTTATGGCCTCTACTGCAGCCAGCCACCAGGGTACGATGGAAACATTTTGGCATCACTTTTGGGGGGCAGTCATTTTTTCCGTCTTTATTTACAGTTGGTTTGTTACCAGCATATTTGAATTCCACTCTTCCACTTATTTTCTATGTACACCAAGTTCTGTGCATTAATGACTGAATGATCACTGCATAGCTGAGGGACCGAGGTGAACCATGAGTTCTGGATGCCCTATTTTATCACCGACGACTAATGAGTTATGTGCTTCATTTGATGTAGTAATTGGCATTAGCCTCCCCATCACAGATTTGGCGAGACAATAGCGCCCCTTGCACAACAACAGTACTAACTAACAGCCTTGGGCGTCACACAATAGGAAAACACATCCATCCTCCTGAAAACGACCACTGATCAAAGTCAAACAGTCCTCTTCAAGTGTGTCTTGATAAAATATGTACCGGTGTAGTTCTGTTCATTAAGAATTCTACTGTATGTTCTTTTTTTTTTTTAAATGTGTTGATCTCTAGAGAAACTTTTAGTGAAGTTTATACATGAGATGAATATACTGTAAGTATATGTTATGTATATCTGCAGTGTACACACACACACACTGACAAAAGAATCCAACCTGCGCTGCGCGTAGGTTCTGACCTGCCGATGACTTTGCCTCATAGAGAATGAAGATAAAAGTGGCTTTCTGGTTCATGTGAAGTAGAGACTGGAATAATGAATAAAGAATATTGAACAAAAAGTCTTGGAGTTATCGAATGTTTATTTTTAAAAAATGCAGTCTTCGATGCTTAAGATTTGACTTATTATATATCTATTATAAAAGCAGGCATTTGCATTTTTAAGAAATCATACTTGTTTCTTGTATTTCCCCAACAAGAAGTAAAGTTCTCCTTACGGAGCCATGCAGCACATGTGGCCTCGGGAGACTTTACAGTGGAGTAGCACAGGAGAAGCTTGCATGAGGTATCAAGATAAAATATTAATATGTGGCTGCACTTTAAAAAATAATAAAATAAATGATGATGAAATATTGATTTTGAATATTAAAGCATTGTATTTTTGGTAGGAGCTGTACCTATAGTCAAATCTTCTCATTCCCTGCTGTACATTCGGAGAAGTCTGCCCATAGTGATTCTCTGCCGTCTCACTTCAATTATTATTAACTGTTTAAAAATGTGCCTATTAATTACAACTGTCACTCTCACTTATAGAAACTAACCAAATGAATCAGGTGAACGCTCTAAAGCCCATCCATGTTGACTGTGGGTAAGAGGATGATTAAGTATATTCCCTTTTCATTCATGAAATTTATTTTCTTTATTTTATGTTTGTGCAAATGTAATATTAATTCACCTGCATTAGCCTATTGATTGTCATTTTCTCAAGGATTTAATCTTTAACATTTCGAGATCTAAACGGATTGTCCACATTTTGCTGACCTCACTTATTATTTATAGTCTACTTATTTAAATAATGTGGTCACACAGTCTCATTTATTCATATATTGTACTCGGGATCCTGTCCTTGGGTCAATTTTGGCTTTCCTCACCAGCCTATCCTGGTTACTGTTGTTTTGTATTTCTCTCACTGCAGCTACATGGTGTCTTTAGATCGTTCTAAGGTAAGACAATATCAGTCTGTAGTCATAACCGTCTCATGAAGCAGTCCATTACGATGAGAGGATGGGTGAGGTCGACACGTCATCGCAATGAATCAAGGGGGTGGGGCAACGTTAAGGCGCAGCGCCTTGTTGGCCCTCACATCCAATCAGGGCTGAGATTGAATTTGTGGAGGGGCGGATGACTCCCCACTTTGTGTGAGTGTGTGTGTGTGCATGTGTGTACGTGTGTGATTGCGTGCGCGCGTGTGCGCGTGTGTTTGTATGTGTGTGCCTGGGTGCCTGGTCACAAAGGGCGGAGCTCCTCTCCTGAGTTTGACAGCTGAGAACCAGAAAGTGTATAGCGCTTTGAGGGAAGGTCTTGGAAACAACGCTGCTCCAAGGCTACCGTCCCACCGCCAGGAACGGGATGTAGCATCATGCCACCTTTATAGACTGAGGATGACCTCGTTAATCTGAGCCAACTAGACAACACTGAACACAAATTAAAGGGAATAACAAGGATTTGTTGTGCAGATAATCCCTGGGATTTGTGTGGCGGGGGCATGCACCGTGCGTTCTCCTTCCCGGTGACTGTGGAGCGCAGTCGGACCAAGGAACGCCTTGAGGCGAGCCTGGCCGGGCTGTGCGAGCTGGAGCTCCGCAAGCAGAGGCAGGAGTGTCTGGTGCTGGGGGCGCTGGCTGTGGGGCAGCCGCCGGCCCGGGACAGCTCCGGAGGAAAGCTGGCGTGCTTCAGCAGCTGGGGGCAGGAGAACTTGACACTGAGGCGTCAGCTGGTAAGAAGGTCCATGTCATGAGTGCATTTTAAATCGCATACTGCATGATTCTCACCATTGTAACCCACCGTGTGCTTGAACCCCACTTTACCAATGGCATGCACCACAGGCCTATGCGTGTTTCCCTTACAGCGCATATCCTCATTGTAATCATGCATGGACTCCTGGTTTGCGCTGAGCCTTTTGTGCAGAGGTGACCTCTCTCTGCAAAAAAAAGTTACTCAACTTGATTAATAGCGCGTCTGTGTTAAAGGCTATGGTGCGTCTCTGTGCGCCAGGCAGAGATTTACGCCTGTGGGGGGACGAAATCAGGGGGTGGAGCAGCCACCGCTTGTGGCACAGACCCACTATTTAATGGCCCATTGTTCCCTCATCATGGACTTTTGTGGCTTTTACTACTTAACAAGCTCTTATTTGTGCTCTGCGCACATCATAAAATGGGTAAATCACTCCTTCGTTTTGTATGTTGCTGTTGTAGTGAAGAGTTTATGTCGTGACCATGATTATCTGGGCTTTTCTCAGTTGGACAAATGTGTGACGCTGAGTTGCCATATTAACATGAGGATGAAAAGTGGGTTAATCCAAAATAAATGCCAATTTTGTTGTGACAGATTATAATAAAAAAATACAGTAGCATCTCGACCGTTAATTTTTACGCACCCCTGAACAAGCTATAAACTGTTATTTGGTTTAAATGTATTTTCTTATCGCGGTTTTGTTTTAATTTTGGGGGGTTGTTGGAGTTTTGTTTTCTTTAGCTGCTGTTGAGCAAACTGTCCCAACATGGCCACAATAGGAAGCATTTATTAAAGAGGGTGAAAAATAAATTAAATCAGCCGCCTCCTCCTCACCCTTCCTCCCCTCCCTCTCTCTTCCTGCGCCGGGGGCCTAACAATAGGCGCATATGGAGCAGAATACTAATGATGCCAACCGAGGCTCCTGTGTGGAGGATAAGGCGCATAGGTGGCCCTGCGCACTGCATGGCTTCAGTTGGGTACATGTGTACTGTGTTTCATCTTGTCTCACATGTGCGTCTGATGTGCCCTGGATTCATTAAAAGTGATAAAGATAGAGCTGCCCAGGAAACAAATTTGAGAGAAATGTGCGCAGGTCAAGTATTTCCAATGAGCCAGGCGCACTAGTCTTGATCCAATATTCCCTGGTGGTGTTGGTGGAGCTGTCAGCGGTTTTCACTCTGACTCCTCATCCACAAACAGACTGGAAAGAGCCATTTTCGAGAGCAGTGAAGGCGTGACACGCGTTTCCCCCACAGGGCTACGTATTTCCCCTTTTTCCATTTCGTTTGCAACTCGTCCTTGGATCGATGTTTATTATCAGTTCTGCCCATCCACGCGTGTTAGTAATTACACGTGGGGGAAATTCCTCAGAGAATATTTCTTTCGCCTCCAATAGCAGTCTCAAATTGAGTCTGCATAATATCAGCCCCCCCCCCCCCCATCACATCCTATGGGGGGGGGGGGGGGGTTAAGTCTGCAAGATGTATGAGTTCAAGGCTCTGACACAGAAACAGCTGACCCAGGAGACTACCCCTGTGTGTGTGTGTGTGTGTGTGTGTGTGTGTGTGTGTGTGTGTGTGTGCGTGTGTTTGTTGTTGTTGCCTCCCGCACACTCTCTGTGTGGAGACAGTCACAACATTGCTTTAATTATTGAGGGCTCAGCAGTGCGGCTGCATGCCTCGTGCTCCCTATTCCACAGATTTCTGTGTCCTGGAGTCATCCTTTTCAAAGGCCTTCAGTCTGGTTCAGGGTCTATTCTACAGAAAAAAGCAGCCGGCGTCTATATCTTCTCTCCCCATTTTTGTAGAATGGAAAAAGTGTCTTTATCGTCTGCCGCTTTTCCTCAGCACTCGACAATTGCTGCAGAGGATGTAACAGGTGATATAAGTAAGAAATAAATCACATTGTTGTCCCGGATTCACCCGCTGGTAGAAGTCTACTTCGCTGCAGGGGCCGATCTGTTTTGCAGCCATTGCATCTCAGCTTAATGGCTAGGTGAGGGTGGCTGCACCTCGTCTTCCCCCATCCCCCATCCCCCACTAGCCTTGGGCAAAGGATGCGGTAGAAAAGGGATGATACAGTGTGCAGGGTGTCAGGGAGCCAGGGTGAGACTATTAATAATGGAGTGCAATCAAAGACCAGCCTACTCCTCACCCACACAACTGAATGTCTCATTGTGTTTTGCTGGTTTTGTTCATCTGCACATTTGTGTTTGTGTCCAGCAGCATTAGAGTAAGGACTAGCACCATGGCTTCCTCAGTGTGTGTTGGGTTGTGTGTATGACCAAAAGGCAGCAGCAAGAAATCAATTGTGTGAAGCAGCACTATTGATGAATTGATTTCCTTTAGCCCCCCCGCCATTTCTTTACCTAACGCCACCACCTAAAACAAAGCAACCAAAACTCTTTGTTTCTATTGATGTAACCGTCCTGTAACGCTTTGTTTATACTAAGACAATACTCACCCTTGTCGAAACAAAAGAGACGACAGTGTTCACATTGAAGAAGTCGCGTGGGAAGCGTAGATTAGCTTGGGTCAATTGCCCCTCAGCCGTATTTTCATTATGGCCTCATTATAACCAGCAGGACAAAGGAGTCAGAGTTCCAGCCCCAATTGGAGAATTTTCTAAGAAGAATATGGTGAGGGATCATCAAGCCAAGATCTGCGATTTCTACAAGAGGTTTTTGTTTTCATCTTTGAAAACAATATTTATTCAATCTGATTTCATCTGAGGAAAACTGACAGTGTGACCTTTAAGACTTGAGCAGACACTGATGATAGTGATAAAGGAGATATTGTGTTTATCTGAGTTACTGTTAAACTGATTACATCAGCAACAATAAACATAAACTTGGTCATGAACCTGGACAAATTCAAATTCTGACCTGATGATGGAGCTAGAGGAAAAGATGATGGTTCTCAAATATTTTACAATTCATGCTGAGGGGAATGTCAATGTCTTTCCAAAATTTCCTCCTAATCCAATGAGACACGTTACTAAAAACTAGTAACATCGACCTCATGGTGACGCTAGAGTAAAAGTCTGAGATAGTAATAATAACATAATAATATCTTTGTTTATGACGCACCTTTCAAAGCAGATGGTACAAAGTTCTTCACAAAGAGGAAAAATAAGAACAATAAAGCAAATATCCAACACACAAAGCAGATTAATACAATCTAATTTTAAATCAATGACAGCAAAGAAAATAATACAACATCCTTTGTAAGGAAAGGCAAGAGAGAGGGATTAAAGAAAAGTAAGTATTAGCAAAATACAAAACAATCAAGTAAAAGCCATTTGGTAAAAGTACATTTTGAGAGATCATTAAAGTCGGTAGAATTTATTCTCTGATGAACGTCGAATAGAAGCTGAGATATTTCAGAGTGAGTCAAATCAGGCTGACTCTGTCACCTACAGCCTCACTGCAGGCATGTCTGAGCAGCTGTTTGCCCAGAGTCAGCCCTGTGTTCATCACTATGACAATCTGTGCTTACTGTTAATTTGCACATAGAAACAATGTATGGCCTAAGTACGTCTCCACAGGTAGTGTTTTATTGGAACAAACACTCACATGTATGAAGACGTATGTGTGAAGTATTCAGGAAGTGACAGGTGATCCATTACAGAAGCTTGCTGATTTAAAAAGTGTCACCTTGTTATGAGAACAAGTTCAGACTTATGGTAATGAAGTCACTTACTGTAATAAGCCTGAGGTGTGTGTGTGTGTGTGTGTGTGTGTGTGTTTGTGTGTGTGTGTATGTGTGTGTTAGCCTGCATATCTGTTTAAAACCTATTTTGACTGTTGCAGTGAAATCAAGTCATTCTCAAAGAGAGAGAGAGAGATAGACTATATATATTAATGGATGGATGGATGGATGGATTTATATACACATATAAACATACATACTGTCTTATCAAATACTTAAATACATATTGACATTCACCCATTCATATACACAGCACTACTTCATGCTGCATTTATTCTATTACACACCATTCATACACTGGCAGCACAGTACAGTCGAGCCACTGTCCTCCTGGTTAGTGGGCAACCCGCTCCCCCCCCCTGATACAGACATATGGAATTCTTATCTTCAGCAGAGGATCCGCATGCAAACGAACAAGTCTGTATGTTGAGTTTGTCTGTTATCTGTGTGGGTGTACTTAAACTTATATTTTTATGATTTACTGCACAGATCTTATGGAATGAGGACATTTTGGGAAAAGCAAGGAAATTATTCCTTTTTCAAAAGACTGTGTGAGGGTTAAGATTTACCTCAGAGCTAGAATTAGGTTTAGATTAGGGTTGGAGTACGGTTTAGGGTCAGGCAATAGTTGTGGTAGGTCCAAAACAACTGAAGACTGAGCTGAAAGAGGTGGTTCTGACATGGGGTGAGGCCCACCATGTAGCCCAGGACAGGCCAGATTGTCAATGCATTATGCCCCTCAAGGGACGAAGAGGACTAAGTAAACAAGATATAAATGGGAAGGTTAGTGTTAGGGGCTAGGTGTTTGTGTGTTTGTGTGTTTGTGTGTGTGTGTGTGTGTGTGGTGTGTGTGTGTGTGTGTGTGTGTGTGTGTGTGTGTGTGTGTGTGTGTGTGTGTGTGTGTGTGTGTGTGTGTGTGTCCCACGCACATGAAAGAAATCACCCTCCCCTCCACAGAACCTTGAATTATTCATATTTGAACTGACTGCTGCTTCTGTGAGCTTTGCTTATGTAAGAGAACTCACGGACACATATGGATGCTGCACATCAGTGTGACCTGTGACAACCACGGTTTTATTTCAGTAACTAGAGAACAGGAGTCTTCATCTGAGTTGTGGCTTTATGTGTTCTGACATTCTGTGTTTAATGATTGAGGGGCCATTTTTTTCTTAATTACCTGATGGATTCAACAAAGGTAGAAAAAATCCTTTGCACAAACTGAAATGACAGTTAATCTTATTTTAATCATCATAATCAAACCAAGATATGATTTATCACATATTTCCTTTACATTTATCAAATGATGAAGGTCATATTTAAGCAAATAAACTGTTTTGTATTGTGTATATATATATATATTCTGATCTCTACCACCACACTCTGGCTCTTTCCTTCTGTCAAGTTTTCCTGGTAGTTATTTTTAGTTCAGCACATGCATAATATTTTCCTTTAGTATTTATACAAACTTGAAATTTGACTGAGAGGTCTGTTTGAAATGTCTGCATTGTTTTTGGATTCACTGATTGTTGCCACTTAAAAATGTAAGTGCTTCACAATTAAACCCAGACAGCAGGAGGGGGGTGTGACTGAGTGTGTGTGTGTATGTTTTTGTTTCAGAGTGCTCTCCAGAGTTCTCCATGGGGCCTGATGCAGGTGCTGGAGCAGCAGGTGGGAGAGCTGAGGATCGACACAGACGACGGCTGTTACGATGGCGCTCAAGGAGACGCAGGCGAAAGCCGGCCGAGTTCTGGTACCTCCACAGTCTTTAAAACTCTACTTTCCACATACTTGTGCATATTGTGATTTTCTCACTTTCAAACAGGCCAGTGAACATAATGTGTGCATTAAACTGTTGCTCTATAACTGTGTATATTTCCATTTTTTTATTATTTACTTCTGCTCCTATTGTTGTGTTGTCTTTTTGTAAATCACTGTTTGCATCAGGTTGCATGTTTTTAGTAAACTGGAATAATCAGTGAGCTGTAATAAATGGAATAAATATATCTTCTTTCTCGCTGTGTCTAATTGCTTTTCTTTCCAGGTTTTTATGATTCGAGTGAGGGTCAGTCACCTAAAGGAAGATCTTGTTCCACTGAGTCCACAGAAAATGGGTCCTCCTGGGTTCACACCAACGACAGGCCAAAGTCTGTTGGTAAGAAAAGGCAGCAGATCTGGAAACACTGAGGTTCACTAATACTTGCACACGTATGCATTCTCAGAGACAGCAGCAGACACATAAATCATTTTTGTCCTTTGAGTAGGTGAAGCAGTGGTTTCATTTTTTTGTTATGATAAATATATATGAGTTTTGATTTATTGAGTGTTGTCATATTGTTTGTTGGAAGCCTAAGGAAATGGTGAGATCAGGTGGAAAAAAACAAGCTGCAAACAACAGGCAGATTAGTGAGGTTTTTACTTGTGTGTCCCATCTAAATTAGACAAATTGTTGCTTTCTTTACCCTTGAATTTGCACTTGATTTTAAATATCTTTGATCTATGTCAGGAGCGGTCTTCTCTACGGAAGCCGCCATGTTTCATTTAGCTGGCCCAGACTGGACAAACTAAACACCTTTTGAGTTTTTATGACAACTGGGAAGTGGAGGGTGAAGTGAGTGGAATTCAGCTGCAACATTCAAATTCACCACGAGATGTCACTAGTGGGATTTCACACACTGCTGTGTATTGAGGGTTTAATGTTGTACTGAGTCGCTGAGATACAGTTTAACTAGTCACATCATCATCAATTAATAATCCAGAAATTATGGGAAATTGTTGAAAACGTCAACAAACAAAAAATCTTCGCATTGTTAAAGACATTGAAAAGAAATCCTGGATCTTCACCAACATGTAATGGTTTCTTACGTAAACATAGACTCTCTTTTTTCCATTGCAAGCACCCTATGGTAGACTTTAACACAACGTATAGAAAATAAATACACCAGGGCCTTATTTATTATTTTCTTCTATCAGATAACTGCATTGTTTTTTTTTGTCTCTCATATTGGTAATCCTTTTATAACTGAGCCCCCGCATCTTGACCTGCAGCAGTGTTGTTTTCTTTTGTTAGGAGACCCGTTAATGTTGAATGGAGAAGCGGATGTGCCGTTTCTGCGCACCACCCTGCCACGTTCTTTCTCTGCCCCTTACCCACCTCTGGAGGGCATCGCTGAGGAGGGCGCAGCAGTGGATCCCTGGCAGGTGGACCCCATACGAGCCAGCCAAGCCTGGCAGCAGCAGTCTATTGAGGATGAGGTCACTGAGGAAGATTACCAGCTGGCTTTGAGGGTCGAGAATTACATCCTAGGTCTCATCCATCGTCACACCCTCTCACCACGACCATGTCAGCCTCGCACCACACTCAGCCCTGACCCCCCATTCTGCAGTGCTTCTGCCCACAGCTCCCTACACAGGAGGACTCCCTCTCTTACGACAGAGCATCGCTTTCCTGACCCCAATCTACAGCAACGTGTTGACCTTTTGTCAACCCCTAAGAGGCAGAGCTGGGGTTGTGACCAGCTAGAGGGGGAGGCCTGTGGAGGAGAGGCCCTGTCTTTGGAGGAGGACCGTTATTTGGCTCTGCCCTACCCCCAGTCGAGGCCACAATCCCTGGCTGGGAGGTTTCCATCACCTCTGCCCTCACTGGACCCCAACTGTGATGTTGGGGCTCCCGACCTTTGTTGTGAACCCTCATCCCCCAAGCATTATCTACATCCACAAGCCCCTATTCATCACATGCACAATTTAGTAAGTGCTCAGTATATCCCCGGACAAGTCTGCCATGCTCCTGTTCGTTCCCCCAGACACTACAACCCAGAGCAGCCTATACCCAACCGAGCAGCCTCCTCTCCTGACCACCCCAATCCCAAGTTGAGACCCTTAAGGAAGAGCCTCAACGAGCGACAGAGATCCAAGAAGTCGAGCAGCAAAACCAACCGATCTCAGTCAGAAAACAGCCTACTGAGCCAGCGAGGGCTGCCTGAGCGCAGGTACAGCACCACTGAGAGGCACCAGGGTAGAGGGGAGGTTGCTCAGAACCAAGGCCAGGTTCCAGGACCACAGGTCGGCATCGGGGGTCAACGCTGGTGCTCCAACCTTGAGCTCAGCCAGGATGAGGGGGAGACCCGTGCGGCGCAGTCACAGAGACGACAACCTCGTAAAACTCGGTATGGTCACCCATGTCCCCATTCCCAGCCCCAGAACTACCGTCAACAGCAGCCCCAACACAACGAGCGTTGGCACCAGGACCTTCAGGAGAGAGCACCTCTCTGTCGGGGGGAGGAGGGCAACACTGGTGCTGCCCCTGCAGAGTCCGAGTCAAGCATGAGTGAGGTTTATTCCCCGGCCTCCAGCTCTCTTTCCAGTGACTCCGATGAGAGTGGGGGGCTGGTGTGGCCCCAGCAGCTGCCACCTCGCCTTGCTTCTACCTCCTCTTCATCCTCGCCTTCACCACAGGTCGCTGCCAACGCCCCCTCTCAACCAAAAGCCTTTGTCAAGATCAAAGCGTCTCACGCTCTGAAGAAGAAGATCCTCCGATTCCGCTCAGGGTCCCTCAAAGTCATGACGACGGTGTAAGGACCGGATCAGTCCTGTTTAAACCCATAACTTTTTCTACTGTGTTGTAAAGACATTGTCAGAGAAACATTGTGGTTGCTACTTTTGGTCACATCATAAAGTATTGCTGCTTTCAGACATGCACTGAACTCTGCACTCTCCTGACGTTATAAGAAGAGGCTGTATGCAAGAACACAAATGTCTGAGTCAGCTGCTCTGGACATTCTCACGAGTTTCTCCTGCCAGTCCCTTAAGTAAAATGTCCAAATGAACCCATGTGAGAATACAGCAGGATAATGTCCGAAGAATTCAAAGCGAGCGAGTGATGGTATTTCTAACACTTGACAGACATAAAACTGAAACAAACAAAAAGAAGACAAATCCCAAACAGGGTCCATCTCTATGACAACATTTGTTCCCTGATTGGTTCATATAATGATCTCTCACAATCCATCTTTGATCCATCATGTCCTGCCTCCTGTTACTCTGCCCAGACCCCACTCGCCTGAATGATCTGGACATTTTCCTGTTGTGAACGTGTCTGACTCGAACAATCTCTAGTTGCGTTCTTCATATGTGAATGGCAAAGTATGGAAAAAGTCTGTTTTTGGGACATTTTCTCGAGATTGTCCGAAAACAGCTCATGTGAACTTTACCTCTAACTACCTCTAATTACAGCATGTACTTAATGAGAGACACTGACACCATAAAGACCTGCAGTGTCTTTGCGGGTTGAATTCATCTTGTACAGGACGACCATGAGAATAATGGGAATGATCCCGCTCTAATTGATGATGACTGAAGTGATGCCAAGTTACTCTGACGGTAAGTGACTGAATATGCTACCAGTTTTTTTATTTCTTAATATCGTTTGGCCTTATCATAGATGTATGGTTGATTAATTCCTTAAGTGTAGAGCTGGCCAATCACAGGTCTAAACAACGGACGTTATTACAGTGCAGCCAATGTATTGTTCAAAGTGTCAAGTTCTGCTCAACACCAAACCTGTATAGATGAGATAAAAATGTTTTACATCTTTTGCTAATAAATTTGGGTGAGTTTTCAGTTGCAAATTCTTAATTTTTCTCAGATCAGAACCACATTATATTATTATATTCAGGAAACTTCTCGGTGAAGATCTAAAAATGATTAGGAGACATTATTAAGAAAAATCTCTAAACATTTAATGTCTGCTAATACTATTTTACAGCAGTGATTAGTCCTTTTCTCAGCCAGTATTTAAGAGGAAAATCTCTCATTTGTGCAAAAGTTGTTGTTTACATTTGGTTTACTTACGATTAAAAAATAAATCATAGCATCCCTGTGAATGTCTGAGAAGGGAAAACATGCATATCACTCTGAAATGAGGATGTCTCTCGTGCAGTCAGCGGCTTTCATGGCCAATGGGCTAAAATAAACAAACCTGTGAGTCAGGTGAGGATCCTTATAAAGGGATCAGTGTACATGCATGCATCCATATATTTATATATATGTTTATAAGTGCACAAATTCATTGACACAGGGGCACAGATAAACTTACTTTTGAAAATATGTATGATTTTGTATATACCATCATGTGGCCTTGTTTGGAATGAATGTAGTTTTTAAATAAAGGTAATTTTTCTCTTAGCTTTGGTTATTTTGTTGTTTTGTTTGTTCATATTCTTTTTTTTAAACATGCTAAAATAATATCATTCTGAAAGATCATAAATGATGAAAAAGGACAGAATACGTAGGAAAGTGATGTGATGTGAACCTAATGTCCAAAACGTGGAGCATTAAGAGAGAATGGCTCTCTCTAGTGGACTGTGAATTAACTGCAACATTAGAATGTGATAATCTGGCATCGCTTTGGTGACGCTACTGAAGCACAAACCTGTATTCAAATCTACATGTGCATTATAAGAACTAATTATTAATTGTTTATAATAGATGATGTTATTATTTCCATTTCAGTAATCTAATTTCTGACTGCACACTTGAATCACAATGTCACAAACAGACGAACACACCATGATCATTACTGCATGTGTTGCAGAAAACAGAAGTGTATTTTTTGCAGATTGATCAATATTTCCTGCTTTGGGTGTTGACACATTCAGAGTCAGAGTTTATTTCACCAGTGTACTGTATAAAGCATCATACAGTAAAATCAACAATTCTTTTACAATTGCCTTAATGAAAATATTCAAGTTGTATTCATTCAACTTGTTCAATTCCTATTCTCTTTCACCCGACCACTTCCAAATGTGGAATCATTCATTGTGTGTCTTTTTGTCTTTAAACTTGAAATGATGAGATAAATGAATGCACTTCTGAGACCGAACCTCAGTACATATTCAAGTCAACACACCATCATATTTTCATCATTTCCTTTCCATTGCACGTGCTCCTGGTGTCCGTAGTACTGGCCCTGATAGAGGGATCCTCGCTGATGAAGTTGAGGATGTTGCGCAGCGAGCGGTTCATACTCTCTTTGAAGCTTCGGCCGAGGCACACATACAGCAGAGGGTTGAGGCAACTGTTGAAGTAAGCCAGCCAGAGTGATAAAACGTGTGCCATGTAGATTCTGGGGCTGTGAGAGGAACTTCGAGGTGTGATTAATAAGAGGAAGTCCACAATGTGCAGAGGGAGCCAGCACAGGAAGAAGCTCAACACCACAGCAAGGATGATACGCAGTGTTCGCTTGGAGCGGGTCCGACCTCTGGTCAGGCCGCTATGTGTTCTCCTGTACACCATCAAGTGACAGATCACAATGACCAGGAAAGGGAGGAAGAATCCCATGAAGAAGCGGAGGAAGATGATGATCCAGGCGCTGAGCACTGTGTTGACTGTCAGACACTCTCGCTTGTCTTCACCTACTTCGATCTCCTTGGTGTAGACAAACTGAGGGATGCTGCCGACCAGGGCCAGGAACCAGACGGCAATGCACCCACAGACGGCCTGCTTAGGTCTTCTGCTGTTCTGGCACCAGATGGGTTTGCTGACCATCATCCAGCGATCCACGCTGATCAACACAAGCTGCAGGACGCTGCAGTGCATCACCAGGTAAAACAGGCCTTTGAACAGCGTGCACGCCAGCGGGCCAAAGTGCCAGTGGTCATCGTGGGCTAAAGGGACCATGAGCAGAGGGAGGGAGAGGCAGCACAGGAGGTCAGCCAGGGCGAGGTTGAGGAACCAGAGGGAGGTGACGGAGCGAGACATGCGGAACCCCGTCACCCAAACCACCAGAGCATTTCCAGGGACACCGAGCAGGACGACAAGGCCATAGAGGACCAGAGCCACTATCTGGATTGGTTGAATCTTTGGGGGCAAAATGTCGAGAGAGTAATTTTCAGTGAAGTTATAATCTCCGTAATAATCCATGGTCAGTTGGAGCTGTGGCTGAAGAATCTGTCAAAAAGATACCATTGCTTTAATATTGTGCCGCTGATGTGAGAAAAATAAAACCTTTAATATTCAATAACTAACAGTTGTCCGTGGTATGTATAATTCAATGCAATCCATGGTTTGTTAAAGCTGTAGATGGAGAAGTTGTCAAAATGATTGCCATGCTTTGATTTCATACTTAAATTAATTATGAAATAATCATATGTGAGACAAATATTAATTGTAAAAAATTAAATAAAACCATAACCTTAATAATTACTAATAAATACTTGTATGAGATATTTGTTTAAATCAAATAAGCTTGAATAAAGATGAATTATTTAAAAAAGTAATATTATTATAGTAACAAAATGTAAAATAGAATTTTTGTCATAGTTGAACTTACAGATTCAGCAGCCTGTTGATGTTGGACTAACGCTGCAGGCAGGAAGTTATGCAGCTGTTGTGCGTTTAAGTATGTTTTAAACACGCCCATCTGTGATGTACACACCCAAAACTCTGTCACAAGATTTCTAAACAGATTCTCATATATCAGTTAAGACCTGTAGCCTTTTGTGGGAAAGAGATTTTAATCTGAACAAAAAGGTTGTATGTCATTAATGTAAAATTTGATAAAAGCTCAAATAAAAACACACTATTTCTGAAATTACAAAAAAATTTAAACACATTTTACATATTTGTACAAAATAAATGAATGGTATTTTTTTGCAATGTCTCAGAAACTAATGTCTCAGAATCAAATGCATTGTGCTTACAGTAAATAATGCAGTTGTAAGTAAAACATCCTGATGCTGTAAGGTCATGTTGTACCACAAAATAAACCCTCGTAAAAATGTTGCAATATGAAAAGCGTTTTAATGTAATTTTATTGATCACACCTTCTCCCAAAGCACATACAATAAGTGAATATTTACTTCAAGTTGTTCTCAGTAACTGTTGTTTGTTCACTTCTCCTCTCTTCATTACTTATAAATTATTTCTCTGCTCCCTTCTTACAAGACTAAGTTTGGTCTCACTGCACTTTTTAGCAATTAGTACCTTTCATCATTTATGCATCTATATACTTCTATACTTTCAACACCATACACCCTTTCCTGCAGGGATCACTAAAGCTGATCATAACTTCATCTTGAACAAGTTGTTGCAAAAAAATATTTCTGATGACAATTCAAACATACTGTCAATTTAAACAGTTTGTAAAGCTGTAATGATGTAGGTGGATCCAGGATTATATTGGTTGATTATTATTATTATATTAGAATGTTTCTTTGTTTAAAAAAAGCGGTATTAACCATCCAAAAATAATTTCCTGTATTCTCTTCATGTATTCATAATACACATTTTACAGTAATGCAACAACTTTTGCATATAAACAATTTATATCACTGATCAGCCTATACACAAAATTAAGTACACGTTTCTACAAATCTGTTTCATCTACAACTGTTGTAATGAAAAGCAACTAGAGCTGCCCTCTTTTTTGTTTGGTTGAATAAAGAAAAATTAAACCTTTTGGAAAATTTTGTCTGTAACGATGACATTATGTCATAACACATGGGTGCCTCCATGAGATATAGATGCAATGATGTCATGATATAATGTGATCAGTCAAACTTACAACGCTCAACAATTTCAAGAAAAAGCAAAAACAGAGAGTCGATGCAGAGAACAGCCGGCACATTTTACTGCGCTTTACTAAATACTGTACACTGTGAGGGTATGAGCTGGAACATGTCCTCAGAAGAAACCAGCTGGGTCAAAAGTTGATCGATGAGGAAGATGTTTAATTAAGTACATGGCTGTATAACAACCACAGACGTAGTGTGGTTATGAACAAACTAAAGAAGATTTTGTTACCATGAGAGGAAATTCTATGACCTCATCAATCCCTTAAAAATGTGGAAGTAAGAAGGGAAATGAAACTCCTAAGTTACCATGTCAGCAAAGACTTTTTCAAAATACATATTGCTCAATTAGCACCAACATCCGCAAGCTGACTATTGTGTGCGTGAGAATATGTTATTTTGTATTTATTCTGTGCTGTGCTTGCTTTACGCTGGTTTGCAGCCCACGCATCTTCTGTCTCTGGAAAAACCTTGTTGCAATGTTTCCTTGACATCTGTGATAAGGACTTTTCTTCTCGAGGTCATCAGAGGAGCAGGTGTTTTTGTGGTTAAATCAGTAGAGGGCCGGAGCGCTGCTCGGTGGAAGTGTGGGGGTGTCATCTCGAAATGCATCCGACTGCAGGTCTGTGAAGAAAAGAAGCATCAATGTTTTAAAATTGTGTTGTGTAACTCTGTTTGGCTTTGAGTACACAATACAACTGTTCATGTACAACTTGTATTTTCCAAAGTTCCTCTCAGAGATCCAGAACATTATAGATCAAAGCTGAAGGAATTAATACAAATATATCATTCTATCTATCATTGAGTGTATTAGTGGTGGGATTGCTGTGCAAGCTCTTCTCAATTCTTAAACACAATTTAAATATTCAAGGTAGATTTTTGTTGTTTCACACAGTGTGATTATTAAGCAATGCTTGTGGTGAATGGTCATCAGTTCTTGAGCAACAAGAAGAGTCTGTTCCATTAACTAACTTCTCCAACTTTTGATCAAAAATTAAAAAAATGTGGGCACTACCATAAACTTCATTTTCAAATTGTCAACACAAAATGTCTCCTGGTGCTCACTGAACAGACATTTCAAAAATATAAATCCTAGTTTCTTTGGAGTGGCAGTGGAGCTCATACGTCCACAGAGGCCCTTGATCTGGATATGCGATTCAATGGATTCTTTAAATATACATTATTTAAGTTAATTACGGATGTAGGCAAGTTTGGCTGAATCCACAAACCTATGCTTCCATCAGGGACAGACTGCGGTTCACCACATGAACAATCATTTCAAAACTGACAGCTTATCTTCCCCTTTTTGTGAAATCTTCTTCCTCGACCTCTTTATTTATCCATTTTCCTGGACAAAGCTAAAGAAAGCAGATGCCAATCCAAAGACGGCGGTGTAGAGTAAAGTGTTCTGCTCACCAATGAGTGTCAAGCCGTGCTGTGGGTTCAGTATAACCGACGTCTCCTCTTCCTCCTCTTCTTCCTCCTCTCCCCAGTCTGCGATGTTAGCCGGGGGGATGCACTGCTCCAGGAACAGGTCCTCCTCATCTTGGTCCATGTCAATGCTCTCTGGAGGCCAGCGCAGCTCTCCACTCTCCACCTCGCTCAACTCTGTGGGCTCAACCACAATGGAGGGCAGACGCTCCTTCCCGTGGCCCTGGTCAGGGCTGTTCAGGGTGGTTTCCGGGGGCAGGAACACCGCCACAGGGTCGGGGAATATCTGAACAAATAAAGGGGGAGAAGTGAGTGAGACCTGAGCAGAAAGAAGTTCAGGGAAGAGGAAAATACTGCATCTATCTTGTTGTGAAATCAATTGTATTTACCAGTTTTGACAACTCTCATATTGACTAATCCCCACATTACTCTCTCTCTCTACAGTTTGTTACAAACCTGTTCTGATATTATTCTGGTGTGATGAATTCAACTGGATCAAGGATTATTGAATAAAATAATTATCAACTAGAGTCATGTCACAATATTGATGATGATGATGATGACCCTACCTGAAATGGCAATCTCTGGTCCTTCCTCTGCATGTCTTCATCATTTGGATCTTGACCACTCATGTCCTCCGTCCCTCTGAAACAAAAAACGTGAGATATTGGGACGAGATGAGAAAAGAACAATTTCCAGTCTCGGGATGGAATGGAACATATTAACATCTTATACCATCCTCTTCGCTTAACAATGAAGTCTGTCCTTAAGTCCCTTTGTGCGTCAGAACTCTAGAAATCAGGCTTTGTTTGCTTCCTTTCTACACTATTATTATTATTATTATACATAATGATATTATAATCATTATTAGTATTATCATTACTGTTATTAATATTTTATTTGCGGTTAAGACAGTTGAGGTAAGTGTAGGGGATAAAATACAGATAAGATTGTAGAAATCTTGTAACCCCATTATTAGAACACCCTAGAGACCCCTGGGAATTCATGTGGAATCTTTGCAAAAACAATTTGTTTAAAAACCTATATGTATTTGTTTTGTGTGGGTCTTAATTTAGCATCGTCACTCTAGGATCATATGGCTCTAAACGATCAGGCCTTTTTGCTCATAAAAACTATCATTCACTACACAAAATTGCATTTGCACTCACATGAATTATGTTTTAAACGGGACATATTATGGAAATTCCACTTTTGTAGTACTTCTACACATTAGTTTGGGTATCTGGCATGTCTACCGTCCCAAAAACTCTGGAAAAAAATCACTCCCGCGATTTGTTGTGGTTCCTCTATTTCAGAAACTATGTGCTAAAGTGCGTCCAATGGAATTTCCCCCGAAATAGACGTCATAGTCGAAAAATGCCCATTTAGTACATTCCCCCATTGCTCTATGCACTCCCCCACTACCACTCGACCCACCCCTAGATGAACCCTCCCACTTTATAGAAGCTCGGTCCACCGGTGTCCGCCATTTCATTCTTGCAAGCCTTGGAAACACTTGGATAAGCTAACAGCAGCATGAATCAATTTCGACAACCGAGATGCTCAGTGGTCGGCTGCACAAATCAGCACAAATGTCTTCATGTGACTCCAGCTTCAGAAGACACAAGATTGAGATGGATTGAGTTCATATATGATGACAACGTTCCTGCCACCACTTTGAATCGGACTGTTTTATCAACCTGGGCCAATATAACAACGGATTCTCTAAAAGGTTGTTATTGAAAGAGGGGTCGGTGCCATCTTTCCATCGCAATACTGAAGACGAGGGAAATGTAAGTATTTTTTTTAAATAATTCTGGTATTTGCTTCTTTTAGACATTTTGTGTGGAGGCTAGTGCCGTTAGCATGTTGTGCCGTGTGTGAGGGGGTGGGGGGCTAGTATGTAGTGGTGGGGGATAGGGAGAGACTTTACAGGAGTTTTCATGTTCGACTGTTAATAACGTTATTGAACAATTAATCGAGGACGGCTGGCGAGTCTTAGCGAGAAGACGGCGTCGAACGGTGTTCGCACGGCAGGTTCATGAGTGTTGTGCTCTCCACGCGCTTTCCCCCACTCCGCTGGTGTGTGCCTAGTAGCTGCTGTAGCTGGAAGTTAGCTGCGGCCGCCAGTAGCTGCGCCGGCCGTCAGTAGCTGCCACGGTTGCCGGCCGTCCGTAGCTGCCGCGGCCACCGGCCGCCAGTAGCTGCCGCGGCCGCCGGCCGCCAGTAGCTGCCGCGGCCGCCGGCCGTCAGTAGCTTCGCCGGCCGTCAGTAGCTGCTAAGGTTGCTACTGGCGCTGTAGCTAACTTCCAGCCCAGTGCTGCCGTGGGAAAAAATCGGCGGCACAGTACACCAGGGAGGACACGCGAGCGGACGGAGGGAAAGAGCGTGGAGAGCATAACACTCACGAACCTAACTTCCAGCTACAGCTGCTGCTACGGGCGCTCGTTCAAGATATCAGAGGATGTTGTTGTCATAATGTGCGGGACTAGAACGATTATTCATTACCAGCCCTAGTTGGGGAAATGTGCCCTTGTATCTTTGTATGCATGACAGTAGTACAAACATGAATAACATTGCTGCTTTTGGTGTTCAGGCAAGCACATCTGTTCACGGTGCTAGGCTACATCACGTAGCATGCCAGACGGACCCACCAAAGATGCGCACACATGGCACGCAGCTTTCTATGAAAACACTGCGACCTCACTACAAAAGTACAGGTTGGTTTACCCTCAGTTACTTCGTCATTTCATTGATTGTGTCTCTGTGTTAAAGTTGTAACAGCATCTCATTTGTTGTGACTCCATGGATACTGAATGTCTGTTTTATCATAGGCACACAGAAAACTGTGCTGCACTGATGTCGGTGTTGGGACCTCAGCTGTAAGAGACCTCGCTTGGAGGAGGGAGAGGACAACCCAAGTTGTTGCAGTATGGACTTCGGAGAGCCACAGGATGCTACCTATGATCCTGATGACTCGATCACAGTCTTGACTGAGTCAGCAGATGTGACGTGAGTGACTCAATATTTAATCTAAACATTTCAATAATCAGATAGATTACCATCCTACACTTTTTTAGCTGTTGCAGCCTTTTGGTGAAATCTTTGTCGTTCTAATAGAATGGAATCTTCCAACCCTGTTCATAAGACACCCACATATATTGTCTATGAAAACTGCCTCCTGGAGCTGTTTGAGGTGTGTCCTGTGTGTCGGCGGGGGACAGATGTAATATATAAGAAGGGCGAGTGCACAGCAAAGCCGGTGAAAGCAGATGCAACCTTCCGTGATTCTCACAGGCTCTATTTAAAAGCCAAACAGTGTACAAACAGTATGTGAAACATAAATAACATATCGATTAACTGCTGTCTTTAAATTGTCTTCACGATTTAAAGACCATTTATTTATCGTCTTCACGATAAATAGAATAAAATAATTATAAAAAGAAAATAATAAATACAAAAAGTGCAAAATGTCCAACTTTTCCCCTCAATTTGTATTACAGATTACGTGGATAACCTGTTGGACCTCATCTTTCACCAGGTTTTTCAGGACCTGGCCCTATATGTGAATGAGGTGCTGAATATCTCAAAACGTGAGGATCTCTCTGCTAAGTATGAGAAACCTGACAAGCAGGAAGTTATAGCCAGCTATGTATCGAGTTTCAATCAAGGGCAGGTCTGAACCCTGTATAACTTCCCTGAGCATCAGGGAACACTCTGCGTATCTGGAGCACCACGCAGGAGGGCAGGACCACCCTGATTCTCCGGCCCAGAGGGCCTCAACACCAGCTAACAAAGCTTCTCTACGACAAATACCTGTAACGGCTGAGCAAAGTTCACATTGTATTTAGAGAATAAAGGTGACACACAAATATAAAGTGTTCCTTTGTTTACAGTATGGCTACTGATGGCACAAATTGTATTTTTGAAATCAATGTTTTCATTATACTTGGTATTTTTTGTTTTTATTACCTCTGTCCCAGCCAGTACATTTAATAACTATTTTTTAAAAGCTCTGTGGCATTCTTTCTAGCAATCTTTCTGACAATAAAAGTTTATAGAAACAGTTGTGTGCTTTTAATGTTTGATATGTAACATGTTAACAATTGACACGTGTAAGATGAGCAGTTAGCAAAGTAATACACAGGGAAGAGTAATTTATGTATTTTATTCCTCAGTCATATTTGTATTGCAGAAATGACTGATATCTCATGCATTAAAAAAAAAAAAACTTACTGCTCTATTCCTCTTAGACATACAGTGCCTTGCATAAGTATTCACCCCCTTTGGACTTTTCTACATTTTGTCATGGTATAACCACAGATTAAAATTTATTTCATCGTGAGTTTATGAAATGGACCAACACAAAATAGTGCATCATTTGGAAGTGGGGGGAAATATTACATGGATTTCACAATTATTTACAAATAAAAATCTGAAAAGTGTTGAGTGCATATGTATTCACCCCCTTTACTGTGAAACCCCTAACAAAGATCTGGTGCGACCAATTGCATTCACAAGTCACATTTGCAAGTCACATAATTAGTAAATAGGGTCCACCTGTCTGCAATTTAATCTCAGTATAAATACACCTGTTCTGTGACGGACTCAGAGTTTGTTGGAGATCATTACTGAACAAACAGCATCATGAAGACCAAGGAGCTCACCAAACAGGTCAGGGATAAAGTTGTGGAGAAATATGAAGCAGGGTTAGGTTATAAAAAAATATCCAGAGCTTTGAACATCTCTCTGAGCACCATAAAATCCATCATAAGAAAATGGAAAGAATATGGCACAACCGCAAACCTACCAAGAGGAGGCCGTCCACCCAAACTGAAGAGTCGGACAAGGAGAAAATTAATCAGAGAAGCAACCAGGGGGCCCATGGTTACTCTGGAGGAGTTGCAGAGATCCACAGCTGAGGTGGGAGAATCTGTCCACAGGACAACTATTAGTCGTCTACTCCACAAATCTGGCCTTTATGGAAGAGTGGCAAGAAGAAAGCCATTGTTGAAAGGGATCCATAAAAAATCCCGTTTGAAGTTTGCCAGAAGCCATGTGGGAGACACAGCAAACATGTGGAAGAAGGTGCTCTGGTCAGATGAGACCAAAATTGAACTTTTTGGCCTCAATGCAAAACGCTATGTGTGGCGAAAACCCAACACTGCCCATCACCCTGAGCACACCATCCCAACAGTGAAACATGGTGGTGGTAGCATCATGCTGTGGGGATGCTTCTCTTCAGCAGGTACAGGGAAACTGGTCAGAATAGAGGGAAAGATGGATGGAGCCAAATACAGGGAAATCCTTGAAGAAAATCTGATGCAGTCTGCAAAAGACTTGAGACTGGGGCGGAGGTTCATCTTCCAGCAGGACAATGACCCTAAACATACAGCCAGAGCTAAAAGGAATGGTTTGGATTAAAGAATGTTAATGTCTTAAAATGGCCCAGTCAAAGCCCAGACCTCAATCCCATAGAGAATCTATGGCAAGACTTGAAGATTGCGGTTCACAGACGGTCTCCATCCAATCTGACTGAGCTTCATCTTTTTTGCCAAGAAGAATGGACAAACCTTTCCATCTCTAGATGTGCAAAGCCGGTAGAGACATACCCCAAAAGACTTGCAGCTGTAATTGCAGCGAAAGGGGGTTCTACCAAGTATTGACACAGGGGGGTGAATACTTATGCACCCAACAGATGTCAACTTTTTTGTTCTCATTATTGTTTGTGTCACAATAAAATTTATTTTGCACCTCCAAAGTACTATGCATGTTTTGTTGATCAAACGGGAAAAAGTTTATTTAAGTCTATTTGAATTCCAGTTAGTAACAGTACATAATGGGAAAAAGTCCAAGGGGGGTGAATAATTATGCAAGGCACTGTAAAGGCCCATAATCTGCCCTATAGATGTTGAATGCATTCTGTAGTGAGAACACATTCAAACACACAGGCTAATTAATGGAGGTAAAAAACGTTATGTCCTACACCTCCATGAGAGGGGGGAGGGGTGAGAAGGGGGAGGGATGAGAGGGGTGAAAGGGAGTGGGGTAAGATGGGGGCGGGCTGAGAGGGGGGCGGGGCCCTCAAAACAGCTTGATCTCAGGAGGGCTGTTTTAGACAGAGTAAAAAGGTGCTGTTTTAAATGATCCTTGTGGTATTTTTACCAAAAAATGTTACAGACATTTCATTAAGACCCCAAGGAACCATATCAAATGTGGTGAAATGGGCATAATATGTCCCCTTTAAAACAAATGCCAGAAATCTCTGGGTTCTCTGTGACTCTACATTGGATGAAGAATTTTCAACCTGCTGTCTGCTCTCACACAAATTTGAGGTCAAGAGTCCCCTTCATGCCCCCATGTCATAGCTGAATTATAGGATCACAGCATCCAGAGCCCTTGTCTTTTGATTGGTCAGATATTTTCTGTCCTGAGTCTCATTGGCCAAAGCTGCTGTGATTCAATGTGACGCTCACTCCAAAACACATTCATACTGCAGATTAGAACTTTCAAATATCAAAATGGATTATGTTCTTTGATGCACGACAGGAATAAATGTGCTGCTTTGGAAACAGTTAGGCAGGAAGACGTTACCTTCACAAACCCAAGTCACCTGGGTTTTCTTTTAGCTCAGACCCGATCCTGTGACCTCTGACAGTGTGTATGTGAAGTCACAACCTGCAGTGTCCATCAGATGATCCTCACTTGTTTCACATACATGCACAAGCCATGTGTCAATATCTAACTTCAGTCTGTTTATGGTCTCCAGAGGAGCCGACAGGATTAAGACGAATTTAGGATCTGTCCAAATCCTCTTTTCATCACTCTCTCTGTGTCTCAGTGTTTTCACTCTCTCTCCGTATAAGTACCAATCATGGTTTGTTTTCAGCCAGAGGCCTGCATGTAATGACACAATCTGTTCAATCTAACACACTCATTAATTAAATTTCAGTTTAAAGACAGATCTAATCTCTTGTCTTACTGTTTTTAGACGCTGCATAAGGCACATTCTTTTGAAGGGGTTGTATTTATCAACAGCAACATCAGTCAAACTAAATACATCAAACTGTTTTGAAACCCTTACATTGTAAAGCTGCTCTCCTTTGTTTTTGTAAATTTGTATATAAAATGGTCATGTGTCTGAAGGTGTCATATGTTATTTTAAATGGGACCTGCACTCTGATCTATGTCTGTCATGTGCATTGTGCACATAAACAATATAGCTGAAACTGAGTCTGAATTACAATGAGAGGGAATCAAGAGAAGCGTAGGCTGTGAAACTGATACTTATTTTGTTGTATTACAACTAGTCTGCACCGATCACTTGGTAAGTAAGAAATCTTAAATCCCATACAGAAGTAGTTTATTTACCGACCTTAAGATTTAACCAGGGGTAGATTCGTAATCCTAAATACAAACAAGCAGATAAAGGTACAAAGAAATTATGCCGATGATAATCTCTAGATGAAAAATAAAAAATGCAACCTCCCGCTATTCTGCCAAACATGATTGGCTATGGGACACACCCTGGGTCTTGATCAATTCCGGCAAGGCTCAGGTTAGGGTGTAAATATCCCATATGATCCTGGGGTCCACTACTGATGATGTCTCCTACAATTTTGAGAAAGATCTTCTCCTGGCGGAAAGCTGCAACCACGAGAAGGTGACTATAGAAGTAAACATCCACAGTAGATGTATCTGATAGTAATAACAGCACGCTGCCTTGGATATACCTCACATAAGTGGCATAAACACTGAGTGTTAACTTCAAAGCAAGGATATGACTTTGCATTTAAAGTGCATTCGAATCTCACTGCAGCTGAATATTATGAAAGGAGTTTTTGACTTTTTTACTCTTGAGAGAATCATACAAAATTAGGGTTAGGGATTAGGGTTTTAGCCATTTCGGTGGGTTTTCTGTGTGTCACATTTTAACAATGTATTTCCAAGTTTAAACTACATCCTATCATAAATAAAACACAAAGAGGGAAATAGACTTTAGCCGTATCATTAATATCATCATTTCTAATTACAAAAACTGAGACTGTGAAAAAGGGCATCTTATTTGATCATCGCATCCCCCTCCTCTTCTTTCTATCTCTACAATTTTCAGCCCCACTCTCTCTAATTCAACACTGTTATGTTTATTTAATGCTCTGTCCTCATCTAAATAGGATCAGCTTTGGAAGGATGCTGTAATTTTTTACCCACTTTGTGAATGTGCGTCGCTCGACAATTCAATTTCTGATATTACGCAGCCGAAAACTGTGGCATGCTAAGCTGTTTGTGTGCCACCTGGGATGGAAACTTTCAGCAGCCATTATGATGAAGGAGCTTAACCTCCATGTAATCCCGGTCATATACACTCACTCCAAACGCCTGCACACTTCAGCTCTATCAACAATCAGTCTTTGTTTGTGCTGTGTAGCGTAATCAGCATGTAAGGAAACAAATCCTTCTTTGAAATAAAAGAAAGCTATTTTAAAGATGGTTTTTAAATCATAAAATATTAAAGTAACAGTTAGAGCTCAATGAAAGATTCCATTAGCAGGGTAGGATCCAGGGGCAGGGCCAGGGCGGCACTGGCACCAGCTCAAATCTGATTGGGGCCTGAAGTGTCCCTGTCCTATAAGAAGTCTATTATTTAAATAAACTAGTCAATTACTAACATAAAACTCACAATAAATGATAACATTTTTAAAGAAATCAAAGTTTGGCTTTGCTCAAAACTATAGAGCTAACAGTAAAAAAGTAGTGAATGTGCAACTCATTGAACTGGGAATTATGCATGGATGTTGGACACACAGTTTGTCCCTCTGTGCAAAATTGTGGCGCCCTTTTGGCCCCTTGTTCTAATAATATTTTGTCAAACCGAGGCCTAAGATTAGTGTCATCCAGAAGAGTTGTGATAATAATACACTATCGAGAAAACAAGAAGACATGTTGCTTTTAATCGTCCCTTGCATCATGAAAGTACTAAATAAAACTTCGCTGAAAAAATTCTTAGGTCACATTAGGCCATGAGGTTTTCCTGTTTTATCACAGTGGTTCTGCAAATCCGTAACAACAACAAACTTTACTGTTGTATTTGATTGATCAGTCAGAAAACTTTCAAACAAACCATCAAACACAGACATTCACTTTGTCACCTCTTGATGTTTTTACTGTCATTTCTCTCACCCTTTTTTCCTCCAACCATTACACACATACCTATGCAAAATGTCGGCCGTCCGCATCCTTTCACACACACACACACACACACACACACACCACCACCACCACACACACACACAGGGGTAGTCTCATGGGTCAGCTGTTTCTGCTTCACAGCCTTGAACTTATACATCTTGCAGACTTTAACCTACATGCAGGAAGTGATGGGGGGGGACAGATGGGGCCCTGATATTATGTATAATCAATTTGAGACTCCCCAACAGTTAATAAACATTGATCCAAGGACACGTTGCGCACGAAATGGTAAGCCATACCTTCTGTTGAAATATAAAAAGTTAAACTCTTCATTTTGCTTTGAACTCTCTACATCTCATTTCCAGGACAATGTACATCATCATTTCTTGTTTTTCAGTTGTCTAACATTGTTTAACATTGATGCTATGATAAGATGACACACAGAAACAACACAAATGCGATTCAATGCTTGACCACAGAGCACTGGCTTCTGTAAAACACCTCTGATCAAACCTGATATCTTATCATTTCCTGGTTTATTCTGTGTATCTTGTTTTCTTTCCATGAAATGCTCAACAGAGGATTTAAAATGTCTAAAATATAAAATCTACTCTCAATCTGAACCTGGCGTTTGACCACGCCTGATCTTGTCTTGATGAGACTACACCCACACACAAACACAGCGGTGTCTCAATGGCTCCAGAGGAAATAAAATTTACTTTACAGGCAGACTTCCTGGATACTTACTCTGAACCTAACCAGAGTTACTACTTGTCTAACCCTAATCCTAACCCAAACCTCACATTAACCCAATCTTAATTTAACTTTAGCCTAACTCTAAAACCTGTCCCATAGGAAAGACAAGTGTGACTGTGTGAACAGCATAAGATAAGATGCATGTATTCGTCCCAAACACATGCACAGTCATGCAAAGGCACACTCATGCAGGAAGGGAAATTTAAGCTCTGCTTTTGACCCATCTGGTGCAGTACACACAGAGCACTGAGCGACCATGTACGGCGCTCGGGGAGCAGATGTTGGGGGAGTAAGGTGCCTTGCTCAGGGGCACTAGACAGGGTAGGGAGACTCTTGGATTTTTGAACAGATCAATCCAGGTTCGTCTTTTGTTGTCTCTCCGTGGAGTCGAACCAGAGACGAACCAGAGACCTTCTCTGCCCATAGTCCAAGTTTCTGCCACTAGACCACCGCCTCTCCTTAAGCAAAACTTTAACCATGATCCAACCTTAACCATGACCCAACCTTAACCTAACCACAATTCCCTTACCCCAAACCTAATCAGGACGTTAAGAATGTTTGCATAGTTTAGTCTGCGCTGTGGTCCCCATGAGGTCTACTGGTCTGTGCTGGAAAAGGTCCACAAATGGCAACAAAAACAAGTACACACAGACACACTAACATAAAACATTTTCCGATCCATCCAAGTATTCAAATATACAGTGGGTGTACATAAGGTGAATAATGCACTATAGTAGGGGACTTCAACCAGCAAAAACAAATTTGCATGATTGATATATGCATTTAAAATACACACACACTTCAGCAGCCTCTTACCCCTCAGGTGCAGTCAGGAAGAGGTCTTCTCCATCTTGGCACAGCTCCACAGTGGTGAAACCCGGCTCCTCCACAGAGAGTGCAGGCAACTCTAGTGGAGGTGCAGAAGGAGATGAGCAGCTCCCGCAGCATTCCTCCCCTGGAGAGCCCTCACTGAGGCTTCTGGCCTCCAGGGCGAAGCCTGGATGGACGGTTCCTCAATCCACAGGGATTCCCTAAAACTTTAGCAGGGGATTAGGATGGTTGAGATGTGCCTGTTATCCTTTGGACAGTCAGGACCAAACCTGTCGCACTTGCCCAGATCAGCGCTGAGTCTGCCTGCTTGTCCACAGCCTACATGCACTCCCGTCTCTCCAGCATCCAACTTCCTTCCTCATTTCTCCGTCTCAATATCCCTCCCTGTCCCACCCCACCCCACTGCCGGGCTTTAGAGAGGAGCAGGATTACTGTCTCTTTCGATTACAGAGGCTGGATGGGTGACGTCAGCCAGGCTTGACAGTCCCCTCTGATGAGTTGGCACAGTGGGTTGCTGGTGCTTCTGCAAGGAAACATACAAAGGACACACAAAGGACACACAGATGGCACACTTGAGTGTAACTGCTCACAAAATGGTCAAGAAGATATCTTATTAAACAACTGAGCATTAGTTCCTTTCTGTCTTTCAAATCTCATCTATTTGTCTCGTGCTCTCGTTTTCCAACATTGTGTGTGCTGTTGCTCCATGAGTGGATTTAGATTTGGACGTTTCATGGAATTAGCCCAGGGATCAAGGGCTCAGGGGTAGCGTGGGGATATATATATATATATATATATATATATATATATATATATAGCAGGCACCCACTATTGCTAAGGAGACAGAGCACTGTTAACAGCAGTGTGTAATCCCCTCTGTAGGCTAAATCAGAGGGCTATAAATGGAACTAGGTAGTGAGCCAGTGCAACATGAAGGGTGTCCTCTCTCTGCACATCTTTTCGGATTTTTTAAACTCTAAGCTGCTTGTTCTAAGTGATCAGGACAGTAGTTCTTCTTGACTAAAGTGCTTGTACATACATATTGTAAGCTAGGGACAGAAACACTGAAACTATTAACCTGTGTGTGAGGATGTTGTTGTGTTCATTTCTCAATTCTGTTCCTATTCTTTCTTCTGGTTTAGGTTTACTCTATAATTCGGTTTTCCCTGCCTCTTGTTGTAGTGTTGTTACAAAAGAGTGATATCAGTTTAAAGAGATGTGATCTGGTAACTTATTTGACTCTGTGAATTAAAACAAATTCTGAATACCATAACTAGTCTCCGCCTTTGCTATTGCAGATAAGCAGCTCTTTTACTTCTGACAGCAGTCAAGAATTTGTCAAATCCCCACAAACAGTCAGTGAGATTCGATCTTGTGTTTGTCAGAATAGTGGATTGTCTTTTTTACTTTGTATCACTTCCTCACCTGCTTGACACTGAAATCAGCAGATATACTGGTCAGTCTTTGGATAGCATTGATTATATTTTACTTTCTTTCTCCCTGCACAGTCACTTTTAATATGAGATCTAATGTTATAGTACCGAATCTGTACAGTCGTGTATAAAGAATTTAAAGTCATTCAGACATTTTAATTTTGCATAACCATGACCCTATAGTAAACAGCTTACATAGATTAGAGCGTATTTGCATTAATTTAAAATAACTATTATCATCGGGTGGCATTTTGATTTTATTTGGCAGTAAACTGTTTGAAGACAGACTTGGAGGCTCGAGTCCTCCTGCAGTGGCCTCAGGTTTGTTTCCAACCGGGCCCTTTGCTGCATGTCTTACCCACACTCTGTCCCCATTAAATGCTCATGCTTCCCTATCAATAAAGACAAAATGTCAAAACTCGATAATTTACATTGTGTGCAGGTGTCTTGAGTGGAGGTGCAGAAGGAGATGAGAAGCTTCCGGTTGAGCACTCAATGAGACTTTTGGTCTCTGATCTCATCTAAAACATTCCTAGAGCGCTCTTAGGTCAAATATATGTTAAACAACAATTTGCAGTACACAATACACCATATAACAAAAGATGCATTAACTTTTAAATTCCCTGATACAGTGCCTTGCATAAGTATTCCCCCCCCTTGGACTTTTTCCCATTATGTACTGTTACTAACTGGAATTCAAATAGACTTAAATAAACTTTTTCCCGTTTGATCAACAAAACATGCATAGTACTTTGGAGGTGCAAAATAAATTTTATTGTGACACAAACAATAATGAGAACAAAAAAGTTGACATCTGTTGGGTGCATAAGTATTCACCCCCCTGTGTCAATACTTGGTAGAACCCCCTTTCGCTGCAATTACAGCTGCAAGTCTTTTGGGGTATGTCTCTACCGGCTTTGCACATCTAGAGATGGAAAGGTTTGTCCATTCTTCTTGGCAAAAAAGATGAAGCTCAGTCAGATTGGATGGAGACCGTCTGTGAACCGCAATCTTCAAGTCTTGCCATAGATTCTCTATTGGATTGAGGTCTGGGCTTTGACTGGGCCATTTTAAGACATTAACATTCTTTAATCCAAACCATTCCTTTTAGCTCTGGCTGTATGTTTAGGGTCATTGTCCTGCTGGAAGATGAACCTCCGCCCCAGTCTCAAGTCTTTTGCAGACTGCATCAGATTTTCTTCAAGGATTTCCCTGTATTTGGCTCCATCCATCTTTCCCTCTATTCTGACCAGTTTCCCTGTACCTGCTGAAGAGAAGCATCCCCACAGCATGATGCTACCACCACCATGTTTCACTGTTGGGATGGTGTGCTCAGGGTGATGGGCAGTGTTGGGTTTTCGCCACACATAGCGTTTTGCATTGAGGCCAAAAAGTTCAATTTTGGTCTCATCTGACCAGAGCACCTTCTTCCACATGTTTGCTGTGTCTCTCACATGGCTTCTGGCAAACTTCAAACGGGATTTTTTATGGATCCCTTTCAACAATGGCTTTCTTCTTGCCACTCTTCCATAAAGGCCAGATTTGTGGAGTAGACGACTAATAGTTGTCCTGTGGACAGATTCTCCCACCTCAGCTGTGGATCTCTGAAACTCCTCCAGAGTAACCATGGGCCTCCTGGTTGCTTCTCTGATTAATTTTCTCCTTGTCCGACTCTTCAGTTTGGGTGGACGGCCTCCTCTTGGTAGGTTTGCGCTTGTGCCATATTCTTTCCATTTTCTTATGATGGATTTTATGGTGCTCAGAGAGATGTTCAAAGCTCTGGATATTTTTTTATAACCTAACCCTGCTTCATATTTCTCCACAACTTTATCCCTGACCTGTTTGGTGAGCTCCTTGGTCTTCATGATGCTGTTTGTTCAGTAATGATCTCCAACAAACTCTGAGTCCGTCACAGAACAGGTGTATTTATACTGAGATTAAATTGCAGACAGGTGGACCCTATTTACTAATTATGTGACTTGCAAATGTGACTTGTGAATGCAATTGGTCGCACCAGATCTTTGTTAGGGGTTTCACAGTAAAGGGGGTGAATACATATGCACTCAACACTTTTCAGATTTTTATTTGTAAATAATTGTGAAATCCATGTAATATTTCCCCCCACTTCCAAATGATGCACTATTTTGTGTTGGTCCATTTCATAAACTCACGATGAAATAAATTTTAATCTGTGGTTATACCATGACAAAATGTAGAAAAATCCAAAGGGGGTGAATACTTATGCAAGGCACTGTATGTGTCTTCATCTGCCCTGTGGATGACTTCTATTGCTTCACAGTAAACATTCCTGTATTGCCCTGATATTATTGCATGAAACCATCTGTATTACAATACTAAGCATGTTTTTTTTATGTCTTTCGAACAGTTAGATAAGGTCCTGAACTTTTATTCTAGCTGTCCACTGAAGTTACACTGCAGATTCCTGCATTCGCTGCCTGCATTTCTCACTTTATATACTTTTGTTTAGCCAGATTTTACCAGTCATAAAAAACAAACACTTAGACAAAAATGTTTTCATTTTTATTCTCCTTATAATAAATTCCCTTCCATTTATAAGAAAAAGCTTCCAAGATAAACAAACCGGTTCCAAACTTCAGTTGCTGTCTCTGCATGTCTTTGTAACATGTATGGCATTCCACTGCAAGACAGCAACAGGTAAAAAGCTATTTGTTTGATTATATTTGTTTTATAAAGGCCGAAAAATCGCTAATAATTCACATTAAGTTTGTCAGAGCGTTTTAGGATGTTTGATTGTTTTGCATTTATAAGAGAAGTTCAGATAGAGAAAATAAAACTCAACTTAATGCTGAAATGGGATTTAAAGCATCTTTGCCTCTTTCCCCCTGTAACGTTATACTCACTGTTACATATCATCAGATAATTGTGTGCATAACTACCGATCCGTTTGGTCTCACTGGTCTACAAAATCTTGACCTAACAGACACTGTGCTAAATCCATCCATATATCTCTGCTGTTTGAGTGTTGTTTTCCGCTGCACATCATCAGAAGGTATAGTCAAGTGCTTATTTCCCTCCTCCACGTGGAGACAACATGTCTTCAGTTAAAAAACAGCACACATTTAAAAAATCATTAAACATATATCTCTCTGCCAACATTTCAAAAATCCACTTTCTAAAACTGGATAGAGTTGGATGAACTGTTACCTATAGGGAACAGGTGTCACCCTCTCTAGGCACTGTGGCCTTCACAGCCAAACAGGACAGCATTGACAGCTACTGTTACTGTGGAGTTCTGATGTTCACCACTGTGCTGCTCAATGAGGGAAACGGCTACAGTCCTGAGTCACAGCCATCATCACCTGCTCCGGGCACGGCGTCTACCACTTCACTGTGCACACCTCTGTGTATGGCCGTGGACAGTGTGCCATCATGAAGAATGAAGAGAAAGTAGTGTCTAGGTATCACACCTCCCTGCCTGACAAATGCTCCCAAGTGGCAAGCATCAGCTTGCGGGTCAAGCTGTCCAGAAACCACTGCATCTGGGTGAATCTCTGGGGAAGTGACAGAAACGATATGCAAGTGAGGATAACGACACTGTGTGGGGGGGGTTTTGCTAGGGTAATTACATCAGTTCCATAATATTGATGAAGTCAATGTCATTTTTTCTTTATGCTGCATTGATTTACACTGAAGCTACATTGGTTTGAAGGTGTGGGCTTTTGTTTGAGCCGTGTTTTTGTTGTCATTTCGCTCTGTAAAATCTGGTGTTTGTGTGTTGGTTGTGTTATGGCAAAACCAAAGCTAAAGCTTGTGCCTTTGCTTCAATAAAGGTGTTTCAATGACATTTATTGTGGTTGTTAATTTATATATAACAAAAAAGACATTAATCATGAGCAACATCAACAACAGCAACAAGAGTAATGATGATGATGATGATGATGTTGATGATGATACAATGGAGATAGAAATAATTCGCTCGTTCCTCCAACTCATAGGATACGCTTTCTCTCAATAATGATAATAATAATAACAATAATGATGATGATAATAATAATAATAATAATAATAATAATTCGTCCGGTCCTCCATCTCATAGGAGGCGCTGTCTCTGGGGGGATTACATTTCTATTATTACACAGCACATGCGCGGATGCCGTGTTTTCAAACGGCTGGACGCGCTAGCGGCTTTGCGCATTCACCGAGCCTCACATTGTTTTATTTGTCAAGTTTATCTTCCATTAGTGATGGCAAAATGAAGCTTCATGAAGCATTGACGCTTTCAATCCAATTGGTTCACTCATGGGCCGAAGCTTCATGGTGCTTCATTTGCTCTACCGTGCCATCAAGTGGACAATAAATGTAAAACAGGCAGAGTGATTCTAATGACACCATGGCTTTGGTGTGTGAAGCTCTGAATTGATTAAATTAATGAGTGATGTTTTTGATGCCAATACATAAATTATTAACTTATTTATATGGTGTCTGTCTTTATGATTCAATGGCAGGGACAGAAGGGAAAGTGGAAACAAATTGGGCAGAGGGTTGTAATAGGAATGTGCCTAGGGATAACATTTAATAACATTTAACCCATATAACACGTAAAATGTTACATAAAATGTTACGTAACATTTGCCTGTGTATTTTGTTTGTTTGTTATTTTGTTGCTTGTCTGTTTGAGTAGCTGGCTGAAAGCAAATAAGTAGTAGGCTTACCTTTTATTGGTAACCTAACTGTTACGGTTCATTGTTTCTGAAATAAGAGGCCTGACTGCTATGTTTACAGCAAACTTGAAAAAAGAAAATATTAAGCCATGGTTTAACTGCACTATAGGCCTTGTTTACCTGAAATGTGCACTTTATAATTTTATTTTGTACCGCCTTGTTTATCAATGTTGTTTTTCAATAAAATAAAACATTTGCATAAAGCAAGCCAATCCACTTTTCCATGTTGATAAAAGCATGAAAATTTAAAATAAATTATGGGGGGGAAAATGGAGGGGAATTTAGAATAGATAAAAATTTGCGATTAATTGTGATTAATTTTGAATTAACTATGACATAAATGCGATTAATCGTGATTAAGTATTTTAATCGTTTGACAGCACTAATATATATATATTTATATAACGTTTAAAAATAACAACTTTTCTACAGTGCTGGGTTTCAGGCGGTGTCTTTTTTTTTTGGCAAACAAACGCGCAATAAAGTCCCAATTCCACAAAATGTGAGGGGGGGACCCATTGCGTTTCGCTGCCCATTTGATTTCGAATCACACGCCAAACCCACGAACCCAATCACGTGATACGGCAGGCTCGCGAGGCTTCGAACGTCACTGTTGAGTGTGAATAGGTGTATGTATGCATGCAACTGTATTTGTTCAGGAGGAGGCGCTGTTGCGCCTCATATGACATGGAGTCACGTGTGACTGCTGACATCACTACCTCACAAGGGTGATGTTACCACCCTCTTTCTCTGTGTACCTGACTCTCACGGAGAGCAGTACGTTGTGATCACCTCTGCAATAAACAACGCCACTAGATAGATGGCTAAAGAAACGCACGTCTGTTCATCAGTTAGAATTATTATTCCGCTGTGCAGGTAGGCAGAAGATATAAGCCTACCTGTTAACAGTCACCACATACGTCATCATCACAAGCCTCGATCATACGGGCTCCACAAAAATCTTCCTGGATTCAACTCGACACACACACTTCGAAGCCTCGGCACGTGACGTCAAGTCACTATCGCCCGGGCCTCCGACTCATAGGAGGCGCTGTCTCTGGGGTGATCACATGTTTATTATTACACAGCACATGCGCAGATGCAGCGTTTTCAAACGGCTGGAAGCGCTAGCGGCTGTGGGCAGTGACCGAGCCTCATATTTGTTTTATTTATCAAGTGTATCTTCCATCACTAGTTTCTCCGATGGATTTAGAAACTGGAACTTACGAACCAGGGTTTGTCGGGATTCGGTTTTGTCAAGAATGGTGAGTCTGTGGCCAAAGGGAGGTTAGACAAGTCTACCTAGCTACTAGCTGCTACATGTGAATCTGACTTTGTTTAACTCTGAAACCGCTTAACACACCGACTCTGTGTTGCAGTAACAACATGTTGTACCCTAAAGAAGACAAGGAGAACCGGGTCCTGCTTTATGCGGTGAGTGTCTCGATGCCATTGGCGGATTTTGCCTCTGGTCTGTATCACACAAAGTAACGAGTCCATCACAACTGTAGTTTCACTGTTTGCTCCCTCGGAGAATTTACCTGAAGCCCAAACACACCCGAGTGTTGAAGTGGTGTTCAAGTCCGACATCGAGTTGACAGACATTCGAGGATCCTCCTCTATGATTGAGTTTGATAAAATCACGTCAAACCTGACGTGTGTCCCTGATACAAGGCTCATTCTCTGTAGAAGCAGAAATGACGAATGGCCACTGCTTCATCGCAACCTCAACATATAAACGTAGTTTTACAATAAGATGAACTTAGCCTATAAGCTCTGTTCCTACTAGGACTGCACGACTTGATGAAAAATATTACATTGCACTTCGCGATATAATACAAATATAAAAGTGAGCCCCTGGGGATTGAAATCCACAGATTGCTGATAATATAAAGTATATTTCTTGAACGATATATTGAACTGAAAGATACACATACGTTTTTTAAATGCGCTAAAGTTTCACGAAATTTAATTTGTAACAATGACTACAAAATATGTCTTTTAAATAAAGGCATATATGCAAACTTCAGTTTTTTCTAGTAAAAAATAGTTAAATAAAATAACTAAATACATCCTCATAAGAATTGTGAGGTCTAAGTATGTTTCCTGAGTGATTAATACAAATGAACAGCCAAACTATGATGAGAGTTCCGTAATGCTCTGAAGAGAGCAGACACCGTAATGACTCAAGTGACTATGACCTGCCGCTGTTTGTGGCAGCTGCCACGATTAGATGTCCATTGTATGCCTCTAATCCTTTTTTCTTTATCAACCGATAACCGTTTTCTGTGTAATTGAAATGATCTCAACCCACAGTGCAGGAATTGTGACTACCAACAAGAGGCAGACAACAGCTGCATATACGTCAATAAGATCACACACGAGGTTGAGTAAGTAATAAAAACCACTGTGCCCAACTTTTTATTAAGAATGCGATTTGCTTGAAATGTGACTAATACTTACAATTCATCAATCCCAGTTTAATTTCTGCTTTAAAATCTGACCTACTTCTATAACCAATAATGTATTACAAAAGTGTGTATAACTGTTCAAATAGAAACCACAGAGACTACTTGGCTTTTCCACGATGATGGAACCAAAATATTGAAAGCAACACCTTTCCAATGTGCTGACTTTGCATATTCAAAATATTTCAGTCAACCATTTATTTTTTATTTTTCTCCAGTGAGCTGACGCAGATCATCGCTGATGTGTCTCAGGATCCCACTTTACCAAGAACAGAGGATCATCCCTGTCCCAAGTGAGTTAAACCACACACACTTTTTGGGGTCTTCTATTTATTTGGTGTTTTATAATAATAATAATCTTTATTTATTAAGCACCTTTCCAAAACTACCCTTAACCCAGTTGTCACCTTTTGTGACAAAAAACTTGCTGCATATATATTTAGGGTTACACAAACTAAACATAGACTTAGTGAGTTCAAACAATTACCTCTCTGCTGTAGTCATCTAATTCACATTATTACTAAATTGATGACTCATGGTGGTAGTCACCACAGACACCCCACTCAAGACAGCACACCACTTATTGACTTTATATGGACATTTTTTAAAGTATTTATGTTGATTAAACAATCTGACTAGATACACTCAAACATGCAGGGGCAGTGTGAAAATTTTAAAGGGCACTGACTATTTTATCTTAACCAAGAAGGTAATTTTTTTGTTGGCATTTTTTTTGTAGGATTATGAAAAAAATTCTCAACCAATTTCCACGATCATTTTTAGAAGAGCCCAATTACATTTTGGTGCAGATTCAGAAATGTTTTTTTCTATTTCTCTATTAGTAAAACTCTAGTATTATTATATTATTTTAATATTTACTTTTATTGTATATGTTTTGTTCCCCTGCATAAACATTAGTTTACCTATACAGCACAGTAATGTAGTTTTAGACTGTTACTGATTTTGCACAAACCATGTCTCTTCCCAGATGTGGTCACAAGGAGGCAGTGTTCTTCCAGTCCCACAGTATGAAGGCAGAGGTAACTATGAATTGAATACACTGTGCATGACCTTTAGTCTTTAGATAGTGTGTATGGATGAGTTTATCAGCTTTCTGTGGTCAGCATGTCATTTTTCACTTGTTAATGAAGTGGCTTGAGGACAATATTGTACCCATCTTCCCACCTTCCCCCCTCGTATACACTTACCCACCATTCTACCATGGTCAATTATGAAAAACTCCGAAAGGCTTTGTCGTCAACAAATCTTTTGTCTGGATTTCATCAACTGAATAGAAGAAGTACTTTTTTAACTAACGCTGTGTTTTTCTTCCAGGATGCTATGAGACTGTACTATGTCTGCACGGCTCCTCACTGTGGACACAGATGGACAGAGTGAAGCTGATCATAATGTGTCAATTTATTTTGAACAGTTGTCATTTTCAGATGTGTTTGTTAGATTAAAAGAATCAGTAGTTTAACATGTCTCTGAGTCTTTATCCAAACACACACACACACACACCTGTGCTTTCGTCCGCATGGATAGTTAATTGTCATCTACAGTTTTAAATACAGTTTCCGGAGTTACACCTTTTTGTGTTTCCTTTGACTCCTGTGACATTTGGCATAAACTTTGACGCAGTCATGTCGGATTTAGAGGAAATAAACCACATTTATTTGCTCAACATAGAATATTTAGTTTCAATCCCACTTCCTCTTTCTTCCAATGTATATTCCAAACCGGTTCAGTTGTTTTGTAACTGCAGCTGATTACTCAGCCGTGGAAAATAACATGAAGGTGTACTTCCCATGACCACACCTCCTGAAAAAGCAGGCTCTTTGATAAGGCGGCTGCACCCTCTGCTGCTAGTCAGTCAGAACAACTGAAGGCAACAGGCATCAAGTCATGGAGCAAAATGGTATGACAACAAACTGCCTTATCTAGTTCAATGATTACTGCTGATGAAATTTTCAATGAAGATGTAAGCCAATGTTTTATTTAGAATATGATTCTGATTGTCATTCAGTGAAGATAGTGTCAAGGGCACAGTGGCAAGCAGCTCCACCTAAACAGAGGGAGAGACTGAAGAGCCTGGCCCGAAGAGTTGTCATACACCACACTGCAACCCCAAGCTGCCGCGGCCTGAAGAAGTGTAAGGAGCAGATCTTCAGCATACAGAGAGGTCACATGACAGAGAGAGGCTTCAGTGACATTGGATATAAGTGAGTAGCTTTGTGTTTAAATGTCATGAACGTTTGGTATCTGCCAGTTTTCAGTCTTCACAGATTCTCAGAAATAAATTGTGTTTGTTTCAGTTTTCTCGTTGAAGGAGGAGGCATCGTGTTCGAGGGCCGTGGTTGGGGTGTAGTGGGGGCACATTCCAAAGGCAACAATCATGACTCCCTGGGCATTGCCTTCATAGGCAATTTCAACAGTAAGCTTTTGTTTTATCATTATATTGACGCAACAATAACAGCACATCCAGAGGTGGCAGAAGTACACACATTCTTTACTCAAGTTGAAAATCAATCAATCAAATTTTATTTGTATAGCCCACATTCACAAAAGTGCCTCAAAGGACTTAACAAGGTGAAACCTCTTCTCCCATAACCCTTACTAAAAAAACTCCTTTAGTGGGAAACCTCAGTCGCAAGTCAGGGATCCCTCTCCCAGGACGGAGAAATGGCAATAGATGCTGCTAATCAATCAATCAATCGATCAATCAATCAATCAGTCAGCTAATAAGAAGATATTAAAGAAGTTACAGAGGTACAGATACTGGTAGTGTTAAAAACTACCACATGTAAAAGTATAAGTTATGAATCTATTTCTTTACTCGAGTAAAAGTATAAAAGTAGAGCCATTGAAATGTACTCAAAGTATAAAAAATTTCCCTAGGACATTTCTCCCAGCTGTATCTGTACAAAGCCATCTGAGACCCTTGTCACGTCAATACATTTTGGAGACTGTGTAACTTTAACCACCAGTTCAAATAGGATATGAAACAAGAAACTAAAAACAAGTTGAAGCAAGAAAAGATTTGTGAGCATGAAAAACTCTTCACTTTCTTCTTTTCCATCTTGATGCATCTTTTACATTGTGTTACTTAGGTTGTGTGTGATAGTCACTGATAGATATTAAACAAGGAATCTTCTTTTCTGTGTTATTGTCCATTTAAGCTGAAATCTGTCTTGATGGAGAGGTGAAGTAAAAATTTGTAGAATAAAAAAATACTCAAGTTAAATACAAATACCTGAAAAATCCACTACAATACAGTCATGAAGTATTTGTAATTCGTTTCTTCCCACCTCTGAGCTCATCGTGTGTGTATAGGGTGTAGGAGCATATAGAGCTTCAGTTTCAATGAGCTTTCAGCACAGAGATAAAATGCTTTTTGCTTTTGATTTCAGAGGATGCACCAAGCAAAGAGGCGATACTGTCCGTCAAACAGCTTTTGCAATCTGGAGTTTCCCAGGGCTTTTTATGTAAAGAGTTTTCTCTGTTAGGACACAGAGACCTGGGTGACACAGAATGTCCAGGAGAGAACCTTTATTCTGCACTACCAAATCTGAGGGGAACAACATGAATCCTGCTGGCCGTGTTGGAGGAGGATTCTTTCTGGTATGAAAAAGAGATTCTTGGATGAAGCACGGGCTCTTTTTTTTTTCAGTCTTCAATTGTAAAAGAGAGCGTTTTCACACAGATTTCACAATGAAATGGCTGCCTTTTTCTCTCAGAGGAAGTCATCAGATTCTGGGTTTATTGCCAAGTAGGTTTACACATACAAGGAAGTTGCTGTGGTATGTTTGTGCTTATGTATAAATATAAAAATATAGTATAATAGATTTAAAAAATAGATTATATATTTGAAAAACTAAAACTAGATATATTTGTAAAATGAACATTGAGACCCAAAGCCTCTCCCTGTCAAGGACAAAATGTTGACAAACAATTTTTAAATTATGGTGTACGACACATTTTACATTAGAAATACTTTGTTTTATATTGTTATCAGAGGAATGTGGTGCAAAATAAACATTTCCTTGAATTTAACCCATTCTGATAACCAGCTTTTAGAAATAAGTACCAGTTGCAAATCCAGGGCCACAGCTGTGGGCACATCCTCATGGATTGCGATTTGTGGATCGCATGTCGGAGGCTGCGGTGGTGGATCCAGTGTGGTGGATTCTATGTTGTGCCAGCTGATCGTAGTGGGAATGACGGATCCTTTGTCGCGTTGGAGTGAGATAATGGTGGTGGACCACGACAGCAAGATCACGACAGAGGTGATCTTGCTGGCTGCTGACCATAGACTATGATTCCAGCAGGACTACATGATATATAGAATTGAAGCTATCCTTCAAAAATGTTTACCCTCATCAATCCTGCTAAAATCTTTAATCTTGATGATGTTTTTCTACACTTGACATCTATCGCACGTCTGTCCATCCTGGGAGAGGGATCCCTCACATGTGGCTCTATCTGAGGTTTCTATGTATTTTTACCCTGTTAAAAGTTTTTTTTGTAGTTTTTCCTTACTCTTGCTGAGGGTTAAGGACAGAGGATGTCTCACCATGTTAAAGCCCTATGAGACAAATTGTGATATGTGAATATGGTCTATACAAATAAAATTTGATTGATTGATATTCTGATTGTTTAATTAATTGATTAAACTAATTCAGTTTGCGTTGTAAACCTGCATATTTGGGATGGGCTTTTTTCCTGGTCTGTATTAATGCTGTGTAGCTACATCATGATTATTTGTCATTACTGATTCACTTTTTAATTGTGTGCTCGACCCTGTGTGCAGAGCTTTTTATAAACCTTAACACAAACCTTAGACCCCAGCCTGTCCACTGCGAGCTACCCTCTTAACAAAATCCTGACTGTTTGCTGTCCTGGCTCCTAAGTGGTTGTGCGAGCTCCCCAATGATATCAGGATTTTGTTTGAGTAGCGATTTAGTAGCACTTATCTGTAGCACTTTGTAGTGTGGCTTTATTGAATTGTACTTTTTTGATTCTTGTTCTGTGTTTGTACCCTCATGGTTGAATGTACTTATTGTAAGTCGCTTTGGATAAAAGTGTCAGCTAAATAAAATTGAATGTGCCTGGTTTATCTGTAATGAAGATTTGATCGTCAATGTTTTTTCATTAAATAATTTCTGTTCAGGCATGAGGCTCATATTATTTTAAATTATGTATTGAATTTTGTTTTTCTCTACATATATATATATCACATTACAGCTAGTTCACATATCTGTTAAGCAAGTGACACAATCCTCAGACCAAAGTTCACAACTTTTCAAAATATAATCTCTAATTCAGCTAAATTTTAAGCACTGCTTCAAAATATGAACATTGTGCTATTACTTTGAATAAAATATTCCAAAAAGGAAGTGATTCTGTGACTGCTGTTGCCATGATAGACCACTACTGTAGTTCTTCCGAGGATGAAACGTTCAACAGTCAAACCTTTAAATATTTATTATTGTTGATTTGGTTAATATTTAAAGTATTGCATTGCACCAAATTAGATACTGCACTTCCCTGAGCCATAATGAATACACATGGCAAGTGTGAATTCGATAAGATGAGAAGCTTGCGAGATATCTATTCCACATTCAGACAAAAATACATTTGAGGAATTAGTAGGTAGATGTCTGTCTTTGCTTGCCCTTTACCAAAACTAAATAATGTAATGTGTTTTATAAAGGCCAACAGGTTGTCTTTGTGTGGAGGAGAGAACAGAAAACAAGATCTATGGGGATAAAAGTGTTGAGACAGCAGTGCTTGCTTTCTGCAGCTCCTGAAACATTCCCAGCAAGTGCTTACTTGTAAGAACAGGGGATTATGGTGGGGGGCCCCTATCAAATTGACCAAAGAGAGGTTAGAATGGTAACAGTTTACATGTGTTTTTCCCGTCATTGTGCCTGAGGTCTGGCGTATGACCCTGGTATTACTCTGTATGGCCCAGTGTAACAAGAAGTCATACAGCTTTGATGAAATAAATAAGGTATGAAATATAAGTAAGGAAAAGTACGGCCTGTTGTCTGAGGTGGTTCAGCTGTTACTTTTATATAAGATTAAATGATCCATACTTTCTACTGTGGTCACATATACTAATAATATCATCTTTATTTTTTTGTTGTTGTTTATTCCATCTCCGAGAGATGTCCGTTCTATGACGTTTGCCCCTCTCAGAGCCTGCACTGGCTTTTACTGTTGACAAATCTTTTAAAGGCCACTGAGTTAGAGACCATTGTTTTATGGATTTATGTATCAGGACTGATTTCAATGCACAAATAGTTTTTTTTCAGTATTCACACTCATACACACTTTTTATATAACTCAAAATGTATATATACATTTATATATATATATATATATATATATATATATATACACTCCTGATCAAAATCTTAAGACCAGTTAAAAAATTGCATGAATATGCATTTTGCACTGTTGAATCTTAGGAAGGTTCTAAGTAGAGTTTCAAAATGCAAAAAGAAGAAATGGGAACAAGAGCCCAAAAGTTGTGAGCAGGCAATTTATTGAAAACAACAATTTAACCAAAGTAGGCTGTTCATCAGCTGATCAAAAGTTTAAGACCACAGCTATGAGTAGCTCCACCATTATTGTTGATCACTTCAAAAATTCGTTTTGGCATGCTTGATGAAAGTGTTTCCAAAAGGCTAGTGCGAATGTTGCGCCAAGTGGTGAAGATGGCTTCACGAAGGGCATCCACTGTCTGGAACTCAATCAATCAATCAAATTTTATTTGTATAGCCCGTATTCACAAATTACAATTCATCTCATAGGGCTTTAACACGATGTGACATCCTCTGTCCTTAACCCTCAGCAAGAGTAAGGAAAAACTACTAAAAACCCTTTTAACAGGGTAAAAATACGTAGAAACCTGAGAGAGAGCCACATGTGAGGGATCCCTCTCCCAGGACGGACAGAAGTGCAATACATGCCACGTGCAGGAAAACATCATCAAGATTAAAGTCTTCAAGATTAAAGATTAAAGTCTCTAACAGCATTTAATGATTATAGACATCCCGAAGGACAACCCCAACATGACATGCCAAGCAGTCCCGCTGCAATCACAGTCCATGGTCAGCAACCATCCAGACCAGACGCGACTCCAGTCCTCAGTTAAGGCCTCTGTATGCTTCTCCGAGTCCGTTGCGGAAGGACGGACGGGCGGAGCAGACGGACCCTTTTTGATTTATAGTTCTACGAGCCTTTTGTTCCGAAAACAATTCACCGCCAGAACAGTAGTTGGCGCAACTGAAGTCGAGCTTAGAGAAGCCTACCTCATGAGGTATATAGAAGAAGTCCACGCTGGTTTATTTACGTCCCCCCGGCTCCTCACACACAGTGAACGATGACAACAGAAAAAGGCTGTTGATGACGCGACCGTTTTGCTGAAATAAAGTGACACCCAGCGGGTCAAAATGCTTATGTTATCGTGTCTTAACGCAGCGGTTCCCCGCTCTTGTTTCCAAACTGCGTTGCTAATTCAACAGCTGCAACAGCTTGAAGCTACACGGAGGCAGCTAGCTCCCCCCAGCTTCCACACACAGTCAGCACGGAAACCCGATACTAAGTGTTTGCTTCTAACCTGACGGTGTTTGAGAAACAGTGTCATGAGAGCCGTGGGATTAAAGTCAACGGGTTTTTGCGCTGTTCCCACCGCAGTTAGCATGGTGGCTAGCCCGCTATCCCCGTTATCAAAGTTCGTTATAACCGTATGTGACCGTACACACATGCTGTAAGTGCTCTAACCAGCCACAGTCAGCCGGACAACGCCGCTGGCTTAACACACTTGTCACATTAATCATAGAGTCGTAGTTGTGATTTAGGTTTATTGTGATTTAAGGAATGAAACAGGAAGTTAGAGGTCCAGAAATGACGTTGGGCGGAAATGATGTTTTTAGTGGACCAATCACAACCAAGTGCTATCCGTGGGCTGTCCGCCATTTCGACGTGTAGTTAGAAAAATGAGAGCTGCACGAAAAGCTCTGCGAGGAGGCACGGAGAGGGCGTTCCACGTTGGAGAGGGCGGTCCTATCTGTCCGTGTTCGCCAAAACGGAGAGGCATACATTGGCCTTTACCGTCCACCCACCAGGACCCATCACGAGCCACCACCGCGGTCCTGGTCCACCGCCCGTGCCCAATGCCAACGCGACACAGGGTTCGCCACCAGCACCACGATCAGCCCACATAACTCAGAATCCGCCACACTGGATCCAACACCGCGACCCCCGGTGCGCGATCCACAAACCGCAATCCATGGTGCGGCCACAGAGGCCCTGGATCTGCGGGTGATAAAGCAAAGGGATTCCGGGGAAGGGGGATAGGGATGGAGAAGAGGAAGGAGAAGCTGGAAAGAGAAGCTCCGTGTGTCATGTGTCATAAAAGAGAAAAGTTACGTTCTTCCGCACTAATTAGCTCTAACTATAAGCTTTATAAAAAAAAGGTTTTGAGCCTACTCTTAAATGAAAAGATAGTAACTGCCTCCCGAACTGAAAGTGGTAGATGATTCCACAGCCGAGGGGCTTGATGGCTGAAAGCTCTGGCTCCTAATCTACTTTTAGATACTTTAGGGACAACAAGTAGGCCTGAATTCTGGGAGCGGAGTGCTCTAGTGGGTTTATAAGGTACTAACAGCTCTTTAAGGTAAAAAGGCGCTATATTATTAAGGGCCTTGAAGGTGAGGAGAAGAATTTTAAATTCTATTCTAGATTTAACTGGAAGCCAGTGTAGCGATGCTAATACTGGAGAAATGTGCTCTCTTTTCTTGGTTCTCGTCAGGACACATGCTGCGGCATTTTGGACAAGCTGTAGAGTCTTTAACGACTTACTGCTGGAGCCTGATAATAATGAATTACAATAGTCCAGTCTCGATGTAACAAAGGCGTGGACTCGTTTTTCTGCATCTTTTTGTGAAAGGACATGTCTAATTTTTGAAATATTACGCAAGTGGAAAAAAGCGGTCCTAGAAATTAGTTTTAAGTGAGAATTAAAGGATAAATCAGGATCGAAGATCACTCCCAAGTTCCTGACTGTTTCATTGGAAGCAAGGACAATGTCGTCTAGCGCAGCTATATCATTAGATAATGTATCTCTAAGGTGTTTGGGGCCAAGTATTATAACCTCTGTTTTGTCTGAGTTTAATAAGAGAAAATTGCGGGTCATCCAGGTTTTTATGTCCTTGAGACATGTTCGAAGTTTAGTTAATTGATTACTTTGTTCAGGTTTTATTGACAAATATAACTGGGTGTCATCTGCATAGCAGTGGAAATTTACCGAGTGTGTCCTGATAATGTTTCCTAGTGGAAGCATATATAATGAGAATAAAATTGGGCCCAGCACAGAGCCCTGTGGAACACCATGGTTAACTTTGGTGCGCACAGATGACTTATCATTAATTTGCACGAATTGGTAGCGATCAGAAAAATATGATTTAAACCAGTTAAGGGCGGTTCCATTAATGTCAATTAACTGTTTGAGTCTTTGTAATAAAATTTGATGGTCAATTGTGTCGAATGCTGCACTGAGATCTAACAGAACGAGGACAGACACAAGTCCCTGATCTGAGGCTATTAAAAGGTCATTAGTGACTTTTGCCAAGGCTGTCTCTGTACTATGATTGGCTCTAAACCCCGACTGAAAGTCTTCATATATATAATTTTCCTGGAGAAACTCACACAGCTGATTGGCTACAACTTTTTCTAAGATTTTAGACATGATGGGGAGATTAGATATTGGCCTGTAATTGGCTAAAACCTCTGGGTCTAGAGTGGGTTTTTTGAGTAGGGGTTTGATGACAGCTATTTTAAAAGACTGTGGTACATAACCTGATGATAATGACAGATTGATAATGTTAAGTAACGAACTATCAATTAGGGGCAGAATTTCTTTAAGTAATTTTGTAGGAATGGGATCTAAGATACAGGTTGTTGGTTTAGAACCTGAGATTATTTTTGGTAAACTGATCACTGGTGATCAGAGAGAAGCTGTCTAAGTAATGGGTAGGATTCTCAGCCGTTTCTGAGATCTCTGTTGTTGGGAGGGTATTAGTGCCAATTGAGGGCAGGAGATGGTTGATTTTATTTCTAATAGTTTGAATTTTATCATTAAAAAAGGTCATAAAGATATCGCTATTTAGGGATCGAGGAATACTGGGTTCGGTGGAGGTGTGACTCTCTGTCAGCCTGGCTACAGTGCTGAAGAGAAACCTGGGGTTGTTTCTATTCTCTTCTATTAGTTTTGAATAGTAGGCGGCTCTTGCTTTGTGGAGAGCCTTTTTATATTCTTTAACACTATTCTTCCAGTCTATTAGATTTTCAACATGGTTGCTGGAGCGCCACTTCCTTTCTAGTTTTCTTGATAATTGTTTTAACTCATTTGTCTGGGAATTATACCACGGAGCTAATTTACTAAGTTTGACATTTTTCTTTTTTAGAGGCGCTATTGAGTCTAATGTTAATCGTAACGAGTCTGCAGAGCTATCAACGAGGTGGTCGATCTCAATGGAGCTCAGGTTTTTAAAGAATTTGTTGTTTATATCTACAGCTAATACGGGTTTAAATGTAATTGGAATTATTTCCTTAGATCAGGTAGACATCTAGAAAATGAATTTTTTATTAGTGGCTTATATTCAGTTATTGAAAAATCAAAGGTTATTAAATTATGGTCTGATAGAACTGGATTGCGCAGAAGTACTGTTAAATTTTCAATTCCGACACCGTACGATAATACCAAGTCAAGTGTGTGGTTACAACAATGAGTAGGTTTGTGCACACACTGACTGAAACCAATAGAGTCTAGTATTGAAATAAATGCTACGCTAAGGCAATCTTTATTATTGTCAACATGAATATTAAAGTCACCAACAATTCTAATTTTATCGGTCTTTAGGACTAAGTTTGATAAAAACTCAGGGAATTCCTTTAAAAATTCAGAATAAGCCACCGGAGCACAGTAAACTACAGCAAATATGATTGGCTGTTGGTGGTTCCTAGATTGGCGTGGAAGACTAAGAACCAGACATTCAAATGATTTGTAGCTGAGTTTAGGTTTAGGATTGTTTGCTAGACTGGAGTTAAAAATGGCAGCAACTCCACCTCCTCGCCCAATTTCTCTGGGAACCTGTGAATTTATATGACTGGGGGGAGTAGATTCATTTAGACTGACATATTCATCAGGATGCAGCCACGTCTCAGTAAGGGACAATAAATCTATGTTGTAATCGGAGACTATTTCATTAACTAAAAGAGCCTTTTTTGACAGTGATCTAATGTTTAAAAGACCACATTTAAAAGTCTGGGTTTCCTGTGTTGTTTCAGAGGTTGTTTTAATTTGTATTAAATTTTTGTGTGGAGTTCTTGCTCTGTTTTTGTTTAATTTCAATAATTTAATCGGACGGTGAACAGACACAATCTCTATGGGGTTGTGTGACTGATCCAGAGGAAGCGCAGAGAAGTGTTTAGCACTGCAGCTCTGCTTCCTGGTCCCAGCTATGGGTTGTCATGTTATAGACTGAGTAATATTCCTAGATAAGGATTGCTGATCCATCCCAAGTGGGATGAACGCCGTCTCTCCTAACAAGACCAGGTTTTCTCCAAAAAGTTAGCCAATTATCTATAAAGCCCACACCGTTTACAGCAGTGATTTTCAACCAGTGTGCCGCGGCACACTAGTGTGCCGTGAGAGATCGTCAGGTGTGCCGTGGGAAATTATCTAATATCTAGTGTTTCACCGAAGTATCGGCCGAACATCGGTAGCGGCAGATATTTGCCTCGTTTACCGACATCTGCACATCGGTAATAAACTTGACTTTCACCGATATCATTGGTATTTGTGGTTAAACCGCTGGGCAGGTGCCGCGGCTGGGGGAGCAGTCGCCCTCCTCTCCACGCCGCCGGAGACTCGGCGTGCGGCACGCCTCGACGTTTTTTTGGGGGGGGGGGGTCCTATTCCGCTGTGCCTCACGGCGTCAGTGGTGCGGGGTGCGTTCTTTCTCTTGGACCGTGGGGCAGTGTCCGTCGCCGGTGCGGAAGGCGGGCCGTTGGAGGGGACCGGGTACGGCGGTCGGCGGCAGCGACTCTGGACGCGTGTCGGGCCCTTCTCGCGGATCACTTCAGCTACGGCGCCCGTTGGGGGAACCCTCCGTTGGCGCGGGGGGCCCCTTCCGGCGGTGCGCCTCGGCTGGCGCCTAGCAGCCAGAACTGGTGCGGACCAGGGGAATCCGACTGTTTAATTAAAACAAAGCATCGCGAAGGCCCACGGTGGGTGTTGACGCGATGTGATTTCTGCCCAGTGCTCTGAATGTCAAAGTGAAGAAATTCAATGAAGCGCGGGTAAACGGCGAAACACCCTCAAAACAGGTCAATCGGTTTTAGACAGGGTTAAAAGGTCCTGTTTTAAATGATCCTTGTGGTATTTTGACCAAAATATGTTAGAGACATTTCAATAAGACCCCAAGGAACCATATCAAATGTGATAAAATGGGTATAATATGTCTCCGTTAAATAAAGTTTAGTTAAATCAAAGATTGTTTCATAAATCTGATTCAATTTGTGCTCATTAAAAGGTAAGAGTAAGAAAGGGCTGAAATAATTTAAAATAGTGCTTTTTAATACATTTAGAAATTATATTACTAACTATATGTATTATATGTACTGTGTTAGTCCATAGAGTGTCATTTTGGTTGGTGGTGTGCCCCAGGATTTTGTAAATGTAAAAAATGTGCCGCGGCTCAAAAAAGGTTGAAATTCACTGGTTTACAGGACACCACCTCGACAGCCAGCAGTTAAAAGATAACATGCGGCTAAACATGTCGTCACCTGTTGTATTAGGGAGCGGGCCAGAGAAAACTACTTTGTCCAACATCGTTTTAGCAAAAGCACACACGGACTCAACATTCACTTTAGTGATCTCCGACATACGAAGCCGGGAGTCGTTGCTGCCGACGTGAATTATGATTTTATTGTATTTACCTTTTTTAGTTTTAGCCATTAACTTAAGTTTAGATTCGATGTCGCCGGCTCTGGCCCCTGGGATACAATTAACTATAGTCGCTGGTGTCGCTAACCTGACATTTCTCAGAACCGAGTCGCCAATAATCATAGTTTGTTTATCAGCGGGTGCCTCGCTGAGTGGAGCGAATCTATTTGAAACGTGAGCTGGTGGCTCTTTAATCGTGGGCTTTTTAAGTCTAGCACTATGCCCCCTCCAGGTCGTCACCCAGCTGCCCTGGGCTCCCTGCTGCACGGGACTGGTCAGGGGACTGCTAGTTAAGGCTAAGCTACGTGATAAGCTAGGTGGCTCAGCGGCTAGCGGGAGCCGGCTAACTACAGCTAACGGAGTTTCTAAGCTGCTGAGCCGAGCTTCTAAGTCGCTAAGCCTCGCCTCCATCGCTACCAACACACTACATTTATTACATGTACCACTACTGTTAAGGGAGGCAGAGGAGTAAGTAAACATAAGACACTCGGAGCAAGAGAGAGCAGTGGAGCAACAGGGAGAGAGAGAAGACATCGCTGTTATAGAGCTACGAGGGTGAGCTCAGACAGAACACAGAATCACTAGGCACGATAGAGTATAGGTTTTTATGTGTGGGTGTTTTAACTACAGACCGGTGATTTTAGCCGTAGTGCTACAGAGAAACAGCTGTGTTTAGCAGCGGAGCTAATTCACAGAGCGACTATCACCAGCAGCAAGAAACAGGAAATGACGCAGCACGCTTACCGTAATGATCTCAGTTCTCCTGAAGTCCATTTTTGTAAACTTCCCTTGCCATCCATCCCCAAATGTTCTCAATTGGATTAAGATCAGGGGAACACGCAGGATGGTCCAAAAGAGTGATGTTATTTTCCTGGAAAAAAGTCTTGGTCAGACGGGCATTGTGAATTGGAGCGTTGTCCTGCTGAAAAACCCAGTCGTTACCACACAGATGAGGGTCCTCAGTCATGAGGGATGCCCGCTGCAACATCTCCACATAGCCAGCTGCTGTTTGACGCCCCTGCACAACCTGGAGCTCCATTGTTCCATTGAAGGAAAAAGCACCCCAGATCATGATGGCGCCCCCTCCACTGTGCCGCGTAGAAAACATCTCAGGTGGCATCTCCTTGTCATGCCAGTAACGTTGGAAGCCATCAGGACCATCAAGGTTACATTTTTTCTCGTCAGAGAATAAAACTTTCTTCCACCTTTGAATGTCCCATGTTTGGTGCTCCCTTGCAAAGTCTAAACGGGCAATTTTGTGGCGTTGAAGGAGACGTGGCCTTTGAAGACGTTTCTTGTTTTTGAAGCCCTTCCTTCGCAGATGCCGTCTGATGGTTATTGGGCTGCAGTCAGCACCAGTAATGGCCTTAATTTGGGACGAGGATCGTCCCGTGTCTTGACGGACAGCCATTCGGATCCTCCGGCTCAGCGCAGGTGAGATTTTTTTGGGTCTACCACTTGATTTTTTTGTTCCATAACCCTGAGGATCTTTTAAGAAATGCAAAATGACTGTCTTACTGCGTCCAACCTCAGCAGCGATGGCACGTTGTGAGAGGCCTTGTTTATGCAGTTCAACAATCCTACCACGTTCAAAGACGGTGACTTTTTTTGCCTTTGCCATCAAGAGATCTTCACAGTGTGATTACTTGACAGGAAATTTTTGCACAGATTTTGGCTTTTAAAGGCTGTGGTCTTAAACTTTTGATCAGCTGATGAACAGCCTATTTGAGTTAAATTGTTGTTTTCAATAAATTGCCTGCTCACAACTTTTGGTCTCTTGTTCCCATTTCTTCTTTTCGCATTTTGAAGCTCTACTTAGAACCTTCCTAAGATCCAACAGTGCAAAATGCAAATTCATGCAATTTTTTAACTGGTCTGAAGATTTTGATCAGGAGTGTATATATATATATATATCATGAAAATAGGCTCTCATGGTGTTTTTCAGGTGAGTGTCTATATACCTACCTTATACCTGAAAATGTAACAGATACTTCACCATGATTTGGGAAAAGGTTGAGTCTCGGGCACAGATAAATGCAAGAAAGAGCACAGATGTGGCAGAGTGATTTTTTTATAAACGTCATCATGTCGCACCCTATAGTCTGTGAGCCAGTACTGATGCAAAATCTGCAAATCATAAGTTAAGGGACAGCGTTGAACTTACTATGAAAGAGTAGTTTAACATGTCACTGTTTATAACACACAACTGCTATCCTTTGTCGGATAGGCTGCTCTGAAATATACATGCACTACTCCACCACTATAGGTTAAAATGAAATTTGGATGAATTCCATTTAGCTGCTTCAGTTTCAGGGTGATGGCTGAATGTCACAGGGACACATGAACTGAACAGAGCCATGTTAATAATAACAAATATCTGTGCTTTCCATGTCAAAATGTCTTATGTGGAAGTTATTAAATTATTAAATTGACAGTTATAAATTCCAGTATTTGTTATCAGTCGGCTGCTGATTTTTAAGGTGTTGAGTAACTTTTCAATCATATGGGTTTTTTTTACAGAGAAACCTTCTGTTTGTTTTTGATTCACCGTAGATTCCGTGTTATAGTATTAAATATGTAGAAACCATCATCCCTTCCTTCATATTGACATGTGTGAATTATCTTGTGATAACAGGCTTAGAAACCATCATCTTGCTGCTGAAGTGTTATACAACAAGTATATTGTCCTTTACTGGTAAATTAGTCTTTGACTTGGCCAATTCCCGACATGATGGTTCAGGCTTCTCCCCCTTCCTTTTTATCAGTGAGTTTTCTTGTTGCCAGATGATGGTGTCAACAGAGGAGCGCACACAGGATCGAGGGAGAGGATGAAGCCTGCAGCCCAGAGGGCAAGGCGCGTGTGAGAGGGTTGAGTTTCATGAGTCACGGAAGTGTTATAATTGAAGCTGCAGAGTTCACCGATCAGTCACACAGATTGACAGTACACACACATTTAATTTTTCATCCCAAGGGTCTCCTGGCACGGCCTGTGAACATGCCACATTATCCGTTACCTGCTGATTTATAATTGAGTTTATTATATGTTTTTTTTAAAATATTATGGAAGGAGTATGGTAGCCTGTTTTAATTTAAACATTTTAATTATTGGCCTTATCATGATGGGAAACTGGTTTAATTATTATAGAATAGTTCGTTATTCCACCAAATATTTCGCCATGCAGTTTTTAAGTAATCCAATACTTTTAGCAGGAAACGTGCCCCGGGTTGCTGATCATGCGCATTTGTTGTCACGCTGTCTGGCCAGTGCGACTTTGGCTCCTCACGCCTCTGCATGCAGCGCCTCTTCTCTCTGGTCGCTCAGTGAGCAGCTCTGCTCTGATCCTCCCACAACTACGTATCTTTCGGGTCGATTTTAAACCGTTGAGATGGAAGAAAAATTGAAAAGTTCTGCAGAGCGATTGTTCCACAAGTCTTCGTTCAGTATCAGCAGCCTGTTGTGGAGACGTGAAGGGGTGATGAGCAACCAGGAGTCTCCGTCTGCGTCTCAGAAACTGCGCGTAGTGGCGCATCCAGGGAGATCCAGTCCAGAGGAGAAGTGTGAGAGCAACATAAAGTGTGAAACTCCCAAACAGTGCACTAAAGAAGAGAGTAAAGATGCGACCGCAAATGGCAAAGGAGAAGGAAATAAGTATGAACCAAAGCACAATGTTGGAACAGAGGAAAACGTAAAAGGTGAGAAGCCTCCTTTCAGCTACAACGCGCTCATCATGATGGCGATCCGCCAGAGCCCGGAGCGAAGGCTCACACTCAACGGCATCTATGAGTTCATCATGGACAACTTCCCATACTACCGACTGAACAGACAGGGTTGGCAGAATTCAATCAGGCACAATCTGAGTCTGAACAAGTGTTTCGTTAAAGTGCCGCGCCACTACGACGACCCGGGCAAAGGCAACTACTGGATGCTGGACCCCTGCAGCGAGGACGTCTTCATCGGTGGCGCGTCGGGGAAACTCCGGCGCAGGGCCGTGTCGGGCACCAGCACCAAGCTCGCACTGAAACGAGGAGGAGGTCCGCTGATGTCCACCGGTACAGCGACCAGAGTGACCTTGGCCGCAGCGGGTTCGTTTTACTGGCCGGTGCCACCATTTCTGCCCCTACAATCACCGGTGCGCACCAACCTTTCAGTCGCAGGGACTTACTTGAGCGCGCACCCTCGCTTCTCCAACCACGCCGCGTCCGTTTTGTCAACGCGATCCCGGCTGAGCGCAGCAAGTCCTGCCACTGACGCAGACCGGTTCGTGCAGACGCGCCAGGAGATGTCCTACATCGGAGTCAGCTGTGCACAATCCAGCCGCCACCAGATCGGCGCAGCCTGCACCGCGTTCTCCGCATCCATCCCACATCCGTGCACGCTGCCTCTGTCGGACCCGTGCTCTTTTAACATGATCTCCGGACAAGCCAGCTACTTTTACTCACATCAAATACCGTGCGCCGCAACTTTTAGCACGTGCCAAGATGAGTTCGCAGCTGCCAAGACGTCTGCGGGACATTTTTTATCCAAGGGTTGTGGCCACTCAGAGCTCGGACACTGCTGTAATGACTTTCCAAACTATTGCCCTCGGATCAGTCCCAGCCCTCCCTCGTTTTGGAATACAGAAAAATAGAGCAACTGTCATAACAACCAATAACCAGTAACCTTTCAAATATTACTGTAGAATTTAGATAAACATCGCATATGCATTAGAATAAGAACCTGCATACTGACATTTCTTCAGTTTGAACAGCGTAACATATTTCCCTCATAATTCCTTTGTGCTAAAAGAAATGTGAATTGAAACGTAGTTGCATTAGATTTCTATAATTTTATCATAGCATGTGATCAAAATAACAAAAATGACGCATAGGTGTTGTGGTCTCGCAAAAATATAATCTCTAAGTGTCATTAAAAAAGCACTGGTTGTTCTAAAACAACCATAGGGTCTGAATCTGTCAACTGAATCGATAAACGTGTTTTAGTCATAATGTTCTATATCTACTTCCATTAATCATAATTTGTCACATATCTGTAATTTGTGTCCTTGTCAGTATAGAAACTGAAGTGAGGATTGCGCGCATGTCACTGTCTCAGGCTTAATGTCATATATGAAATGATCTACGGCAAAACGCCATAAAAATGGGCTTTTACTTTACTTTAAAATAAAATAATTAAAAAAATAAATTATGACGTGAGTTATATAAGCCAGTTTCTAAACCAAGCAATGACAACGTTGTGAAAGCTATGAATTGTGGAGTTAATCCAAGAAGGTAAAATCATCTTAAAATGTAGAAAATGTTTAAAGTAAAAAATTAAAATGTTAAATGAAAACTTAACTGTTCATTTAGTTAATTTTGAAACAAAAAAACATCACATCCCTGTTTTCATTAGCCTACATTTAATTAGACAATAAATAATGCTATTTTAATTGTATTTTCCCTTCACCTCATTAAACCTTTACTGTTGTTAAATGTTCTTATGTGGCTTTGTTATTTAATGTTTCACTCTGGAGGTTTGAGGCAACGCAAGAATAGATTAAATTATTAAAGAGTTTAAAAATGAAGTACTGGAGGCCATGAGATCCATATACATATATATTTGTTTTATTTGTTTGTTTTTTCTCAGAGAAAGAAAAGTTGAAATGTGCAACAGACATTGATGTCACTTCAACAGGTAGACATTTGCTGATCTTATTGATTTGTCTTGTGTTTCACTCTGCTCTGAAATCACTGCCTGTTCAACTTTCCCTCACCTCTCCACCCTCAGATAGAAATAAAAAACAAAGAAAACATAGATGTGCTTGTGGGGGTATATACAGATTAAAGAACAGCTCTCTGGACGGCTGCCTCCCTTCTTCAACAGAAGACTCTTTGTATCATGAGACCCCCAGCCCGTCACCTCTCCAAGCCCAGTCACATTCACAGTCGCCTGTTGTTAAAGCAGACTTGGCTAGATCAGGTAACTCCACCGTTTGCAAACTCAAGGTCTAGATGGGCGGATAATAATATTTTCATTACTGGTGTGAGTAAGTGTGATCGCAGGGGGACAGAGATGTGAATCAACAGGTTGTGCGATGTATGAGATCTCTTCCCTGGGGCAGGAGAAAGAAGATACTGTTTGTTATAGCGTCATAAATAACCACCTTCCTTTGACTACTCAACTAATCACCACGCATACAAATATGTTGCTGCTCATCTGCTTAAATGAAGAAACTATTTTGAAAAAAAAAAGTGATCTTTTTATATAGTGTAAAGTATAATAATACCCTGATTGGCCATTTTATCACCATATTGCATGTTGAGATCAGATAGATACCATGTGTTTGGTTTAATGCTCACATTAAACCCACGTAAAGTCGCCATCTTTGATATTGCTGTAAGGAACAAACCAAAATAATACTACCCTGAAACTAATATGTAAATTTACACTGATGCAAGTTATTGCTATACTTGTACCAAATAGTATCTTAATAAAAATCCCTCGGCAAAAAAATGATTGTCCATATTCACAAAAAATGTCACTTGTTCATACATATTAGCACTGTACATTTTATGATTTATTCATAAAGACCTATACATTTGTTCTTGAGATATTTACATATTGTCAAAAAACGCCTTTTTTGACGCCTCATCACAGAACTTCCACCAAGTTCTGTGATGCATCTAGTTGTTTTAATGTTATCCTGCTAACAAATATAGACTAACAAAGCTTGGTGGAAATGAGAAAATTACCAGATTATCCAACAGCAGTTGTCTTTCTGCACTGTGGAACATGAAAGTGCCATGAGCAAAGAACAGGTGCTTGTATTAGGGCTTCATTTTCTCCTTCAAAATATGACTGTGAGACCAATATATTAGTTTCCAAAAAAACTAATTGGGGACACATAACAGCAAATGTCATCATCTCATTTATACAGTCAGGCTGGTCTCATTCATTCCAAAGCATCTGTCTGAATATTTGACAACTGTTCGACTATAGAAATTAGCAGGACTTTTTTTGTTGTAGTAATTATGGCAGGGTACTATTTTTGTTAGCCAAGATAAAAGTTAAAAGAAGCCAATAATACTGAGGAGGATCGTGCCTTCAACAGCCTCCCTCCAGCCCATCCCCACACAAATACTTGTCATGCAGTCTCCAAAGAAAGACATTTATTTGGACCATAATCATATAAATAAAGTGTATTTTTTATGGAACCCTTCTGTTATCAGCTATTATATATTTCCTTCTTGTCTTTATCAGATTACACAGTTGTAGATAGGCTAATCCTGTTTTTCAGGTAAATACCGCTTCATCACATGTAGAGTAAAGCCGCTCTAAGATCATTTTACAGGCCCAATGATCCACATTTTAAGATGTTGAATCTATTGGCAGAGCTAGGTGTGCTCCGTTAAGATATGGTACGGCTCTGGAAATCAATCCCCCCACACTTGTCTCACTCAGCAACACACAGACTGCCATTATCTGCAGCAAGTGGCTTCCACAGGTAGACCTGCCACCCTTGGAAATAAGGTGGGTGGGTTGTACCAAGCCAGGCGTCTGTCTGTCTCTTGCCAGAAAGCCAATCTCTCAAAGTCTCATTTCTGCCATGAGATAGTGTAGTTCACATCCCTCTCTCTCTCTCTCTAACAAACACACACACACACACACACACACACACAAACACACATTCCCTCGTTCCTGAGGAAAACAAAGACTGGCCTGTTTGGGTCTTTGATCTCACCTTGGCTGCTCCCTCTGCCATCTCTTTTCCTTTATGACAATTCCTGCAGAGAGTTTAGGTTGTTAACATACACTCACCCAGCAATTTATCAGGGATCACCTGTACACCTGCTCTTTCATTATATTACCCAGTCAGCCAATCAAATGGCAGCCCTGCTGTGATCACAGTGATTTTGACCAGTTGATGCTCATGAAGTATACATGAACTATTTATCGCAGATTTTTTATGAGAAGAATAAAGTATTTTAATTGTTCATCTTCACCAACAAATCCCCTTATGATGAACCTGTAGTAGAAAAATATGAAGCAACTCTATTAAAAGAAAACATTAATCAAAAGAGTGTGTGTGTGTGTGTGTGGGTTGTGTGTGTGTGTGTGTGTGTGTGCTTGTGTGTGTTTGTGTGTGTGTGTGTGTGTGTGTGTGTGTGTGTGTGTGTGTTTGAAAGAAGTATTCCATTATAGAGTATTCTTATATCAAATATGGTATCAATAGATCTAATAATTGTTTAACATAATAATTGTATGATCTCTAAAGTAACAGACAATATTGTGGGAAAGAATATTATTATTATTATTATTATTATGTTAAGCCCATAAGAACTAAATCAACCAGCAGACAAAATCCGCACATTTGGGAGGCTTGTGTCATGTTTATATGAAAATTACTCAAATAATAAATCATCGTCAAAATGTTTATAAATTACCTTTATTATCAATCAGTTGATTGAATAATTGAGATTGATATCAGCAGTAAAGAGCACTGGCGGGTCAACAAACAACAACAGGCCCTGAGAGAGGTCAGGATGGAGGAAATGTTATGGTTTATAACTTGTTATGTTTTATTTTATACTCTAAGTCAAATATCCCCCCAAAAAAATTCTGCAAAGTATTTAACAATCAGTTATTCTTATTGTAACTAAAGTACTTACGTTTGAATTGTAATGAAGTAGAAATTTAAAAACGAGTAGTCTGGTAACTATAGTTACTTCCCACCAGTGCCAAGGTCTAGCAGCAGGATATAATGTACATATAAATACAGTCGATCCACCCGCCATATGAATACAAACCGGAAAATAAACACGTTCTATTTGTTGTGTTTTTCAGTAGAACCGTAATGACCCGGTTATTATTCCTAAAGCAAGAACCGCGTTCTTGTTGACCCGGAAGTAGTTGTATCCACGCGTTAATCGTTGCGGAAACGAAGTGAGCCTGTGAAGACGAGCGGGACACGACCTGAGAAACCAGTGTCGATAAATCAGCAGCCATGTGAGTATTGATTAGGATCAGTTTGTCTGTGTGAGGATGATCACCTTCAGTCTTAGCGCCCAAAATGTGCGCTGCAGCAGCAGCTAGCTGCACTGCTACCCGGGGTAGCATTTGACATAGTAAGCAGTGCCAGCGAGGCCGGCTAGCTACAGTTGATAAATCCTTTGTGTGATATTTGAAACACGTTGTGTGTTTCCAGACCAACCATGATAGTGTTGTCATATTACGGTACAAGAACAAAAATACTTATTCCGTTTGGTTCAATTAATGGTATGCTTTATTAAAAATTTAAGAGACAGAAGTCACACAATAGCATCGTATATGCTAGCTAGCATGATGCTAACACCAAGCTGCGAAGCCTGAGTGCATGTTTTTCCTGTTTGTTAATTATTTAAGTTTTTGAAGCCTGAATCTTGGTCGATTCCACGGTTTTTAATGTCTTTACTTAAACGTCAACCTAATTTCAGGCCTGGCTTATAAACACTTTTTTAAATCACTACAATACATTCGACACCAACTTTGCAAAGTGTGGATCTATACACATAATTGATCTCAGATTTGTAAAGAAAATGTGCTGTTTATCAAGTTAGTCACTCTTAGGAAGAGTTTACAAATCTCAAAACTCTGTCTCTTAACCTAAAATAAATAATAACATAATATTATTGTGATTTATTATTACTGACTGAACATTATCTAATTTCTTCCTGCCCTGACACATTGATTGGTTTTTCAAACTAAAGGTATTAGAAGAATGTTGTCTCTGCCATCGTGTTGAGCAGAATTAAGCGAAAGAGTCCATTTAACCGTGCATTTGTGGTAAGGGTAATTATATATGAGGATGTGGTAATAAAAAAAAAAAATTGGTGTTTTTTTTAGACAAGATGTACATGTGTAATAGTAAAGTATCTCATATTTTTCTTCTGTTATGTTATGAATTCAAGTTTGATCTTTACATTTACATGCAGGGAAGTGCACAGACAAGAAGAAAAAGAACAATAATGTAGGTTAATGCATGCCATTAACACATAAGCAAATTTTATACACACTATTGGTGTAGGAAGAAGATATGTTGTGATAAGTTAAATAATAAATAGTAATTGTAAACTAGGGCTGCCACTAACGACTATTTTTCTATTGATGAATCTGTCGACTATTTTACTGATTCGTCGATTAATCTAAACGATTAATTTTCCAATTGACCTGTTCATTTAATTTCCGAAGCGCCGCACAGCGCCATGGAAAGCCAGGCGTCTCCTATCCACCCCCCTGTTAAACCTTTGTGCAGTTCACATGGGCTGCGATGCGCCTCGCGCCCTGCACCGATGGTTTTGGCGTCGAGTCTGTCGAGTTCGCTTAATAATGCTCTTGAGACAGACTGTGTACTAATGTTGACATCTTTATTCGGGTCTTCACTTCCGTGTCTGACCCCGCCCCCCACATTCATTGCCTCATCCTATTGGTCCCCAACATACCAACATAGGGGCTTCCTATTAGCTAAACCTACATGTCAATCAACTGTTGTGAATAACATTGAACGATACCATGGTCTATTTTCTGCTTGCCAAGAGCGCACTGAAAAAGGATTTTAAACGATATATTTTATATGATAGAAATCATCAATTATGCATCCCATACTTTGTATTCCCCTTATGTTGTCCTGGAGTTTTGATTTTCCCAATCACATAATTAAATATCCCCCTCTGCCCATCCGCTACAAGCAAATAGACAGAGAGAGAAACAGGGGGGGGGGGCTATGAAGACCATCATCATTTACTCCCAAACCAGTGCATTGAACGGGTTACATACAACAACAAGAAGAGCATATTAATGCCAATATTCCATTATGATAATACTTATTTATCAAGTCCATTTTGTGTGTGTTTTGCTCATCAGGAGTCTGTTAACAAAGCCCAAGTCAGAGATGACCCCTGAGGAGCTCCAGAAACGAGAGGAGGAAGAGTTCAACACTGGCCCGCTGTCTGTGCTCACCCAGTCGGTGAAAAACAACACACAGGTCCTTATCAACTGTCGCAACAACAAGAAGCTGCTAGGAAGAGTCAAGGCTTTTGACAGGTATGGAGCCTAGTCACTTGCTTATTTAATAACAAAACTTTTTTAATTTGTGATATAAGTGATTTGTATTCTGTTAGTGTTATAATTGTTATATGGGCTATTATATTCATATTTAAAGATTTTTGTATATTTATCTTGCTCATAGTTCTTATATCATACAATACCTGTTAATACTGTACTATTCCATATATATTTCATACTGGTCATAGTTCTTATATCATACAATACATTTTAATACTGTACTATTCCATATATATTTCTTACTGTACATATATATTTATTTACATTCCATTTTAAATACGCACAATACGCTGCACTTTACTGCCTTTATTTAATATTGCCTTACCTTTTCTTGCAGATGCTTCAAATATTTTAATGTCCACTTAGCTGTTATAACATGCCATACCCCATTGTGGAATATATATAAGATTATTTAATCTCAAATGAAATGTACATGTATTGCTTATTTATTTTTAATCTTATTTTCAGATACGCATCTTTTTTCATCGATTTCTGCAATGCAGGCCATACCTTCAAACATGATGCATGTTTTATAAACAATTTATAATTACTGGCAAAAGTTTTATAAAATACATGCAATATTTCATGCAAAGCTAATCTTATGACAATATTTGGGCATCATCACCGGAATACTTTTTACATGGTCTATCTGTATATATTATATATCATTTCGTGCATTTAACCTTTCTAAAATGGTTGGGTTGAATTTTAAGTGTTTGCATTGTCACTGTCTTTGCAGACACTGCAACATGGTCTTGGAGAATGTGAAGGAGATGTGGACAGAGGTTCCCAAGAGTGGGAAGGGAAAGAAGAAGTCCAAGCCTGTGAATAAGGACCGTTACATTTCTAAAATGTTCCTCAGGGGCGACTCGGTCATCGTCGTGCTGAGAAACCCTCTGATCACAGGAAAATGAACTGTTTATAGACGTCTAGCTGAACCACTCTCTGAGAACCTATTTTTTTTTTACTTTGGAAGATTTGAAGGCAGTGGACAGTCATTAATGTCAACCTTTTTTTCCCGTTGTTGGATCACTGCATTCACTGTTGAGACAGAAATGTAGTGCCAAGAAAGTTATGTTTCTACTATTTTCAAGAGTTGATTAGGCACAATAATGCCTGATTTAGCTTTGTCTACAAACACCTGTCTTTTTTTTCATTTTTAATAATAAAAGTGATGAACAGATTTAAGAGTTGTGCAGGTATTTACCTATTTAAGCTTCTAAGTTTCTCCCAAGGATTTAAGTCAAGGTTTTGAAAATGCTACACACACTACAGCACAGTTTACTATTTATCTAACTCGTTACAAACTAAATCATTTGAATCATTGAAAGCGCTTGCAAAAAAAACCTTTCATCCATTTCTGGGGTGTTCTTATCCGTCCCTCCCGATGTCACCATCACTCCCCTGATGGCGTCTAATGTGTCAGGCTTGATTTCAGTCGTCAGCGCTCAATATGCGACAAACTGCCGTTTAAATGGCTGCTGCATTATTGATGAGACCAGATGTGCTGACTGTCACTTCACACCCTCGCCTGTCTCTCCATTTCAGGCTGTTCCTCTCTGCCACTCGGCCCCTCCTGACCACTTTGTTAATTCTCTTAATAGCCTAACAGCAAGTCTCACCTTACATCTTTCTAGCAGTTGGCACCTATTCTCTGCTCGTTTGTACTCTCAGATTTGGTGGTCGGGTGTACAGGAGTCATTTGTTAGTAACCTTACAGTTGTGTGTGCCTGAATCAGTTTTAACATATCTTGTTTAACTCTGTCTTATATTTTGAGTTTAACCACATTGTAAGTTTACACTCATGAAATCTATTTTAATATTTTCTAGTAGCCTCAACTTTACCCAACTACCCCTAACCAGCTTTGGGGGGGCCCAGCTTGCAAAAGTTTGAGAACCCCTGATCTAAGCTATGGAGAACATTTTTTTGAAAAGACTCCCTCATTTGGTGATTTGAAGATTGTCAAGAGTACTGCCTTACATGTCAGTTAAAACATTTGAAGGCCACTGCATTTAATTCACATCATTTTCCACACAAGTCCTTCAGTTTTCAAGTTGGGTTAGTATCTCCTTCATTTGGAACTGTGATGATGACGCAGAGCTCTGCTTACATGTCAATAGAATATTTCCCACAGGTTCATTCAGATCTGGTTGACTGTGAAGGCCATTGCGTCACATCATTTTCCAGGCTCATCAAGTCTCTTGGTGACCCCACATGTGGAAATAGAGCATCCACCCTTACTGTAATATATGATTTGTCATCAGACTGTATTCTGTGTCTGGTTCATGTTCGCCAACTGATCCCAGCCCACATCGTGGCCCCCAAGTAAACACTGCAGTGACATAAGTGTGAGCTTTGACCTTGTTGGATGGAACAGTTTTAGATTGTGACACAAAGCATGTTTTTCCTGTGACTGTCCTCTACTGTTTGGCATGAGCACCCTAATACTGCTGGGGCGGTATCTATACATCACACCTCCACGCTTTCTCAGCTGCAGCACCTTGAGACAAAGTGCGTCATATATCTGCTGCCTCTGTTTTGAGATGCCTGCGTTAAGAACAACTTTGGGGAGCTCATTTGTTGGGTATCATCGCGCACTTCTCTTGTGTTACTTCGGAGACTCTTCGAGAAGTCCATGTCCCCGGCTCTCCAGATTTTTTATAGTAGGGGTGAGCGATCCACGGACAGGAAGGGAGATGTTTTATTCAGTAGGTAAGTGATAAGAGGGGGGGAAGTGTGATTATGATAGAGATCGGTCATGCGTCAATACCCAAACCCTCCGAGCAACGCGACACCCTGAAGAGCATCGACCGGTGCCACGTAACCGGAGCCTCCGCCGCAGTTTGTTTTCAAGCAGGGCCTCGGCGGTCCTGGGGGTTTGGGGGCCACAGGGTGAGGGGTGTCAGGGCCGATCCGGGCCAGGTAGGAGAGGGGTAGGGGGTGTATAGCAGCTCTGAAAACACAAACTCTGTCTGCACTCATCTCTCTTTAAAGTGTGATTGACTGTAAGTGCGATGACACATGCAGTGACAGACACAACAACAACAGGGATCGGGTGGAGCGGGAGTATCGAGCTGCTGCCCGTGACCCGGTCCTAGTTACAAACAAGTACTGCTTTGGTGGGGCAGGCGGTGGGCCAAACGAGCACCTACTCTATTTAGTATTTATTAAATTCTAATTAAAATTATATAACGTCTACCAATACATGATTGTTATCAGGATACATGGTAATCTAGTAAGGGCCTTCTCTATGAGGATTTTTTTTTAATCTAAATTTGTCTAACAAACCATACTCAACTTTTGACGAACCACTAAGAATCTTTATAGTTTATTATGAAAGACAATTGCTCATTAAAATAACCCATCATTGTCTCAATGAAAATATAAGTAATTTGTAGATTATTATGACAACAAGAACTAAGATAATGTACCTCATCATTATAAAATGACAATTTCACATTATTTTTCTTCCATACTGAGGTGATCAAAATTTCCAAAACCCCACTGAACTTTTGACTTGTCACTGATATCTTTGTAGATGATGGGATGTGGTCATAAAATGATATAGCTCATCATTTTAAAAATCCCAAATTTCACATTTAACGTTATACAGTGCTGTGAAAAAGTATTTGCACCCTTCCTGGTTTCTTAGGTTTTTGCATATTTGTCACACTTAATTCTTTCAGATCATTAAACAATTACTTTTTACAAAGGACCAGGTAGGTTTGGATAGCTTTTTTCCCTTAATAAGTGAAATCATGATTTAAAAACTGCATTTTGTATTTACTTGGGTTATCTATGTCTAATATTAAAATTTGTTTGATGATCTGAATCATTTAAGTGAGACAAATAGGCCAAAAAATCTGGAATGCGGCAAATACTTTTTCACAGCACTGTATTTACCAGTGAACCTATATGTTTTTATCTCCTTACCGTAAATGTTTGACAGTCCATTCTTGACCTTCTTACCACCAACTGTCAAAAAAACAACAACTCAACGTTCCCTATAACTCTGTTGGAGCTTTTGGCCATGAGACTCTAACTTCCTTCTTTAAGCAATGACTATTGTTAGGCTACATGATAATCTAGCAAGTGGCTATTCATTAGGTCTGTGATGTGTAATGTTCCAAACTTTGGTTATACATATTAATATGAGTTTAACAGACGAATGTGAACTACCTCTGAAGTAATGTGAAAATCCAAAGTGACTACATGTCTGCAAATGTGGCTATCAGGCCCTGGTGTTGATTTTCAGTGCTATATATTTGATGTACGAAACAAAACCAATTTTTTGACGTGTTGGCTACAAATCAAATCACAACTCATCATATTTTCGATGTTGAAATACATTTGCAGCTAAATAAGTTTAGCTTTTTAAGTTCATGTCTGATTCATAGGCCTGTTGTGACTCCTTTCAAGGGACACTTGGCTCAAAGAGGCATCAACACAAACACAAAAAAGACAAAAGCTTCACATGGATTCATAGTCATAGTGAAGGTTTCGAGTGCACTGCAGAGAGACAGGTTTAACTATCTGGTAACAGTCTGTAATTAAGTATAGTTGCGTTGCCATCTAGTGGATTACAAGTGTAATGCCACAGGGAGCATGGTTAAGCTTGACTGAAATGGAGCCAATGCCAATTTGATTTGAAAAAATAAATAATGTAATTAAATAAACTGGAGCTTGAAGTTTTGATCTTGAGCTTTCAACAGTGTATTTAAACTAAAATCATTTTTTTTTTCTGTTTGTATTTTGATAAAATTATTTTGAGTAAACTGTTCTTTTTCATATTTTGCCTACATTATTTAATATTTAGATATTTGAGGTTTTCTTTTGTCAGATGCAGATTTGTATTTTTTCATATTTGTGTTTGTTTGAGATGTTTTTGTCAAACAAATTTATTGGCCCTGATTAACAACCAATTTTACTTTAATCACACAGAGTGGCCTGAAAACGAAATTACATTTACTGGGACTTGAAAGCAAAACCTAATCTTATGATATTTTCCATTACAAGCCAAGTTTTGTCCTTTTCCATGTTGATATTTATAATAGAAATCTATCCCAAGTAGATTTACCTTTTATACGATGAGTAGTCCAGAGCTAAAATCTCTATTTCATTCTGCATTCTCTACTTTAAGGACATACCCTGGTTACACTTTGCCACACTGTGACAGGGAGTCCCACATTTGAGGACATGTCTCTAAAATTCTGCTGCTGCCCTTTGCGTAGCTGGCCTCCAGCCCCGACCTCTTAGTGGACAGTTGTGAATCGATTTGACCCTCCTCTAATCACATTCCTTTTTAAAGAAATAGATGGGATGAGAGTAAAACTAAACTTGACACCATCTCCATGTGCGTTTGATCTCCCTGAAAATACAACCAAACTCTGGAATAGTTTATGTGAATCTCTGGACACTTTTGCCTGGGTATAGCTTGTGTAATTCTCGGTCAGTGTAGGCTGAGGCTTTTACATGCTGCCTTAGGACTGTATGCTTCAGCAAGTCCTGGACTCTGATATAAGATGTAGTAGACGCGAAGTCTGTATACTTAATAGCCTCTCTACTAACTCACAGTCAAAGAGAGATTCAGAGACGTATAATTCAGCCTGGGCTGACCAAGCACATCCGCTTTGTCAAAATCTTGCTGTTCTGTGCTTCTTCAGACGCCTGTCCTCCTTTTCCCATTTTTAAGTTTCACATCTCTCATCCAGTCCAACGGGGTCTTCTCTCAGGCTGGCAGCTGTGGACGGTGTTGACCGACGTCTGACGTCAGGCTGTGGAAATAAAGCTGTGGTAGGAGGAGTGCAGGAGAACCCTAAAATTACTGCATGACTGTTTCCAATTCGTTATGGCTTCTGGGAACAGGGGATGAGCCAAGACAAATCACACAAACGCATCCACACATGTGTGAGGACCGGCTCGCACACAGGAGCTGGTGTTAATATGTGCAAAACTGCGGTGACGGAAAATAAATGTGGGTTTACTCTAGTAGACAGCAGAGTTAAGTGGGGACACGCATGGCTAAAAAAACACCAGACAGCAGTTGCTCAGAGAAGTCAGCTTGTATGTCTTGGGAGTGTGTGCGTAGTGAGATTAAAAGGCATATTGGCTTTCTGGATGTTTACACATGCCATGCAGACGTAATACATTCCTCTCTTATCCTCTCCTCAACTTCTGTCCCCATTAGGAAGAAGCAGTGCTTTTAGTGTGTACACTATTTCATTGTTGAAAACTGGGCCATGTGGGGCGTCTAACTTCTTTTTTCATTCAGTGTGAACAGCAGATTTAGAAACTCTCGCTACGACTATTTCTTGATTTTACTTACCCCAGAGATAGCTTTCACTTCATGCTCGAGAGTTTATTCTTGGAATGACCACTAATGTCACAGCAGCAAACAGAAACCTGAAGTTTCAACCCATGCAGCCAGTAGAGCGTGGTGGAGGGCTTGACAGGGGAGGCCTGCAGGCAGCCCCCCTTTCTCTGGCTTGGATGAGCTGCTACCTTAGAGTGCTATTGGAAAGTACGTGTACAAGCTACAACGTTACAACCTACAACGTAGGACACTTCCGAGATGCCCCAGTTGATAAGAGACATGTTATTGATGATGTGAAGATGCAAAGGCATGGGTTTACAGGACTTGGGGCCAGCTATCTAATATGGTGCCATGGTTATGTACTGGTTCACATGACTGCTTTGACACAAGCACAGCATCAATTATCAAGAAACATATCTTCATGAATAGAGGTGTCATGTTAAGAGATTTACCAATGTTTCTTAAAATGTTGAAAAATAAAATTCTGATAAAAGGGGTTGTCAACGTTGAGTTTATTCCTCTATTTCTAAGTTCCTCTTTCTTAATGACTGGGCAAGAAAGAAGCACAGTTTAATTCTACCTTTCACGTATCCTGATCATAAAGATCAGACAATCACCTACTTAACTATGCTATCGGTTAACCAGAGTTTGTTCAAACTTAAATCCAAAGAGTTCTATCTCTATAAGGTGGTGGCTTCTAAACCTTCCGAATTAGCTCTATAGACCCATGTTTTGGGTATTTATAAGTTTAATGTTTCCACTCTGGTCCTATAACTGGAAAGAACTGTTAGCCCTTATGGGTGTTGTATTATGTAATATTATTTTACTGCTGATGGAGGTGGAGTTACTCTTAGCGACAGTTTTATATAGCAGGACCCAGGATAAATCTGAGGGTTGTAAAATGTTCGATGCAAAATAAAAGAGGGGAAAAATCCTCATACAGAAATCTATTTCTTACTCTTTTTTCAAATCTTTGAATTTTTGTGTGAAATATTTGATCATTTAAAACTTGTGAAATGTTTAGAAAGGGTCTGTTATCTGTGATAATTATTATACTTGATTTGACATGTGACCCTGACTACACATTGCTTTTATGAACTGAAATTAAAACAAATGTATAATGTCCCATTTTTTATTTTGAAATTTTTTAGTTGAAATATTTCCAAATTATCACCTAGGAGAAAGAGTATCCGTATTACTATAACTGATTCTGATGTACAATTTCCTGAATTCATCGACACAAGGGATTTTGTAGAGATAGTTATAGATATTAACATTAGTAATTTGACATACTCTTAAAAGTTTGACTTTAACTAAAAAAATGTGCCTTCATTCCTGACATTTTGACAATAAATGTGACATTATGACTTGACAAATTGAAAAAGAACCCCTGTTTAGTGTCACTTAACCCTTGAAATTGTGTCATTTTTCTCAACATTTTATTTCATTCTCAATATTTCAACAAAAGTCTGATATATAAAATAAAAAACTCTGATTTAGTTAGGCTTTTTTTCGATTATTTATTCTTCAGATTTTGAGTTTACTGTCAAATTTTTGATAAAGTCAATTATTATTATGCAAAATTTCAAAAGTCCGACTTAATTCACTTAAAAAAAAATTATTATTGACTTTTCAACTTTATCCTTAATTTACTCTCGGTACGCAGATTTAAAATAGGTATCTCTGATTCATTCGATTTAAATCTGGAAATTTTGACATTATTCCAGAAATGTAAAATCAGCTGGGAAATCATCATCTTCTCATTAATTTTCCTCACGTCTGGCACGATTATATTTCCATACTTTTAGTCAGTTTACCTCTATTCTCACTGACCAGAAGTGACTCATGCTCCCGCTGGTGAGTAGCGTTTTTAACAAGGATCATTTGAACGCATCGTGGGGCTGTAGCCTACTTGCAGGCTGCTGGCGGGTTGGGCCTGAATCTAATGAATCTACAGGCACACGCACACGCACACACACAGTCTAATCTCCAGGAGCAGAGCCGGAAACCTGACTGTGAAGTACGTGGGGAAAGAAGTTCTGGTTCGGCTGCAGCTCTGCGCCTCCTCGGCTTCACCTCCCTCTCTGTCTCGCTGGTAAAAACACAGTGGGATAAAGTGATCGGAGTTGACAAGCCCGCTCTACTACTGTATCTACTCCCCCTTCCTCCTCCGCCTCCTCTTCTCCCGCTCCACACAACCAGGAAATCGTCGAGGTGTGCTTCTTCTTTATCCCGCTGCTGGCCGCCCCGTCTGCGGGTGTAGATGCCCTTTTCGCGTCGCCTTCCCCCCCCCCCGGTTGTTTTTCTCCTTTCGTCACCGTGCTGCTGTGACTTTTAAAGCCGGACCTCAGCACTGAAGTCAGACTAACTTGCCGACGAGGAGAGGGGCTCCACTCCGGCCGAACAATGAGGTGGGTACCGCGGCTGAAATCCCTTCACCTTCATTGTGTTTGCAGGCTGCGTGTCGTTGGTGTGTTTTTCGGTCAGTGGAGCTCCTCAGGGACTGACCCACTGATCTCCACTCACCGCCGTGTGTGGACTTTATTCACCACTTCACTAGTTTCCCACGCATAGAATCGCATTTCTCACACAGCAACAACTCCCGAGTTTCTGCCCGTTGTTGTGTATTGTTTCATCTGTCGTCCTTTTTGTGTGTTTCCACCTTTTAACAAACGTGATGGGTTGTGTATCAGAGTGTCTTAGTGACTCCATAAGTCCTACCTGCCCAAGTGTGTGGACAAAAATCAAATCCACAAGTTGGGGTAGTTCAGCAGGTCAGATGACAACAACATACTTTTGTTTCTGTTTCAAACGCACCATGTTGGCTCTTTTGTGTCGTTGCAGCAGCAGTTCACTATCCCTGTGGACCAGTTAAATCAACATTATGCAAAAATGATGCATCAACAACAGTATGCTTATAACTTTAGGTCAAAGGTGAGGAGGGTTTATGGCGCAGAGTCTTGCTCAAAGGCAATTCAGAGGGGTAGATTCTTCTTGCACAATAACCACTTGACCACCCTGCTGCCCCAAATACATGAGCTCATGGTGTCATGTCATGCATTTACATCCAGTCCATGAAACCGGTCCCCCCTCTTGGGGTTGTACCAGGAACAAAAAATTGCTCTGTGGAAAGCTTGTGTCCATGAATTCCACATCCTGTCACAGCCTGTGCAGTTGGTAATTACATGCTTTGAAGCCATGGCTGCTGCTCCTGGCTCAGGCAGCCTCTTTTTCTTCCTTATCCCCCCCCACACACACTCCTCTTTCACATTTCAAACAAGGGAGCGCTCCACTTGTCGTGTCAGGGACCAACTTTTGTCATTCCAAAGCCTGACATAATACAAGCTCAAATATGGAGATATGCAGAGCATGGTGGTGCAGGCCTGATAACCTGTGTGACTAGTTCTTTATCTTGAGCTCATTGCGTTGCCCTTTCTGTAACAATATATCTCAGCCCAGGCATATGGGTTGGTCCAGAGGTTGTATTTGTCGTGCACATATTTCTGCGTGGTAACTTTGATTAGAGCAGGAACAGGAGGGCCTCCAGCTTCCTGAAATCCTGCCACAGTCACAGTTGTCCACAAACATTCCCTGCTAATGACATCATTAATTAAGTTAATGCAATAATCAGCGTAGACCACTGTGTTAATATACTTAACATAATGCATAGGCACTTTCATATGGATTAAGGCTTGCAAAGTAGGAAATTATATTTTAAAATTCAGATACCTCTTGTGAAATAATAAAAAACATTAAATGTCATACAATTAGAAACAGTTTTAGTGTGTTTTCCTGTATTCAGAAACATTGCTAGACTGTGAGACTACATACACTGTGAGACTACACCAAAAACAAGCGATGTAAACGTCTAAGTTTACAGGATTTGTGTCTGTATATTTACATCTCAATGTGCCCCTGACTACGTTGACATAATATTTTGAGTATTGACCTTATTTCAAATGTGATTTACTTTCACATGTTACAGAGCATAGTCCGATATGATTCAATGTCAATATTACGTCCTAATACTTGTTTAAATTCAAACCCAGGTCCTGCGTCGTCAAACAGTTGTTAACTGCCATATGTCAAAATGTTACAATGTTTAGATGTATACATGTCTACAGGGTGGCTGTGGCTGAGGGGTAGAGTGGTCATCCTCTAACCCAGTGGATCCCAAACTTTTTACAGTCGCGTACCCCTTCAGACATTCAATCTCCAGCTACGTACCCCGCGCAGCACGTGCGATAGGAAACAAAAGATGTTGAGCTATGCAAAACCTAAATCAAATATTTCCCCTGCGTACCCCCTGAACCACTTTGCGTACCCCTGGGGGTACATGTACCCCAGTTTGGGAACCAATGCTCTAACCTGAAGGTTGGCAGTTCGATCCCCAGTCTGATCCATCTGCATGCCGAAGTGTCCTTGGGCAAGATGCTGAACCCTGAATGGCCCCCCATAGAATAACAAAGTGCTGCGAATAGATGCACTGTATGAATGGGTGTGTGAATGGGTGAATGTAAAAACTGTACTGTAAAGCGCTTTGAGTGGTCATCAAGATTAGAAAAGCACTTTATAAATACAAAACCATTTACCATTTACCATAATGTGACCATGGTTGAAATCCTCCACGTCCCTTTTATCTTAACCAAGGATGTTATGTTTTCATCTGCATTTGTCTGTTTTTTGTCTTAGTTAGCAGGATTACGCAAAAGCCCGTGGACAGAAACCACAAAACTTGGTAGAAAGATGCAATAAAGGTCAGGAAATAACCCATTTAATGTTGTAGTTTGTATGGATCTCCGTGAAAGAATTTGACATGTTTAGTGAACTGATAGCTATTAGTGTGGTATAGATCCACATAAAAATCTGGATCTAGTGACTTTAAATGGTTTTATAAGGAGACTTTGGTTTTGGCAGAGGTATACACTCAACTGAGTTCCCCTCTCATTTAATTATTGCTTAGTCCAGTTACGACCTAATTTTTGTAAGAAAAATACTGTTTACATGGCAGTCTCTTAATTTGACTATTGTCCTAATCGGTTTAATATCGGAATATGTTGTCCATGTAAACATGTCTATTGTAGTGTCTCACAGCTGTTTTTATGAAGCATCAATGGCAGCAGTTCTTACTCTAAATGGGTTTTCCCTCCACTGTGGCTCTATCAGTTGATGTCACCTTGTACAATAGGTGAGGACTGGAATGCAGCTCTTCTCAAGTTCATTGTCATTTCTCGCTGTGGAATGTAAATGTTGACACAGAAGTGCATTCAGTTGGTCTAAAGTTCTACACCTTGACCCAGTTGAGAAAATGGCTCGGTAAAGCGTCCTTGCTTTAAGCTGCCTTTCCATTAACAGTCAGCAGAAACCTTCCTCTCTTCCACTGTTACAGTATTTATGTCCACCGACCATTCTCCATGCACATCTGTTGGTTGATATCCTTTGGGTCATGAGACACACAAAGTGCAACCATCTGCATATATGATTCACTGCTGTCGTCAGAGAGGTGACTCCCGTCTCCCACTGTGACTCACTGACTGGGTCTGTGTGATTAAAAGGCCCGACCTGGGTGACACCAGCAGTGTCAGGGCCCAGAATTAAAGCAGATGACTCGAACATGCACACAAACATCTGCTTAACACACTTTTGGCAGTTGAACAAGTTCCCTGTGCTCAAGCCTGCCTGAAAGCGAAGTCAGATTTGGCTCCTTTGCCGTTCTCTGTACACTCTCACCAGGTTATTATTGATCAGCCTTAAAAGCAGTTAAATTACCTCCCCTCAGTCTGTTTTGTGTCTCCACTACAGCTTTTTTTCTGCCTTGGCAGCAACTGTGAAGGAATTCAGCCTTGATGGTGATCTTTGCAGTTTTACTCTCACGTCTTCCTCCTCTAATGTTATACTTCTTGACCTTTGTTCCAACAGGCCAGTGGCTGTTATTTAAAGAATTTTGAAATATTATTGCAAATGTCTTTGTAAGGATAACAAGATGAAACTCAATGGTGTTGCGATAGCTGCGCGTTCATGCTACGTTGTTGTGTAATGTTCTATACAGTGATGTCTAATTCTTCATGCCGCCACTTGTTCTTTTTATCCCTTTCACAATCTTTTTGTTTTCTTTTGAAGTCTGATATCAGCGAAGAAATTAAGTTGACTTTATGTGTTCAGTCACTGTGACTTCCAAAAGTGTTTATAATTTTTTTAAAACATTAAGCAGATAAATGCTCTGATCAGTTTGTACTTAAATGTTGACATTATTTGATTAGTGCAATGTTCTGATACCGATATGTAGACGATGGGTATTGAAGGATACCGATTATCAATCCGATACCAGTGCATTTAATAAGATAACGTATCCTAACAGGTGTATGCTGCTAACCCCTGAACTTGTTGGTAACTAGCAACACTAGTACCAACCCTCAAAACTGAGGTCCTGTGTATATTACATGTCACCATTTTACTTGTGGGACTGTCTTGTGTAAAATATTGCCATATTGCAGACATTTAAGCACTATCTGGCTAAAGCTAAAGTACCGGGGGTCACTTGTTCTTTGTCACGCTAACAAAAGTACTTGCCAGTGACAGTACAGGGCGCTAGTATCTAAGGCGTTTACAATACTGGCATCTGAACATTTCAGAATATAGTTCTATCATACAGACAAATCTGTGATTTACATTCTCTGTGTCTTGCAGACTTAACTTGAATACACAAGCATGTTTCGAATGGCTGAAATTAATCCAAACATTTTTTACTAGAGCCCGACTGATTTGTATTTTTGGGGGTTGATGCCAATACTGACATTATGGTCTGAAAATATCCAATATAAATTTTTGTAATGATTCCTAAGATTTTGTTACAAATACTTATGACAAAGAAATGTAATTAAGACTTGATGATTGTAGTTTAACCATACACTTAGTTATAGATAATAATCAGTAAAAATAAAACACAAATACAACCAAATACATATCTATATAAATATATTCTTCTATGCTACCTATGTCTGTGAAAGGCTCATGTTGACAAATTTTTATCAACAAACCCATAAATCGGTGAGGCTCTACTTCTCACTCTGAACATAAAAGCCTTTTTCTCATTTATTATTCGACCAAACCCTGCTTAAAGTCACACTAACCTCCGCACCTTGGGTTTGCTTGTGAGAACTCTTATCTCTAATGTATTAAGAGCAATGGCTTTATTTCATGCATCATAAAGAACATTGCCGTACAGTTGGTATGACAGTGTATCTAAATGATCACAGCCTATATGCTGCATCACACCACATGCTCTATTATTAAAGTGGTCTTGCCTTGATAATTTGTTTCCCACAACATCCAATTGTTGGATTAGACACTTTGCTACAGGAGTTGCTCCACATACAGATCCTCCTATTGTCTACTTGGTGACAAATCCAATTTTCTTTGTAGTTGATGTTTTCCCTCTTTAATTTTGCCTCTAGGTGGTTGTGTTCTCTCTGAATGGTATTGCTTTTTCTTTTAAATGTAACTTTTACCCTAACTCACATGTTGGATGTGTCTCACCCATATTAAGTAGCTGTTTGCAGAACTTGATGTTTTGAAACTTGAATGTTTAGTCACAGGAAGTTGAGTAAATAAGTATTGTGTAAACTGGTTGCAGTGAGTAATGTGGATATAATCTTCTATCAAAGTATATGCCATTTCATTAATATAATGTATACTCGCATTGCAAATAAATAAGTAATTTATCTGCCGAATATAATTCAAATGAATGAATCTGTGCTAATGCTCCTGGAGTCTAGAATGGGCCCAGAAGCTTTTCCTAACTTCTATTTTGAAGACACTCATATGATACCCCAGAGTAGAGCAGACACCAAGCGTAAACGTAGCAACAGTGATGCGTTTGGAAACTGTGTTGATCTAACGTCACTGTTTTTTTAGCCCTTGTCACCACAATCAAATCTGTAGACCTCTTGGTTTTTCCCTAAATAGAGTAAATGGTGTCACTGGGCAGAACATTGACTTTTGTGCATATGAATTGTTGAAAAATGTATGGCCATGTAGGTTTCTGGATTTGTTTGACTTCTCTTCTGGCAAAGACCGCACCGCCTCAGTGTGAGATTGAGCAGAGCTCTATGCTGGATGAAATAAGGTTATAAGCACATCTGCAGCCCCTGTGGTCTTTTCGGCTGTGACATCATCCCAGCTGATAGAGAGCCTGCCTCTAACATCACAGTGAAACTCAAGCTTGTTGTGGGGAGAAGTGATGTCATGATACAAGTATATTGTATGGTCAGCACGACTAACAGGCACAAATATGCATTGGGTTCATCAATGGGGTCCTCTGCCTAATGGAGCATAATGGACGCCAGTCAGTATTAAAGCTGCTTAATGCTGTCGGCGATCTTAAACTTCCCAATTGTTCACCTACTCAGATCTTAACTTCACTTATCTGGAATGATGTTGATTGCTGATACACAAAGACTGTATGAGATAAAACAATCTTGGAAGAAACTCAGTAACTGCTTTACTAGTCTGCTGACATAATTTTGTTACCCTGCCCATTCATTATCATTAGGCTGCACTTATACTGTGGGTTGTAATGAAGGATGTTATTGCTCAGGGGACTTTGACCAGACATAGACTAAATGTTTATTACAAAACGGAGAACGACAGGCTTGAAAGAAGAACCTATTTTGAGCTTTTCTGTTGGCGACTGAGCCACTTCCGGCATGGGTGATACTTTTTTGCATCAATAGCGATGCACATAAGCTTGTTTACAGAAGCATTATTTGTCCTGGATGCTCCATGAAGCTCACAGTATTTACTATTCTATCGATTCGGAGTCTGGTCCATTTGATTGGTGTTAGTTTAATTTGGGACTGATTATAGGTTTAATAATAGTAATAACTTAATATAGCGCCTTTTAAAAACAGCATTGAGTTATCTTAGGAGGACTGTGTTTTTGGTAGAGACAGCTATGCTCACCGTTCAGTCATGGGTGTAAACTGGCCATAGTGTTTTTTGTGCTGCTTTGTTTGAACACACGTTTCATTCAGTAACAGAACAACCTTTAATTGGTTGGTTTAAATTTACAGCAATGTGGAAAGGTTTTCAGCAATACAATTGAGGTGAGGATTCTTTAAAAAGATGCCATTGACAAGATTTCACTGCCTCTGGGAATGTGAAAAGATTCAACGGTTTTGGCAAACTGTATGCGATGGGGTTGGTGAGATAATTAAACAGAAAATACAGCCTAATCCAATATTATGTTTATTGGGTTATATTCCTGAATCACTAAGACCACATAAGAACACTGTACATTTTCTGCTTATGTTGGGCCGGAAGGCTGTTATGACCAAATGGGTAGGAGATGAACCTCCTTCAATACATCTATGGAAGTCTCTGATGTTAGATTATATTTCTCTGGAAAGACTAAGATTTCGTATCAACGGTCAGAATGACCTTTTTACAGCTAAGTTTGATAAAGTGGTGAGGTACCTGGGAGCTCAGACTGCAACTGCCTGAAATGTAAGACCTAATTAGGACTTTTGAGATCATTGATGTAGATGTATTTTGGATTTGCTACATATTTCATATATTCTGTATGTACTGTGCTGGACTGTTATAATTTCTGAAAATGTTCAATAAAAAGAATGTTGAAAAAAAAAAAAAAAAGATGCCATTAATTGTAACCTTCATACAAAATGCTAGCCTGGATGCCAGACGAACTTAGCCCCGCCCACAACATTTTAGGTCGGGCGGTTCGGTCTGGAGTCGCTCCGTTGGGAAAAAATTATGCCCGACCGGGCCAATCAGATTGTCAGGGCGGGCTTTATACGATGATTGACAGATGATCAACTGTAACGTAATCAACCACGTCATCAAAGTGCCCTTGGGTTGAATTCGTTTTCAACAAACATGCCTGCCGCTGGAGAGCTGAGATGTGTAGATGCTGCCATTGAGTCTGTTTTAGAAGACATCGACAGCGCATTCATTTTGAAAGAGGAACACAGAACGTGGAGGCGACGCCAAAGCACCGCGCTAATCCCTATCGCCCCGGCGCTTGGCTGTTCACAACGGACACTGAAGCGACGCTGAACCGCCGGGCAGCGCTAATAATATCACCCGTTGATCCAGTAGATCGCTGCACGGCTTTGTGCCGGTCACACCGGAGGCTGAAGCACCGCGCTGCGCCAAGGCTGCCTCGCGGTGCTTCAGCCTCCGGTGTGACTGGCACAAAGTTTTAACATGGGAGTGGATGGGAGCCAGCTGTTATTTAAGGCTTGGCGCTGCGCTGAAGCGTCCGGTGTGAACCCGGCGTTAAGCCTGAAACATGCTTCTGCGACTGCGTCTGCGTCTTTTCACGCCGCTGTGGCGCAAGACTCGTTGTCATTCATGCTTCCCCAACCGTTGCGCGTCTTACAAAGCAATTCCGCGCCAGAACACTAGGCGGAGTAATGCTTTTCGTCGAAGACGACCTGAGAGACGCCTTCTTTGTGGGTGTGGCAATCGTTGTTGACTGTTTATTTACCTTCTACCAGTCGTGTTCTCCATTACAAACACACGGTGAACCATGGCAGAGAGTGTATTCACGATTCCAACCGAACAACAATTGATTGAGATGGAGCTGCTGGACATTGAAGAGCAACTTCTTATAATTAGTCATCAGGAAAAGCGACTGGAGAGGAGACGGAGCCATCTCAGTGTCCTTGTACTCGGACATCGACGGGTTGTAAAGGTGCTCATATTTTCGGACCTCTTCCGACAGGAGTTCTTCCCGGTTGTCCATTCTTCTTTTTAAAATCTTCCGTTGTTTCTGCCTGTATTATGGGGCATGAAACCGGAAATGCAGCTCCAGAAGGGATGTTGAGCAGACCAATCACAGCCTTGCGGGCTGAGTGAGCTTGCGGAGCTTTGCCGTAAATTTTAGAAAAGTGGGGCGACGCCCGTCAGCACGTAAGAAGGGATACATAAGCACGTAAGGGACCCGGAAGGGCTCTTGCGCTTACGTGAAAACGCAGACTGCGTCTTTTCACGCCGCTGTGGCGCAAGACTCGTTGTCATTCATGCTTCCCCAACCGTTGCGCGTCTTACAAAGCAATTCCGCGCCAGAACACTAGGCGGAGTAATGCTTTTTGTCGAAGACGACCTGAGAGAGGCCTTCTTTCTTCTTCATCGATTGTTTATTTACATAGCTACTGCGGCTTCTTGTAGCCTTTTTCAGGCCGACAAATACGCCAGTCAGTGACGGGTTATACAAGTGGACATACTTTCGGATCTCTTCTGCCAAACGCTCTTCTATTTGGTCCATAAGCACGTAAGGGACCCGGAAGGGCTCTTGCGCTTACGGGCCCGTGAAAACGCAGAAGCATGTTTCAGGCTTAAGTAAATAACTCACAATGCGTTGCTTAGCATACGTCACATACTACGTTGCTCTGATTGGTTGTAGGTCTATCCAATTGAGCGAAGAAGAATTTTACTTCCTGGTCAGTTGAAACACGCCCCATAATCACAGCCCAATGGAGCGGTCTCAGACTCACATTCTGACTAGAATTGTGAGTCTGACAACGTCAGGCTAACAAAATGCAGTTTCCACAAATAAACCTTTGGTCCCACCATCTTTGCCTTTTTGAAATGGCATCAATTCTCCATGGTGCACTTGCACACAGTTTTGCAAAGTGCTTGGCAGCTGGGTTGTTCAAGTTATCGTGGGGAACTTGCCACAGTTGTTCCATGTTTAGTCTGTCTCACTGACTATGTTTAGATGGACACCAATATTTCGATCTTATTCTGAATAAGACATTATTTTGATTACATTCATTACATTCAGTTGCTAATAGAATATCCCATTCATATATTCTCCCATTCATGTTGATTTGACAAAATGCTGGGGAAAGATTTAGTGTCCTTTTAATGCAATTAAGACATATAAATGTCTTCAAAATGCGAAAAGATTGGAATACTCCAGATGTCTTAAGCTCATTATTGCTTATTCTGAGTATGACCTTATTTGTGTTAAGATAATCAGAAAATGCTGTTTACTTAAGTATCTTATTCAGCCGACTGTCTTAATCAGGATACTATTGGAATATTGATCAGGGCTCTGTGAAGGGATCGGTTGCAGGATTTCTCTTCTTGTCTTTTGAAGATGGTATCAGTATTGATAGGCGTGTGTTCGCTCTATGTAATTAGCATACCACCACGCCTCTATTTCTCCATAAAAGGACATCCGTTTGTCATGAAGGGAGCGGTGTGCTGAACAGTGGAAGTTATAAGGGAGAAAAAGTATTTCACAGCAAACATTTGTGTTGGAGGGGGAAGCCACAAAAGGAACACTTGAATTTTGACATTATTTGATTAGTGCAATGTTCTTGACGATGTTAAAAAAAAGCATGAAGCCTCGGTTGCAATAACTGAGATGTGGCATGCTGTGTCCTGCCCAGTGCTGAGCACCAGAGCTGTGGACATGTTTCCATTCCTAGATGCGAAGCGGTCCGGTCGTCCTATGTCTCTGTCAGAGTCTGCTTCCTCCTCCCTCCCTCTCTGACCTGCGCTCAGTTTACACTTTAACAATCAACACCATTAATGATTACAATGATTAGGACCAACCCAGTCAGGACATCAGGGTTAAAGTGACGGGAGACGATCCCACATCATCGATTGACACATGTGATATAAGTTTGTGTATGGGGAAAGACAGACACGAGGAGGGACACACACACACTTCTGTCCCAGTAGTGGTGTTTTTTCTTGTGTGGAGCTTGGTGATGAACAAAGGACTAAGATACCAGTGCTTCAATTTGACTGCTAATTAGCCAAAATACATAAACAAGTCTAGTTAGCTTGTGTTTTGCTAATGTACAAGCATGAGCTACTAATGTAAAAAGTTATGACTCACAGGTTTAGGGGGGACACTACAGGCGAATACAGTCAATTATAGGCCAATATACAATTTAATGAAATGCAAAACTGTTACTTTTCAGTATGAACAATCTTATATAATTTATTATAAACTAAATATACAATCTCAACTGGTATAGTTGAAGAAAGTTCAAAATATGTCCATACACTGTGAAGGTCAAAGTCTACACACTCGTGTCTCAATGTCAAAGAGAAGCAGGAAATGTAATATCGTTGTTGTCGCCTCCTTCCTTCTCTCTGACTTAATTTTGACTCAGCTTCAGGCCCAGATTTGAGTGAAGACGTTCTTTCTTCATTGCAAAGGAAAAGAGACGGTGTACAAGTCAGGGCAGCTGAGAGTTTTTCTCTGAGGATTGCTCTTCACGCCTGCCTCCTTCTTGGCTCAATTTGAGGAGGATGTGCTTCAACCTGTAAAAGGAATTGAGCACAGTGAGGAGGACAGAGGTGAGATGGTTCCAAATATGGACATTGTATGTGCCAGTCGTATGCCCCCCCCCTCCCGCATATAAACACACAGTCTCTCACACAAAACACCCCTACTCTGCCTCAGAAACAGGAAGGAATTAATCTGTGCTCTTCAAGTGGTCAACAAGATGAAAGTTTGTCTATTCAACTTTTCCACAATGCTCAATAAACGGTGGTGGGCAAAGGATGAGTCAGCGCTCAAAGAATGCTGAGGGGTTTTCTTTTGTGAAGGGGCTTCAGCTGCAGACGTCTACAAAATATTGAGAGGAAGAGTTTAAACATAGCTGAGATAGCGTGGACGGCTGTTTTCTGTGTGGCTGACTCACGAAGGAAGAAAGCAGTAGCCTACAGCGCGTGTGTGCGTGCGTGTGTGTGTGTGTAAGAGTTAGTAAGTGAGAATTTGTGTACTTTTAGCAGCATGCTAGGACCTGTGTGACAAGGAACAGGCATGAGAAAAAGGACAAAGAAAGGGGGTAACGGCACCAGAGGTCTAACAGACATATTTTTCTAGTCCTCTCTTTTAGTTTTTTCAGTACATACTTTATTAAAACGACAGAATGATTATAGGGAGCTAGGCTTACTTTCTTTGCCTTTAGACCTTTTCTATATGAAGTCAAAACTAAATGAAGTGCATTTTCTTATAATTTCCTTTTTTAGGGCATCACACCTTTTGTCAAATGTTAGATATTTCAGCAAAGATAAGTCATATCTTTCAAATAAGACAACTGCGACTGAAAAATAATTTGTAATTATATTGCTTCACCTCGTATTTAAAAAAAACAAAAAAAACAATCTTAGTCAAAATGGAAAATACTCGGGAGCATTCAGATGAGGGGCGTTACACCTCTTTTTCATCCGGAGATATTTTTTTCTGTTTGTTTTAGTTTCACTTCTGTCACGTGGTAGGAAATTTACCAACACACCCACCACCTTAGAGTGAATCTCTCACTCTGACCTTTGCGTTCTCACATATTGCCCCTCCGGAGAATGTCCGGAGGTTCCTTAAGTTCAGAGCATGTGTGACAGCAGCTTAAAGGGATAGTTTTCCGAAAAACGGACATGCACTCATCATCTACTCACCCCTATGCCGATGGAGGGGTGGGTGAAGTGTTTGAGTCCATTAAACACTTCTTGACTCTCAGGGGTAAATTTGTAGATTTTGGCAGCGGAATCCAATACAATTAAAGTAACTGTTGACATAAAACGCATTACATGTCTCAATACAGCTCGTGAGGTGCCATCCAAGTGTCTGCAAGCGCAGATGTTCATATTTGACTCGAAACAAGTTCATATACACGGTGACACTTAGGCTAAAAACAAGGTGTAAATGAAGTTGTTGGATTTTGCTGGATCAACACTTAACCCACCCCTCTATTGGCATAGTGGTGAGAAAATAATGAGTGAATTTTCATTTTTTGGTGTACTATCCCTAAGTTAGTCATGGAGAGACATTCGCATTTATCGGGCTTGCCTTCAGTTTTAAGCTTTGACCTCCTTCTGCTTTAGTCAAGCTACATATTAACATTTATGGGGCAACTGTCACAACAGTTTAAAAAGTGTATCTTGCACCTACTGATGCAGTCAGTGATGGTCATTGAATACTGAAGTGAAAAAGCAACGGTTTTCATGAGATGAATGTGCTTAATAGAGGATGATTTCAGTGTCATGCTGGCCACCATGTTCACCATGTACATGACCAAAGGGTGGTTTGAGGACACTGTACTGTCAGAGGACCAGGCCCAGCATCAACAGGCTATTGTGTGTTTGCTCCCCATGTTCGAGTCAGCATCACAGGTCAAGACCCCCCCCCATCAGGACCGCAGTTCAGTGATTTTCAATGGGGGAGCAGTATGCCATCGTTTCCTTTTTTTGTCCTGCAAACCCTCACAAGTAAGAAGCTTCCATGAAACCCTTATTTCAAAGGATAATTGAAAAGAAAAATGTGCTACACTTAAATGACAGTGCAGCTGGAGTTTCAGGCTATTGTGTACAGAGAGGAGCATTCGCATACTAGCGCATGCTGAGTTTTCTCATGTGGCTTCTTTGCAAATGTAGTTACACTTCCCTTTCCACTTCTGTCTCAGTTGTGTCTCTGGAACGTGGCGCTCCTAGCTCAGTTTCGGGTCAACCACTCAGCTGCTGTGGTGGAAAGAGAAAGTTTCTCAGAGTTAATGTTTCCACCTTAAAGTCACAAACAGATGTTCCTTAGATTTTCTCAAATAAAGAGCGAGAACTACATGTATAATTAACTTTTTGTGTATGTATGTATATATATATATACATATGTGTGATATGCGGTTTCTATTTTTATCAGGCCATAAACAAGAAAGAGGAAGTGGTTAAGTGACTTATCGTCACTGTCTGGTTCTGTCGCCATGTTTTACAGCAGTGAAAGAGGGAAATGACTGATTCATTGTTTGCTCATTTAAGGTGCAGCATGACTACTTTAGATTTACAAGTTGGAATGTGATATCAGAATTTCATTTCTGATATCAATTCTCATAACTGTGGAAGAGAAAACATTGTTTTGTTGATGAGGGGTAAAGCTGCGCAGCCCTGTTTGCATTGCATTAGCTTGTCAGATGTTACTGCCACAGGTCTCATTTTCTTTGCTGCACATTTACCACAGAGACACATATTTCCCAAGGCAGGATTAACTCAAAAAGCCAGAACATCATAAAAAAATTATGGTTGGCTGTAGTTTTTAGGCCGGAAAAAGTTTTAATATAGTGGTTTAATAAGCTCTAGCAGGAGGATTAATCCCGATGAATAAGGAGAGAGATGGCGAGCCAGAGACTATGGATGGATACCACCAAGATCCATACAAATCTTCTACTTGGTTAAATTACGTGAGGGTCAGGTAAGAGGAGGAGGAGGGAAGAGACTTAGCCACTGGGCCTGACTGTACTTGCCAACACATTTGGGGGAGAAGCTCTGAGAGCACAGCCTTATACAGACATTTCCATGAGAGCATGTGCCCCCGCCATGCACTGCAGTTTCCTGTTAACTCCTCCCTGACCAAAGCACCACACAGGGGTTATGGAACTTAGACTGCTGCAGTAAATACTAGTGAAAACAGCCTGAAATCTGATTTTAAAGTGTGTTTCTAGATATAAATGTTTTCATACAAACCTGTTGGTCATTCTCATGTTGCAGTCATTACTCTGAGGAATTTTAAAGGTTCGTGGCTCAAATCCGACTCAAAGCATCAGCCAGTGACCTATTTTTGCGTAAGTGAAAACCTCTTAAGTTAACTGGTCACTTAAATAGCTCAGCATCACAGCTATAGAATCAGTGTCCTCTGTAGTGGACTGGTGGTCTTTGTCCGATGAGGGACAGGATTATATATATATAACCGCGCCTACCGCTGCTCAACGCGATGCAGACAAACCCAGCCAATGCTCTTCTGCAGCCTGTTATTCCCAGTGGGCCAAGTCAGCACTTGGACATGCGTTCTGGCAGGTTGACAGGTGTGCGGCTATGCGCGACTCCCCCACCTATGTGCGCGTGTGCTGCACGCTTTTAGAGTTTCAGTGTCTGTAGTTCCATCAATAATGCATTTGCTCACTCTCAGTCTCACTCCTGAGCCCCCACTTTTTCTTCCATTAAATATGCATCCGTTTCCCAGTCCGGAGTCTCTGTCCCCTCCCAGTTCCCATAAGCCCTCTCTGACCCGCGCATCAGCAGCATGTATGATGCGTAGAACGTTGCAGTAGGTAGGATCCATCCAGTCATTGGTCCTTGGTGATGTTGAGCTGTTTGAAGATTCCAGTGAGCAGGTCCATAAATGTTGAAGGCTTTAAGGTCACAATGAAGGCTCTGACCTTTTCCAGTGTGTCATCTCCCCCTTGTAAAATACTTACTGTTATTTGCAAAATGTTACTTAGTTAGTAATGTTTGACCCAAATATATTTGTAATGGTCAAAACAGATATTGGGGAGTAAAGAATTTCTAATATCGATATATCAGCTGAATTATAATGTTAAAAATAATTGACTTGATTCTAAGACGTAAATTATCTTATACTTATAACAAAGAAATGTAATTGAGGCTTCATATTTTGCATAAACTTTATCATTATTACTATAAATAAATAGAAAACATAAATACAACTTATTTTGAAATAAGGAAATAAACTTAAATGCAAATTTTACTTCATTGATTTTTCTTGGAAATAAAAAAACTTATATTGGCAAACATTAAAATTGATACCAACATGTCTGTAAAAGGCTCATATCCGCCAACTGATGAATTGGTCAGGTTCTATTCATGAGTTATCTGTGGGAAGGGAACAACAGCTGCAGCCTTTGTTCCTTTTCGTCTAAGCTCAAATAATAAAACCAGAATGGTATATTATTTAGCAGATTTTCCAGGTAACATAAAGAGTGGTAAATGGTTGAATAACAAATTTTCTTGGAAAAAGCAGACATGAATTAAGTCTAATGCTGAGTTGTCTTACTTTAACCATTATTTCCCCACATTGTTCTTGTGCGTTTTTGTTTATATTAGAGATTTTGTTTCACTCAGCACATTTATATTGTTCAAACATCATCTGAAATTACATGCAGGTTTCTCAAATGATAGATTTTCTTCCTGAAGGTATTAATTCCCATTAGAAATATTCTAAGATGGACCATTCTAAAAAGGTCAGACACACAAATTACTTGGAATCTAAACTGTACAAGTAGTGGCAGCCATATGTAAAAGTGAAAGTTACTTTGAACAAAATGGACAAACATCCACCGCGGGCACAATTGTAAGACATGTGCCAAATAACACAAACGCAGGAAGGTGTTTGAAGTTCATATGATATGTTTTTGTGATCAGATGTGTTGTGAAATTATAAACCACACATAGCTGTGACACATACAGATTACATGCTTAACGCTGCTCACTGTTTATACCAGGCTGAAGTCAAGCCACACATCCCAAACACCTCATCACTCATCAGATCATATGGTTCATCATTATTTTCTCCTTTCTTCCATTTAGTCTTGTTGTCAGCAGTGAAGAAAAAATAGCATTTCCAGTTAACATACACTTCATTTAAATGTTATCAAAAATATAGACTGTGTGTACTGTTGAGGCTGAGGCAGCCCTTATTAGGCAGCGCCTGCAGCCGGAAGTAGGTTGTGGCTTCGGTGCTGTGTCACAGGAAGTAGCAGATTGTATCATGGGCTGGACAGATGGAGGGAGAGGGGGAAGAGATGGATTAGGGGACTGTAGGGAGAGCGTGGGGTGGGTGGTGAAATGGTTAAAAAAAATTGGAACTGACACTTAGCCTCCTTTTGTTCTGTGTCCTCTTTCCCCCTATACTTACACTTAATTGTATTCATAAGACCCTTTTTTTTTCTTTTTTCTCCATGTTGATTTCTTTTGTAGCAGGTGGGACTGAATTAACCATTTCTTGATATATTTTTAAGTATGGATCGGTACTAGGATATGGATTAAGCATATTGTGGAAGCTGTATGGATACATAAATATGGGTGGGAGAAAATACCGATATATCAATTTATCATTATCTTGTAGTGTTGTATGGTTATTTTAACTTGTGATGATGGCACATGTTACAGAGGCGCTGAGATAAGACTTTCTGTACTTCATTCATTGTTTGACGTAAGAATTTTGAAAATTGACACTAAAGTTTAGCCAATAAATGAACAAAGCCTTTAGGGTCATTTTGTATTCTTTAGTTTGGCAGATATCGTTATGTATCTTGTTGGATGGTCTTGTGTCTTGTCGTTATCGCGGGCTATATTACATTCAACATGTAAACACCAGGAACTTGCTAATGTTTATGTGTTACTTATTTTTTGTTCTTTTCTTAACCGTACAAAAATACATACAAAACACTTGCAGAGAGCACATACATAAGACAATCTAAATGTTGTCAAGGATAATAAAGGGGATATACAATAGTCAGTGCCTCAAGGTATCTAAGTTAACCAAATGCAAAATATGTGAGTCAATACCAAGAAAAACGCACTTATGATTACAAAGCTTGAATCAGAATAACGAGAATTTAAATGGTAATGGTAAATGGTTTTGTATTTATACAGCGCTTTTCTAGTCTTGATGACCACTCAAAGCGCTTTACAGTACAGTTTTTACATTCACCCATTCACACACCCATTCATACAGTGCATCTATTTGCAGCACTTTGTTATTCTACGGGGGGCCATTCGGGGTTCAGCATCTTGCCCATGGACACTTCGGCATGCAGATAGGTCAGACTGGGGATCGAACTGCCAACCTTCAGGTTGGAGGACGACCACTCTAACCCTCAGCCACGGCCGCCGAACATGTAGGTTCCTTCTTAAAAGCATTTGTGATTTACCACGGTGCCTGCAAAGAACTATAAATAAAAATGTTTTCTCTCTGATCTCAAAGCATATTTGGCTGCTTTGTTTAAATGTTTTCAGTGTGTGGAGGTGGAGGTGGAGGTCGATGTAGAGCAGGTGGAAGATTCCAGAGCCTCTGTGCCTCTTTTGCAGAGTTTGCCACTACTTCCTGTCTTTGTCGGCCTCCATTGTTGTCTCGCCTCCCATTTTGTTTGCCAATTGTTCTTCTTGTCTCTTCTTAAATCAAGACTTTTTGCGGTTCCTCCTCTCCCCCCCCCCGTCATGTTTGGTTCTACCCTTGCAGCTGCAGTTCAAACTACACATACCATCATTTGATTTCACTTTTTCATACTGAAAAAATTATGATATTAAGTTGTGGTTGCACAACAGTACCTTGTTTCTAAGTTTTGTAAATGCTGGTTTAACATATTTAGTTTGTTATATGATATGTCATTTGACATTAAATGACATAAACCTTATTAGGGAGATTAAAAAATATATACCAATTTCAAAACACACAGCGGAACTTAGGCAATACAATAAAAAACAAACATGTACACAAACATATATATAAATGACTCATAAAGTGACTTAGTTGTTATGCAATTTCAAACCACCAGATTTTTTCCCCCTAAAAGACGGTTTCTAATAGGCTACTAAAACCAGGGTTCGTATGGTCATGGAAAACCAGGGAAAGTCATGGAATTTTAAAATGTGTTTTTCAAGGCCTGGAAAAGTCATGGAAAAAAAGAATCTCCCAAAAGTTTTGGAAAAGTCATTGAAATTTATAAGTTAAGTAAATTTAAGTTTTGAATAACTCATATGCTTTTAAAGAAATACGCTCTAAATATAAGCAGGCATACTTGGGTTTGTGTCATTTAAGGTATACTGTATGCCTTCGAATTCTAATTGTTAGTTTAAATACTACATTTTGTCACTTTCGCGTATACGCCGAGATTTCACAAAATGTTGGGTCATGGAAATTTGGTTTAAAGTTATTGAAAAGTCATGGAAATCCATTGGTCAAAATGTGTATGAACCCTGTAAGACTCCAAGCTGAGAGAACCATGCATGTGGTGGAAGTAAATCAATAGATTTCCACTCTCTAAAAAAAGTCTTCTGATCCAACATATTTGCCAAGTGAATCTGGTCCACTAGAAGCGTAGGGAGGTTGCCTAGAGGGGGTCCCTGAGGACATATAGACTAGGCGTGTAGTGAAAAACAACAAGAAGGGAAACATTTTATATTTGTGCAGAGGTGTAAAATTGGATTAATCAGAATTGAAGTTAAAGAACATTACTTGACACTACTCATCAGAGAGGGTAATACCAATGAGGATCTGTGAATCTCTGCTAATTATCTGGGCTGTCACCGAAAAGATGTGCTTAATCTCCGTGGGAAAGGCCTCAAAGACTTCTCAATTGTGCATTTGTCGAGTCTGCAGCTTGCAGTCAGTACCACAAAACTTTGTGGTTTCATTTTTGTGGCTATACGCTCATCCTGCAGTTGTGAGCACTCTGTGCTCTGAGATGAACGCTTTACCTAAAAGCCTTCTAATGGCTTCAAGTCAGAGTTGTTTTGTCTTGTGTAGGCTCGGACATCTCTTAAAGCCTTTATATACACAATGAGAGTTGTTTTGGCCAAAGAATGTAAAGCTTGCCTGCCAGTGCATTTTTCTTTTCAAATAAAAATCTCCTTATCACTTGCTGCATGTCCCACAATTGTATTTAGTCTTGTTCTTTCTTGCCTCTTCTCTTCCAGTGAGTCAAGTATTTGCCAGGCTCGGGCCACTGTGATGATCTATGACGATGGCAACAAGAAGTGGCTGCCGGCTGGTGCTGGAACCCAGACCTTCAGCAGAGTCCAGATCTATCACAACCCCTCGACCAATGCCTTCAGGATAGTGGGACGCAAGATGCAGACTGACCAGCAGGTACATCTGCCTGAAGTGGGCATGCCATGTATGTCTGACAAACTTTGTGTGTTTGGGGCGTGTGTGTCTGAGTGACTTTGCCTCGCAAAGTGTGAGGTTGTGGTTGTCTGTGTCTTAATCATCTGTCTCCATTATACAGCCTGTGGGTGTATGAGTAAGCATGTAAGTGTTAGATGCTCTATCTTTGTATGTTCCCATTCATTCACATTATCTGTCCCCTAACTATGCCTAAACCATGAATCCTTCTCTGGGAAATCAACAACAATGTTGAAATATATCTCTCAATGAAAAACTGTTCTAATGTTTTCTGTATAATCCAACTGACAACCAAACAGGGACGAAAACATAATGTCCATGGCGGAGGTAATTCATTGTAAAGTCAGGAGAATAAGAAGTGTTGAGGCGTTCTGTTTCTTTTGTCTCTCGCTTGTTCAAACCTCTCAACCTGACAGCACACTTGTTTGGTTTTGTCAGAGCTGTCTTTTACTTCCTGTGGGTTTTGTGCTTTGCGGAAAGGAGAACCTATAAAGAACGATTCTACAGAAGTTTCAGAGGAAACTGAAAGTCAAAATTAAGTTGTTTACTATCATACGTTTGTAGCTACAGTACATTACAGTCATTCAGCCAAAACCTGGTTTCATACAATTCGGCTGTGTGCCCATTTACTTCACGGGAAAGAAAAAACTAGATTACTATCATCTGAAGGGAAGTTTTGATTGAGATTTGGTGCTGGTCTGAGGGGGGAGTTTGTTTAAGGGTCATTCTGAGTCAAATCATCACACTTGTGTTTGGTTCCATCACACAATACATTTTTCATGCTGGTTTGGAACAAAAGAAACTTATGGAATATAAATTTCATGTCGTGGCAAATGTGGGCTTTTTGTTGATTCTTTGGTCATTTCACTGTAATTTGACCGATCATATCTCCCTTAATACAGGTCACAGAGAAATTGTTGGCATATCGTAAAAAAGCTCTCCTCCAGCTCCACGTTAAAGGCACCAGTATGTTATCCACAATACAAAAACAATAATATTTTAGGTGTTTGTTAATTGCAAAAATATATATTTTGAATGGTTACATTTTCACCAATGTTTGTTTATAATGTCATTAAGACCTACAGAAAGTTTGGTCTTTGGTTTTGAGTTGTTGATGAGATTAACTGATGCCTGTATCTCCCTAATAAGAAATTTCCTTTCAATAGTTTTCTCAGGTAACTTAATCTTCATGTCATATTTCATTGAGAACTATGAGGGTGCGAAACAACAGTATGTTGACTTGACACGGAAAGACATATAAAAAAAAAATAATTAAAAAAAGTAAAAGAGAAATAGAGGAAGAGGAAGAGTACACCTAGTGTACTCTTCCTCTATTTTTCAGAAGCTTCAAAATATCAAGATAACATTTTGACTCATGTTGCCAAGTCACATAACAGCTGATTGGCTGTACTGTTCCTTGAATTAGCCCTGGTTTTAAGGCTACAAACACAAAACACACTATCATGTACATACAGATATTATTTTGGCAAAGCGAGTTGTTCCTTTTAGAGAAGCAGAACAAATGTGCCTTATTGATGTTATCACCAGCTTATGACTCAGCAGCTATCAGCAGATAAAGGTGGGCAGCTCCTAACTGAAAGCGTTGGGTAAACTGAGTTTAGCTGGGTCTATTCTTGACAACGCCCCTGCTCTCCCTGCTGCCTCTGCATCTCTCTCGCCTTCTTTAAACATTGACGACATTGAAAGTGTTCCCTAGAGACAGGTCTTAAAGTGGCTGATGTTTCCTGTGCGATAGTTAGCCTGTTAAGCCATTTCCTGTGACAATTTAGGGTGAAGCCTGATACCAATAAGGGCTCTCTATTTGTGTGCGGCGGAGACATGCGGCTCAGTTTAGGATGCTGGTGGATGAGAGCATGAGAGAGAATATATGGCGGCGGTATTTTCACCCTACTTTGATTTTCTGCTCGGTTGTCTGCTTATAGAGTCAGTTTTTGCTTATGATGTTTGTCTCTTTAATTTCGTTTATTTATCCTTCTTTGACTGGATGATTAAACTCTACTGAAATTTATATTTGGAAGCGGGGCGTTAAGGTTTTTCTGCTGCCATTTAGTTGTTTTTTTTTATGTTGCTTTCGTTCACTTAAATTTTTTTTACAAGCTCCTCCTTTTCTGTCATCATAAATGTGCTATCGGTCCCAACCTCAGCACCGCTCCTGTCGCCGCTCTTAGGCCTTGACAGGACTGTGGAGACTTAATGACTATCACTGACCGACCAGGCAGCCGACCTCGCTACCCTCTGCTTTCAGTGCATGTTGCATGCCCTGATATACGCCCTAACAGGGTCTCCTCTCCTCCTGTCTGCTCTCTGGAATCCAGAGGCTGTTAAACAAATAGTGAAACGGTGTGTCAGCACATTCAGGCTACACTCAAATCCAGATTTTTTTTTCTCTTGTTGCTGGTTCATGGGCTTCACGCCACCTGCTGGGTGGAATATAAACCAGGAAAATCCAACCAAAATAAAGCAGATGCTCTTATTTTATGCACAAGCAGGGAGGTGGGTTTGTGCATTGTTGTTTTTTTGTATTTCCAGTTTTAGGAGTGAGGGATCCACCTGTTAGAAGCTTTCCTTTTTTTGATGGATAGTTATTTCAAACTTCTCACCAACAGTAGATTGTGTTTAAGTATTTCCATTTTCATCTTTAGAAATGACATTATTATTGACAATAAGCCACAGAATATCCAACTTTGCTAGCCAACTAAACCAAAATGACCTCCGTATTGATGAACTGTCCTCTTCCTTTCCCCAGGTGGTTATAAACTGTCCAATCGTGAAAGGTCTCAAGTATAACCAGGCCACACCCAACTTCCACCAGTGGCGGGATGCCCGGCAGGTGTGGGGGCTCAACTTCGGCAGCAAGGAGGATGCTGCTCTATTTGCTAACGGCATGGCTCACGCTCTGGAGGTGCTCACCTCCATGGCAGATGCAGGTAAACACGCAAATGTCACACCAACATCCGTAGCCATGTCACATTTTCCTTTTTGCTTACCACTGATTTGGTCTTATTCATGATGGATATTTGATTTCATGCACAACTTAATAACGTTTTGGAATATCAGTCACCGAAGCACTAAATTTAAACAAATATGAAGAATGCAACTACTTTGCGTCAATGTGAAAATTTGGTTTTCTCTCGCAATTTGGCTTTAAATAGAACTGTGCGCTGGAAAGTATTAAACGGTTTAGTACAGGAGTGGTTCCCCATTTATCCATTGTTCTATGAAGTTTCAGGTTGATTCGAATTTCCCATTCGGATCTGTACTCTGAAAGGTATTGAGTACCTATACTTTTCTAAGGTTTTTACTCCTTTCCTGTGTCGGTGGTGGAGAGAAATCCTCAACAGCAGATAGCGGCTGATGTCATGACTTCCAATGTTGAGCTACTATCAGCTTCTGGTGTGATGGCGTGATGCACATATTCAGCTCTCTTATCCAATATAAACGCCAAATCAGTATCTGCGACAATTCCCTTCATCGCTTTGTGACTTTACTGGACACACATACATATGATGAATCAGATGTGTACATCAGTCTCTCTCACGTCATGACTGTCCTCAGACATTTACCTATAGTCAAATACATGGATAGAAAAAGTATGACCACCTGAATTGAGTGATTGTTCAAGAGCCTTTAAACCCATTTGCACCACTGTCTAATCCCTTGTTCTTTAATCTTAAAAAAAAAAACTGTTTTAAGGAAAAATATTTGTGTTGTGTTTTGGCAGGCTATGCAACCCTCCCCCGCCCAGTGTCGAACGGTCCGTCTCCAGAAGAGCTTGAACAACAGCGGAGGTAGTCCAAATGCTACCCATCGTTTATTTTAATTTGCTTATTAAGCAAATTTAACCTAACCCTAATACAGCTCTGGCCACAATCTAGTGTGTGTCATTGCTTAGGAAGGAGGGTTTCTCTGGAAGCTTTTGGTTTTGCCATTGAGACAACTTGGCTATTCTGTGAGGACATGTGAAGTTTATGTTACTTAAAGAAGAAAACTCTCCTTTGGGTTTAGTTGCATAACAAATCAAGTGGAACTAAAGCTGTTTTGGCTTTGCAGTAGTCCTATTGGCACGATCTAGTACACACGCATATGTAGAGGATTTGATGGCATTAGCCTGACACTGCTAAACCCTGGGCCAGCCCCTGTAGGTTAAAGGTTAAAAAGGCAGAAAGGGTGGACACCTTCTCCACCCATCAAATTTATACAGCATATCTGACGACATTGGTGGATATTATTATTGCATGCTTTCAGGTCTAATGAACAGGTTCTCATTCACATCAAGTTGTAAAAGATACAACATTTTAATAGAAAAGAAGACAAGATCTCCCCTCCCCACTTCCTAGGCTCACTGCCTAAGCTTTAAATAAATGTGACTGTGTGTGTATGGTCAGTTCATGTGTTGACCTGTGCTCACTTGTTCGTGTACATTGTACATGTGCTGATCTGTATGCAGCTGTTGTGAGTGGCAGATGTGTTGGGGGAGAGGGGAGCTGAGGCTGTTTAAATTAGGCCATCGTAACCAGATGTGGAATTTTCAGCAGTGGGCTTATCGGAGGCCGTGGAATTACTCTGTTTAAACTTGTTCAAAGTCGTTGCATTGACCACAAATACATTTTATCTTTCGACACAAACACCAAACATTAAATCTTATTATACAGACTTGCTCAAAAACTGTGGCTAAGGCGGGTGTGGCTGAGGGGTAGAGCAGTTGTCCTCCAACCAGAAGATTGGCAGCTCGAATCCTATCCCATGCCGTAGTGTCATTGGGCAAGATGCTGAACCCCCCCAAAAATGTCCCCTCATGAATGCTATTTTTAAGTCCCTTTGGATAAAAGCGTCAGCTAAATGACATGTAATGTAATAAAATAAGATGATACAATAATCTGTTGCCCCTTTGGTCCCGTTCAGCCTGTCCAGGCACAACACTCAAATGAAATATTAAAACATCCATTAATTCATTCATCCTCTCCAACCTATGGTTTATTTTGAGCATGTTTACACATATATGCCGCTGACAGATGTGTGTGTTTGTCCGTAGGTTGGAGCAGCAGAGGTTGGAACAGCAGGAACGAGAACGACAGGAGAGAGAACGACAGGAGCGGGAACAGCAGGAAAGGGAGAGACTGGATAGAGAAAGACAAACGGCTGCAGGTCAGGAAACACCTGGGCTGCTCAACATTACTAAACTTAACCTTAATGCATCCAGCATTAATAGTTCCTCACATTTCACTCAGACTTCTGAAGCCCTGTATTCTTTATGAGACGGGTTCAATAAAATCTTGGTCACAGTCTTTGCCAGACTCTATATCTGTTTTCAAACAATCCCCCCCCCTTTTTTTATTTTAGTCCCTATTCCTCCACCTCCACCATTGGCCCCTGGAGGCTCCATTCCTCCACCAGCCCCACCGGCCCCACCGGCCCCACCAGCCCCACCTCCACCCCCTGGCCCCCCTCCAGCCTCCGGTATCCCTCCACCCCCAGGACCACCTCCGGGACTTCCTACCTCAGGGGGACCCCCACCAGCTCCACCCCTGCCCGCTCCAGGAGGAGGAGGAGGAGGTGGTGGTGAAGGTGGTGGAGTCGGTGGAGGATTGGCAGCTGCCCTCGCAGGAGCTAAACTCCGCAAAGTATCTAAGGTGAGTTAGTAACATCTTTATGGACTTTTGACAGATATATGACGTTTAAGATGCTTTTGAAAGATCTTTTGCTGCTGATTCAGTCAGAGCTATGATATACGGTGGCCCTGAGAGCTCAACGAACAGCAACTTAAGAAAACACATGCAAGTTGACAAAACACAAGCAAAGTAAGAAAACATCTTCATCAATTTCTCAACACAACACAACACATTACACAAACGCCCTGCAAATAGACAAACGCCCTGCAAATAGACAAACGCCCTGCAAATAGACAAACGCGCTGCAAATAGACAAACGCGCAGCAAATAGTGAAACGCGCTGCAAGTAGAGGAGAAAACCCAACGGAAGTGTTTCCAGAGGACAGCTAACCCTAACCCGTGCGTGCGTGCGTGCGTGCGTGTAGCGAGCGCTCCGGTCCCGGGCATAGACTGTATATAGGTCCCGGGGCAAACTATGGACAATGCATTGCCTCACAAACAGGGGCTTGCTTGTTAGCGCTGTTTATTCAGTTTAACAGGAGAAGACGGCATGTCTTTAGATCGGACCATCTTCCCTCCTCAGAGCTCACTGTGGCTCTCTCCGAGCGAGTGGGCGGGGTCGGAGCGCCGGGGGACACACGCACACACACACACACACACACACACACACACACACACACACACACACACACACACACACACACTCGCCCGCTCCTGGTTTTTCATGATGGCCTGATACGGTGATGATTTAAAAAAATTAACGTGACGTTCACTCACGTTCATCGTTACGTTCATGTTTATAATATGAAAACTGATTCGTTAAGTTCAGCGATCGCGAAACATATGCACAACACTGTACTGTACAGCCGCTTCAGAGGGGCTGAAGAGCCGTGTTCGGCTCCAGAGCCGCGGGTGGCCGAACCCTGTGTGGAACTGAATTTGTATGATGTATTGGACGTTTTTGTGGCAGCAGTGTCCATCACTTTTAGCTGTCCTCTGGAAACACTTCCGTTGTGTTTTCTCCTCTACTTGCAGCGAGTTTCTCTATTTGCTGCGCGTTTCTCTATTTGCAGCGCTTTTTTCTATTTGCAGCGCGTTTCTCTATTTGCTGCGCGTTTTTCTGTAATGTGTTGCGTTGTGTTGTGAAATTGATGAAGATGTTTTCTTACTTTGCTTGTGTTTTGTCAACTTGCATGTGTTTTCTTAAGTTGCTGCTCATTGAGCTCCCAGGGCCACTGTAATGATACCTGCTGCTGACTGATTATTGAGTCACACTGCCCTAAACAGTGCCTGCCTGACACTTTTTGTTGCTATCTGCTGCCCTCAGCAGGAGGATTCGGCAGCCTCACTAGGCAGAGGTGACTCAAGCCGCAGCAGCAACTCTGGTGGCGGTGGAGGCAGTCTGATGGGTGAGATGAGTGCCATCTTGGCACGAAGGTGGGTGAAGTTTACAGTTACTTGAAATTTAAATAAAAAAATCCAATGAACCAATGCAAAGAGACTATAAAGATTTCCCTAATTCAGGTTTATATTGAGTTACTTTTCATTTCCCTTGTGCAATGTAACCTGTCCATCTGTAATGTTTTGTTAGCTTGTCCAGTGTTAATGCTGTTAAGCTACTATAGAATTATTCCTTGTCATTAGTGAGTCCTCCTAAAACAGTTATACAATATACTGTCACTTCTTTTTGTGTGCTTGATGCTGTGTGTAGAGCTTTTATAAACAGTCTATAGTGAAGTTAAAAACCTTGTGTTCATCCTACCTGAGCTATCTGCTTCATAGATTCTGTTGTCAAATGAAACAGAATTTTCTTAATTACCATTCACGTTTGTGAAATATAAACTTTTAAATTATTTACATAACTCGTGTTATTTTTACACAATCTTCAGACTCCAGTTCACAACTTTTAAAAATAAAAAAAATTCAGCTCATTAATAGCTCAGAACCCGCGACTTCTGTGAATTTCGGTGTCAGTCCAATATGGTTAAATAAAAAATGGTCAAATCAGATTATCAAAATGGTCTGGTGGGACAGATTTTATTGCTTGCAGGCTGCCAGATCCCAATCACTTTAGAAGAAGAAAAGTTCAAGCTAAACTTAGTAAGGTTGAACTTTATAATATACTTTGTACAAATTACTCTTCAAATTTCCTTGTTTGTTTAACTCTAAATGACAGTGATTATTTTATGACATCAGGAGGAAAGCTACAGACACTGGAGAGAAGCCAACTGTGAAGACACAAGATAATGTAAGATGTCACATTATGTATTAAAAGACACCAAACATATCTTCTGTTTTTATATGTGACCAAGCACTGTTGATTGTGTAAAAACTAGGGCTCAGCTCGAGGATGACTCAGTCTTAACAGAAGGTCTCAATCTTTTCTTTCTAGGATGATTCAGAGCCTCAAGGTCAAAGCGGTGAGAACTGAACATTTTTATCTGTTGTATGCCACCTTCATTCATTTTGATATTCATTTGACATATAGACTTCGTAATTGTTAATAACTCTCTGTCCTCCCTCTCAGACACCCTGAGAAGACCGTGGGATAAATCCTCTGTGAACAGGTAATCCTGGATTCTCTCTCTGTATTTCTGTGCGGACATTAACAGTGAGTCTGTAACCACTGGGTGTTTAGTGTCTCATGTTTCAACTCATCCAAGGAGCAGATCTCCACCAGCGTGTTTGTGTGTGCCTTTGTGAACATGTATGGTTGTGGACAAAGTGTGCATTTGTGTGCGTGACTGTCCATTTCCATTCTAAGAGGAGAGTGTGTGTCTCACTAACAGGAATAACTCCATCACCAAGATCACGGACTCCACTTCCTCATTGTCCCATGGTTCCAGGTATACATGCTGTCCCGTTCCCTTGTTACCGTAGCTCCCTGTGCCTTTTCTGTTCAGGTTAGCACAGCAGCTGTTGTAGCACATTTTACCACGGATAGCACCTCTTAATGGATCAGATAATGGCATGCACCTGAGGGACTTATAGGTGTTCTGGTTCTGTGTTCCCTGAAAACTGAACTAGGATTGTATATTTTCACATGCCCCCTCTGAGTGCTGGGCTCGGTGCTGTCCTCTTGTGGTTGTCATTCTGATGGCTTAGCCTGTCCTGTCAATAGATGGTAGCTGAGGGATGTGTATGTAGCTGTAGTAGTCAAGAAGTGGATCAACTCAACCAGCATATGTGTATGTACAAACAATTTATTTTCAGAGTAGCATGAGTTTTTTTTTTTTATTAACATCATAGGCATAAAAGGAGACATATTATGCTTTTTCAGTTTTTCCCTTTCCTTTAGTGTTTTGTTTTTGTATGTAAAGGTTCTGCAAAGTTAAAAAGCCCAAATCCTGCAGTAAAGGACGCCCATCTCCCTCACAGAAAACATTTCTCCTGAAGGTCATGAAACACCTCATCAGTAGTCCGGCTGATACTTTTGCATCATTGTGATGTCTTGTGATTCAAACGATGTGCAACAAGCTGCAACTTTTCACACGTTCAGTGGGTGTGTCAGAGGTGTTGCCCAATCGCAACACATCACATCACAACAGGGTCATCTCCTCTTCTGTATACTTAAACGTTTTGCTATGTTTTGTGAGGGCTCAACGCAGCCCAGGTAAAGCTATGGAAATAGTTGACCAATCACAACAGAGTGGGTCCGCTGGCCAATCACAGCGGGGCTGTGGGCTAAAGTGGTAGGGGGTTCTTAAAGAAACCGGAGCTGAGAAGAGGAGCTGCAACAATGGAAGGTGTGAGGAAAGTGATGCATTTTCTGAACAATAGAGCATGTAAACCCTTGCAACCTAAATTAATAATATATACCTGAATTATCAGCATAATATGTCTCCTTTAATTTATGAATGGTAGGTTAATAAGCTTAGATACTGCAATGCTCATTGCATCTCTGGATGTGTATGTTTACGTTTCTGTATCTCTCTCTTCACTGCTCCTTCAACCCTCTGGTGCTATGGTGATGACCTTGATTGACAGTTGGCCTGTCTTTGCAGTGCCATGGACCTCCTTGGCTTCTTTGTGAAACACAGAAACATGAAGTAATTGTCTGCGTTTGTCTGTTTTTGTTGTCTCCTTACAGGGTGAAGCCTGCAGGCAACAGTAATGATGCAGGTGGAATGGAGGACTCAGATTTAGAAAAAATGAAACAGGTGAGTTTGTCACCACCACAAAGGAGCTACACCCGAATGGGTGCCATTAAATGCAAATGAAAAAAAAGCTTTCATCATGATGTAATTTATACCATATGATGATGAATAATTGGTTAAACTAAATAAGCAGAGTAGGTCGTGTCTCTTATCGTATTGGTTGCCAAAGTTAATTCATTACCACACTATATGACATCCTTCTGAGTTTATAGTGACACCATCTTTCCCAACATATGATTTATATATTATTTTTCAATCTCTACAAGCTTTAGGTTGTTACTCTAGTCAAATTAGCAGGCAGAGATGCATTATATGCATCTCTGCCTGCTAATTTGCATCTTCATGATGTAACTTATATTATATTATTTGATGATGGGGTATACTTTTATGATCTTTAGATTGTCTCTATCATTAGCAAAGATATCTTCAAAAATCTGAATCTTCGACCATGTTTTTATTATGTTGACCCAAAGTTAATTATCCGGATATACCCTCACAAGTAATATTCCTAGTTTGGCAAAAATCTGTGAATATGTATATTCACACAGACAATGGCAAAAACAACAACCTTCTTCTGGCTAGTACAGCACACAGGGTAATAAAAAATCCATGATTCCAAATTGAGGCCGGCGTTGTGGAGATATCAGATTTCCCACCTTCTGCATGTACTGACACGAGTTTCCTACAGTGCATGTGAATGAATTATCTGATTACCTGCGTAACCTGGTTCCTATGAGTAACCTGGTTACATTTATGCTTGAAAACCCACTGAGGGTAAACTACAGAATCATCATGACTAACGGTTTGTTCATCAATTGATTCCTTTGCAGGAGATCCTCGAGGAGGTGCGGAAAGAACTACAAAAAGTCAAGGAGGAAATTATTGGAGGTGAGATTACTCTCCGGAAAATATAATTGCTTCAATGTTGAATATTTCAGGCTCCTAATGCCTGTGTGTCCACTTCTTTTCCACAGCCTTTGTTCAGGAGCTGCAAAAGAGAAGCACATAGTTCTGCTGAGTGTCAGGTGTGACGGAGGGATTTGACAGATGGAGGGGGCTGAGGCCTGTCGGGACCTCTCCTCCACTGCGCCCTCCCATGTAGCCCAGGGATTTCTCTTTTTCACCTACACACTTTCTCTTGTCTCTATCTCTCTCTCACTTGAGCATACTTGCTTATGTGTCCGACATGCATATTCACTTCATGTAAATGGTAATCCAGGGAACCTCCTCATGTCGCCCTACAGGCACTTCTGATGATCGCTCATGAGTATTGCAGCAGTGATCCCCTCTCATCTATCCCATCTCTTCCCTGCTCATTTATCTCGTCCCGTTGTGTCCTTTATGTGCCCTACTCATCTGAACCAATTTAGAGCACATACCTGCAGCCAGTTTCTTTTCCTGTCCGTCATCATGTACACTCATCATAACCCTCTTCTGTGCAGATTCCTCCTAATTGTGTCCTCTCCCTTCTGCTATCAGACGCACCATTTACTGATAGAGCAGTCTTCAGTATTCAGGGACAACTTATCAGCCACATTTGTACTGTAATTAACAAAACGCTGACATGCTGGGAGCCTTTTTTTTCTCTCTTGTTCTCAGTTGACAAATTATTGTTCAGTGTCAAATAAGCTCTGTCATCCTCTAGCATTCTGCCTCTGATGGTGTTTAGAGGCTGAGTAAACAACAACAATCATGGATCGATCAGACACTCCACCTCCCTGACTACTGCAGTGACTCTCGATCAAGTGGACTTTGAGCAGTGACTAAACTGAAACAGCACAACACCAGCCTTTGCTGCTGCAAGATTAAGATGTTTAAGGAAGAGGAGACAAGAAGAAGGACTGTGACGGACAACCTGAGTGCTGTGAAAGAGGAGTGTGTTGTAGTTTTATGATGTGTGAGAAATGTATCATCTTTGCATTGCACTTGTTCCAGAGGAAGTGTGTCTGCGTGCTGCGCCGCCTTGACAGACTATAACCTCTCATATTATTTGTTGGCCGGTGTAGTGGCTCTACACCGTGCACCCACTAGTCATTTCCTTCCATTCTAGCTATTTCTAACTTTGAAACATGAAAACAATGGCCATGATGAGGTCAAATAATTTGGCCCTCACCAACTGCCTTGAGGATAAATATATATATATATATAGATATTATATATATATATATGGAAAAATATATTTGTTTTGAGGGAAAATGTTAGCAAAAATTAAATGGTGTTTCTATTTTAATTGAAGTGACTTGTGAATGGGGATTTTGTTTGCTTCTTTTTCAATGATTGTTTTCTTATGAAATGTTATTTTGGGTTTACTGTTTCTTTTTTCTAATAGAGTCTAGGCTTTTTACACTGAAATGTAAAAAAAAAAAACAGCTTAGAGACACTGGATTAGAAATGCGTTTATAGTCGAATACAGCTGCTTCTTGAAATGCATTACATGTCTTGAGTCTTCTTTTTGTGTCCTGTTGCAAGACCTCTTTGAATGTTTGAGATTGGACTAATGATATGCTGTTTGTACAAACTACCTCACAATAGGGGAGGATCTTGGGGTGGGGTCAGCAGGGCATAGGAAATCTAATAGGCCCATGAAGTTTTGCTGTCCTGTCAGTAGGCTTTAAAAAAAAGTCATCTTCTAACAAAAGAGCTGAACAGCGTGATTCCTTTCATTATCTGAACAGACATTTTGATAGTCAGCCATTATATAATACATCTATCCAAGGAAGACTTACTTAGTTACCAAGCTAAAAGATTATGAGACTATCCTATATACTTCTATAAAAGCCATAAATCCATATGATATCAAGTGTGTTTTAAGAAAAACATGCTCTATTCACAATGTCAAGGAAAGGTTCTAAACTACTTACAATCCTCAGGTTTAATCGAGACCTTTCTGATTGGTGGATCACATTGTAACAATGGAAATATTTACCACAACTGCGAAAATCATGTGGAACGGATGGCTCAGCCTTGGATAATGTTTACCTGAAAGCAACCATGATTTCACTCTTCTAACATGCCTATATTAATTTGCAATGACTAAGGTGATGTGTAGTTTCTTCACACTTAAAAAATTATCTCCACAGCCTAGTACCTTTTCTTATCTTCGGTATGTTCTTTTGCTCATAAATCAAATGTGTCATGGTCACGATTCATCCCATAGCTGGTTGCCCAGGTTCCGTAAAACTCTTTATAAAGATTTTCTGAAATGTCAATAGAGAAAGAAAATGGAATGCCAATTTTAGATATACAATATGGTTAAGCAAGGAACAAATTTAAAAATGTGTTCAATGTGTGGCTTTGCTCAAGGCTTTAGAACTAACAGTGAACAAGGAATGACAAATGTGCAACTTACAGGATCAGGAATTGTGCATGGATGTTGTCATATAATTGACCCATCTGTAAATGGTGGCCCCTTTATTGCCCCTGATGTAGAAAATTCCTAGATCTGCCACTGTTTGTGAAATTCATTGTAAAATGTAGTGAATTCAAATACAACTTTAACTATAGACATGTAATCCACATTTGATGAATAAATTAAAAAAAACATTACTGATTTCTAGCTTCAAACTAAATTTTTGTTTGGATTAAATTAAATGACTCCTTTCAATGATATTTTTCACTAAATTGAAATTGCTTGCCTGTGTCCCAAACTGTACCACCTGTTCTCTTAAAGGTTAATAGTGGGACTGAGCTTTAGAAATATGTCAATTATTGAAAAAAAATTTTGTTTGATTATATTGGTGCGGAATTGACGTAGATTGACGGATTTTGAGTTGGTTTTACGCAGAATATTTTGCGGGTTGTGAACAGTAAAAGCGAGGATATAGTGTGTCATCTTGATAAACTAACTCATCATTTGGAATATCTCATATTAATGTTCAGTACCAGAGTCGCTTTCCTCTCAGAGCTCCCTGGATGTTTCCGAACTGGGGGAAAGCTCTGAGCCGTTTCCGCCGCCATTGCGGATTTTGGACAGGAGATCAGCCGTAGCCACTGCAAACCATCGATGCGGTGCGGGGAGCGCACTCTGAAGGGGGGATACGCTCCACGTCTTTGCTGATCCCAGCTTTCGGAAAACGCGATCAACAACGCCGCATATTCTATTGTTAATCGTGCTCTTTCATTTTTCACTGATTGGCTCCGACCTACACATACAGTGAGGAGGTCGTAGCTAGCGCGCTGCTACTGGCTAGCTAGCGAGCCGCACGGCTAGATTTTCAGGACTCCGGAGAAGCTCAAGGAAAACGCCATGGCTCAAATCCTGCCTATCCGCTTCCAGGAGCACCTGCAGGTATGTGAGCAAATCCTAACCCGCTGAATGAGCCCCCCCAAAATCCATCCTTTTTCTTATTTAACGGCTCAGCCGTCGTTTGACAGGATGCTAGCTAAGCTAAACGTCAATACCCTCAGCAAATGAATGACCTCCCCTCCCCCGTTTAGCTAGCAGCTAGTATTCCAGGTTAGCAGCTCTCATTCATTTCAGTGATGGATGTTGTTCGTCGATGTTGGCTGTCACCGAGAACTTGGGGGAGAAACCAGTTATCATCAAACATGTGTGCTGACCTTCAGTGACGAATGATTACGCTTTTGACACATACGTGGCTAAATCAGCTAATAGCCGCGACATCAGCTAGCTAAGCGAGACAGCTAGTGTCATGGACGTTGTTGAAGCCGAGTTGTCTAAAGCCTGAGCTTTGTAAGATATGGATCTGTTAGGCAGCCATGGTTTTATTATCACACCGAACATCCCATGGTGGTGATGATGGGGTGTCAAGTGAGGTACCAAAGGCTGCAGTCTGACAGGTCCGTGTGCCATTTCACGTTATTGTGATGTGGTGTCACGACAGCCCATTTTTACCAGCTGAATACATCCTGTTGTGTTTTCCAACTTTGAGTTAATATATCGCCTCATCCAGCTGTGCAAGGTGGAGCAGGTGATCCATCCATTCCGTCATAAATGACACCATTATCCAGCCCTCTCCCTCTCTTCATACATACACATCACATTGTTTTAAAAAACACATGGGACCGGATTACAGACGGTCAGTCCTGAGCTCAGCTGATACATCTCAGCTTCTGACTGAATAAGATATGCTTAGTTTAAATTACTTCTCACGTAATGTTTAGATTGCAATTTTGACATTATGACCTTTTACAGTAAATGTCGAATTTATTGCTCAACTGCTGTATTGGACAGTTCATTTTATTATCGTAAACTGGCAACCAAGAGTCTTTGTTACACTATCCCATAGCACTGGCCATATTGTTGCATTTGAAGGATGGTGCTGTACAACTATAACCCAGGAGAACTACAAAGTGGTTGTATTAACAGAGCTCAATGTACTGTGAGAAACTTTTGGAATCCACTGTATCTCAGAGACCAAATTCACAGTGATGGAAGAACTCATGCCCACCAGACTTATGATACAATTTAAATTGATTTAAAGACTAAAGAAGTCGACAGAATGTGTCGCTGACTCTGACTGGTTTGCTACCATCATTGTGTTGCTTGTTCCTTAAATAAGCTGCCATTGCACCTATTATTTCATCATCTTAGTTTTGATTAATTTTTAACCCATTTTTTCAGTGTAATATAAAATGACTGAATGGATAATAACTCTTATGTTCCTGGCTGTCCTGTTTTACAAAAGGGACCACAGTTGAAATGTTTATTGTACTGTCATTGTATCATCCTTGACATTCATTTTAAATACAAATTTCTGCCATGAGCTGCTACTGAAACAGACTGTACATGCTGATTTTAGCTCCAGAACCTGGGCATCAACCCAGCCAACATTGGATTCAGCACTCTGACCATGGAGTCTGACAAGTTCATCTGCATCAGGGAGAAAGTGGGTGAGCAGGCCCAGGTCGTCATCATAGATCTGGGCGACCCCAACAATCCCATCCGCAGGCCCATCTCTGCAGACAGCGCCATCATGAACCCTGCTAGCAAAGTTATCGCCCTCAAAGGTAAGCACCAGTAAAAATGCATATATCTAGCACTGGATAGCTCGTAGTTTGATGCTCCACCTAGGGAGATTCAGTGCTGTTTTTTTGTTAAAGCACATACACATACGTTGCTGTTGTGCTCTTCTAATATCTTTGACAGTTTGTGTATATATTATTTGTGTTGTCAGTTGGTTATGTAGCTGTCACAGTCTGCTTTTCGTTTTGGTGTTCATATGTAGATCACCTCATTTCTGTTTGTCATAAATAACTTGTTAGTAATACCAATACATTTTTTTACGTTCAACTAGACGTAATACCAGTGCAAGTAAATTGTCATGCTGTCATGAATGCTTTGTCTATTTTGCTTGTTTTTGCTCTTTTTTCATTTCTTACTGCTTTCATATGTTTGCAGACGGTGAGTTCAATTTTACATATCATGAGTTGTCAAAGTGTATTCTTGTATGCAGTGTCTTGAAATGTTTACAAAGTACGGATAGTAATTTTAATGAATGCTTGGATTTACATTGATAACACAAACAGGGCATAGTGAAAATAAGAGGGGAGGTTCTAGGGTTTTTTCTGTTTGGGTGTTTGTTCCATTTGCTACAATGTACATATGTTATAATACAGCTGACCATTTCCTAAAATGTGTTTTACATTAACTTCATTACCGTATGGATATTGGAATATAAAGTCTTACATCCTTCAGATAGATAATATTTTTACGATGACCATCCTGCCCACAGGGCGTTTTGTCTAATTCACATTATAAACAGATCTATACATAATATTCCTATGGCGGCAGTATAGTTTAATGAAGACACAGAAGTGGTGTCCTCATTCAAGTAGTGACACGAATTGACTCAAATGAAGCCTCAAAACAAACCTAGGTAATGTGAAAAGCACATGAAGATGTAAAACTGATTCCATTTTCATAAAAAACCATTGTCAGTGACAGCCTGAAGGCACCCATATAACATAATATCTCTGCCAGAACAAAACAAACTATAGAGTAATTGAAAAATTAGATCAGTATTCATACATTTTACTAAAGGTTATGTGCCTTATAAAATGGCCAGTATGTAGTAGAATCATGCTGGAAAAAAATAATATGGTCAGTTATTCAATTGGGAAAATCAAGCAACCGTTGGCATTCAAGCCAGTCTAAAAACAAAAATAATGCAGTACTATATTGTCTTACTGTCCTATGGAAATGTTTTTATGAATATCTCTTTTTTAATCAAATATTATAATACTTAATATCGGCCAGCGGAGGCCAGTGCTATCATACTGATTTGAACATGATAGCTGCAGATTGATATGTGTAGAAAGTGCTTGGATGGATATTGGTTCTGTTTTACCATAACTACTATTTTAAATATGTTCTAATCCAGCCTTAGGCAGACAGTTAACAGAAATGCCAAAGCTTTGATATAAGTTATGACATGCATACCTAATATGCCAAATTTGAAGTTATCACATTTTGCATTTAGCAATTGCCCAGTTTGGCACCCCGGTAGTACCTATTAAAGATATCAACAGAGACCAGACCTAGACCAGTGCATTTTTACTGATCAGTTTGAATGCACTAAAAAACTATAATAATGACACAGTTACTAATAATAAATGCATGAAAATTAAACACAGATCATCAATAAAGGTTGACTTATGTTTTTATAGTTTGTCTTGCCTTTCAACCAGCACTTTTACTCCACCTTTCCTTAAGAGAGAAAAATGCAACTAAAACTTAACTTGGTTCTTATTTTATGAATCAATTCTGTGATCTAGCACAATGCCTATGCAAATACAGTAGCAGTGTCAATTTAGAATGATGATTGGCAAGAATTAACCTGTGACATTGGTTTTATACGTTAAATACATCAAATGTTTCTTGATTTAAAGGGATCCTTTTGTCACATCCGCCACACAACACTGTCATAATCAAAGACAAATTTCCAGCTTTTAGTTTCTCTCCCTTCTTGTCCTGTGTTTTGACCAAACTAGTAGCTTCAGTCTTGTTTAGCAAAGACTCACATTAATTACAGGTTATAGAAAAAGTGTACAGATTTTCATATTTTGAGTTTTACCTTAGATTATTTATTGTGACTGTGTCAGAGGATTAGTCTTAAGTAGCTTATAAATCCTGTGCTTCAACTCAGGTGTTGATAAACTGCACTTGAAAGTGTCCACTAAACAGAGAAACTGAATAAAAGACTAAATCAGCATTATTGCTGCATAAAGCTGTATACTTCATACAGTTTGTGCTTGTTTTCTCTAACTAATTACTGATTTGTACTTGACTTCTTTTCACTTTTTAGTTTTTGTAGACTGTGTTATGCTCAGTGTACTCTACACAGTGTTTGTAAAGCATTTGTTCAGAAATGTCACTATACCTCAATTTAGATGTGAGTCATTGTCATTCATATGCTGTGTTAATTATAAATCACAGTTAATTCTAGGGTTTAGTTTGGTTTAGGCTTGTTTGGGCCCGATTGAAGTCGAGTGGTTTTCCAATGGGTGTGATTGTGCATCCGTCCAGCATCCTTCCCATCGTCACATCTGTTTGTGTGCTTTGTGGTCCTCTTTTGCTAATCTGCATTCAGACCTAGCCGAAATTCCCACATCCGTCATTTTAGGATTAAATTTCAATGTGAATCCCTTAAGAGCTGTAACAGCATGCTTGGAGTTTCATTTCTCTTGTAGGTGGTGTGGGTGGAGGGCTGGACACAGTCCATGAGGCCTCATTCTGACTCGCAATGGGCACCATGTTCTTCTGCTGACATTGATTCCTAATTGATTTAGTTTGGGTTGAAAAGATTTTAACCGTTCTTAAATTGACAATTGAATTTCATCCAGAAAGAACAATTTGAGTGCTAGATCTGCACAGAATTGTATATTCCCGTGACCAAATTTTCTAACTAGAAAATCTACACAGTTACTTTCTTAAAATGGACACCAATATTCCGATGTTAAACTGATTAAGCTGATAGTCTGAAGAAGCCACTGCCACAGCCACAGCATTTTCAGATTAATTCATGCTCAGAATAAGCAATAATTGGTTTAAATGTGAATTATGGGGGAGAAACTATAGTTAGGCTTTGCGTTTTAAGGGAAATTGTTATTATCAAGTACTTGGATAAGTGCAAACATTGCAATGATGTAACATGTAAACAGAATTATGAATTTAATGTCTGATTACAAGTCATGTAAACACCATCAAAATAATGTTTAATGCAGAATAAGGTCAATAGTTGTAATATTGGTGTCCATGCTAACATAGTCTGTGACAATTTGTAGCATCCAATGTGCTGATTGCAAGGTCAAAAGTAGCAAAATCCTGTTCACATTGCAAATTAATCTACCTGAACTCTGCACATAAACATATTTACCTTACTTTATGATGTTGCATTGCATTGCAGATAAAGTTGAGCAACGCCAAACACGGTGGGCTCATTAAAATATAAGAAGGGGCTGCACATTTAGTCAGTTTGAACAGTGTAATGTGTCTTGAATTTCTAAAATCAAAAATCTGTTTATAGATTAGTGATTTCAAATCTTAAGAACTTTTCATAATCAGTCAGGTCTAACTGAATGCAGATCTACCGCTTGAGTGGTTGCCCTTTTGTTGGTCTTGCCTCTTGTTTTCTACACTTGTAGTGGCTTTATGTATGGTCCTTTGGTGTTACTCAAACCAATCCCTGACTACCAACCTCTCTCCAATAATTGATATTTGGTGTGCACAAATGTTCCAAAGTCTGCTGTGGGTTGTGTGTGGTAGCTTTAGTCCCTAGACTGATGTTCGTAATTATTTTATTTTTATTTTATTGTTGTCAAAATAATTTAGGTCTTCCCAGCTTTCACCTGCATCACTGTGCGGTCTCTCAATATTTTCAGCGGCCAAGACCCTGCAGATCTTCAACATTGAGATGAAGAGCAAGATGAAGGCTCACACTATGACAGATGACGTGACCTTCTGGAAATGGATATCCCTCAACACTGTTGCCCTGGTCACAGACAACGCAGTCTACCATTGGAGCATGGAGGGGGACTCTCAGCCAATCAAAGTCTTTGACCGTCACTCTAGCCTGGCTGGCTGCCAGATCATCAACTATCGCACCGACGCAAAACAGAAGTGGCTGTTGCTCATTGGCATTTCAGCACAGGTAAATAAACTGGGGTTCAGCAAAGCACACGACGATCTTACTTTCTCAGAGATCTAAGGTGGGGTATTAATTTGTGATAAAGCACTTGTGCTTTTACCTACAATAAAGTGTAGTTAGAAATCTTCATTGTGTTGGATGGAAACGAATATGGAATGGATGCATGTTTTGAAACAGCAGTTTTAATCATACACTCAGTCGTTCTACTAGATGAAGAGGTATTAAAAGGATCTTTGGCTTTTGGGGTTAACTTGTGGGCTTTCTCTCCTTAGCAAAATCGTGTAGTCGGAGCCATGCAGCTATACTCAGTGGACAGGAAGGTGTCTCAGCCCATTGAGGGCCATGCCGCTGGCTTTGCACAGTTCAAGATGGAGGGCAACACTGAAGAGTCAACTCTGTTCTGCTTTGCTGTGCGAGGACAGGCAGGAGGAAAAGTAAGATTAGCACTGGATATCAATAATAGATAGAAATGATTTTAGAGAATGCATAATCCAAATAAAATTGAATGCAGATAAAAACCTTTTTAGGGAAGATTGTGACACAACTTTGTCTCATTTTGTCTTTTTCTTTCTAGCTGCATATCATTGAAGTGGGTACTCCACCAACTGGGAACCAGCCATTCCCAAAGAAAGCTGTCGATGTTTTCTTTCCACCAGAAGCTCAGAATGACTTCCCTGTCGCCATGCAGGTACAAAAACCACTTACGAGGACACATGTGGAGCCTGTTTGTTTTTGTTCTCCAAGATTCTCTCGAGTGGAAAACATCACCCTCCGTGGGTTCATATGTCATCACAGCGTGATGATACATTTTTAATGAAGACTGCAATCGTCTTTCCTTGGAGCTGTATTGAGGGATTTATTGTGCTGTTTAAACAAAGAGCTAATATTTACACTTTTTGAAATGCTGAAATGGCACCATTTAGTCCAACAAATGCAACTCAGTCTGATGTCTAAACTGAAATCAGTTAGTGCGGGACAGGACAAATAATTAAGCTTATTTAGCTTCAGTGTCTTGATCTGTCTTTTTGTCAATCTATTCTGACCATTCTCTTCTTGTACATCTAGATCAGCTCAAAGCAAGATGTTGTCTTTCTCATCACCAAATATGGCTATATCCACCTGTACGACCTGGAGACTGGTACTTGCATCTACATGAACAGGATCAGTGGGGAGACCATCTTTGTCACTGCCCCCCACGAGCCCACTGCTGGTATCATAGGAGTCAACAGAAAAGGACAGGTATTTTGAAATACACATTCTGGCCCTCGCATCGATTTACCTCCCCAGTACTTTCCCCAGTGGGATTTCACCAGTAACAGATGTGTACAACATAAAGGGGTACTTTTAAAGTCACACCAGTAGAAAGTGTTTGAACGTAAAGATCTTACTGAATCCTAGACCATATTGTGAGCATCTTAGTGAGTATAAGCATTAGTAACTGGCCGTAATCATTTATCAACATCTACATTTTAAGTAGGGCTCTCAGATTAAACATGAATTTAAATATGAATATTAAAAGTTAAATCTAAGTTGTGTTTGTCAGATGTTAGGACATGAGGCCCTCTTCAATTGAAAACAATGAAGAATCTGGTGTTGAGCTGGCAGACGTTTGTAGGATCTCTGCAGTGTTGAGTGAAATTATTAAATCTCTTAATAAAAGCCAATAGTCCCAATTTCCCCATTGGGTTGGCATGTTAACAGGTAACACATACACCGTGAAGATTATTACCATGTTTAATTTGGGATATGAGCAAGCATTTTTTGTTGGAGGCTTGAAAGGGGAGAGAAATGTGATCAGTGGTAACAATTATGAAATTCGTGCGATACAGTTTTTTACATATCTACATTATTGCAAATTGTTGAATTTGTTTCACATTAAAAATAACTAAGAAGGTGTACTTGCAGATATAAACACATAGTGATTCTCTCTTAACCTGTACCAGTATGAGACACAGTGTGTTTCTGGATTCTGCTGACTTTTGTTTGTGATTCCCTTTCCCTGTGGCGTGTCACCCTTTTTGTGTATCAGTGTAGCTCTTTGGTGTTGCTGTGTGACCTTGACTGAGGAAATCTCTGAGAAAATATCAAGTTGCAGTAGCATCCACAGTGTCGGGCAGCATGCGAAAGTTCCAGCAGTAGCGCTAAGCTTGGCCGAGAAGACTACACTATCTAATCCTGTTATTGCTTTTGGCACTCACCTGAAGCTCTGCCATACACAGCTCAGTGTGTTGCACGCACACAAGCACTCACAGACACATAATGCAACAACATAGGGTAATCCCCCTCTGTAATTTAGGAATGTGACAAGTACACGTCTTAGGATGTAATTCACTTAAATCTATTTTTGCATACAGGGGTGTTTACATATGGCTTGAATTTGGTGTTTTACGGTCAAATGTGCACTGTGGAGTAATCACTGTCGTTATGTTTTGGTTAAGAATGATTATTTTTGGCTATTTATATAACTTTGAACTGTATGGTTATCTTCTCTGGTGGTAACTATGCCCTGCCTTAACCAGCAGAAATATTTCCCTTTCATTAGCAGTTGGAAATCACAATTAATTAGCTCCATCAAGGACTTTATGTTTTCACCCCTGTGCGTTAGTTGGTTTGTCTGTTGGCTTGTTTGTAAGATTCCCCAAAAACTATTGGACAGATTACCAAGAAACGTGGTGGGATGATGCGGTATGGGTCAGATCAGAATTTTCCACATTCACACCAACCCAGGGAATAATTCATGGATCAAATAGGCTGCGTTTAGGTGACTGATATCTGTGATGAAATTTGGTGCAGCTTGATTGTATTGAGTGTTTGGGCCTTTGGGGTGGTATGCACACTGATTACTATTGTAGTTAAGTTTGCATATATGTTTTTCCAGGTGTTGTCGGTGTGCGTGGAGGAGGAAAACATCATTCCCTACATTACCAATGTGCTCCAGAACCCAGACCTGGCTCTTCGCATGGCTGTCCGCAACAACCTTGCCGGTGCTGAGGAGCTGTTCGCCCGCAAGTTCAACACCCTCTTTGCAGCTGGGAATTACTCAGAAGCTGCCAAGGTGGCAGCCAATGCGCCCAAGGTAGTGCCAGTACCAGTAACACTGCTCAGAGTAAAATTACTTACAGTTCAACTAGTTCAAGCTCAGACTGTTTAGACTATGCAGATTTTGTATAACAAAAAAAAAATTGTTTTTCTTTTTAATGTAATTTTATGTTTTATTTGTAATGTTTTTCCATGCATTGGTAAAGCTGTGTACATTGTGTCTAAAAGGTGCTATATAAATAAACGTAACTTTTCATGTTGCATGACACAGTAGTTTAAAATCAACAAGACACATTAACTGCTGGATGTATTCTTTCAGTGTGAATTTGTTTCTTGGTTTGAGAAGTTTCGATGTGTAATACAATTGTATTGTTCACTACAGCCACTAATAGTCACCCAAAGTTACTGTACACATCTTTTCTTCTATGCAGGCTCAAAGGTGACTCTTCTACACTCCAATCTTCCCACTGTCACTTACTTAATATTTGAATACCCTTTTTTTCCAGGGTATCCTGCGAACCCCAGACACTATCCGCCGTTTTCAGAGTGTTCCAGCGCAACCAGGCCAAACCTCTCCTCTGCTCCAGTACTTTGGCATCCTGTTGGACCAAGGCCAGCTTAATAAGTTTGAGTCTCTGGAGCTGTGCAGACCTGTCCTCCAGCAGGGCCGCAAGCAGCTACTAGAGAAATGGCTGAAAGAGGACAAGGTGTGTGTCCAGTGTTGGTTATTATAATGGATGAACTTTGTTATCTTCAGAGGAAGTATATTTTCACGAAAGATGACGTGAAATATCTGTTCTTTTGAACATACCAGAGTGTTGCACTTAGCAAGTTCAGATAGCCTTGACGTTAAAAATTGCATTTCAAAGCAAGAGATCCTTCATTTGCGAGGGAATAACTATTGCCAAGTGTTTTAACTTTTAAGTGGCATGAAAGTGAAACACATTCACGGCTACAATTATAATCAGGTTCATCCACTTCTACAAATACCACTACAAATTCTACAATACCACCACCATGCTGCTGTTTTCAGTTGAGTGTTGTTTTTTTTACATTTGAGAATTATATGTTGATTATGAGGTATTTTAGTAAATAGTTGGACTGCAATCATGTGGTGCTTTATCAGGAATTCCTGTTATTTCAAACTGTTCAGTGTCAAAGCTTGAAGATTACACCTACATGCTAGGTTTATAATTTAGTTTGCTCACAAAGGTTCCAGTGTCCATTTTATCCACCTGTTTTGTCAGTTGCTTTGTCCTGTATCTGGTTTTCAATAATGCTCTTTGTGTTTACAGCTCGAGTGCTCTGAGGAGCTCGGAGACTTGGTGAAGTCTGTCGATCCAACTCTTGCCCTCAGTGTCTACCTCAGAGCCAATGTCCCCAATAAGGTCATTCAATGCTTTGCTGAAACTGGTCAGTTCCAGAAGATTGTCCTCTACGCGAAGAAGGTAATTTGTAATTTAACCCCTTGCTCTACTTTTGTCTTTACTTTTGTTTGTGTTGTATGGTAGCCAAGGTGTAATTCAGATATAGGGCTATAGGGATTAAAGATCTGTTGTCCCTGTAGGTGGGCTACACTCCAGACTGGATCTTCCTGCTGAGGAACGTAATGCGGATCAGTCCAGAGCAGGGACTTCAGTTCTCCCAGATGCTGGTTCAGGATGAAGAGCCACTTGCTGACATTACACAGGTTAAGTACAGTTATGGTTAGAGTAACCTTGCGAGAGAAAGTCACTGGTTCAGAAATGGAACGATGATGCTTCACTACCACCTGTAACCAAATGATCAATCTAAAAAAATCCTTATTTGAGTCAACAGACAACCAAACATACATGTTTCAGTTTGACCTGTGTGATTATTTCTCTTATGTCTCCAGATTGTTGACGTGTTCATGGAGTACAACCTGATCCAGCAGTGCACATCCTTTCTACTAGATGCCCTGAAGAACAACAGACCGATGGAGGGACCACTGCAGACACGCCTGCTGGAAATGAATCTGGTCCATGCACCACAGGTAAATAAACATGGGAATACATCAGATTCAAATATGCTTATTATCTAATTTATCCATTCAGATAATAAATTCATCAGATTTTATAGTTTCTTTTTTTTATTCCTCAAATCATATATTTAGAATCCAACCCTCAAGGTTGCTGTCTTTCTTTAAAAGCATCACATTGTTTTCCCTCTGCCTCTGTTGCAATGTTTCGAATGATGCTGACATGAATTTGTCCCTGCGTCATGTCTCTCAGGTTGCAGACGCAATCCTGGGCAATCAGATGTTCACCCACTACGATCGTGCACATGTGGCACAGCTGTGTGAGAAGGCCGGTCTCCTGCAGAGGGCACTGGAGCATTATACTGACCTGTATGACATAAAGCGTGCTGTGGTGCACACACATCTTCTCAACCCAGAGGTACAGGAAGTACTTCAACTTACAATTTGTTTTTAGAATATACTTGTAATTCTGCATTCTGTACATGCTCAATTTCTTTTTTCCTCTGCAGTGGTTGGTGAATTTCTTTGGTTCCTTATCAGTGGAGGACTCTCTGGAGTGTCTTAGGGCCATGCTGTCCGCAAACATCCGCCAGAACCTGCAGATATGTGTGCAAGTGGCCTCCAAGTACCACGAGCAGCTCAGTACTCAGTCCCTCACTGAACTGTTTGAGTCATTCAAGAGCTTTGAGGGTAAGCTGGGAAAATACATAAACAATTTCACCTTTCGGGTTCTTTTCCGGGTTTCTGCTTGGTCTTAAAAATTCTCAAATTCAATAATCTGAATTTTAGGTATTAAAAAATCTTAAACATGTTTTGTCAGGTCTTAATTATGATAATTTCATTTAACAGCAGGGTTGTGAAAATGGAATCAGGTAAGGCAATTGCTGATGGCTCAAGACAAAATGTAGCTAGTTTTCCCATTCACACTTTGAATAATTATTGATAGGGCCTAGTATTTATTTCATTTAATGTTTAGTTTGCCTCGCCTTATAGTTACACATCGGCATCCCCTCCCCAGTCAACACACACATATAAGCGACACTTGAGGCACCGACAGGTGTGCAGTCCGACCATATAGGCAAACAACTTTGCCGTAAATATGTGTTAGTAAAGGGGAATACCACAGCCTCTTTCCTCTTGATTCCATTGTCTGACACCAAGTCGTTGGATGCAAACTGCTGTGATAGCTGTAGTGAATAATAACAAGGGGACCAGTTGATGTTCCCCACCTGTAAAATAGCTGGTGACTTCAGTCAGGCGTTCCAGAGAGTGAGGTGTACTGCGTCTTATTTTATCCCCAGCACTCCACCATGAAAAATAGCTTAAAATAAATGCCTTAAAATGCATTCACTTCCAAATACCATAACTGGTTATTATGGAGCCCCTAGTGTGACATTTGGGTGAAAACATATTGCATGATCAAGAAATGATAACAAGGGAATGAGATAATAACTCAGGGGTCTCATTTATAACTGTTGCGTACGCACAAAACGGGGCTTGAAACGTGCGTGCGCCACTTCTCACGCAAACGTTGGGATTTATAAAAACAAACTTGACGGGAATATTTTCGTATTTCCACGCAACTCTGACCCATGCGTACGAAGGTTTTGGAGACGGGAAAGTGGCGACGTGGATGTGAGGTGGAGAACTGAAGCCAGATTATTGATCAAATTAATCATTAACATTAAAACCAACAGCTTAGTTTTGCCTGCGACTGTTCCACACAAACCTTTTAATTAAAAAATATATAAAACAACTTACAGCAAATTAAATTTAGATTCCATTTAACAGCGAAGTTACGGAGCCGAGTCATTAATAGGTTTTAATAGTATCTTCTAACACTGTGCGTCTATCATCAAATTGCTGCAGTGAACCTGACTGTGCACAGAGCGCACAGGAGATCACTTATAAGAAATTTAGAAACTTTCCAAATAATATTCCAGAGTGGAGGTGGGGATCCACCGATGTGAGGGAATTGGTCCGATGCTCTAAATAAATAAATATTGACATGACAGTGGTGCTGGGTTCTGCGTGATGTGTGCATGCGAATGGAAGGATGAGGAAGAAGCGAGGGTTCAGCGATGTCTGATCAGCTGATATAAATTCTATTGATCTGTGTTATTTTTTTAACTTCAGGCTCTCGTCTTCACTCTCACACATTGTTATCCACAGCAGCAGCGGCAGAGTATCAGTGTATTTTCTTTATTAGTGACATCACTGCTGTCCCATAAAATGGTTCTACACCTCCACCTCCCTAACAAACACCTCGATGTCAGTGTCTGAAAGTTTTGCTTCCTCTTCTCATCGCTTGATGCCGTGACTGCGTCAGGACTCAAGGTGGAAACCCATTCAGCTGCATAATTCAATATTCGTGCCGTGCTTTGCATTTACAATTTATGGTTGAAAGTGGGCCTGTGGAGGGCAGATTTGGAGGCAGATCCACGTATGAACGTTTCCAGGTGGACTGTGATTTATAAAGCGAACATTGCGTTCAGGTGTGAGTGCGCACGGTTTTATAAATCTGTATTTTCTTCGGTGTATGCCATTTCTGGCTTTTGTGCGTACCTACACTTTTAGTATGAATCCAACGCACCGTTTTATAAATGAGACCCCTGGTGAACTTGGAATTTTCTTGGATGATAGATGAACCGCTTCAATTAATCACATGATGTGGTCTCTATAATTGGCTTTAGTTTGACACACACTGGCCCAATCCCATTCACCCCGTGTCACAACACGAAACTTGGCGCTCACAGTCAGGACTCAGTGTTAAAATGAGGGGCGCGACACGAAGCAGGATCCGACACGATAGATTCATAACATCACATGACTGGAGGTTTGTGACCTAAATCATCCCAATGAAAAAATGAACTATGAACGTTTATTTTCTTCTGCATGAACTTAATTTGGAATTCGTTCTTTAAAGTGTGAACTGGCTCAACACTGCTTCTTTAGATGGGCTCAGATTCAGATTTCACATTAGATTGTGTAAAGGTTTGGTTGTTTGTTTGATTCAGAAAAGAAAAACGTTTTATTCAACCATCCTACACCGCGTTCCACATTATTATGCAAATTGGATTTAAGGGTCATAAACATTCATTTTTTAGTTTTTGAATTAAACTCATGGATGGTATTGTGTCTCAGGGCTATTTGGATGATTGAAATCAATCTCAGACACCTGTGATAATTAGTTTTCCAGGTGAGCCCAATCAAAGGAAAACTACTTAAGAAGGATGTTCCACATTATTAAGCAAGCTACATGTTTCAGGCAAAATGGGGAAGAAAAAGGATCTCTCTGCTGCTGAAAAGCAGCAAATAGTGCAATACCTTGGTCAAGGTATCACAACATTGGATATTTCCAAAAGAATTGCGCGTGATCATCGGACGGTGAAGAAATTTGTCACTGATTCACAGCACAAGCGGGTTCGTTCAGACAAAGGCAAAATAAGGAAGATTTCTGCCAAACAAATGCGTAGGGTTAAGAGAGCAGCCACTAAAATGCCATTGAATAGCAGCAAACAGGTGTTTGAAGCCGCTGGTGCCTCTGGAGTCTCGCGAACTTCAAGATGTAGGATGCTCAAGAAGTTTGCAAGTGTCCTTAAACCTGTTATTCGCCACCCCTAAACCAAGCTCACAAGCAAAAAAGGTTGTAGTGGGCTCAGGACTACATGAAGACTAACTTCCAAACTGTTTTGTTTACGGATGAGTGCCGTGCAACCCTTGATGGTCCTGATGGATGGAGTAGAGGATGGTTGGTGAATGGCCACCATGTCCCAACAAGGCTGAGACGTCAACAAGGAGGTGGCGGAGTCATGTTTTGGGCCGGAATCATGGGGAGAGAGCTGGTAGGCCCCTTCAGGGTCCCTGACGGTGTAAAAATGACCTCGGCAAAGTACGTAGAGTTTCTGACTGACCACTTTCTTCCGTGGTACAAAAAGAAGAACCGTGCCTTCTGAAGCAAAATCATATTCATGCATGACAATGCACCATCTCATGCTGCAAAGAATACCTCTGGGGCATTGGCTGCTATGGGCATAAAAGGAGAGAAACTCATGGTGTGGCCCCATCTTCCCCTGACCTTAACCCTATTGAGAACTTTTGGAGCATTATCAAGCAAAATATCTATGTGGGTGGAAGGCAGTTCACATCCAAGCAGGTGCTCTGGGAGGCTATTATGGCATCCTGCAAAGACATTAAAGCAGAAACTATCAAAGAACTCACAAGTTAAATGGATGCAAGAATTGTGAAGGTGATATCAGAGAAGGGGTCCTATGTTAACATGTAACTTGACCTGTTAAGATGATTTTGATTAAAACTTTTTGATTTCAGTCAATATGACCTCTTAATGCTGCAAATTCAACAAATGACAATTTTTTGTTCTTTACAACCTATAAAATATCTTGAAACTTTGAAACTCCGAAACTCTGCATAATAATTTGGAACACTGCATTTTGAGTTTTTTATTTTTGAAAAAAATACTGTTATCATTGGGAGGTTTGTTCAATACAATTTGAATTATACTCTACAGTTGATGACTTGAAAATTATACTGACTGGCTGTGCATTACTATTTAGGAAAATCTGAGCAAAGTGTAATTTGCATAATAATGTGGAACGCGGTGTATATTTGCTAAAAAAAGAGCAAAGGCTAAGATGACTCATTGTTTAGGATAAAGGTTCTTTGAGGTTTTGCAAAAAAAAAGAATTTTCTAAGTAACATCATCCGATGTTTGCTCTTAGGCATAGCAAAGAGACAGACACTTTTTATTATGGTGTGGCATATTTTAGTTTAATTTTATTTTTCAATCTTAATAACTATCATTTGTACTCGTCATCAATAAAAAAAAACACCTGTTTTTATCTTTCCGTTCCCATAACAATATACTGAGAATGGGGATTTTTCAGGCATTTAGAAATGTTGATTAATCAGATCAATCACAGCTACCATTTGATTTATATGATCATTTTAATCATTCAAAAACCCTGCTCTTGAGAGAAAAGCAGGTTTTACTATATCTCCTTATTTTGTTATGTTGATATTTGCCTTTTTTATGTTGCAGGTTTGTTCTACTTCTTGGGTTCCATTGTGAACTTCAGCCAGGATCCAGAGGTCCACTTCAAATACATCCAGGCTGCTTGTAAAACAGGCCAGATTAAAGAAGTGGAGAGAATCTGCAGAGAGAGTAACTGCTATGATCCTGAACGTGTGAAGAACTTTCTCAAGGTTAGCAATGAACCAGTGCACAGGAAACATTTCACCATAAAACAATTGAATCTGCTCATCAGAGCTTGTATTTATTATAAATGCCAATTTTTACATTATTTCCACTTTACAGGAAGCCAAGCTGACTGATCAGCTGCCTTTAATCATTGTGTGTGATCGCTTTGACTTTGTCCATGATCTGGTGCTTTACCTGTACCGCAACAGCCTGCAGAAGTACATAGAAATCTATGTGCAGAAGGTACTACTACTCAACTACATTTTACCCAACTTAGATGAAAAGTTGTTGAGTAATTTTCTTTCCTCTCTCCCCGTCCCTCGATCCATCTCAACATTCATACTGTCTCAGTCCATGGTCTCTACCTTGAATGGAAATGTTTGAATAGTAACATGTGGATCATTTATTCCAGGTGAACCCAAGCCGTCTGCCAGTCGTCATTGGAGGGTTACTGGATGTAGACTGTGCCGAGGATGTGATTAAGAACCTTATCATGGTGGTGCGAGGACAGTTCTCCACAGATGAACTGGTCGCTGAAGTGGAGAAAAGAAATAGGTAAGAACAAGGGAATGAATTCCCTAGAACTAGAGAAACCCTCATTCAGCAGTTTGAGCATTAAAAAGTAATAAGACTAAGCTCAAGAGTCATGAAAAATACTTCCTGTGTCATTCTCCAGGCTGAAGCTGCTGCTACCTTGGTTGGAAGCTCGTATTCATGAAGGTTGCGAGGAGCCCGCTACCCACAATGCTCTCGCCAAGATCTACATCGACAGCAACAACAACCCTGAGCGCTTCCTGAGGGAGAACCCCTACTACGACAGCTGTGTGGTCGGCAAGTACTGTGAGAAGAGGGACCCCCACCTGGCCTGTGTGGCCTATGAAAGAGGACAGTGTGACCAGGAACTGATTAATGTGAGTCTAGAGTTAAAATCATACTTGACTGTGGTTATTCCTCATATTCACATTTAACCTTATGATATGAAAACTTCTAAGGTAGTCAATTTCTGAAATGTTTTTCTTTTGACTCTATTGTTCCTTAGGTGTGCAATGAGAACTCTCTGTTCAAGAGTCTGTCCCGCTACCTGGTGCGCCGCAAGAATCCTGAGTTGTGGGCGAGTGTGCTGCTGGAGACCAACAACTACAGAAGACCCCTTATTGATCAGGTAAATCTACCAATAAATCTATCTGGCTCTACCAATAATTCCAGATGCTGTATGTATAACTCGTTTTCCCTCTGTGCTGCAGGTAGTACAGACAGCCTTGTCAGAGACCCAGGATCCAGAGGAGGTGTCTGTCACAGTCAAGGCATTCATGACCGCTGACCTTCCCAATGAGCTTATCGAGCTGCTGGAGAAGATTGTCCTGGATAACTCCGTCTTCAGTGAGCACAGGTGAGAAAGGCTGCATATCACCTCTATATCCCAAATGTTTTTGGCTGCCTTGTTTATTTCTGTGTATCCGCTATATAAGTTTAAGGCATAGGAAACAAGACTTTTGAACTTATTTTGAAGTTTTTGGACATAACTCAATGAGTTTATTTTACGATCAACACATTTTTTCAGAAGCTCATTGAATTGTGATCACGTTCAAAAACTCAATCAAAACTAGGGCTACGTTGTAGCACTAACGGGCTCGAGCACAGGCGATTTTAAGTCTGTTGCAGTCGGTGAAGAAAGAGCGTTCGATGACCAAGCGCTCGTCACCGCGTTGCATGCATTTGCGCACTGCGGCAAGGATAAACGCTTCACTTCCTGTATCCAGCAGGTGGCGCTATGATTTTAAGTCATGTTGCTTTCTAGATGTCATCAGGTCGCGACTCTTGTCTTACATGTATAGTTTGGACTTGATTGGACCAAATATGTCCAAGATACAGAAGCTCGTGTTTTGATGGCGTGTAATCAAACTTTGACGCAACGCCACGGTCACACGGTATGAAGGAAAATCTATCTTTGAATTAGTTTAAATCTCCATCTTGTTGGGATGACACCCAAGTAAATTTAACGTTGATTCGATGAAAGCTCTACGACAAGTGCGTCAAAGTAAAAATGTGGAATATGACCAAAATGGCCACTCAATCCAAAATGGCGGGCTTCCTGTTTGTTTAAGCATATCTATCCATGAGACTTATTTCTTTGTCATGAAAGACACATGTTCCTTTCAATTTGTAGATGTAGACCAGTCAGTTATTTTGCCACGCCTATTCCTTAAAACCATCTGAATATCTTCAAGGGGGAGCTGTTGATACACACATGTAGTTTGAGGGCAATGGACCCATGATCACGGAAGTTGCTGTTGAGCCATTTTGCCACGCCCATTTCCAAATACTCCAGAATACGTACATTTTCACCACTTTCTAATTAACTACAAACTTTAAAAAAAAATTGAGCACGTTGAAAAACGCTCAGAATAATCCTTACAACTTCAATAGGGCCTCCCACCGGAGATGCTCGGGCCCTAACTAGGGCTAGGTTGTATCACTGGCGGGCCCGAGCACCCGCACGTTGAAGCCTGTTGCGGTCGGTGGAGAGAGGGATCGATGACCAAGCGCAAGTCTCCAAGTTGCATGTGTTTTGCGCACTGCGGCAAGATAAACGCTTCACTTCCTGTGTCCGTCATGCGATGTCTATCCTTGCCTGCTAATTGCTCATTACGGTCCACGCTATCAATTGCAAATCACAATGTGAACATTTCATGTAAATCGAATGATAGTTGTCAAACAAAGCTTATTTCCTGTTGCCAGTAGGTGGCGCCATCACAATTATTACACACAGACATATAGATCTGTTCAAGTAGGTGCTCTGATGTAGCGTGAGCAATTTTGTGTCAATTGGACAATGTTACCACAAAGTAATTTTCACACTGATCAGTAGGTGGCGCTATGACCCTGAACTAATATGTATTTATTGAGCTGTTCAGATCACGATTGTCATCATAGGTCAGTAGTTTGGAGCCGGTTGGATAATGCAGAGTGGATTAACAAAGTACTTCCTGTTTTATGGCGAATCAGGCGGTGGCGCTGTGACACGGAGGAAATATTGACACATAGAGCTGTTCAGGCTTGTACTCTTATCATGTGACAGAAGGACTATGAACACTGGAGTTATGACAACATCGTGTCCTTTGTCGAAGGATGATCCTTCGCCGCACATCAATGTTTACACTGTTTGAGGAAAGGTCACAATTCTGACCATGATCCAATGACGACCATGATCCAATGACTTGCCTGAGCTCTTTTGAGCTGTATATTGTAAAGCAGCCAGGAGCAGTTAAGTATAAAACGTGTCGCTTCCTGTAACCACCAGGGGGCGCCGTGATTTTAAGTCACAATTTCTGTGTAGATGTCATCAGGCCGGGACTCTTGTCTTACGTGTCCAGTTTGGACTCGATTGGGCAATGTATGTCCAAGATACAGAACCTTGTGTTTTGATGGCGTTTAATCAAACTTTTACGCCATGCGACGGTCACACGGTGTGAAGAAAAATCGGGCCCTAAATATATTTCTATTTTTCAGCTGCATAGAAAAGGATACCTTCACAGAGAATCCCCTGTCTTGGTTGTTTCAGAAACCTCCAGAACTTGCTCATCCTGACTGCCATCAAAGCTGATCGGACACGTGTGATGGAGTACATCAACCGTCTGGACAACTACGATGCCCCAGACATCGCTAACATCGCCATAAGCAATGAGCTCTTTGAGGAGGCCTTTGCTATTTTCAGAAAATTTGATGTCAACACTTCCGCTGTGCAGGTCAGTGCATTGCAGCTCGACTCTTCTGTGTTTAAGGAGTCACAACATGAACTGAGAACCTTCTAACGGCTTCTGTACAGTTGTAAGCCAGGGTTATTATTCCGGAATCATATACTCGATCTACACCTTGATTATAGCGACCACCAGAATGGCATTACTTAGCTTGTTACAGTATGATCTGAATATTCTGTCTTTTTATCCAGGTTTTGATTGAGCACATCGGTAACCTAGACAGGGCTTATGAGTTTGCTGAACGCTGCAATGAGCCACCAGTGTGGAGTCAGCTGGCAAAGGCCCAGCTTCAGAAGGGCCTGGTCAAAGAAGCCATAGACTCTTACATCAAAGCTGATGACCCCTCTGCTTATATGGAAGTGGGACAAGCTGCAGCACAAAGTGGTAAGATGTCATTTATCTGTCATTAACTCATGTGGTGAGTTGTGTAGAATTTGGGAAATATACTAAATTTAGTTTGCGTTTATTGTTATATGAATGACGACACTTGTTGATACAGTGGATTGATGTGCTTATGAAACTGATGGGGGTTGTTTGCTGTGTGCAGGGAACTGGGAGGACCTGGTGAAGTTCCTGCAGATGGCCCGTAAGAAGGCCCGTGAGTCGTATGTTGAAACAGAGTTGATCTTTGCCCTGGCAAAGACCAACCGCCTGGCTGAGCTTGAGGAGTTCATCAATGGACCCAATAATGCTCACATTCAGCAAGTAAGTCACACAGACATACAGCGCTCAAACATACCCGCTTAACTCTCTTTCACCTGTATACAGTTCTCTACTTTGAGGATTTTACTTTCTTTTTTTGATCCTGCAGGTGGGTGACCGCTGCTATGATGACAAGATGTACGATGCAGCTAAACTGCTTTATAACAATGTGTCCAACTTTGGCCGTCTGGCCTCTACTTTGGTCCACCTGGGAGAGTACCAGGCAGCTGTGGACGGAGCCCGAAAGGCCAACAGCACCCGTACCTGGAAGGAGGTGAGGACTGATGATACACTTTCACTTTTAACTCTTTAATGAGATAAAATCCCTGTTTATATTTAGTAGAGTCAGTGACGTACTTCAGTTCTTATCCATCACTATCCCTTTATACAGTGGCAAGAAGAAGAATAAATACCTTGGGCAGTGTCGTATCCACTCACCTTTATGAAATACATCTAATGATTGATTTTTGTCATCCTCCAGGTGTGTTTTGCGTGTGTAGATGGGAAGGAGTTCCGTCTCGCCCAAATGTGTGGCTTACATATTGTTGTCCACGCCGATGAACTGGAGGAACTCATCAACTATTACCAGGTACACAGGGTTACAGGGGCAGTTCTAAAACATTTTACACTTAATATGAATTTGAAATTATTTATGAACATGTAAGGCTTGAGAAATCAGATATCATTTTACTTTTAATTAGGTTTATATTCAGTACAATTCATTGGTAAAGTTTGACCTGTGTACTAAAGTTAAATGACATGTATTTTGTTTGGATGGCTAAGGGCATTCTCATTAAATCTGTGTGTACGGCAGGACCGTGGCTACTTTGAGGAGCTGATCACCCTGCTGGAGGCCGCTCTCGGTCTGGAGCGTGCACACATGGGTATGTTCACAGAGCTCGCCATCCTCTATTCCAAATTCAAGCCACAGAAGATGAGGGAGCACTTGGAGCTCTTCTGGTCCCGTGTCAACATTCCAAAGGTAGGCGAGGAAAACGACAGCAACATGAGTTATTGATAATAAACAAACTCCCAAAACGCTTTCACATGACAACCTTTTTGTGTGTCAGGTTCTCAGGGCAGCAGAGCAGGCCCACCTCTGGGCAGAGCTGGTTTTCCTCTATGACAAGTACGAGGAGTACGACAATGCCATCATCACCATGATGAACCACCCAGCTGATGCCTGGAAGGAGGGCCAGTTCAAAGACATTGTCACCAAGGTAAAAAAAAAAGACACTGTTGATGAAATAGTGATGCTAGTTAACATTCTGCTAACTTTCTGATAAGTTCTGCTATTTACAATCATGCTCAAGTTCAAGGGAAATGTTTTTTTTACTCTAGGTGGCCAATGTGGAGCTATACTACAAAGCCATCCATTTTTATCTGGACTTCAAACCATTGTTACTGAATGACCTGCTCATCGTCCTCTCGCCAAGACTGGACCACACACGCGCTGTCAACTTCTTCAGCAAGGTCCTGGGACATTGATGCTTTCTGTAAACTATTTTCAAAATGTTATTTGGATTTAAATACAGCCTATCATCAGAAAAATGAAATCTAAAAAGTATTGTGTGATCACCTTCATGGCGAGAAAAAGGGTAGTTAGTACAGGAGATTACTTGAAATAGACATAAATAATTTTTTTGTCTTAATCATTGTTTAGGTGAAGCAGCTGCCTCTGATAAAACCTTACCTAAGGTCTGTCCAGAATCACAACAACAAGTCAGTGAACGAGGCACTCAACAACCTCTTCATCATTGAGGAAGACTACGCGGTATGATGTGATAATGTTTTCCATTGTGTATCGTAACAGATTATATATAGATAAATATACCTATATATCTATATATTTTAATCAAACATTTTGATGTCGCTTGAAGAAAGAAAAGGAAAGAGAGTTTAATTTTCTGCCGTATGTTAAACTCTCTGTCTCTTATCCAGGCTCTGCGTACTTCCATCGATGCCTATGACAACTTCGACAACATCTCACTGGCGCAGGGCCTGGAGAAGCACGAGCTGATAGAGTTCAGGAGGATTGCAGCCTACCTTTTCAAGGGCAATAACCGCTGGAAACAGAGCGTAGAGCTCTGCAAGAAGGACAAGCTCTACAAGGTGCAAAGAAGTTCAAAACAATAACTCTCAGTTGACATCTAATCCTAGAAATCAACTGAATGCAATGAATCAGTTGCGTCCAGGGGGTCTTAAAAGGTCAAACATTTTAAAGTCTTAAATATGTTAAAAAAAATTACATACAAGTTCTTGCATACGTTCAGGTATGTTTTAGTTATATTACCTTAATAAAATTACAAACACGAACAGTGAGGAATTGATATTGACGTTTGACTCGACTGAGGGAAAGACTATGGATACCCAATGCTCCGCCTGAAGTAGTTTGTGAGATAATGTGGCAATTCGAGGGTTTTTCTTTATTGGGCTACTTTACCTTTTTTCTTAATTTGGGTAAATTTAATAAATTCTGGGACTCCAATTAAACATTAATTGACAGATGTTAAATTGCATTCATTAATGTCATAAAAGGTCTTAAATTGAACTTATAGAAACCTGCAGAAACACTGAGCATGTAATAGGACAGGTGTGGTCACTTTTCCTCAGTCAGTTTATTCAGTTGTAGTTGTGCTTTCCTTTGTGCAGGATGCCATGCAGTATGCGTCAGAGTCCAAAGACACGGAGCTGGCGGAGGAACTCCTGGCTTGGTTCCTGAATGAAGACAAGAAGGAGTGTTTTGCCGCCTGCCTTTTCACCTGCTATGACCTCCTGCGGGCCGACGTGGTGCTTGAGACTGCCTGGCGACACAACATCATGGACTTCTCCATGCCCTACTTCATCCAGGTCATGAGGGAGTATCTGTCTAAGGTGGGTTGGCCAGAGGCAAAGTTTGTGTGGACAAGAAGGTTTCTTAAGAACATATTATAGTTAGAGATGTCACGAGAACCGATACTTACGATACCTTTCGATGCTAAAGTGAAATGTGAAAGGGGCGGGGGGCGGAGCCTCGGGGCCCGTGTGTGTGTCCGCTATTTGGGAGCGCGCGCGCACACACACACACAAACATTCCCCCCGCTCTGGGGACACTAGTTGTTGCACTATGACCATTAATTGCACTTTATTATGTTGTGCTATGCTCTATTGCACATGTTTTGTATGTCTTATGACATTTTTCTATTTTTCATATATTTTAATAAAGAAGTTCATGTTTCAAGTTCAAGTACATAGAATCTTAGAAAATCCTCTTTTTTTTTTACCGTATTTGCAAACATGATCTTATCAGTGGAGATGCCCCATGTCAGATCTGTTCAAATTGAGACCCTAAACATGGAATAGAATCTCAAAAATGTTTCCCTCTACTAATATCTGGCATTTCCACTAATCTGATACCTTTAAAGTATAAGCAGCAAGTTAAAGTGGTTTGCAAATACCATTGAAGTATAGGCAGTGCGACAGAGTTACAGACAGTGTTACAGTGTGGCCTATTCTTTCTTCCATTCATGCTCATCTTCCTCTGCTTCTGTTAGTCACATGTCATCACTGGTGTTTTCCTTTTTTTTTTATTTGGCGTTTTCTTCCATTCAAGCTACTTTTCCATACAAATGTGTTCCGGAGGAGATTCATAACTGCTGTGTCACTCGTCGCACCATTTATACCTGTTACATGGCAAAATAATATACAACCCATATAGTTTTCATGGACAACAGAGCTGAGTGGAGCATTAGTTAAAAAAAAAAGAATAAAAAGTGGTTGCATTTATTTGACAAACTTTGAAAACCCACCTACATCAAGATGTCAAATACAGAAAAGTTATTTTTTTGTGGCTTACAGCTTATTATATATTTATATATATATAATATAGAATTATTTTAGTCAAGACTAAGAAAATCATGTTTAATCAAGTCAATATCTGTATTTTATATTTTTATATAGTAATCTCAAGTCTGCATTTGTATCAAAAGTGGCGTTATTACCCCCATCTCTCTCTCAGGATTTTTGTGTTTTCTTTAAGTAAAAAGTCCTTTGTTTGCTCTTCTCTCTCTGTCAGTTTCTATTTTGGGAGACTTCCATTTGTTTTTTTCTTCCTTAAGTTGCCTCTCTGAATTTCCTTTCCAGGTTGATGCGATAAAGGAAAAGGTGAAAGTCGAATCCATTTTCTAATCATTCTTTTTTACCCCTCTTCCCCCCTTTCCTGTAGCCTGTAGTTTGGAGGAGTGCAATTTAGCTGAAACTGCATGACCCCTCTTCCCACCATGTCACTTTGCTGCTTCTGATCGTAAACTCCACATCTCCACTAGATCACCTTCAAACCCACAAAACTCCAGAGCGGGGCTTCTAACACTCCTGCCTCAGGGCTCTGATCGGTGTGCTGGTGTCAGTGACGGTTTTTAGTTTGACTCAATAAAACAAATGACAAAAGATAATACAAAAATAGCTTTTTTTTAACATGTGTACCAGTAGCGGTTTGGTTGAGTACTTGTATTTAAAAATATGTTTTCACTTGATTGCTGCTGCCATTACCACTGTTTTTCACAGAAGCACAAGGAATCTTGGGATATGTTTGGGCGGTAAGGATCCACCTGGTGGGGCCTCTTGCTCAGGGGTTGAAGGACATTTTTAGGCCACATTTGCAGTAACCTTAGAATTGTGACAGTCTTGTGATGCAGTTGGTGTTAAAATGCAGCCGCGGAAAGATGCGACCCCCGAATTGAGACACAGCTGCTGTGTATCCCAAGCGTGAAACTGATTGTTGTAGTTATGATAATTGTTCTAGCATCAAACGCTGTGCCCCATCACAGCATTTACCCTCAAACACACTGAGCCGTCCTCTTAAACCAGCACACTCATAGGTCTCCTCAGGCATTTGTGAAGAATGTCGCTCTGGAGAACCGGCTCACCTGCTGTTGTCAGGTGCTTATTCTCACAGACTTGTAGAAGAATTATAATATTCAAACTCTCTTGTAACGGCACTCAGCGGCAGTCTCCTGCCAACCATCATCCTGATGTGAGGTTCAGTTCAACAGAGCTTATTCACAGCAGCCATTTTGACATGAAAATGTAGTTTAACACGTGTTACAAATCAGACAAATTAAGGTTATTTATTTAACAGAAAAGAACCTTAATTAATTGGATTAGTTAATCCTGTTTATACTATTTCATGTCAAATGGCTGCTTTGGAAAATTTCTATCCCTTGATTGTATAGTTGTACAATGATAATATAGGTTTGGATAATTTTTTACCCTGATGACATTGTATAAAGGGAGTTTACATTTTTTTGAGATTTATAATTCTTAATGATCTCTTTAAATCATGAACCGGAGGAGACCTATTTAATATCTGTATATGGACTGTGGCACAGTAGCAAAGACTGAAGCTAAGTGTAAAACCTAATTTCAATAATACAAGCACCAATGAGGCATTCGTTATAATGAAGTCACAATTCTTTCAGAAACCTATCTATTTACCTCCATGTCTGTCTATACGACTGAATGTATCCCATGTGTGAGAAGAACACAGACAATAAGAATCATTGACATTGGGTCATTTTTAGAGGGGTGTTTGTTTTGACAGTATATGTCTCTCTGAGCATTCTGTGATACAGTCAAGTGTGGTCTCTTCAAACCACAGACAACTCAAGTGTATGAGCAAATATTTGTTCTTTGGGGGGACAATTACATAACATGAAGAGCAACAAGCATGCAACCCACCCCCCCACCACCACCCGTAGCATCAGTAGCACTCGGGCCTGGCTAGGAGACATCGTTGTTGGCTGTGCCTGCTTCTGGAAACCTTGAACTGGCTGAACAAAATCATCCCCTCCACCCTCTGTCACACTCCACTATGGCTCTGCTTTCTCTGTCTCTTTCTTTCTCTTTCTTTCTTATGCACTTTTCACGAAGTCACCAAACTAAACTGCCGCTTCAGCATGTCTATCAACTCTTCTCAATCAAAACAACAGCGTGTCTCTCTTCAAACAGCCTGCTTAACCAGACTGACTGACTGTCGTATGAAACTAGAGCGTATGTAGAGAACTGAACCCAAAACCACTGTAAGAGCAAAGCCTATCCTGCACCATCATCATCATAAGTGTTTAATCTGCACATTGTCCTAGCTGAGGATGACATGTGAAGCTTTTTACTGGCTGCTAATTCTTTGAATTGTTTTTAGCTTTGTCTTTTGGCCTTTCCCCATCGTTATCCGCCTCTGAGCTGCTCAGCAAACACTAAAGCACCAAAGAGGACCAAGCAGTTTTGGCTAAATGATTGTCCAAATGTGTAAAGCTGTAAACACACTTGACTGACTCTACAAAATGTTTATGATTGGTTTTCCAAACACAGGGCCAATGAGAAAAGGGGAGAGAGAATAAGAACAGGCAAATGGGATAACAATCACTTAATCTTACCGCAAATATTTTTAATATCTAGAATAACACTCAGCAGAGAGCAGTTCTTATCCAAGGCCCTACAGTACCCTTAAAATCAGCAAACTGCACCAAGTTACGAACACTCATAGATATCTGTCTTCTTTTTTGCATCAAGATCTCTGCTTTATTTCATAAGAAATTCACAAAAATGTCCTCGCAATGTCAAAGGACATGAAAAATAATCCTGGATCTGCTAACGTCAGTGAATGGACTCCAAAATGAAACGAGTTTTTCCTCGGGCTAAACCTGACCCTCCCGCCAAGTTTCAATAAAATGTGTTCAATAGTTACTGCTTATTGCAATGAAAGTATGGCCTCTTATTGACTGGGAAGTCAATCATCCAAAACAACTAAAACACAAACTTTTATTCACTTTATTAATTAGAAATGAATCCTATGCGACAATGAATGTTTAGGTTTTGGACAGCTGATCACATTTGTCACAATTTCCTCACATTCTTTAGGCCATATGATTGATTTGTTATTTGATCATTTAATTTGCTAATTAATTGATAATTTAATAGGTTTTTAATTTGCTCTACACTGTAGAAACCTGCTAAATGTGTACTATCTTTATGTCTTGTTTTTTCTTGTCTCCAGGGTAGGCTTTGTCCACACTGATACTTTCTAAATCTGATATAGAGTCAGTTGTGTGTCTAAACAGCTCAGTTTCAGGGGTTTGAAAATCCAAAGTAATGTAGACGCTAGGTGTAAACATTGATTAAGTGATGCTTTGTATAACTAAAACATTAACAGGAACAGCGCCATAGTCCACAGGAAGCTGTAAGGGTTCATGAGAACCCTTACAACCACACTCCTATGTCTCAGGATGAGGGTAAAATAGGCTTACATAAATGAAGGTAGCACAGGCACTTAAAGCATCTTTCTAGCTGGAGATTCACTGAATAACGTTGTTACTCTGTCATGTTGTTGACAAGTCACATTAAGAGATCATGCTTTCAGAATCAATACTTCTTTGTTTGGGTCACAGTTAAAACTGAGAGAAATACCAAAGCCTGATCGCAGCTGAAAGCTAATAAATCATCAATCAATCAAATTTTATTTGTATAGCCCATATTCACAAATTACAAATCGTCTCATAGGGCTTTAACAGGGTGTGACATCCTCTGTCCTTAACCCTCAGCAAGAGTAAGGAAAAACTAAATAAAGTGTCTTTCCTTCAGCTTCAGTACACAAATGTTTAGAGAGCGTTTTGATATCCTGCTGAGAGGTGGACAAACTTACTAGAGGGGTGAAAAATATAAGTGTTGGTCCTTATAAGTCTGTTCTGGTGCGGGTTGGTTCTCTACATACTCTGCATTTCCAACATTTTAGTGTAGATGATTTGGGTGGCTGGATGGTGGGACCATTATTACCCTGTAGCTCTGTTTTTGTCTCCTCTCCTAATCCCTTCCACAAAGAAGTGGGTTCCTATCTGATACTGATGTGGCCAAGCACCCTAGAGTATCCAGTAGCTCTAGTTGTAGTTGCTCCTTTTGCCTTATAGAAGGCCCCCAACAACAAATTAGCAAGGCCTGCCTCCTGTAGCCCGATTTCATTTAAATCTGGACTTTATTCGTCTTCGCCTGTCAGGAATGGTCCCATCCGTCAGCCAGTGTAATAACTCAGAGGTCAGTTTTTACAAACCAGGCATTTAAGCTCTCGCCCTTCAAGAGCCCAGTCAACAGTAGCATCACTCAAGTCTGACATGGTCCCTCTTGTTGTTATTTTCCATAGGTCGACAAACTTGAAGCCTCCGAGTCCCTGAGGAAACAGGAGGAGCAGGCCACGGAGTCTCAGCCCATTGTTTACGGTAAAAAGACCACACACGGGTTTTAATCACGTTACTGTGATGCAGCCTTTACCATGACATTCAGAATCAGTTCACACCTGGTATTAACATCCTGAGTGATCCCATCACAAGTGGTCAGTGCTAAGTTCAGGTGTTATTACACACAATTGTATTATGAGATCTGATCACTCAAACCTCATTCAGAGATGGTCTGGGATGTGGTGGCAACATTCTTTTCACTGTGTGAACGCAAATCCATCCTGGGCCGAATATGAAGGACGAGCCATTCAGCTGATGTTTCTGACCTGTGACAGTTTCATAATAAATCAAACGTATATTTACGCGGCTCAGTGGCCATACTTGGATTTGTTTGTGGCTACAATATCAATGCTGACCATTGCAAATTTGTTTTTCCAAACGTGTAAAATCTTTTTCGGTAGTACATCTTAAGCTGTGTGTCTTAGTTCAGCAGCCAACTCCTTCAGAGGATGGAAGACTACCTCATTCATGGTCTGTATAGACCGCAAAGGCCGAACCAAAGTGAGACGGTCTGGTCAGAGGAGTTCCGTGATCGGCTACACCAGCTTGTCCTGTTCTCACTGCTGTTGCCTAGCAACACATCTGCAGTTGGAAACAACAAGAAAATGTTAACACCCCTTGGTTTATTAACATGTGTAATGGTGGGACATATCGTCGCTTGCTGTCGCCACTACCTTTTTGAAAAATGGTTCATCGTCAAAGTGCAATGAATAGGATGAATAGGCTGGCCCAAGAAGGACCCACTTGTTGGAGCCAGCTTTTTTTAGGGACCGAAGGAAGAATTTGTTTGCTGCATTTGAAGGATGGGATAGTCTAGTTGCACCTCAAATGGTACAGGACCTTATGTAATATTTAGTCTTCGTGACCAGAAATATTGTACGTATGTATTTGCCTATAGAGCAGGGAAGTGCGATCCATCACAAGCGATCAGAGGAGACACTTTCAGGTCGTATTTTAATACCAGATGTGAACAGACGAAGTTAGCGCTGACCACTTGTGATTGAATCACTTAGGACAGATGTTAATATCAGGTCTGACCAGGTTCTTAGACGGGACCTGGAGAACATTTCTGACAGCGACCAGAGTCGCGCTTTCTGTAAAGACTCATCTCGATGTTTGTGTTGCAGGCACACCCCAGCTCATGCTCACAGCAGGGCCCAACGTGGCTGTTCCTCCCCAGCAGCCCTACGGCTACGGCTACACAGCAACACCAGGCTACGCCCAGCCGCCACAGCCCAACTTCGGTTATGGCATGTGAACACACAACACCCTCCTCCCAACCTTCACCCCCACCATGACTTGACCCATGACCTTCCCTCCACCTGTCCTTCTCTCTTTGTGTTCCCCACCAGCTTCCCATGGTCTTCTACTCACAACAGGGGCCAAAAAGAAAGTTACAGCCCACTGTGGTTTTGAGTACTATTTTTTTATTCTGTTGTGTTATCAGAAATAACATTTAACTGCATCGAAGGACTTTTATTTGTATCGTTTTGAAAAGAAAATTGGACCACATGTCTCTTTGTTTTTTCACATTCCATATTTATGTCTGCTTATTTACAATGTTTCTTTTTCTTGTGTTTTATGTTTACGTTATTTTTGTATTGGTTTATGGTTTGTGCAGAAGTGGACTTGCTAAAGCTCAGCAACGAAACTTTGAAGTAGGTGGAGGATTATTGGATTTTGCACTCGTGAAGAATTTAACTCTTACTTTTGATGTACTGAACATGTGAACAGCTTACATTGTCTCGTCTGTCTGTACTGCATTTCATCATTGTATATTCTGAGGAAAAATGGTTACATATAATATTTGAAAATATATTGCCATGTCACTGGCTATAGCTAGCAACACTAAGTAATGATAGTATATTCTGCACAGGCGTGTAGCTTTATGGAGGTGTGTGTGTGTGTGTGTGTGTGTGTGTGTGTGTGTGTGTGTGTGTGTGTGTGTGTGTGTGTGTGTGTGTGTGTGTGTGTGTGTGTGTGTGTGTGTGTGTGTGTGTGTGTGTGTGTGTGTGTGTGTGTGTGTGTGAGCTGATGGTCTAAATAAGAATTTTAACTCCCTCTCAGCCTGTACTGGGCTGTACAATCCACCCTCCTAGATAGCTAGTTAGCTCTCCTTCATTGGTTCCATGTATTTAGGTGACCTCTTGTGCCGTGTACAGTGCTTGTGTGAGACTGTGTCTGTGTATGTGCAAGGACAGGACCACGGCTCCCAATCCCCAGGGCCCTCCACCCTCAGCCCCTTAACCGTACCGTATGTGTATTTACTCTGAACCCTCCCTGTCGCTGAGGTCCGTGTATGCCGGGTGTTGTGGTGTTTCCCTTGGTCACCATTACTTTTGTTTTTATTTTTTTGGTGTGTACAGATGTGAACATGACAAATTAAAAACTTTTAGATGGAGACCCCACCCATCTGTCATCCACCCACTCCCCCTGTCCTGTTTTCCTCCTGCTTTTAGTGCAAGAACAAACATGGAGGCGGAAGACGACAGGCTGGTGGAACCTTTGTTCACCTTGGGACAGCCGGATTAGATCCATGAACACTCCTATAGGTTGTGTGTTTAGATGGTTATGATGAAGACATTAGATCTCAGTCAATCCAGTTCTCTGTTAAGAATGGTCTGAAATAAGAGCCTGTATTTACCTTGATGTACTAAACTTCCTTACATGCTTTAAGCTGTGTGTAAAGTGTCATCTTAACCCGAGCATAAGTTAAATTCCTTTCTGTTGTCATGCATATTAATAATAAAAGGGGATCTGTCATTAAGTGAAAGAACATGACTTAACTGAAAGGGAAATACTAGAGTAAATAAAAACAAAAAAATTTACCAAGTCTCTTGTGGGGTCACTTTATGTGAAACGTCTCAAAAAAGTCTATTACCTTGCTTGTCTATTACCTTGCTTGTCTGTCGGTTAGCAGAATTACACAGAAGCTAATGCATGGATTACCACCAAACTATTTGGAAAACATGTAGTATGGGTCAGGAGAGAACCCATTACATGTTGGTGAAGTCTGTCTTTAAAATTTGCAATATAAGGCATTCTTCAACATTTTCTTTTATTTCTCATAGAAATTCATCGATGAGAAACTCAGGCATGTTTAAAAGTGTATGTGCAGATCCAAATAAAAAGTCCATATCGCTTGGATTTAAATGTGGTTTCATAAGGAGACGTGGGTGCAACATAAACCTTTATTGGTGCATACATATATTCACATATCACATTAGTAATTGCAATACTTTCTCATGTAAAATGTGATGGAGAAATCGGACGAAGACACTCGCTAAAATGCTGTTGTGACTGACTCAGAGTACGCAGGCCCTCGCCTTCCTCTCCACTTCACTGCAGTACTTTTCAGAGAGCCCTGTCGCCCTGCACATAGAGAAACACATTAGGTTTAGACTGAGGATACATTCAATATAGAGTGAGCTTGTATTCACCTCTGCCAAGGCGGTTATGTTTTCACCCCTATCTGTTTGTGAGTAGGTCTACACAAAAATAGTTTAGCAGATTACCATGAAACTTGGTGGATGGACGGAACATGGATCCAAGGAAGAATTTGTTTAATTTCAGTGTTGATTAACACAAGGGCAGATCCCAGATAATGTATTCTCTCTCGTTAACATTGTGAAATAGGACTTATTTAATTTTTTCATTTGTTAATTTCCTCAAGAAATAATATTGGATTAATGTCTACAATTTAGTGTGGATAAGAGTAAAAATCCAGATAGACTGAATTTAAATGTGGTTTCATGAGGGGACTGTTGGGCCTCAGTGGATATATGGGCTCTACTGAGTGACATTCTAGTTCAATACAGGTCTCCTAGCCTGCTGTAACTTACTTCAGCTCCTTCAGCTTCTTCTCCTTGAACGCGACGATGCGCAGGCGTCTCTGCCGGGCCTCTTCCATCAGCTGGTCGGCCTCCTTGAACACCTCTCTGCGTCTGGCTACAGCCGAGAGCTCACGTTCCCTCACCTGCTGCCGGATGGCCTCCGAGTGACGGAGCGCTTTCTGACGCTGATTCTCCTCCTCCTCCATCTGTTTGGCTCTTGCTTCCGCTTGCACCCTGTGGAGAAAAGGGCAAAAGGTCAGTGTATGTGGAGGAATCACTATCAATAAAATGGTAGTAAAACAGAGCGGTTCACTACACTGATCAATTCAACCTGCTGTATATGGTAAGTGACAGTCGTCCTTTACACAGAAACATCAAGTCGGGACTCTTACTTCAGCACCCTCTCAAATTCGGCCTTCTCCCGACCGGCCTCCTTCGACAGGAAGTGCTCTTTGCAGTGGACCTGCTCCAGACGAGCCGCCTTTAGCAAGGCCTCGTCCTGTGCCTTCTTCACGGCCAGCTCCTTCTCTTTACGCCTCCACTCTCTGTCTTTGATCTGCTGGTTCCTCCGAGCCTGGAGCCCATCCTTACAAACAAAAACAAGAAATTTATTAAATTCCAATGGATCTGTGTAACTGTTATTAGGCTACTTTAATGTGCAATGAGGATAATTGGGCAGTTGCGTGGCTTATTGGATTTTAAAAGTCAGCTTGTTTCTGCACCTGCTCGGCCTTGTAGTCTTTGGCTTTTTCTTGCTTTGCCCTCAGTCTGGCGATCTCCAGCTCCTTCTCCTTCTTGATTCGTCTCTGCTCTGCTTCAAATTCCGCCTCACGCTCCTGCAGAGCTCAAGAATATCAACATAAAAAAAGGGACACTTACGTTCGTGCTAATGACATGTTAAACTGAACTTTCACTGTATTGAGAATTCGTGTGATGGATTTTTCTTCTGTGGAGAGATCCAGAACCTGGTTTTGATCTGACCTGTTTTTTCCGGATGTATGCCATGTCTCTTATATCTGCCAGCTTCTCCTCCTCCTTCCTCTGCTCCTTGGCCTGCATGGTCTCAGCATTGATCCGCATCACCTCCTCCTGCAGATGCTGCTGCTCCTCCCTCTTCCTCACCAGGGCCTGGAGGAAGACGTCCAGTCAGAGGACATACATTCCAGAGCGAGCTGTTTATGTGTGTGTGTGGTTGCACTTCCCTCAGCATGTACATGTATTTTCTCATTTTGTTATTGTGTGTTTGTGGGTTGTGTCTCCGCCTGGTGTCCGTACCTGGAGGTCTTGCAGGTTCATTCTCTCCTGGTTCTCTCGGACGTGCTGCTTCTCCAGTTCTTTCATCTCTTCATGCAAATGCTTGTCCTCCAGACGCTGCTGGATTTGGTCATAGATCTGCTGCATTCCACTTGAATGAAACGCACATGCATGCAAACGTGATAACATCAGCAAACTGGAAGGCCTTTGCTTTTTCTGTTCAACAGTGGCCTACGATCAGAAAGTGGATCTCATGACAAGAATGTTAACAATAATGATGAAATACAATTACATCATTCACATGTAAATAATTCCATTTTTAATGTTGTGTGTATTTCTCTGCGGACCTGATCCTCTGCTGTTTGTTCAGCTCCTCAATCTGCTCCACAGTCTCCAGGGCCCTGCGGCGCTCCACCTCCATCATGACGTCCAGACGCTTCTCCTCCTCTGACATCTCCGCCTGGATCAACTTCTTCTCTTGGATCTGGGCATCACAGATGGCTTGGCACTGAGCGCCCAGAATTTGCTGGCGACACCCCACAGAGGGCAGAGGTTCTGATGTTCATGTTTGTCTGCCAGTCACTGATTCACTTTTGGACACTTCAAATATGTTTATGCTCTACCTTGTTGAGCTCTTTGATCTCCTCCTCCTGCTCCATCCTCAGGATGGTGGCCTGCTCCACCAATCGCTGCGCCCGCTCCTGAGCCTCCAGTTCAAGATCAGTGAGTGCAGGGTTCACTTTACGGGACATGTCTGCCTCAAAGATCTGACGCTTCCTCTCCTCAGCAGCTTTCTGAGTGAGGGATATATTTTTTTTTAGGTTTTATTGTCTTTTTGTTTATCTACAGGATAAAAACAATTGTTTTACTGGATTTGCCATGTTTCCTACTATTTCTTCTTCCCTCTTCCTCTGATAAGCCTCCATCCACTGCTCCTGGGTGAGAACCTGGGATGTGGACATGATCCTCTTAAACTCAGCTGGTGGGAGAATAATGGATTGTCCTGAAGGATCCTTCAGAGAGACCCTAAAAATGTTCAGGTGGTGTTGTTAAATCTCTGCAGTTTGTCTCGATTCCGCTCTGTTGCAATGACCTTTATGTTGTTTATTGTGACGATTTTCAAACCTGCAGTATCTTATTTTTAAATTATACATATATGCTTTAAATGTAGACACAGACACACTAATGGAGTCTCTTTCGGAGTTGTCCAGTGAGTGTGCTTCTACCTGAGGTTCCGAATCAGGTCTTTGGTGATGACTTGAACCGTCTCTCCCCCTTTGATCTTTTGGTTTTGACCCTGGCCCTTGGAGGCTGAGTGTTCACATTTGTCTGGTGATATCTGGACAGAATCAGTCAGCAACATCTCACAAACGCACTCATAGCTTGTGATGTCTCCACACATGAAACTTCACACGATGACAGATTTGAACATTGTGCTGCTCACAGCTATAAACTAAGACTGGAGGTAGAGCCGGTCATCAACTAACCAGAAGGTTGGTAGTTGGAACCCTGGCTCCTGACACACTGTCCCAAGACACTGAACCACACATTGCCCCTGACAGCTGTGCCTGCAGTGTGTGAATGTGGCTTATGATAATGATGACTTTATTTATAAAGCACTTTTCAAAATCTAAGTTACAAAGTATTTTAAAAGGGAAGCAAAATAAAACAGACAATCATGAGCACAGCATAATTAAGGAATCACAAACACAACATTCATATTCACTCTAAAGACATGCAATTATTTTAAATGTATCTTTGTTAATAGAATTCAATAACATGGAATTAAAAATGATAGATAGAAAGGTATATTAAGTGATAAGAAATTTAAAACACACACATACACATAGGTCTCTCTCTCTCTCTCTCTCTCTCTCTCTAATTGACATTACAGTATCATTTGTTGCCAAATCAGAAGAAGAAGCACAGAAAATATACGATGTCAAAAGTATTAGTTGATAATGTAGAGTAATTACTAAAATAGATCATCGAAATAGAATACAAATCATTAAATATACCCCCGCCCCCCCCCTCACCGGTATGGTGTTACCAAACAGGGTCTCGTCCACCTCGGAGGTGGGGGCTCGTGCTCGGTACCTGCGGGATTCACCGCTTCTCCTCGAGCTGGATGTGAGGCTCTGTGGGGATGAATATCCATGTATAACAATCAATAACCATGAATGACAGTCATCCATGGACCGCAGCCTTCAGATTAATGTATGAAAGGTGCTGATAATCCTTATTTTCAACGAGCACTCACCATGGTTCCTCGGATCCGTGCAGCACTTCCTCACAAATGCAGTGTGTTGTCAGTTGCCATGGGACACAGATGTGAGGAGGGGCCATGGTTGTCAGGACTGCCTCACACACGCGCGTGCGCGCACAAATACACGCGCGCACACACACTCTGAACCTTTGAACCTTTAAACCTTTGAACATACACACATAAGCACACACGTAATAACAAAAATGTAAGAACGTTTGGGGGGTAAAGTCTTGACACTTACACAAATGACAACACGTCAAATTGAGATTGATAGTTTCAGCACTGATTTATTATTAATAATAGTATTATTATAACGGAATTATATAGTTTTATATTAATAAATCCTCAAAATAAAACATAATAAAATAGAAATTGTTAGCTCGAGCCCGGTTGAGTCAGAGGAAATCGAGAATGGGCGGGGCCAGTTGATCACGTTACGCGGAAGCAGCACACGCTGTGTGTCCTCCTCGGCAGTGCCGTCATCAGGAGTCGCTCCCATGGCTGTATTATTATTATCATAGTACTTATAAAAAAGCCTTAAAAACAAGGAGACTCACAGATAAGTCGTTAAAACATGCGAGACCTATAATTTATTATAGAGACCTTTTAATTTAAAGTACATGGCAGCTCCACCGTGACAACATGAGGCCGAGTTATTTGGGGGAAAGTCAGAAAAAGAGCAGACGGCTTTTAGCACACAAAGAAGTGAGGAGGTAGCTGCTCTGCTTTCACTGAACGTGGCTAATATAGGAAGCGTCATACTTCATATTTATCAACAGGAAGGTAGGATCTGTTAGATGCAATGTTGATCTTTTTTTGACAATAATCAAATGTTCATTTCCTACACTTTCTGGAAAGTAAATGTGTGTCTCAGGTGTGTTGCGGACCATTACACTTCCCATGCCTCCTCACAGAGAGAGGAGCCTCCCCCTGCTCTGCTGCTGCTGTTGGACTCCTCAGTGAATCAGTAAACTCATCAGAGTGACTCCTCCTTCCATGATATCCTCTGAGGGACAAACAGGAGCAACACAGGACAAGAACTCCAGGGTCAAGTAGAAGAAGCTTTTTTATAATCTGTGCCTGAGACAACACATCATATACACACAGTGTGTGGTTGTGTTACCAGGCCCTGTGTGACCTGCCTGCCTGCAGCACTCAGCTAACAATCCAGATTCAATCATCTTTGGGGAAGAGAAGTTGACCATTAACTTCCTTCCTGCTGATTGCAAACCCTCTTCCACTTGTCCACATCTGTGCAGTGGAGCCGGAGGCAAAGTTCACTGTCACAAGCAGCCGGACTCGTTCAAACCGATCGACTTATATTTTTACTCAGTTTTTGTCAGGACTGTCTGAAATCTACAAGCATGGCTACAGCGAGCTATGGATACTACAGACTAACTATATTTCTGGCCATGTTTGTCGGCTACACACTCTACTACTTCAACAGAAAGACTTTCTCCTTTGTGATGCCGTCTCTGATGCAAGAGATTCAGATGGACAAGGATGACCTGGGTATGAGAGACTAGGTTTTACATTGACTTTGTGCTTGATTGTTACAGTGTTAAGTTCAGTGTTAAAATTATTTTTAAATGAAACCCTATACCTCCTTTTTCAAATTTGAAAATTGGTATTATTTACTCTTCACAACAAAGAAAAAATAAAGAAAAAAATATACCACTACTGAATGACATAATATAATAATGAATTGTCAAAATGAAACCTTTCAAGAAGGGTTAGGGTCAAAGCAAAGAAGGAAAGCAAAACCAGGAAAGTTAAATACGTTATAAAAATGTGTACATCATTTAACAAAGAGGTAGCTTTACATGTCACTTCTCTCTAAGATATTTAGGACTTAAAATCCTGCTCTCTGTCCTCCCTGTGTTCAGGTATGATCACCAGCAGTCAGTCGTTGGCCTACGCTATCAGTAAGTTCATCAGCGGTGTGCTCTCTGACCAGATCAGCGCCCGCTGGCTCTTCTCTATTGGCCTGTTCATGGTGGGAGGTATCAACGTTTTCTTCTCCTGGTCGTCCACTGTTGCTGTCTTCTCTGCCCTGTGGTTTCTTAACGGCCTCGGTCAGGGCCTCGGTTGGCCTCCCTGTGGCCGAGTGCTGCGCAAGGTGAACCGAATGACAGTAAATCATGTAGCACTGTGCTGATACTGAATACAAGATGTTTAGTTTTAGTTCTCCCTGCTTATTGCTATTAAGAAAAAAAAGATTCCATCATGCACCTTGAACAAACACTACAAACTGGGTCCAATTATAATATATTTGAGAAAGAGCTTTTGAATTAAAAAGAAACCACCTTTAAAGGTTCAAATTAGATGTAAAAGCGTAGTTTGTATATCTGTTGCTTGATGAAAATGACCCATCCATACATCATCTATTCACCATCCCATCGATCCATCTATTCACCAACCCATCCATCTGTCCATCCATCCATCATCTATTCACCAACCCATCCATCCATCGAACCATCCATTCCCAAACCAACCAACCCAGTTCATAAAAATAAAACACAATATATGTCAATCATTTATAAAACTTTGTGATAATACAATTCTACTGTACATATTGTTGGGAAATATGTACAGTAGAATTGAAAAGTTCTTCTTTCCCATGTTTGACCTAACTAACACAGACTGTCACATCATGAAACATGAAATGACTTTTCATCCAGTTATTACTGGCTGTCAGATCCCAACCCTGCACTGCATCGATAATTATATCCTCCCTCTGTACATCAGAGCTAAGATAATGATGCTATTTCAGAACTTTAAATATTTCCTCTCGTCTACTGTCAGTGGTTCGAGCCCTCTCAGTTTGGGACGTGGTGGGCCATTCTCTCCTGCAGCATGAATCTGGCTGGCAGCCTAGGACCCATTATTGCCACAGTGCTGGCCCAGACGCACAGCTGGAGGGCGATACTCTCCGTCTCTGGGATGACTTGTGTGGCCTTCTCCTTCATCTGCCTGTTGGTCATCAAGAATGAGCCCAAGGATGTGGGGCTTCCCAATGTCGAGGCGGCAGCCACGAAGAACAGAGGAGGTGAGACTCAGTTTTTACAGAAGGATTGATAATAAATCATTAGTTTCATAACAATAAGAAACAGTGGTCAACACTCTTCTCGGTATACATTGCCCAGGTGTGTGTGTGTGTGTGCGTGTGCGTGTGTGCGCGCGCGTGCGTGCGTGCGTACAGCATGTGACTCTTGTTGTGACTAAAGGTCTGTGACATGGTGGACTCCGTACCCAGTGTGCCTCTCACATGCCACCTGTGTGCGCTGTGTCTCGCTCGTGCACCAAAAAGTGTGAAAGTAGCATGTGTGGTTTAAGATGTTTCATGTGTTGATATGATTAGAAGTAGATAGTTAGATCTCTTCCACCTGCACCAGAGGATGTTACGTTACGCCCATTATGTCGAGTTTAGTGTGAAGTTTCACATACATACAAACTATATTTACTGCTCCTCAGTATAATCCTCTGCCGACCAGTGCAGTTTCAGTCCCTCTAGGTACAGTCACAGTGGTATGTCATCATGACCTTTGACAATTGAAACCTAATCAGAGAACTGGTCAAAACCTGAAGAAATTCCCTGCAGACCGACTTGACATATTAAGTTCAAAAGACCAAAATCCTGATTTGTGAAGCAACTGTAACATTGACCTTTCAAGGTATTCAGGGCATGTTTTTTTTAATTTTTTTTATTTGTTATTTGCCTTTATTTAACCAGGTCGGTCCCGTTGAGATACAATGACCTCTTTTCCAAGGGAAGCCTGGCCAAGACAGCAGCATACAAAAAATGTCAACAGTAACAAGACACACAAAAATCACATAACACAGATCAAATAAGATAAGTTCCCTGTTCCCTTAAGATAAGGCAACAGGACTAAAGCTCCGGATTCCCACCAAAACAAGAACAAGTGCGGTATGAAGCCGCTCCAATTTCTCTCACACGAGTCTTCAAAGTTTCAAGGTTTATGAGCTCCTTTAACTTAAGAGTTTTTTTGCAGTGCATTCCAAGCAGCAGGTGCAGCAAACTTAAAACAGTGCTTACCAAATTCAGTGTTTACTTTGGGCATAACTAATAAATAAAGCTCATTTGAACGTAAGCAGTAATTGCTCTGGGATTTAAAGATGTACTTACATAAGTAGTGGGGGAGCAGACCCAAGATAGCTTTATAAATAAAAATATGCCAATGTATAAGGCGGCGTGCTGCCAGAGATGGCCACTCAACTCGAGCATATAAGATGCAGCGGTGAGTGAGGGCTTTACAACCAGTGACAAACCTTAAGGCACCATGATATACAGTGTCTAGAGAGCGCAGACAGTTAGCTGGGGCATTTATATACAAGAGATCACTGTAAGCAAGTACAGGGAGGAAAGTGATAGCGATCAACTTTTTCTGGTAAAAAAAGAAAAACAAGATTTATGACGGAAGAAGAATCCCAGTTTCACTCTTAATATTTTTACAAGATTTTCTACATGTGGTTTAAAAGAAAATCGATCATCAATTAAAATGCCGAGATACTTGTAACAGTTCACAAGTTCAATTTCATACCCTTGCAATGACAAAATGCTGGGTGGAGACACAGGCACTTTTCTGCCATTGGAAAGTATCAACAGTTTGGTTTTGGCGGCATTCAAGACAAGTCTTAGTTCAATGAGCTGATTTTCCACAAGGTTAAAAGCAATTTGTAAGTTGCCAAGGGCTTCGGCAAGAGTGGTGCCACAACAGTATATAACTGTGTCATCAGCATAAAAATGAAATTTGGCATTTGGGACGTTACTGCCCAATGTATTTACATAAATAACAAACAGAATCGGGCCAAGAACTGAGCCCTGTGGCACACCAGTAGAGACATTTAGCAGTGTGGATGAGCTGCCTTCAAAACAAACACATTGTTTTCTATTAGACAGATAATTATTAAACCAGCCAACAGCCTGCTCAGATAAACCTATATCAAGCAGGCGTTGCTTCAGAATGGAATGATCCACTGTGTCAAAGGCCTTAGAAAGGTCAACAAAGAGAGCTGTGCACACTTTCTTTTGATCCAGCCAGTCTATTATATCATTAGTGAGTTTGAGTGAGGCTGTAGTTGTGCTGTGTTGTTTCCTAAAGCCGGATTGGTATGGGGAGAGAATGTTGTTAGTATGGAGAAAATCTTTCAACTGATTGTTTACTAGACCTTCAAGGACCTTTGACAGGATGGACAACTTGGAGATGGGTCGATAATTATTCAAGCAAGTAGGGTCCCCCCCTTTCAAAAGGGGAAGGACGTAAGCGACTTTCCAAATTTCAGGAATAAAATTTGTGGTGATAGTGAGGTTAAAAAGATATTGGAGCGGTTTGGCAATAAAATCAGCTGCTAACTTTAAGAAGTATGGTTCCAAGTGATCTGGACCTGCAGCTTTACTGATATCAAGAGAGCAAAGAGCTCTATGGACCTCTTCCACTGAAAACAACCTAAAAACAAAGGAAGGTTGACCAGCAGAGATAAGGCCTTGAGACATGTTTCCAACATCTGGGGCAGAAGACGCAATATTAAGGGCAGGCATAGCAATCGTGGAAGAAGACCGAGAGAATAAGGAGCCAGAGGCAGAAAAATGAGTATTAAAACAATTAAGTATAGTTGCCCTGTCAGTTACAGTGGTAGCATCATTAACAATACAGGGTGGGAGTTCGCTATGATTATCAGTGGCTGACATAGATTTGATCACTTTCCAAAAAATTTTAGGGTCATTTAAATTTTTCGTTATTGCAGAGAGATAAAAGCTAGACTTTGCTTTTTTAATAAGAAAGGTAAAACTATTTCTGAGTTGCCTAAATGTAAGTTTATCTGCCTCAGACTGTGTCTTTCTGGCCTTAGCCCAGGCAAGATTTCTATTATGCAGTAGATCGGCTAAATCGGGCGTGAACCAGGGATTATCCCTCCCCTTAACCTTATATCTTCTGAAGGGAGCATGCTTATCAAGCAGGGAAGATAAACCTTCAGAGAAAAATTGTCATGCAGTCTCTACATCATTAATTAATTCAATACGATCCCAGTTAAAATCATATAAATCACGGAAGAACGCCTGTTCAACCAAGGCCCTCATATTACGTTTTATCAAAATACGAGGTTTGGATTTTGGAACTTTGGCATTTCTGACTGCAGCAATCACACAGTGGTCACTAATATCATTTGCAAAAACACCTGACATCGAATACTTGTGCGGTACATTAGTCATCTGGACACTTCAAATTTGGGTGTGTGGGGCTTTCAATGAGCTGCGTAAGATTCAATGAAACACAGGAATCTTTGAAGGCATCAGAGTTAGAATTTAGCCAATCCCAATTTAGATCACCAGTTAATATTATTTCATTATAGGTCAGTTCAGCTAATAGCTGATTCAGAGAAGTTAGCGCTTCAGCAGTAGCTGATGGGGGTCTATAGCAGCCCACAACAGTGATGGAAAACCCATTTGAAATATCAAGTTTTATGGCTAAGAATTCAAACTGTTTACTGATTGATTTGGACTGCAGGACATTTACATTAAATTTTGATTTACAATAAATTGCAACCCCGCCCCCTTTCCTAGGACGGTCAGCCCTAAATACATTATACCCTTTGATGGCGATTGCTTTGTCAGAATAAGATTTACTGAGCCACGTTTCCGACAGAACAATGACATCTGCATCAGTTGATTTTGCCCAGATATGCAGCATATCAATCTTTGATGGCAGACTACGAATATTCAGATGTATTAAACCTAGCCCGTACCTATCCTTAAATTCAGCAGGTGTGTTACAAATAGCAATGCCAGGACCAGGATTTGGCTGGATACCAGAAATCAAGAGTAAAAGTAGCAACAGAAATCTTTTCCTACTAATTTCAGGGTTGCTAGGTGTTTCTGTTTTGGAGTGTAATCTAGCATGCAACATGACAAGAGACTTATCAGACTGTAAAAAGTTTGATTCCAGGACAGAGGTGCAAACAAGACATAACCATTGTGCAAAGACAAAAGGATCCAAATAAGAATGGGTCAGCACTTGTTCACTTCGTTCACTGAGCAAGTTATTGGTTTCAGGGTTTGGAATGATTGGAGGAGAGAGCACAATACCCGATGTGCACTCCCCATGGTAGCAGGTTAACCCAGAATCCGAGAAAATCACAGTAGCGATGAGGACCATGAAAAGAGAACACATAGTACCAGCACAGAGTTCAGTCCCAAAGAGAAAACCAGGGGCAAGAAACGGTGTATCCGAGCAGGATACTGAAGCGAGCCTCAGGCTGCAGAGCAGGGTGGATGAACAGGCATCAGGCTGCAGAGCAGGGTGGATGGAACAGGCCTCAGGCTGCAGAGCAGGGTGGATGGAACAGGCCTCAGGCTGCAGAGCAGGGTGGATGGAACAGGCCTCAGGCTGCAGAGCAGGGTGGATGGAACAGGCCTCAGGCTGCAGAGCAGGGTAGATGGAACAGGCCTCAGGCTGCAGAGCAGGGTAGATGGAACAGGCCTCAGGCTGCAGAGCAGGGTGGATGCAACAGGCCTCAGGCTGCAGAGCAGGGTAGATGGAACAGGCCTCAAAAGCAATGCACAATGGATGAAGCGGATCCCAAGGCAGTGTACAAGAGACCACCTCAAGCCCAACCACAGCAGCAACAGGCAGAAAGTCAATCACACCTCACAGTTCAGTGTTTCCCCTAGAATTTTTTTTAGGCCCGGTGGTAAGAGCTGATAGTGTGATTTGTTATACATTTTTCACGGGATGCTAGAGTATTTGTTGGTTATTTCCATATAAAACACTTGCTTCGCCATCACAAGTTGATAATGATTCAATAAACACGTTATTAACAATAAACTAATTTTATTTACAATACACTAATTTTATTTACAATACACTCATTTTATTTACAATACACTTATTTTATTATGAACACAGTGAGCATGGCTGGTTGCTACACTTGATCTTTCTTGGCTTTTGGAAGAATTGCTCCATGGCCTCTTGATAAGGGAAGTTTCCAACAGGCGGCCCATTGATGGATATTTTCAGGCAGTCCCCCAAGTGCTCTCCCTGCAGCCTGTTCCTGAGGTCAGTTTTCACCTACCAAAAGTGAAGATTTGTTTTTGTCTTTGTTCATTAGATTTTAAAATTTTGACTAAAGGTAGAAATTACTTTGCTAAAATTATTAATGAGTTGTGTTACCCTGTTCATAGTGGAAAAATCTCGCTCACAGTTAACACTGCTGAGCGGAATAGTGAGCCCAATTGCAGCAAGCTTGCTCAGACAGGGGTAGAGCTGACTGAGCTCATCGTACTGTGAGGTCAGCTCCTTCATTACATCCATCTGGTTCTTGTCCTATAGTTTGATAGAGCAGTTGACAAGGAACATTAATATAGGATGAAATTTGATAAGGGACAAAGCTAGCTCTTAAAAAAATCTTTCACCTTCAGAATGCCAGTAGTGAGATGTTCTCTGAATGAAGACCACTCTTCCAGCAGTGTCTGCTCATCCATTGGGTGGAACTTTTTTGCGAGAGTCTTCAGTTGGCTCACAGGCACATCCTGATCCAGCTTCCTGGCTGCTTGTGGGCTCAGCACACTAAATGCCCCAAGGATGTGGAGTTCCTGGAAACGCCCGTTCAACTGCTCCACAAGTTGCAGCAGATATGGCTCCATCACCTAGTTTGTTAAAAAAAAAACTTGTTATCCTATGATAATTGTGGTACAAAATAGTTGTATCTGTCACGTTGCAATTAGCTAATATAAATAAATATAAAAATAAATACCTGAGTGCAAAATCGACCCCAAAATGATTGCTGGTCACTGCTGCCAGAGGACTGCTGCCCTCTCCTCTCTCTCTCCTCTTCAGCCCTGATATTAAACATTCCCAGCCCCCTGGGATCATTCAGGTCGTGGTGGAGTTTGGCCAGGGCTGAGCCAGGAGGTTGGTTGTGACCTGCCTCCTTAATCCTTTGGATTGAGGCAATTGTGACTGGTACCTGAGGGAAAAACAAAGTTACATTTAGTATGCAGTGTGACAACTGCACAACCAAATAGTCATTATAACAAGGACAGTGGATAATCTAACCTGGTCTTTCACAGCGAGGAAATTAACGTCCTCCTTCTGGAAGATCTTTGACAATCTCGCCAGATGAGGAAGCACATCAGCCTGAAGGTGCAATGCAGCTACAAAACGATAAGTGGCACAAAAGGAGTAGAGTCCTTTTGCCACAGGGCACTTATTGTGTTGTACCTCCTCTGCAAGGGCCGTCAGCACTGCAGGGAGATTTCTCTGCAGGTTTGCCACTGCCTGGTGCTGAGAAAGCCAGCGTGTGTCCTTGACCTCCTATACATTATTGCAGGGAAAATACTATGAAATATCTGGTGCAATGAAACAGTTTTCTGTAATCTTTCCTCCTTGTAAAAATTAAGGTTTGTCTTACCTTAACTTTCAGATTAGCGATTCCCAGTGTTGTGGCTGCTGCCTTCAAAACTTCTGTCCTGTTGCTGCTGTTACAAAAATACAGGTGAAGATGCTGCAGGTGGTCCCTGAAAGTCTTCATGTAGGCTGTTTTCTCTGAGGCATCTCTGCAGACCAGAGCCAAACGATGGGCAGCACAGTGCACAGCGACTAGCCATGGCATGGTGTCGCAGAGTTGTTTCACCACTCCATTATGGCGTCCTATTTTTAAAAAGAAAAAATGATTTGAGGGTATAATTGCAAAAAAAACAATATATTTAAGTCCAATAATCTTATACCTGTCATGACTGCTGCACCGTCCGTCCCAAGACCAAATATTTTGTCCTTGGGAATGCCCTTCTGATCAAGGATTTTATGGATGGCAGTCACAATGGTGTCAGCCTTCCCATCAGGAAGGGGAACCAAATCCAAAAACTGGCTAAAAAGAACTCCCTCTTTATCAAGGTATCTAAAATAAAATAGTTTTAAAATTAAATAAATACACATAGCTTGATCTTGCAATATATTTTTCAAACTATGTTAAATTATTGTTACAAGAAAACATTATCTTTTTACCGAACATGTACATCCAGCTGTTTAATCACAGCAACATCAGTGCTCTCATCCAGTTCGATCCCGACAGCCTGGGAGTTTCTAATGTCCTGCAGGATTGGTGCTTCTATAACACCAGCCAGTATTTCCAGCATTTCATCAACCATGCGGTGGGACCTATAGTTGGTGGATTTCCCTATCTTTGAAAATAAAAGAGATATAGAAAAATACAAAAATTAAAATTATATAAGTCTTATTATAATACAGTTGACAGTTTACCAGTTAATATTATACAGTTACCTTCAGTTTGGCAAAGTAGTCACAACCCAGCAGATCAGCTAGCTCAAGCAGAGCTGGATAGTTAGTGTGGTGGGCAATTTCGTGTTTTACCAGCCAGTACAGACACTTGAAAGCACCCACCACAGCCTCATGCTCAATAACGACCACAGGCTCGAAAGCTGCTGTGACAGAGTGACCTGGACAAAGAGCAAAATAAGCCCTTACACATCAGTTTCACATTAATGTGATTAAAGTCTAGTTGTCAAATTCTTTCACTGAAATCAAATCATTAGATTAAATCTTACCTTTAACCAAAGTTGTGTGGGCCTTAAACGCTGCACTGTGATGTTCTGACCTCAAATGGGTGTCCAAGACATCCTTTCTGAACGTCTGAGAGGGGACCTCAATGAACACCCTTTGGGGTGATCCTCTCTTTACAGCCTGCTTATGCTGGCGGCATATGCGACAGAACATTCCTGTAAACGAAAAATATTTCAATTCAGAAAGTCTATTATTATTTTATTTTAATTTTATCGAAAAAAAATAATTCTCCTTCAAAACCTCATTTGAAAATGTTCATGGTAATGGCGGGCTGAACCAATCAGACGTCGCATTTACGCGATCGGTTCGTGGTATAGTTCTTCTGCCGGAGAATAAACAGTGTTTTTCTAAAAACAAAGTTGATTTAATATAAACTAATTTCATGTACAGGAGCATAACGCACCAATACATATTGAGATAGCTGGTGGTGAGCTTGGATGGTTATGATATTATGGCTAATAATCCAATTCTCAATGGGAAAAATGAATAGGGTTTTTACTTCCAGAACCAGACTTTTGAGCCCTTTTAATGAAAGCACAGCAGGAGAGAGCTTTTCTCTGCCTGCTCCTTCAATTAAGAAGGAGCAGCACAGCGCAGCAACGTCAATTTCTCGTCAGATCTTTATATTTACCCTAAGCTCCGCCGCAAACAAGAGGAATTTGGATGCGAGTCCGCAGCCAAGACTGGTGGGAGAGAGTGGTCTTACGCGAATTTAGTGACCAGGAATCCTCGAAGGTCCAATTGCGCACTACTGCAGATGCCATCTCTCTAAGTTAAGAAGTATTTTAACGTTCAGCCTGCAAAAGTACTAGTAGTAGCCTACTCATTTACAGTTATTTCGGACGCGCGCGGACACTACGATACGCGAACACGTCATTAATAAACACCCATGTCCCCTCGCTAAGCAACCGGACACGCTTACCGGACTACTTTTAAGGAGTGATAACAAAGACGTGAATCAGGCAATAAATCCACTTTCCTTGACAGCGGTTAAGTTCGGTGTGCTTAAAAGTACCGACGGAACTCAGTGGACCAATGGCGAACTACTGCGGCTGCTCTAAATTTTACCTCAGATGTGTCCATGTAAACGCGGCTAATGTAAGCTATATATTTCCTTTAAATAAAAAAATAAAAAATGACAACAAATTGTAACTTACCATGTTGAGTCTGGTATAGCCACTGGCTATATTTGGGATTTTTAAGCCAGTCTGGGTCCCAGCCGGATTTTCGGTGTTTGCTGCCCCTATCTCGGTCACCGATGCTATTGCTAGCGCTCGGTTGGTTGCTCTCGCGGACATCTCTCACCTCTGCCCCTCCGACTTGTTCCTCCACACCTGTCACTCGCCCTTCTTCCCCACCTGTACTCTCGTTTGGCACCGTGTTTAGGAAGAACCTTGAAATATCTTTTTGTCCTTCATCCCTTTTAAGTTTTTTTGGTGGTGCCATGCTAATGATTATCTAACTTAATGCTGTCAGATTGACCGTTAGGGGCATCATCTGCGCACGCGCGACACCCGCGCGCAGTATTTTATTTTTTATTTTTTTTTGGCCGGTTGTTGGCCTGGCGGGGGCGCTCGTTGGCCTGGCGGCCCGCCAGGCCTGAACAATGGTAGGGGAAACACTGCAGTTCCAAGAAGCTGAGAACAGGCCACGGCTATGGCTAGCAACTCAATCCACAATCAGAAGGAACAGGCCGAAGCATAAGAGGCAGAGCAGCCTTCCAAAGCAGACAAAAACATGAATAATCCACAGACCTTTGAGAGTTGACCGTTCATCAGCACAAAAATCCTAAAAAATCCTAAAAAATCCCAAATAAAAACAATAAAACAAGACAGACACCTGACACAGACAAAAGACATGCAGCCATCTTGGATTTCAGAATCCTCCGATGTTAAATTCAAAAGAACATAAACCTGTTTTGTAAGGTCATAGTGACCTTGACCTTTGACAACTAGATTCTATCAATTCATCTTTGAGTCCAATTTAATATTTGTAACAAGTTTGAAAAAATTCCCTCTCTGGAATATTGAGACATCACAAGAGCCATGATGATAACTGTTTTCTGTGTGTTTCCTGTTCAGGATCCTCGAGTGATGAGAGCACCCTTTCTGAGTTCCTGCTGTCTCCGTACCTGTGGCTGCTGTCGGTGTCGTACCTGGTGGTGTTCGGGGTGAAGACGGCCTGCACCGACTGGGGCCAGTTGTTCCTCATCCAGGACAAGGGCCAGTCTACACTCATGGGTATGACAGAGGGATAGAGCAGATGCCTTCTCCTCTTTGGTGAGAAGCAGCTCATTATTTCCTGTGAATCACTGTGTTGTTCTTCATAGGAAGCTCATACATGAGTGCCCTGGAAGTCGGAGGTCTGTTTGGAAGTCTCGCCGCAGGTTACCTCTCTGACAAGGCTGTGGCCAAAGTGAGTTTGAACATCTGGATGATGGACTTTTTCACCTTTGCATGTTTATGTTTTATTTTGGCAACTGATGCAGTTATTATAAAAGCCCACTGACAGCTCCAAAGGATTTTTACTGACTTACTAAAATTAAAATCTGCTTCACATATTGAAACAATTTACTTCTACATATTTGCCTAAATGATCTGCTTTGAGCTCTTGAACTGACCATTGAACCATTTAGCAAATAAAATTCCCCACATATACCCCAACCTAATGAAGGAAATAGAATTTTTGCAGGAAATGGATTTGGGTTTTTGAAATGTCAAATACAGACTTAACAGACCTGTCGACATTTCAACAGTGTGTCCTTTTCAGTATGTTTTTCTGTTCCAGTTGCTTTTTACCACATAAACTTACAACAGAAAAATATGTATTACAGGAACAATTGCAAAGAAAGATAATGTGTTATGCACCATAACCTACATGGAGGTAGTGTCTACACAAAGTAAATACTGTTCAACTTCAAGTAGAAGGATGCTCAGAGGTTTACTAATTATTACCATGTTTAAATAAAGTTAAAAAAATCCTGGATCCACAAGTTCATGTCATGCCCCACCAATCCACAAAATACAAAATTGAAAAATATAGTGCAAACTAACACAGGAAATATTCCTGGATGGCCTTGGCCTTTACGTCAATCCAAGTCAATCAATTCTAACAATAACTCTTATCTATCCAGTAAGTTAAATAAAAATACATTAACTGACCAGTCACCTTTTTTTTTGTTCATATGTAATAGATATTTAAGTGATTCTGTGTATATAGCAAAACCCATACATTTATTTAATCTTTATTTTGTACAGCAAGGCAGGAGAATCTATGGCAATCCTCGCCACTTCATCCTGAACTGCATGATGGCAGGAATGTTTGTGTCCATGTACCTGTTCAGAGTCACAGTCGCTGCTGACAGCTCAAAGGTATCTATCACTGAACATACACGCTGTAATGACATATTCTTTAATGCGGCACACCATGTATCAGACTCTCATGTCTCATGTTCAGGTGTGGATACTCTGCTTGGGTGCTGCTTTCGGTTTCTCCTCCTACGGACCAATAGCATTGTTTGGAGTTATAGCCAATGAGAGCGCCCCATCCAACTACTGTGGGACATCACATGCCATTGTCGCCTTGATGGCCAACAGTAAGTTGATTTTCAAGCCAGTTATTCATGCGGAGCCTGTATAAGCTATTGTGAATTGCTTGTTAGCAACACTATCCCTAAATGCTAATAATACAATGACATACCATTTGTTTTCCTTTAATCCTATTTACTCTTACTTCATATATTGCATTATTAGGGTGGCCCTTAAGTGCGAAAACACAACAAATTACAAAACCGAGCAGCATTAACCTAGCCTGACGTTGTCATATGAGTCTGATACCGCTCCATTAGGCTGTGATTATGGGGCGTGTTTCAACCGAACCAGAAGAAAAAAATGCCTCTTCGCTCAATTGGATAGACCTACAACCAATCAGAGCAACGTAGTATTTGCCGTATGTTAAGCGACGCATAGTTGTTGTCAACAGAACTCAAGCGAACTTAAGGCCGGCGCATGCTTCTGCGTTTTCACGGCCCCGCAAGCGCAAGAGCCCTTCCGGGCCCCTTACGTGCTTATGTATCTCTTCTTACGTGCGTCGCCCAATTTTTCTAAAGGCCGAATTATAGTCCTGCGACTGCAACCGCGGAAGGCCACACAGTTGCATCGACAGACTCATTTTGGTTTATACTTCTCTAACGTGCTGCGCGTGTTGCAACGCAATTCACCGCCAGAACCATAGGCGGAGTAACGTTTTTTTTCAAAGACAAAACACACAAAGAAGAGACGTCTTCTTCTTCATTGACTGTTTATTTAGATCGCCACTTGGGCTCCTCATAGCCTATTTCTGGCGGACAAATCGGCCAGTCAGTGACGGGTTATACAAGTGGTCATACTTTCGGATCTCTTCTGCCAAGTGCTCATCTATTTGGTCCATATTCATTCTTCTAAATCTTCCGGGATTTCCGCGTATTGTAGGGCATGAAACCGGAAACTAGCCCCCGGACGGGATGTAGTAAGCAGACCAATCACAAGCCTTGCGGGCTGCGTGAGGCTTGCGTCGCTTTGTCGTATAGTTAGAAAAATTGGCGGACGCACGCAAGCCGCCAGAGGGCACGAAAGGGGCGTGTTGCGTGTGTGCGTGCGTGCAACCCGACTATAATTCGGCCTTGACTATACGGCAAAGCGACGCGAGCCTCACGCAGCCCGCAAGGCTTGTGATTGGTCTGCTTACTACATCTCGTCTGGAGTCTAGTTTCCTGTTTCATGTCCCACAATACCGGCAGAAACAACGGAAGATTTAGAAGAACGAATATGGACCAAATAGAAGAGCGTTTGGCAGAAGAGATCCGATAGTATGATCGCTTGTATAACCCGACACTGACTGGCGGATTTGTCCGCCAGAAAAAGGCTACGAGGAGCCGCAGTGGCTATGTAATTAAACAATCGACGAAGAAGATAGAAGGCGTCTCTAAGGTCGTCTTCGACAAAAAACATTACTCTGCCTAGTGTTCTGGCGGGGAATTGCTTTGTAAGAGGCGCAACGCTTGGGGAAGCTTGGGGAAGCATGAATGGCAAAGAGTCCTGCGACACAGCTGCGTGAAAAGCCGCCGACGCAGTTGCAGAAGCATGCACCGGCCTTTACATCAACACCTATTGTAACAGCCCCCCCCCCCCTTCCCCAAACAAGACGCATAGTTTCTCTACTGATGTCACACGGCTCTTTATTGTTCACTTCATCGTAGCCGTAAATACATCGTAAAACTGGAATGACATTAAGTATACGATATTTTAATCGATAAAACCAAACACAAACATTAAAATACAATAAACAAACAAATCACCACGAGACAAGTCTGATGGGTTAACGTGACATAGCGACTCCCGTTCCGCGCTACTTGAAGCAAAGTAAATGGGACCAGCTTCTTTCCGCTGGCAAAGGGGTGTTAAACTATAGTTGTTCGGTCCGTAAGGTTTTGAGAAATGCCGCACAGCCGGCGTACGGTCGTAGTTCCTGCTCCTATCCTTGTGTCGGGGCTGTACAGCAGGTGTCTTATTGCACTGGTCCGCAAGCGAGGGAACTGGTGCGTCTATTAAAATGGTCCGCTCCTTAAACTGCAGGTATTTATGCGAGGGGAGTCGCTACCGACCGCTGGTAATGTCCACCTCGTCGTGCACGCCGAGTTGCATCGCCGTGATGCCCATTTCGGTCGCCTCTTTCACTTGGTCCTCCATGAGTGCGACCAAAGGAGAAACCACAATGACCACTGGGTTTTCATTGTGTCCCATCTTCTTCGCGACCATCGGGGCCAGCTGATAAATGAAACTTTTTCCAAATCCCGTAGGAAGGACGGCAAAAACATATTTTTGATCTACAAATGCCTTGATCGTGTTTCTCTGTTCCTCTTTCAAAATGAATGCGCTATCGATGTCTTCTAAAACAGACTCAATGGCAGCATCTACACATCTCAGCTCTCCAGCGGCAGGCATGTTTGTTGAAAACGAATTCAACCCAAGCGCTCTTTGGTCACGTGATTGATTACGTTACTGTTGATCATCTGTCCATCATCGTATAAAGCCCACCCTGACAATTTGATTGGTCCAAACAGCTTCTGTTCGGGCATAGTTTCTCCCCAACGGAGCGATGCCAGACCACACTACCCGACCTCAAATGTTGTGGGCGGGGCTAAATTTGTCTGGCATCCAGGCTAGCATTAAGTTATATTGACAAGGCTTGTCACTGATTGGACGGATGCACTGTCCATCTTTTAAATGGTAAATGGTTTTGTATTTATATAGCGCTTTTCTAGTCTTGATGACCAGTCCAAAGCTCTTTACAGTACAGCTTTACATTCACCCATTCACACACACATTCATACAGTTCATCTATTCGCAGCATTTTGTTATTCTATGGGGGGCCATTCAGGGTTAAGCATCTTGCCCAAGGACACGGAGATGGGTCAGAATGTGGATAAAACTGCCGACCTTCAGGTTGGAGGACGACCACTCTAACCCTCAGCCACAGCCTGACTGGAAGGAATTTCTGAAAAAATGTGTTTATTGATTTGCTTTTGTTTTCGTATCTGTCATTTTTTCTTATCTGCAGTTGTTTTATTTGCTATTGTGTTTTACTTGTTATTGGTTGTATTTTGTGATTTATGATTTGTATTTAGGGCCACTGTATCTAAACATCTCACAGTGAGGTCAGTGCAGTAGAATATGCTCTACAGTTTTTCTTTTCTCTCATCTTTGGGAGTGAACAACAGATACATTTTTTTGTTACCCTCAGTTGGTGGCTTCCTGTCCGGACTTCCATTCAGCACAATCGCCAAGCTCCACGGCTGGGAAATGGCCTTCTGGGTAGCAGAGATCGTCTGTGGTGTCACCGCTGTCGGATTCTTCCTGCTGCGCAACATCCGGACCAAGATGGGAAACATGTCCAAGAAGGCTGACTAAAACACCATTACATCTCAACCTCTGCAACCAGAGGAAACTGCCTTATTTAAGCCAACCGTCTTTAAATATTGTTCTTACCTGATTTTTTTTTTATACCTCCGTATTTTTTTCAGCTGTACAACAAAGGTGTAAATGAAGCTCATAAAAGTTGAGGATTTTTTAAGTGTTTTGCAAGTTGCTTATTGACATTTACTGTTTACAATATGTAAACAGTGGAATTTACGTGACTACAGATTATGAATGTCATGTAATGGAATGTGGTAGCGACACGACTATAGAAACGTTTCCTCTCCTGAGGTCACTGTTGCATTACAAAGCCCAGAGGAAAAAACTGAAACCTAGATCAGAAACTTGTATGTTATACAAAATATTATTTTTTTTAACGTAATAATTAATCATGAATGAATTAAGACACAATATTTACACAAAGGCTTAAATAAATTCTACTTTTTCAATCCATTATCTTCTCTCGTTTGTACACAGAAATCCAATATTTATCAATCAATCAATCAATCAAATTTTATTTGTATAGCCCATATTCACAAATTACAATTCGTCTCATAGGGCTTTAACAGGGTATGACATCCTCTGTCCTTAACCCTCAGCAAGAGTAAGGAAAAACTACTAAAAACCGTTTTGACAGGGTAAAAATACGTAGAAACCTCAGAGAGAGCCACATGTGAGAGATCCCTCTCCCAGGACGGACAGAAGTGCAATAGATGCCTGGTGCAGGAAAACATCATCAAGATTAAAGTCTTCAAGATTAAAGATTAAAGTCTCTAGCAGCATTTGATGAGGGTAAACATCCCGAAGGACAACCCCAACATGACATGCCAAGCAGTCCCGCTGCAATCACAGTCCATGGTCAGCAACCATCCAGACCACCATCCACCATCCAGACCAGAACGCCACTCCAGTCCTCAGTCATCGTCCACCGCCACCCACCACGAGCCGCCGCCGCGGTCCTGGTCCAATGCCCGTACCCGATGCCAACGCGACACAGGGTCCGCCACACTGGGTCCACCACCACGACCCCCGGTGCGCGATCAACAAACCGCAATCCATGGTGCGGCCACAGAGGCCCTGGATCTGCGGGTGATAAAGCAAAGGGATTCCGGGGAAGGGGGATAGGGATGGAGAAGAGGAAGGAGAAGCTGGAAAAAGAAGCTCTGTGTGTCATAAAATAGAACAAGTAACGTTCTGCCGCACTAATTAGGTCTAACTATAAGCTTTATCATAAAGGAAGGTTTTGAGCCTACTCTTAAACGAACAGATGGTGTCTACCACTGAAAGTGGTAGTTTATTCCACAGCAGAGGAGCTTGATGGCTAAAAGCTCTGGCTCCTACTCTACTTTTAGAGACTTTAGGGACGACAAGTAAGCCTAAATTCTGGGAGCGGAGTGCTCTAGTGGGTTTATAAGGTACTAACAGCTCTTTAAGGTAAAAAGGCGCTATATTATTAAGGGCCTTGAAGGTGAGGAGGAGAATTTTAAATTCTCTTCTAGATTTAACTGGAAGCCAGTGTAGCGATGCTAATACTGGAGAAATGTGCTCTCTTTTCTTTGTTCTCGTCAGGACACGTGCTGCGGCATTTTGGACAAGCTGTAGAGTCTTTAACGACTTACTGCTGGAGCCTGATAATAATGAATTACAATAGTCCAGTCTCGATGTAACAAAGGCGTGGACTAGTTTTTCTGCATCTTTTTGCTAAAGGACATGTCTGATTTTTGAGATATTACGCAAGTGGAAAAAGGTGGTTCTAGAAATGTGTTTTAAGTGACTATTAAAGGATAAATCAGGATCGAATATCACTCCAAAGTTCCTGACTGTTTCATTGGAAGCAAGGGCAATGTCGTCTAGCGCAGCTATATCATTAGATAATGTATCTCTAAGGTGTTTGGGGCCAAGTATTATAACCTCTGTTTTGTCTGAGTTTAATAAGAGAAAATTGCAGGTCATCCAGGTTTTTATGTCCTTGAGACATGCTCGAAGTTTAGTTAATTGCTTACTTTGTTCAGGTTTTATTGATAAGTATAACCGGGTGTCATCCGCATAGCAGTGGAAATTTACCGAGTGTGTCCTGATAATGTTTCCTAGTGGAAGCATATATAATGAGATTAAAATTGGGCCGAGCACAGAGCCCTGGGGAACACCATGGTTTACTTTGGTGCGCACAGATGACTCATCATTAATTTGCACGAATTGGGAGCGATCAGAAAAGTACGATTTAAACCAGTTAAGGGCGGTTCCATTAATGTTAATTACTGTTTGAGTCTTTGTAATAGAATTTGATGGTCAATTGTGTCGAATGCTGCACTGAGATCTAACAGAACGAGGACAGACACAAGTCCCTGATCTGAGGCTATTAAAAGTTCATTAGTGACTTTTGCCAAGGCTGTCTCTGTATTGTGATTGGCTCTAAACTCTGACTGAAAGTTTTCATATATATTATTTTCCTGGAGAAACTCACACAGCTGATTGGCTACCACTTTTTCTAAGATTTTAGACATGATGGGGAGATTAGATATTGGTCTGTAATTAGCTAAAACCTCTGGGTCTAGAGTGGGTTTTTTGAGAAGGGGTTTGATTACTGCTATTTTAAAAGACTGTGGTACATAACTTGATGATAATGACAGATTGAATGTATTAAGTAACGAACTATCAATTAGGGGCAGAATTTCTTTAAGTAATTTTCTAGGAACGGGATCTAAGATACAGGTTGTTGGTTTAGAACCTGAGATTATTTTGGTAAACTGATCACGGGTGATCAGAGAGAAGCTGTCTAAGTAATGGGTAGGATTCTCAGCCGTTTCTGAGATCTCTGTTGTTGGGAGGGTATTAGTGCCAATTGAGGGCAGGAAATGGTTGATTTTATTTCTAATAGTTAGATTTTTATCATTAAAAAAGGTCATAAAGATATTGCTATTTAGGGATCGAGGAATACTGGGTTCGGTGGAGGTTCTGGCTACAGTGCTGAAGAGAAACCTGGGGTTGTTTTTATTCTCTTCTATTAGTTTTGAATAGTAGGCGGCTCTTGCTTTGTGGAGAGCCTTTTTATATTCTTTAATACTATTCTTCCAGTCTATGAGGTTTTCAACATGGTTGCTGGAGCGCCACTTCCTTTCTAGTTTTCTTGATAATTGTTTTAACTCATTTGTCTGGGAATTATACCACGGAGCTAACTTACTATGTTTGTCATTTTTCTTTTTTAGAGGGGCTATTGAATCTAATGTTAATCGTAATGAGTCTGCAGAGCTATCGACGAGGTGGTCGATCTCAATGGAGCTCGGGTTTTTAAAGAATTTGTTCTTTATACCTACGGATAATACGGGTTTAAATGTAATTGGAATTATTTCCTTAAATTTAGCTACAGCACTATCAGGTAGACATCTAGAAAATGAGTTTTTTATTAGTGGCATATATTCAGTTATTGAAAAATCGAAGGTTATTAAATTATGGTCTGATAGAGCTGGATTGCGCGGAAGTACTGTTAAATGTTCAATATTTATGCAAACAAAGACAAACTACACATGAAATATTAACACACGTGGGTTTAATCTTTTCAAGTATTTACAAAACATGTATTTACAATGTGTCACATCCCAGTTCCAAAAGGAACGAAGAGAATCCACATAATTTCCCTCAACAACGTCCTCAGTCATCGAAATTCACTAAACCTCTTGTGATCGTGAAACAATCAGATTCATGTTGTTTCCTGCTTCAAGATCCAGCTCCAAAGTTGCCGGCTTTCTCTGCGATCTCCAGCGCGCTCTTCAGATTCTGATCAAAGAGTTCACACCTGAAAATCACACAGATTAACAGTGACACAGGAGCTGGGATGTGCAGGAGACACTGTATAAGTAAACGAAAATGTTGTGTGCATTATAAGTATGGATGTAGCCTTACTACATTCACAATAGCATGTTTTCATCTGAAAATGGTTGTAAAAGACAAACACAATCTGCATCTGCATCCCTCACATGTGGCTCTCTCTTAGGTTTCTACATTATTTTAACTCTGTTAAAAGTTTTTTTGTAGTTTTTCCTTTGACTTTATAAGGGTTAAGGATAGAGGATGTCACACCTTGTTAAAGCCCTATGAGACAATTTTTGAATATGGGCTATACAAATAAAGTTAGATTAACTGATTGAACAGTGATGCAAATATGATGTAAATATGAGCACATAACACCAATTCTCCACTCACTCCACTGGCTCCCTGTCTCAACCTGGATTGACTACAAAGTCCTACTCCTCACCCATAAATGCATAAATGGACATGCACCTCCCTACCTACAAGAACTCATCACTCCCCAAACCTCCACCCGCACCCTCAGATCTACAAGTAGCTCGCTCCTTCGGGTTCCCAACACCAAGCTCCGCACCATGGGCGACCGGGCCTTTTGCTCAGCAGCGCCCCGCCTATGGAGCGGTCTCCCTGACCACCTGAGGGCAACACAGACCCTGGACTCTTTTAAGACTGGCCTAAAAAACTTTTTATTCAAGAAGGCGTTTTTACTTTGAGTTGAGTTTTTAGGACTTTGATTTTAACTATGTACTTGTGACACTCTGAGATTCTCGGATGAAGAGTGCCTTACAAATAAAATGTATTATTATTATTTATGCATGTAAAACTAAATGTAGTGGTGTGGATGTAGCCTAAGACAAATAAAAACACAGCAAAGTGTAACGAAACATTGTTGTCTCCTGAAATTACCTGATAGGCATTTCCAGAGAGTAGAACGGGTTCTTGAGGGCAAAATCGGAATAGATTTCATAAATCTTCCTCAACAGTGCATCAATGCCGGATTGTCGAGGGTCAGCCAGCACAATGAACTTTATCCCTGATAGAACAGAGACAGAACAAACAGTGAGAAAGATTTCAGTTACATATCATTACAAAGTTAGAAAAACTATGCACAATTTTGTTGGTCTTTATTTCACACATAATGACACTTAGTTTACACCACTCACCTGTGAGAGTCTGGAAGCAGTGGAGTTTGAAGACGTCTGTTTCTAGCATCTCGATTCCCGAGCTGCCAGCATCTGGAGACAGCTGTGAACCTATAGCAAACAACCTGAGGAAAACAACCAAACTGGACGTTGATTATTAAAACACATCAGACCTGCAGCTATCACATTTGTTCACTTTGGGGCGCTGTATTCAGTTTCTTGCTCAGTTTGTTGTCACTGTGACATGAATCTATCTCCAGCACACAAGCCCCCAACCTCAGTGCAAATCTGAAACTTACGAGTGAAACATGGATGCCAGCATCAGCTTCTCGTTGGAGCTCAGGCGTGCACGTCCAAATCGAATAGACACAGGATAGTTTGAGGCGTCTTTCAAGTACTCAAGGATGTCCTTTCCTTCTGCTGTGTTCTTTCCAATCACATCGACTCCATTGATGGACAGCACTGCATGTCCCACTGGGGAAGGACACAGGAGTCATACACAAACAGACATCATAAGACAGTAAATTGATGAACATACGTTTGTGTCATGCAACCTAAAGATGAAAAACACCACAGACCGTGCTAAGGGAGTTCAATATAGTAGTAGGGTTTTAAAAATGCTAAATGAGGTAACACACAGTCAGTCTTTAGGAACCCATTCAATTGTGGGCACTGTTATTATGCACTTAACAAATACAACTGGTTCATTACTTCCTTGTTCAGTTTTTCAAACCACATTTGCAGTGTTTTTTCAGATCTTAATAACACAGTAGCGGCTAATAGCTGACGTGAGCTAACATGCTAATGCTAGCTTTTAAGTTTACCTCTGATTCCGTCCCGTTGTCCGAAAGAAACGACTACTTTTTCATCGTGGTGTTTGAGCACCAGGTCTAACGGGAAGCTGAAGGTCTTCTCCGCTTCCGCCCTCGGGACATAGTTGTCGTATTGGTAAATTAAACCTCCAGCCTTGTTCACCAAATAGACACTGAAGATCACCATGTTGACGACGCACAGCTGACAACACCGTCACGTGACCTCAGCTTTGTCCAAACACCGGAACACTATAAACCAGCAGCCTTTGTGACCCAGTTCGTCTTTTAGATGTTTGTGTACAGATGTGAGTGTCGCACAGTGGTTTGATCAGTAGGTATGTACAGTCAAAATCAACAGAAACGATAAGATGCGAACAGGACTCCATTACCCAGAATCCCTCAACCCGTTTCCGCATATACGGGTTGTCTAAGGGGCTCTAGCACGGGTAAGCTTCCTTTCGCTCCGACATCTTGACGAGGAAACATGGTGAGGACAGTTTTCCACGTTTTGTCCGATCTAAATGAAAATTACTCGTCTTTATGAAATCCCATCCGTGTCGTAGTAACTCGGAACCACTGGTGAATAAACTGTGTTGTTCCACCTTCCTATAAAAGAGCCTAAATTTAGTTATTTTTTTGTCCTTTTACGCATTTAGCTGCACGCTAGTTAGCCTGCTAGCTAGCCTGATAATTCCGCCACGCTTTCCTACTGCACTGTAGTTACAGACGAGTCGAGCAAAGTAACCCTTAATAACTCCGTCTGCATTTTTACTATAAGTATTGCATGGGTGCCAACGCTGTTGACAATTACCGATATTAGTTACCCATTTTAAATGTGAGGCTATAAACGTAAGAGTACGTGACTTGGCCACCCCCATGCCGGCCACCAGAGTTAACGGCTGGTTAGACGCCGTTGTCTGAAATACGGTGTAAGCGTTCTCATTTCACTATCATTCACTTAATGCACAGGTGCTGCAAGGCCCACATGTAGCATTAATGTGATGGACTATTTTGTCCCCTGATTTCAGCCTCCCAAACAAGATAAGAAGAAGGACGCTGGGAAGTCCAAGAAGGACAAGGACCCAGTCAACAAGTCTGGAGGCAAGGCCAAGAAGAAGGTACAGTAGCTCGATTTGATCCAAAGATTGACCCATTTATATCATGAATATCCTGAATAATTGTATGAGTCTACACACTGACCCCTTTTTTTGCCTTTGAGCAGAAGTGGTCCAAGGGAAAGGTGAGGGACAAGCTCAACAACCTTGTGCTCTTCGACAAGGCCACCTACGAGAAGTTGTATAAAGAAGTGCCCAACTACAAGCTCATCACCCCTGCTGTCGTGTCTGAGAGGCTGAAGGTCCGCGGCTCTCTGGCCAGGAATGCTCTCCAGGAACTGCTTGCCAAAGGTGAACCTCACCCTTTAGCTCATAGTGCGTGTTATACCCAGTAAATGGCTTCACATGTAATCACATTTGTGTTTATTGCACTGAACCAGTGGATATGTTTTATTCAATCTTCCAAGTGATGTCACAGGCAGAATGCACATCGTTTGTTTTTTGGAAGAAGTGGAGATCAGTTCCAGCTACCAGCTATATTATTGTGACGCAACATTAAATTCAATTCACCCACAATCATCAGCATGGCTCGCTTTTACATTAGAAATATTCCACACATGACATAGTTGATATAAATGGGTGGTTTAAAATCAGATCATGCTAACCACAAATGTGGCTGTGTGTTGTCTTCCAGGCATGATCAAACTGGTGTCCAAACACAGAGCGCAGCTGATTTACACACGTAACACCAAGGGAGCAGAAGAAGAGGCAGCAGCAGAGAAGGCAGCAGAGAAGGCATAATGAGGTAAAACAACAAACTGCACCATTGAATTTTTTTTAATTTATTTATCTTTAACTGTTCACTTACTTACACTTTTTTTTGTGTCTTACAGGCTTTTTTGTCTGTTTCCTGTTTACTGAAAGGTGAATAAAAACTGTAAAGATAAAATGTCAATTGTGTCCGTTTGTTAATTGGTATAACAGGCTTTTCTGTCATTAATCCATAATTGTGATTCAGAGATGATACGAATCTTAATCAAAAGGAGACATTACAACTCATAGCTCAAACAAAATAAAAGTTCTTCAAGAAATAATTAAAGCATCATGATCAGTGTTAATAGGCAGCTAAGAGCATGATGAGGTGATGCTGACACTAACCAGCAACCCAAAGATTTGAAGAATCTCAATAGAAAGTGATGTACAAGTGCAATTAAGTGTTTTCATCTCACCTGATGCTGTATGTTTATGAATTGAACGAACATTTTTTTGTATCATAGCAAGCTAGTCAGAACTGCTGCTGGGCTTCAGGTAGTTAAAACGAAGTACATCCTCCCGGTCAATGTAAATCATTTAGTTCTAGCAATGTTTTAGCATCTTGGGACGCTGAGAGCAATTCCCTTATTAACTTTAGAAATTAATAAATTTAGTTTTTAGTACAAAATAAAAATAGGATAAACTCATGAACTACATAGAATTTGAAAGGTGCACTAAAGTTAAATGGTTTTGTATTTATATAGCGCTTTTCAAGTCTTGATGACCACTTAAAGCATTTTCCAGTACAGTTTTATATTCACCCATTCTCACACACATTCATACAGTGCATCTATTCGCAGCACTTTGTTGTTCTATGGGGGGCCATTCAGGGTTCATCATCTTGCCCAAGGACACTTCGGCATGTAGATGGGTCAGACAGGGGATTAAACTGCTGACCTTCAGGTTGGAGGACGACCCTACACCCTCACCCTCAGCCCCCCTTTAGTAAATAAATGCATTAAATTTTGTAATAATGAATATAGCCACTGTGACGCCGGGTTCACACCGGACGCCGAAGCGAGGCGTAAGCGCAGCGCCAATCCTCTGGCTCCCATCCACTCCCATGTTAAACCGCAGCGCTGAACACACCGGAGGCTGAAGCGTAGCGTTGTGCCGCGGCTGCCTAGCGCCGTGAAGCGATCGTTTCGGCGTCGAGTCTATTTTTTCCGCTTGACGCGAGCGTATCGAGACAGGAAACACACTGAAATGATTTTAAACGATATAGATGACATATTTTATATGATATAAATGATCAAATATGCATCCCATACTTTGTATTCACGTTCTGTTGTCTTGGAGTTTTAATTTTACCACTTTTACCAACCACATTATTTAATGTCCCCCTCTGCCCATCCACTACAGCCACACAAGCAGTCATAAAGATAAAAAGAGAGGGGGGGGGGGCTACGTATTCTCCACATAGGCTTGAGTTGAGAATACGTAATTTACCCTCGACACCCGACATTTACCGGAGCTAACAGCGGAGAAGTTCTTCAACATGGATGACATTAAATTAATCATTGAAGTGGAGAAGTAACTTGAGTTGTTGATTCTCAGCATATGTTGTATAAAGACAACACCAAAAAAGACATGTTGGGATGCTGTTGCAGTTAATGTTGGAGCAACAAGTAAGTATATGCTTGAAAAAAATGATTAAATGCCGTTTTTACTGCAGGCTGATAACAGCAGAAGTATGTGATATTATTAGTAATGCGCAGCGCTTCGGCGTCGCTACCGCGTCCGGTGTGAACCCGGCGTAAGACATTTTTATTCTAACATTTAACAAAAGTGAGTTTTTGGGGGCTTGGTTGAGAATCCTATTATTGAAGATGCAGGTAATTGGCATCAAATAGTGGATCCATTTGCCACTTTACCTTAAAGGGTACATATTATGAAAATTCCACTTTTGTAGTGCTTCTACATGTTAATTTGGGTATCGGGCATGTCTACCGTCCCAAAAAGTCTAAAAAAAAAAAAACTCCCGCGATTTGTTGTGGTTCCTCTATGTCAGAAACCATACGCTAGAGTGCGTCGAATGGGAATACGACCAGAATTGACGTCACAGTCGGTCTACATGGCATAGCCCCCCCCCCCTGGAGGCGGAGATCTGGCGGAGGAGGAGACCAGGGTAAATTACGAGCCACAGCACCCTCCTCAACTCGAGGCGGCGGGTGCTATCTGGGGAGCTAGCCGAGGGGGGACGCTGACCAGCCAGGGAGCGGGGTGAGAGGTGGAGGAAACAGAGCCTGCGGTCGGGGTGAGTTAGAGCCACAGCCCCCTCCTCAGCTCGGGCTCGCTGGGTGATGTCCGCGGGTTGCTGGCTCCATGTCAGCGGCTCGCTTCTGGTGGACGTGTCAGTGTTTGTTTACGGGTAGCAGCAGCGAGCTAACGCTAGCTTCTGTGTGTGTGTTTCGCCCCGGTAGAAGCAGCATGTATAAATAGAAAACAGCTTTTTGTCGGGAGCTAACGCTAGCTTGCTGCTAGTTTGTGTTTAAAGTTTCTGGAATGGTGGCTTGTGCACGTATTTACAGCAGTATTGCAGGGATATGTGGCTCCCCACCCGTGGAGGTGCCGGTTTTAGCTCCGTGGACGTCCCGGTGCTAGCTCCGTAGAGCTGCTGGTGTTGGGGACCGTGTCTCTGCCGCTGTGGCTACTTAGATGCTTTACGTGTATCAGCAGCGAGCTAACGCTAGCTTGCTGCTAGTTTGTGTTTAAAGTTATAGCACTTTCTGGAATGGTTGCTTGTGAACGTATTTACAGCAGTATTGCATGTGGCACCCCACCTGGGAAGCATCGGGCTGGGAGGTGGGGGGAGAGATCCCATTTCGGGTCCGGAGTGGAGGAACAATGCTCTCGGAGTCGTAGCTTGTGTGTCTGGCACCCCAGGCATGCAGCAGGTATACATAGAAAACAATGTACTCGGAGGCTAACCCAAGTCATAGCTTCTGTGTGTGTCTGTCTTTGTTAGAAATTAGCACCGGACCGGTTCCAGACATTTCATTAAGACCCCAAGGATCAACTGTGGTAAAATGGGCATAATATGTCCCCTTTAAATCATGAGGCCATTCATATACAAAGACATTCAAAGCTGTACAGCAATGATTCTTTTCACAATAAACGCTGGGAGTTTAATGTTGCTTTGACCTGGTCTGCCAGCTGGAATCATTTAAATGAAAGTCCTCAGTTCTACACTAACACTGCACTTGGTGCTACCATCCAGTAAATTCAATACAAATGACTGATGTTTCCATGTTGAGGCTGATCAGTTGTAACATGGTGCTAGAGCTTCATCATTTATGTCTACCATTTGTCTGAGATGCCACAGGCATTGCCAGGTTATGAGATATTGATAAGAAATGAAGAAACTATCTCTACTGTCAGACGTTTGCTGGGGGCTTGAAAGACACAGGGTGGGTTGATGGATGCTGTCAAGTGTCACTTTGTCACTAGCATTACTACCTCAAGCACCAACTAGATGCATTACACTGAACAATGCATCAACTCCTGCAGCATCTATTAGAGTACAAGACATCACTGCGTCCGCTTTTCAATGCAGGTGACTTGTCACTAATGTACATTACAAATGATTTTAAAACAGCCCAACTGTTACATTGTAAAATATTTGATGCAAGATACCATTTCAGTTTTCCTCATCTCCATTAACTTAATTATTTACACCTCTGTATTTTTTTAGCTTCTGTAGTGTATTCAGGTATATTTGTTGTATTTAATTGTCTAGAGACATACCATCATTATTTCCCTTGATACTTATATGCATATATCTTAATATGATGCTTCTCAAAACAAAGAAATAAAAACACTATAAAATTCCACTTTAAGTAGAAAATATTTAAAGGAACCTTAAAATCAATTCTCAAACATACAGGTTGCTGTTGTACAGAGAATGAAACCAGGATGTTTTCCAACCCATTTCCTCTGGTTTAAAGCCTGGCACCTGACTTATGTATGGTCTGAAGCCAGATTCAAGAGTTTCTGGCTTGTAAAAAGGCTGATGCTGTGTTCTATGCTTAATGACAAACAAGCATGTGAAATTGTTTCTGTAGCTTTGAAATTTAACATTAGTCGAATACTGGCAATGCTCTATAAACAGATTTGCACAGGTTTTGTGACATACTGTTCAAAACTTAGAATTAAATCAAACAGGATGCCCGGATTTTTCATCATTTTTATTAAGGTGTTTATCCCTAACCTTATTTCTGTGTTCTTGCAATGACTAAAACGTAACATGGAGCTCACATTCCTGTCGTAAATCAGAGCAGTAGGTGTTTGTAATCAGGTTAGACTTTTCTAAATATAATACGCTTACTATTAATGAATGGTACGCTGTTATAAGCAGAGGTGTAAAAAGTACTAAAATATTGTACTCAAGTAAAAGTATGTTTACTTTGGTGAAATTTTACTTAAGTACAAGTAAAAGTAACCATCTAAAAACCGACTCAAGTAAAAGTGAAAAGTAGTTAATTTAAAATGTACTTTAAGTAAAAGTTACTTAGTTACTTCCAACAATTTGATAGGGGCCGCTCCTATACAGTGCAAAAAAGGACAAGGGGTCATAAATCCAATCCAAAAACAGTTATTTTTAATTAAAGGAGAATCTTTACAAATATAAGTGCAATGACATTAAACATGTCAAACATTAAACATTTAAAATGTCAACACAACATTTAAGAACTTTTGGGAGGTCATGTCAAGACACCACATGACAGCTAAAATAAAAAATTCAAATGCCACTGTCCCACTGTATACTTAAACTTTTGGTTAAACTTTGGTCCACCTTTAGAGTACTAGTCTAAAGTCCCTGACAAAAGTCTTGTCGCTTGGGTACAAGTTGACCTTAAGTGCCCCTCAAATATATTTGTAATCAATTTTTTTTACAAGAAATGGCTAATTTCAATCCAAACAGCTTTTGAAATAATGTTTTGGTGCCAAACGAAACTGCTGAAAAGCATTCTAACGTTCACAGCTTGGTAAAGCCCACTGAGTCAGTTTTTGCAAAGACAAAAGTCTTGTCGCCTTGTCATATGATGCACCCAATCCTAGATTACAGCCTCACGTGTGATCAATAATTTATCAATCAATTAATGGGTGTGTATAAAAATAACCCCAGCACACCAGACCTTCACATCAACTGCAACTTGACCTCTGACAACATGCCTAAGATTCACCCTGAGACCAAAGCGTTGATTATCAAGAGGCTGAAGACCAGATCCACTTTTGAGGTGGCTGACACCTTCAATGTGTCTCAGCGTCAAGTACAAAGAATAAGAAAAAGATTTGAAGAGACTGGAGATGTTTTTGACAAAACGTGTGGCATTTGCTAAGGCCCACAGCCTGCTAAACGGATGGACGCTGGAAAAGTGGCAGAAGGTGGATTTGTCAGATGAATCTTCAGCTGAATTACATCACAGCCGCCGCAAATATTGCAGGAGACCTACTGGAGCCCGCATGGATCCGAGATTCACCCAGAAAACAGTTAAGTTTGGTGGCGGAAAAAATCATGGTCTGGGGTTACATCCAGTATGGGGGTGTGCGATAGATTTGCAGGGTGGAAGGCAATATCAATAGCCTAAAATACCAAGAAGTATTAGCTAACTCTTACATTCCCAACCATAAAAGGGGTCAAATTTTGCAGCAGGATGGTGCTCCATCGCATACTTCCATCTCTACATCAAAGTTCCTCAAGGCGAAGTAGATCAAGGTGCTCCAGGACTGGCCAGCCCAGTCACCAGACAGGAACATAATTGAGCATGTCTGGGGTAGAATGAAAGAGGAAGCATGGAAGACGAAACCAAAGAATCTTGATGAACTCTGGGAGGCAGACTGCTTTCTTTGCTATTCCTGTTGACAATGAATCATTGTCGAACCGCATGGATGCAGTCCTTCAAGCTCATGGAAGTCATACAAGATATTAAATATGGATCTCACAGCACCACTACTTAATTCACTGATGTTATGCAACATATTTTTGTCTTTGAAGTAAATTATTTGTTCAATTTCACATTACTCTATGTAGGCGATAAAACTTTTTTCTTGCCAAAATCTGACTTTTTTGTGTTTATTAAATGATCAATCTTTCTTCAGTGAAGCAAATTTATTTTAGTATATTAAACATAATTTGGGAGGGTTTTAGCTTTCATATGAGCCATTTCTAAAACCAATGGATTAATTAAAAGTCAGGTTATAAACTGTTGTTTCTACAAAATGGATAAGTGACAAGACTTTTGTCAGGCACTGTACAAACTTCTTGTTGAGTTTGAACATTATATAGCGGTTGCCTCTTTTGCGTTTGAAGGCAAACTGCTTGCTGAGATGTGGCCACAGGTTTTCTTCATCTGATTTAATCTCAACTGGAGGAAAGTCGATGCTTCTGCTTGTTGGTCGTCCACAGCATCCTTCTCCAGCTCTCGTGACTTGGCACCGGCGGCTTGCCTAGACTCCATCATCCACTCAATGCAGCATCTACCACCAGTGTTTTTCAAGTTCACACCTCTCATGAACTAGTTCAAAGTTCAGTTCATACAAGTAAACATGAATAGTTCACGTTCATAGTTCACCATTTCAATTCCGTTCATTTCATAGTTTTAAGGTAGAAAGTGAGAATGAAAGACTTAACTTGTTTTTTAAAGAAAATTTTATCCATCACTACCCCTTGCCTTAAACTGTATTTCATATATCAATTACTAAAATATATATATATTTTTTTTTTATTATGGCTAATTTTGCATGTTTATTTCTTCATACCCTGTAAACAAAAGGCACAACAAATCAACGTTTTGATACATTTATTTTGAAATGGTTTCTTTTATTTTGATAAGGCACTTATTTTGATAAGGCACTGAAATACGGAAAAGATCACTACTGGCAGGTGTGCGTCGCTGTTGGAATGAACGCGTTCTTTTGAACCCTGATGGCATCTTAGCGTCATCAGGGTTTTTTGCCTTGCCAGGCCGAACTTTGGGGTACACTGAGGCTCAAGGTAAATCTGACTGGCTGACTGGCTATTGGTTTGTATGGTAGTACGATGAAAACCATGTGGCCCACTCAGTAGATCAGCCATCAATACCTCTATGCCTTTTTAAACTAAACGCTTCCTATTTTAGAACATAGGACAAGTAACGTTCTGCCGCACTAATTAGCTCTAACTATAAGCTTTATCAAAAGGAACAGATGATGTCTGCTTTCCGAACTGAAGGTGAGAGATTATTCCACAGGAGAGGGGCTTGATGGCTGAAAGCTCTGGCTCCTACTCTACTTTTAGAGACTTTAGGGACAACAAGTAAAAGCCGGCACATGCATCTGCGTTTTCACGGTCCCGTCAGCGCAAGAGCCCTTCCGGGCCCCTTACGTGCTTATGTATCCCTTCTTACGTGCGTCGGCCAATTTTTCTAAATATACGGCAAAGCTCTGCGAGCCTCACGCAGCCCACAAGGCTGTGATTGGTCTGCTAACTACTTCCTTTCCGGAGTAGCATTTCCGGTTTCATGCCCCATAATACCAGCAGAGACAACAGAAGATTTAGAAGAACGAATATGGATCAAATAGAAGAGCGTTTGGCAGAAGAGATCCGAAAGCATGACCACTTGTATAACCCGTAACTGACTGGTGGATTTATCCGCCAGAAAAAGGCTATGAGGAGCCGCCGTGGCGATGTAAATAAACAGTCGACGACGACTGCAACACACAATGAAGGCGTCTCTAAGGCCGTCTTTGACAAAAAACATTACTCCTCCTAGTTCGGGCGGGGAATTTAATTGTAACACGCGCAACGCTTGGATAAGCATGAATGAGAACGAGTCCTTCAACACAGAGGCGTGAAAAGCCGCAAACGCAGTTGCATAAGCATGCGCCGGCCTTAAGCGTGAATTCTGGGAGCGGAGTGCTCTAGTGGGTTGATAGGGTACTAACAGCTCTTTAAGGTAAAATGGTGCCATATTATTCAGGGCCTTGAAGGTGAGGAGGAGAATTTGTAATTCTATTCTAGATTTTAGCGGAAGCCAGTGTAGCGATACAAATACTCTTTTCTTGGTTCTCGTCAGCACACGTGTTGCGGCATTTTTGACAAGCTGTAGAGTCTTTAACGACTCACTGCTGGAGCCTGATAGTAATGAATTACAATAGTCCAGTCTCGATGTAACAAAGGCTTGGACTAGTTTTTCTGCATATTTTTGCGAAAGGACATGTCTAATTTTAGAAATATTATGCAAGTGGAAAAAGGCTGTCCTACAAATTTGTTTTAGGTGTGAATTAAAGGACAAGTCAGGATCAAAGATCACTCCCAAGTTCCTGACTGTTTCATTGGAAGCAAGGACAATGTCGTCTAACGCAGCTACAGTGCCTTGCATAAGTATTCACCCCCCTTGGACTTTTTCCCATTATGTACTGTTACTAACTGGAATTCAAATAGACTTAAATAAACTTTTTCCCGTTTGATCAACAAAACATGCATAGTACTTTGGAGGTGCAAAATAAATTTTATTGTGACACAAACAATAATGAGAACAAAAAAGTTGACATCTGTTGGGTGCATAAGTATTCACCCCCCTGTGTCAATACTTGGTAGAACCCCTTTCGCTGCAATTAGAGCTGCAAGTCTTTTGGGGTATGTCTCTACCAGCTTTGCACATCTAGAGATGGAAAGGTTTGTCCATTCTTCTTGGCAAAAAAGATGAAGCTCAGTCAGATTGGATGGAGACCGTCTGTGAACTGCAATCTTCAAGTCTTGCCATAGATTCTCTATTGGATTGAGGTCTGGGCTTTGACTGGGCCATTTTAAGACATTAACATTCTTTAATCCAAACCATTTCTTTGTAGCTCTGGCTGTATGTTTAGGGTCATTGTCCTGCTGGAAGATGAACCTCCGCCCCAGTCTCAAGTCTTTTGCAGACTGCATCAGATTTTCTTCAAGGATTTCCCTGTATTTGGCTCCATCCATCTTTCCCTCTATTCTGACCAGTTTCCCTGTACCTGCTGAAGAGAAGCATCCCCACAGCATGATGCTACCACCACCATGTTTCACTGTTGGGATGGTGTGCTCAGGGTGATGGGCAGTGTTGGGTTTTCGCCACACATAGCGTTTTGCATTGAGGCCAAAAAGTTCAATTTTGGTCTCATCTGACCAGAGCACCTTCTTCCACATGTTTGCTGTGTCTCTCACATGGCTTCTGGCAAACTCCAAACGGGATTTTTTATGGATCCCTTTCAACAATGGCTTTCTTCTTGCCACTCTTCCATAAAGGCCAGATTTGTGGAGTAGACGACTAATAGTTGTCCTGTGGACAGATTCTCCCACCTCAGCTGTGGATCTCTGCAACTCCTCCAGAGTAACCATGGGCCTCCTGGTTGCTTCTCTGATTAATTTTCTCCTTGTCCGACTCTTCAGTTTGGGTGGACGGCCTCCTCTTGGTAGGTTTGCGGTTGTGCCATATTCTTTCCATTTTCTTATGATGGATTTTACGGTGCTCAGAGAGATGTTCAAAGCTCTGGATATTTTTTTATAACCTAACCCTGCTTCATATTTCTCCACAACTTTATCGCTGACCTGTTTGGTGAGCTCCTTGGTCTTCATGATGCTGTTTGTTCAGTAATGATCTCCAACAAACTCTGAGTCCGTCACAGAACAGGTGTATTTATACTGAGATTAAATTGCAGACAGGTGGACCCTATTTACTAATTATGTGACTTGCAAATGTGACTTGTGAATGCAATTGGTCGCACCAGATCTTTGTTAGGGGTTTCACAGTAAAGGGGGTGAATACATATGCACTCAACACTTTTCAGATTTTTATTTGTAAATAATTGTGAAATCCATGTAATATTTCCCTCCACTTCCAAATGATGCACTATTTTGTGTTGGTCCATTACATAAACTCACGATGAAATAAATTTTAATCTGTGCTTATACCATGACAAAATGTAGAAAAGTCCAAAGGGGGTGAATACTTATGCAAGGCACTGTATATCATGAGATAATGTATCTCTAAGGTGTTTAGGGCCAAGTATTATAACCTCTGTTTTATCTGAGTTTAATAAGAGAAAATTGCGGGTCATCCAGGTTTTTATGTCCTTGAGACATGCTCGAAGTTTAGTTAATTGATTACTTTGTTCAGGTTTTAATGACAAGTATAACTGGGTGTCATCCGCATAGCAGTGGAAATTTACCGAGTGTGTCCTGATAATGTTTCCTAGTGGAAGCATATATAATGAGAATAAAATTGGGCCGAGCACAGAGCCCTGTGGAACACCATGGTTAACTTTGGTACGCACAGATGACTCATCATTAATTTGCACGAATTGGGAGCAATCAGAAAAATAAGATTTAAACCAGTTAAGGGCGGTTCCATTAATGTTAATTAACTGTTTAAGCTTTTGTAATAAAATTTGATGGTCAATTGTGTCGAATGCTGCACTGATATCTAACAGAACGAGGACAGACACAAGTCCCTGATCTGTAGCTAGAAGGTCATTAGTGACTTTTGCTAAGGCTGTCTCTGTGCTGTGATTGGCTCTGAACCCAGACTGAAAGTCTTCATATATATTATTTTCCTAGAGAAACTCACACAGCTGATCTAAGATACAGGTTGTTGGTTTAGAACCTGAGATCATTTTGGTAAACTGATCACGAGTATTTGGATTATTAGTGCCCGAGCACCGAACGGTTGGAGGCCCTATTGAAATTGAAGGCAGTATTAGGGCCCGAGCACCGAAATCGGTGAGAGGCCCTATTGAAATTGAAATGATTATTATTAGGGCCCTATTGAAATTGAAAGGATTATTCTGAGCGTTTTTCAACGTGCTCAAAAAGTTTTAAAAGTTTGCAGTAAATTAGAAATTGGTGAAAATGTACGTATTCTGGAGCATTTGGAAATGGGCGTGGCAAAATGGCTCAACAGCGCCACCTACGGAAAACTTTTCGTAATACTGTCTGACCGTGGCGTGGTGTCAAAGTTTGATGAAACGCCATCAAAACACAAGCTTCTGTATCTCAGACATATTTGGTCCAATCGACTCCAAACTAGACACGTAAGACAAGAGTTGCGATGTGAAGACATCTATACAAAAATCGTGATTAAAATCACAGCGCCTTCTGGTGGCAGCAGGAAATGTCTTGTTTTTGGTATGTGTTACACTTGGAAGTATTTCTCCTCATCCACTTTGCGAAACCATGTCAAACTGTGTCAAATGGGTCTCAAGACATTGATATTGTAGGCATAACGCCGGGTTCACACCGGACGCGGAAGCGACGCCGAAGCGCGGCGTAAGCGCTAATCCCTGGTGCGCCTGTGCTTGGCTGTTCACACCGGACGCGGTAGCGCCGCCAAAGCGCCACGCATTACTAATAATATCACATACTTCTGCTGTTATCAGTCTGCAGTAAAAACGGCATTTAATCATTTATTTCAAGCATATACTTACTTGTTGCTCCAACATTAACTGCAACAGCGTCCCAACATGTGTCTTTTTTGGTGTTGTCTTTATACAACATATGCTGAAAATCATACAACTCAAGTTACTTCTCAACTTCAATTATTAATTCAATGTCATCCATGTTGAAGAACTTCTCCGCTGTTTGCTCCGTTAAATGTCGGGTGTCGAGGGTAAATTACGTATTCTCCACTCAAGCCTATGTGGAGAATACGTAGCCCCCCCCCCCCCCCCTCTCTCTTTTTATCTGTATGACTGCTTGTGTGGCTGTAGTGGATGGGCAGAGGGGGACATTTAATAATGTGTATAGCGTCCGTTTTCCTATAAAAGGCCGCTAAGAGGCTTAAGTGGGCTCCAGGCTGTTACGCGTCGTACAATGAATCCAAGTCCGGTGATGAATATAGTTTGAGAATTTTATTGCTGTAGACCGAATGACAATTGATGAATGCAAACATGGTTGTTTGACGATGACGACGACGACGACGACGGTAAACAGAAAATATAATCAGGTGCGCCACTAACCCCCTTTCTCCCCCTCCGCTGATCTGACTGCCCCGGTATATAGATTAAGCCACACCCATGTGTCAATCAAACGGAAGTGCCATGATCCAAAACAGTGTGACTAACCTTTCAAAGTAAACAATAAACAAACAGACCAAATATGCATTTTGGCCCCTACAATTCCGGCCCCTAATTATTATGTTTCAAATAATAATTACAAATTTGACATAACAATCAACATAGTATGTAAATATATTTTCTTTCTTCATTATTTGTAATCCGATATACGTTGTCCAAGGAAAGAGTGATTAATCAAAGTCAAGTGTTCAGGAACAAAGTCAAGGGGTCAAAAGTCAGTTTGCGTCAGTCAATGATCCGCTGCCTCCAGTAGTAGGCAGACTTTGGTGATGGGCCTGGTCAGAAATCCGGTCTTTGACTTGATCCGAAGCTGACGTACAAGTCCCTTTTTGTCCATAATGGTCTCCACAATCCCTCCAGTCAACCAGGAGTTGCGAGGCGCTGAATCATCCACAATGATGACGATGTCTCCTGGTGTGAAGTTGCGTCTTATGTTGGACCATTTCTGTCGTTCTTGCAGTTGGGGAAGATACTCCTTAATCCACCTTTTCCAAATCCTTTCCTCCTGTTGCTTCTTTTCTTGATCCTGTAGTTTCCTCTTTGCCTCACATTCTTCCACCTCCCGTCTTCTCACTTTCTCTTCCTCAATTATTCTTTCTTCTTCCTTTCTCTTTTCCTGGGCTAACCTACACTCTTCCTCTTGTCTCCTGATACTCTCTTCTCTCCTCCTGTCTTCCTGGACCCTCTCTTCCTCCATCCTAATCCTTTCCTCCTCAACTCTCTTTCTTTCGTGTTCCTCTCGTCTCTTCTTTTCCTCCTCTAGTCTCTCACGCTGTTGTTGTTCTTCTCTCCTAACCTGCTCCTCCTCTTCTTGTCTCTTCCTCAAAATCATTTGCTCTTCCTCCCGTCTAACTTTCTCTTCTTCAATCCTTTTTCTTTCTTCAGCCTGTCTCCGCTTCTCCTCAGCCAACCTCTCAAGAGCTTCTTCTTGGCTCCTCAACCTCTGCTCTTCCTCTCGTCTAACCTTCTCTTCTTCAATCCTTTTTCTTTCTTCCTCATCTTGTCTTCTTTTCTGCTCAGCCAGTCTCTCAACAGCTTCTTCTGGTTTCCTTTCATCTTCTTTTCTTCCCAGAGGTCCGTTAACTGTCCAGCCGAGCATTGTTTTGACGGCATATGGTCCATCTCCCACACTCCTGATGACTTGAAGTGGTTCCAGAGCCTTTGGTACATCGGAGCCAATCAGCAACTCAATCTCACAGTCCAGTTCAGGTAAGTGAATATTCTTTAAATGATGCCACTGATTGATGTCATTTTGATGTGGGATGTTCCCTTTGTGCACAGGCATAGTCTTCTGAGTGTACAAACATGAGAGATCACAGAAATCAGTGCCATGAAGTCCTGTAACCTCTAGGCCTGAAACAATGCTGGTTTCAACGACCTTCCTTTGACCCATTGTTCTCAGAAGAATATTTGATTTTCTTCCCTGGAGATTGAGCTTATTCATTAGCCCCAATGTGCAAAATGACGCAGTGCTTCCCGGGTCAAGGAATGCATATGTATGCACTGTTGTATTCCCCTTCTTGGCCTTTACTTTCACAGGCACTATGGAGAGTTTGCAATTGTCTTCACCGGCCCCAGTAAGACCACTTGTCTGTACCGAGGCTATGGCTCTGATGTCAGCTTCTTCCTTTGTTTGAGCTTGATGTTTGTCCATTTCAAATCTTCTTTGGTGGATATGCAGCATCTGAGGATGCTTCAAATTGCATATGTTGCAGCTGAGTCGCTTCCTGCAGTCCTTGCTCATGTGTCCTTTCTGCAGACAACCAAAGCAGGCTCCATTTTCTTTAAGGAAAGTGATTTTCTCATGATGTGCTTTCTTTTCCAATAGGAAACACACCTCCAAAGCATGTCCACCCTCACAGAACAAACACCTTTTTACAGCCGGCCAACTCTCCATTTTCCTAGGTCCATTTCCATTTTTCTCATGTGCAACTGTCACAGTGGTTGCAAATGTACTTCCTTTGATTTTTGGATGAGGTGGTTTTGACATAAAACCTCTTCCATCCTTGCTAGGTGTGGGAGTGTCTCTGATGTCTCCAAATACTGGATCAGTTGCAATCCTCACCTGTTTTTCAAGGTAATTTACCAGATCCCGGAAGGTAGCTCTTTGGTTGTACCTTTCCTGAAAATCACATGCCACAGATCTCCATTTATCCCTCAGTCGATATGGCAGCTTCTTAATTATAATTAGCAGGTTAGCAGACATGTTGAGCTCTTGCAAGTTGTTGACATCTTCCATGGCATTGCAACATCCTCTTAGAAACAGAGTGTATGCTTGTAGTGTTTTTGTGTCATCTGGTTTAATTGACGACCATGAAAGAGCCTTCTCCATGTAGGCTGTAGCAATTTTATGCTCGTTGCCAAAGTGCTCCTGCAGTAAGGATTTTGCCTTCCTGAATCCTCTATCTGCGGTCATATGAAGGCAGCTCCTCACCATTTCTCTTGGTTGTGGTTCGGTATATTGTTCCAGATAATAAAGACAATCTGTGGGGTTTGGGTTCTTGCTTTCGATGTTGTGTTCAAAGGATTTTATGAATGTTTGAAATTGAAGTGGGTCACCATCAAAACGACGAATCTCCTTCTTGGGCATTAAAGAGAGAGACTGTTGTTGAATCATTAATGCAGTGATGTCATTTTGCTTTTCCATGATGTTAAGCATGTTGCTCTGTTCACCATTGCTTGGAGCAGGCAATGTTGTTGGTATTGTAACATGTGCATCCATAGTTAATGTATTTGACTGAATTGTCACTGGCACTGTGGAGAGAGATTGGGTTTGATTAATGTCTCCGTCAGCAGTGGCAATCATTTGTGTTTTCTTTTCACGTTGTTTTTTCTCCATATACGAGTTCATACCATCTGACACTCCTGATCTGTGGCTACGCACACCAGATCTACTTGAGGCTCCAAGAATCTTCATTTTTGCCATTGTAGCAGCAAGATTTCCATCCAGCTCCAGTTGCTCTTTTTTCCTCCTTAGCTCCTCCTCTTGTGCTTCTATGGCATGTTTATCTTTTAGCATTTGTTGTATTACAATAAGAGCAGCCATTTCAGCCTCAGCCTTGATGCATGCAGATGAGGTGGTGGAAAATCTTGAGCATGAAGAATGTGATTTGTGACTCCTGTTGGTAATATTTGACACACTGTCGCTTGGCTTTATTTCATCCTGCATGTCAGATATTGCTTTATTCTGTTGGGAAGGAATGGCAGCTGGAACATCAGAGTGTGGTATATTTTCCTTTAATTCAACAGGTGCAACAGGTGCTCCCTCTTCAGGTGGAATGGGAGAGATGACTGATTGTGCAGCAAACACATCTTCAGTCACCTTTCTTGCTTGTTGAAAGTGTCTTTCAATCTCAGAGAGCCATGTCTTTACATCATCACTGAAGTCTGTGTTGTGTTTTATTATGCGTCCAAACCACTCCTTTTGTGTTACCTTTTCCTCTTTGGGAAGTAAAACAATCACTGACTCATGTGCTGCATTTGCATTTTCATACAGTTGTTTGAGTTCATTCAGTTTGAATTGCACTTTCTTTGCATTTTCATCATTTTTCATGAGCCCTTTAATTTCACGTGAGAGCTCTTTCATTTTTTTCACATTAGATTGACATTGCTTTTGAAGAGTTTCCATTTTGCAAGCCAGCGCTTTGGCTGTAAGCTTGACCGTTCTCTTCTCCGTAATTTCCATTTCATTTGAGTCACTCATTATGTGAACTTTCAACGTGCACAATTCACCAAAGCACAGAGCAACACACACAATGCAATCTGCAATGACATTGATTCAGTCACAATGCGATTTTCAACACAACAGCACAGCACAGCAAACGGCGGCCACTGCTCATCACGCAGTCCTCCAATCAGCCCAAACAATTGCCGATCGCGACAAACCCAGCACGCGCAACACAAGCCCAAACAAACAGTCCCCAATGGACAAAACGGCAGCCTTTCCAAACTGTGTTCAACTTCAAACAACTACACAGAAGGATCAACAAACATACCGATTCAGTTGGCTGTGATGCGCTGCTGTCACTTCCGCGTTACACCGCTGCTGCAGTCAATTATGTGTCTCTGATCCCAGGCGTCCGCAGAAGAGTCCCCTGTTGCATAGTTCGTTCCGTCCAAAACATCGAGATCCAAGCGATAAGAGCAACGTTGAATCCCGTGGTGTTTTTGGATTATTTCTGTTTACTAAATATAGCGTCCGTTTTCCTATAAAAGGCCGCTAAGAGGCTTAAGTGGGCTCCAGGCTGTTACGCGTCGTACAATGAATCCAAGTCCGGTGATGAATATAGTTTGAGAATTTTATTGCTGTAGACCGAATGACAATTGATGAATGCAAACATGGTTGTTTGACGATGACGACGACGACGACGACGGTAAACAGAAAATATAATCAGGTGCGCCACTAACCCCCTTTCTCCCCCTCCGCTGATCTGACTGCCCCGGTATATAGATTAAGCCACACCCATGTGTCAATCAAACGGAAGTGCCATGATCCAAAACAGTGTGACTAACCTTTCAAAATAAACAATAAACAAACAGACCAAATATGCATTTTGGCCCCTACAATGTGGTTGGTAAAAGTGGTAAAATTAAAACTCCAGGACAACAGAAGGGGAATTCAAAGTATGGGATGCATATTTGATAGTTTATATCATATAAAATATGTCATCTATATCGTTTGAAATAATTTTTCAGTGTGTTTCCTGTCGCGATACGCTCGCGTCAAGTGGAAAAAATAGACTCGACGCCGAAACGATCGCTTCACGGCGCAAGGCAGCCGCGGCGTGGCGCAGCGCTTCAGCGTCCGGTGTGACCGGCACAAAGGTTTAACATGGGAGTGGATGGGAGCCAGAGGCTTGGCGCTGCGCTTACGCCACGCTTCGGCGTCGCTTCCGCGTCCGGTGTGAACCCGGCGTAAGATTACGGTGACTTTTCATCATGCGGATTATTAGTGGCGTGGCATCAAAGTTCATCAGCTCGCAATGACACACAAAATCTATGTAACTTCCGTGATAATGGGTCCATCTGCCTGTGTGTAACAACATCCCCCCCCGAAGATATTCATATGGTTTTAAGGAATGGGCGTGGCAATAAAACTGACTAGCGCCCCCTAACGGGCAGCCCCGGCACTATGATTGGCCAACATGTACAAAAATCTATTTGGGCATGTGTCTTTTCATAACAAACAAATAAGTCTCTTGGATAGATACAGTGCCTTGCATAAGTATTCACCCCCCTTGGACTTTTTCCCATTATGTACTGTTACTAACTGGAATTCAAATAGACTTAAATAAACTTGTTCCCGTTTGATCAACAAAACATGCATAGTACTTTGGAGGTGCAAAATAAATTTTATTGTGACACAAACAATAATGAGAACAAAAAAGTTGACATCTGTTGGGTGCATAAGTATTCACCCCCCTGTGTCAATACTTGGTAGAACCCCCTTTCGCTGCAATTACAGCTGCAAGTCTTTTGGGGTATATCTCTACCAGCTTTGCACATCTAGAGATGGAAAGGTTTGTCCATTCTTCTTGGCAAAAAAGATGAAGCTCAGTCAGATTGGATGGAGACCGTCTGTGAACCACAATCTTCAAGTCTTGCCATAGATTCTCTATTGGATTGAGGTCTGGGCTTTGACTGGGCCATTTTAAGACATTAACATTCTTTAATCCAAACCATTTCTTTGTAGCTCTGGCTGTATGTTTAGGGTCATTGTCCTGCTGGAAGATGAACCTCCGCCCCAGTCTCAAGTCTTTTGCAGACTGCATCAGATTTTCTTCAAGGATTTCCCTGTATTTGGCTCCATCCATCTTTCCCTCTATTCTGACCAGTTTCCCTGTACCTGCTGAAGAGAAGCATCCCCACAGCATGATGCTACCACCACCATGTTTCACTGTTGGGATGGTGTGCTCAGGGTGATGGGCAGTGTTGGGTTTTCGCCACACATAGCGTTTTGCATTGAGGCCAAAAAGTTCAATTTTGGTCTCATCTGACCGGAGCACCTTCTTCCACATGTTTGCTGTGTCTCTCACATGGCTTCTGGCAAACTCCAAACGGGACTTTTTATGGATCCCTTTCAACAATGGCTTTCTTCTTGCCACTCTTCCATAAAGGCCAAATTTGTGGAGTAGACGACTAATAGTTGTCCTGTGGACAGATTCTCCCACCTCAGCTGTGGATCTCTGCAACTCCTCCAGAGTAACCATGGGCCTCCTGGTTGCTACTCTGATTAATTTTCTCCTTGTCCGACTCTTCAGTTTGGGTGGAACCGCAAGCCTCCTCTTGGTAGGTTTGCGGTTGTGCCATATTCTTTCCATTTTCTTATGATGGATTTTATGGTGCTCAGAGAGATGTTCAAAGCTCTGGATATTTTTTTATAACCTAACCCTGCTTCATATTTCTCCACAACTTTATCGCTGACCTGTTTGGTGAGCTCCTTGGTCTTCATGATGCTGTTTGTTCAGTAATGATCTCCAACAAACTCTGAGTCCGTCACAGAACAGGTTTATTTATACTGAGATTAAATTGCAGACAGGTGGACCCTATTTACTAATTATGTGACTTGCAAATGTGACTTGTGAATGCAATTGGTCGCACCAGATCTTTGTTAGGGGTTTCACAGTAAAGGGGGTGAATACATATGCACTCAACACTTTTCAGATTTTTATTTGTAAATAATTGTGAAATCCATGTAATATTTCCCTCCACTTCCAAATGATGCACTATTTTGTGTTGGTCCATAACATAAACTCACGATGAAATAAATTTGAATCTGTGGTTATACCATGACAAAATGTAGAAAAGTCCAAAGGGGGTGAATACTTATGCAAGGCACTGTATGCTAGACCAAACAGAAAGCCCGCCAGTTTGTGCCACATTCACATTTTTACTTTGATGTACTTGTCCCAGGGCTTTCATGAGATTAACTTCAAATTGAGATCAGTTTCATCACAACAAGATGGAGATACAAACTGATTTAGAGATAGATTTTTCGTCAAACCGTGGCGTGGCGTCAAAGTTTGATTAAACACCATCAAAACACGAGCTTCTGTATCTCGGACATACATTGTCCAATCGAGTCCAAACTAGACATGTAAGAAAAGAGTCGCAGCCTGATGACATCTACACAGAAATTATGACTTGAAATCACAGCGCCCCCTGGTGGCTACAGGAAGTGGCATGTTTTATACTTTGATGAACTGCTCCTGGCTGCTTTACAATATACAGCTCAAAAGAGCTCAGGCAAGTCATTGGATCATGGTCAGAATTGTGACGTTTCCTCAAACGGTGTAAACATTGATGTGCGGCGAAGGATTTTCCTTCGCCAAAGGACACGATGTTGTCATAACTCCACTGTGCATTGTCCTATCATTATTAAACTTCATCCTCTCCCTGATTTACTGTTTTCCAATAGAAAGAGAAAGTGTTACAGAAAGTCATACGATGAGAGTAGGCCGTATGTCATGAAGTCCCCTAGCACTGTCATGCTATCCCACATGGAAGAGAGGCCAAAATTTGTGACAGAACTCCAAATCCGGAATGTGCAGCTGTCAACAGACTCATTGGACAGAGCAGGTGTCTTTGCCATGTATGTTCGAAACTCTAGGTGTCACACAAACCTCACCACAGTTTGATAAAAGATTTAAAAGCTTTCTGCAACTGAGCAATGCCAAACAACACCTCTAAAATGTTATATTGTTCCACTAACTATAATTCCTGACATCTTTTGTTGTTCTTGTGAATGATTTTTATCTACTGTCACGTGACCAGTGAACAAATCTAAATTTTAAAAGAGGATTTCCAGCATTTTATGTCACAAATACATTAAATGGTTACATTACAGAACCTACATCTGTGCGGATCTGTGTGCACTTATGCTTGTGTGTGGTTTGTGTGTCCACTGCGGAGCAGACAAAATATTATGAACAGGCAGAGAGGGAGAAGCAGATCCACTCTCAGCTCTTCCCTGAGTGATCAGCCAATGACAATTATGTATGTGCTGTGTACTATGCTCACATACAACTCATACATGTTCATATCATCTTACACTCAATGATGCAACAGCGTCAATGCAGCTGATATCACATGGACAGTCTGACATTGTTTGTCTTTGTGTAGAGGGTAAAAAGATCAAGAGGATGAGGAGGAAGGATCTGACTATGACTGAAGATTCTGCGATTTGAACTCCCCAGGGAGTGAGAATCATCTGAAGACCTTCAGCTGTGCTCCTTTTATACCTTCTGTCCACTAAGTGGATCTTTTTCAATAAATCAAGAATTTTTAATGATTTCCTCCAAACTCATTTTGATCCAAGTCAGGAGAGGCGGTGGACTAGTGGCAGAAACTTGGACTATGGACAGAAAAGGTCTCTGGTTCGTCTCTGGTTCGACGCCACGGAGAAACAACAAAAAGACGCACCTGGATTGATATGTCCAAAAATCCAAGAGGATTCTCCCTACCCTGTCTAGTGCCCCTGAGCAAGGCACCTTACTCCCCCAACATCTGCTCCCCTGGCGCCGTACATGGTCGCTCACTGCTCTGTGTGTCCTTCACCAGATGGGTCAAAAGCAGAGGTTCAATTTCCCTACCTGCATGAGTGTGCCTGTGCATGTCTGTGCATGTGTTTGGGACAAATAAATGCATCTTAATCTTATTCATCAAGTACAAAATCAACTTGTGTTTTCAAATTTCTTTTGACTTTGACATGTGGATGAAATTGAAGCATCTTACAACATTTTCAGTTGGTCATAACTCAAAACCCTGTCATCTTTACTCACATATATCGAAAACAAATGAACGCAAGAAGGAAGAGAACTACACTAATCACTTATGCCTTTCAGAAAAGCTCCATCAGCAGGTGGCAAAGGAAAATAACTTTCACTACTATAAACCGCAATGTAAACAAAGCACTATTTGAGTAAAGATGTTTCAACTGGGCTTTATAGGCTGCACTGCAAAAGAAGGAATCCATTGCATTTCTGCTTCATGCTTAGGTTTATTGTGCATTTTCAAGATCATCCATCCTCCAGTATTTGTGACATTTGATCTTCCAACAGAGCACCTTTCGCTCATCACTGGGCCAGAACTGGATCCTCTTAGTTCAATGAAAACCAGAGGAGGGAGGAGCGAGAGCAGAGATTGGTTAGACTATGTTATAACCTGACTTGATGTGCAGTTGAAAAGAACAGAGAAGAAGTGCCTGAAGGCACTGGGTACATTCAATGAGGCAGTTATTAGAAGAATTTTCACTATAACTTCCACAACAACAGTGTGTTTCTCAATCAAATCTATTCACACACCTTCACTATGGAACTCACCTTTTAGTTCACTGGAGTTTTGAATCCAGAATGTGGTACAGACATAAAAAGGCAGTTCAACAGTTTATTGGCAAACTGAGAAAAGTAACGAGGATCGCACGATGGGGAGGCAGACAGCGGAGGGTTGACAGTGAGGGGTCCAGTGGCCCAGCAGACAGGAGGGGTATAGTGAAGGCAGCTGACAGTAGACAGGCTAACAGGTGGTAGAAGATCAGCAGTTGGAGATTGGTCCTCTCCTAATTTTAAGGCCAAATCTAAATAACTGGAGAAAAAAAAAGCTTTTCTGTATCAATGGATCTGAAGAAGACTCGCCTTGATGTCACTGATCGTTCTCTGGTTTTATAACTTTACTTAACGAGTTTACAAAGTGATTTACAAAAAAGTCCATGGCAAAATGAGGAATCGATAAAATAAAATATATTCTGTCCAGTCCAATTTAAGAGCCAAATCATAACATAATAAGGTTGAGACCTTAAGTTTATAGAGAAAAACCAACAGTTCTTACAATGAGCAGCACTTTGGCAACTGTGGAGAGAAAAAACTCCCTCATTAACTGGGAGAAACCTCTAGCAGAACCAGACTCAGTGTGGGCGACCGTCTGCCTCGACCGGTTGGGGTAAGCAGAGAAAATGGGGAAGAGAGGAGGTGGGTGGCATAGAGAGAGAAATGGGGGTGGGAGAGGGGGAGAGAGAGATCAGGATCATCACACTTGAACTCTGTAAGACTGATTGTTGTAATACAAATAATTCCAAGTTGCATGTTATAAATGCTTTCCTGTAGAAATGCGTTTTGAGCAGTGATGTAAAGAACTTCAAAACCACAAGTCAAACTAAAGTATTTCCAACAACTGCAGCCTTCACCTGCCTCCTGTCTATAAATATGTTGTGTTTGCTGTCTGTCAGTCTGACATACTAGCTGCCCTCCACTATAGTTCCGCCCTTCCTGCCGCCTGTCACCCAGCACAGCTATCTGAACCAGCAGCTTAATTTCATGTTCAGAGCCATGACTAAAGTCCCAAATTAGACCTGGAGAGCATGGAGACCTGGGTTAGGCAGGGAAAGTGACTCACTGGTATGTATGACAAACTTCTGCCTTTATTATGTATGGTCACTCTCTCCCTCACTCCTACTCGCTCTCTCTGACTGTTGTGAGAGAGATTGAACCTCTCCACTGATGGTTATCTTCCTCCTCCTCCCCTATCTCTGTTTCTATCCACTCTCTCTCAGACACTGATGATATTCATATATTGTCTGCAGGAAGGCTCAGGAGCTAGAGAGTGTGCAGGGGGATTGGGAGCGCCGTCTTGTGGTGACTCACAAGGGGAACTGGCACAGCTGAATTTATGGCACACAGCTGTTGAGGGGCTGACAGACTTGTGAGGAGCTCAGGCACCGCCGTTTCTCAAGCTCTTCATACTAGCTTGAGCTCTGCTTACTGCAGCGTACAGGACCGAGGGCTGCTCTGCCTCGACACACGACTGTGAGTATACTCTGCCTTCTCTCACAGCAATAATCCCTCTCATATTAATATCCTCTAAAGATAAAGTTGAAGATTTTTAATATGGCAACCTTTGACCTACACTCCAGTTCTTTTTCATTCTTCCTCATTTCTTTGTGACTCATGCTGTGTAGGGTAACTCTGCTTTCCTCACAGAGATATTTTGGGATTTGGAAAAACATTTTGAGTTGCCAGCTGTCTGCAGCTTTACCATACATGGCCAGAAATAGTGAAATTCAAAAAACAAGTTTGCAACTGGTTTATGAGCTAAACCTGTGTGTCTTATGGTTGCTTATTAGTGTTGTCATACCTAAGCGGTGTATGCGTGTGTGTGCGTGTGTGTCCTTGTCCGGTGGAGCTTTTTTAAATTTAGTTTACAAAGCTGTGTCCTATTTTTAGATTAAGGCAACACAGCAGAGTGAAGACATGTCGGCTGCCACTTATGAGAGAGACAGACAGACACTTCTGCTCAGCTTTCGGTCGCTCCCCATGCTGCTGCTAGTGAACGACAACTTGAACTTTTCGAACTCATTTAAACTTCTGACATTCGATCAGGTCAAGCCTCCTCTCAGAGGAAGGGAACCTGGACTCCTGCCCAGCCCTTGCTCTTGTCCAGAGAGGTCAGAGCCAGAGCCTGGCAGGGAGCATCACTTGTGTGAGGTTAAACAAGATGGTGCCCTGCAGGATAAATAGCCCAAGAGCTCCTCGTCTTAGAGAGCAGAGGACTCTTATTCGAGGTCAACATTGATTTTGAAACCTGCATTTAGCTTCTCCTCTGATGAACAATCCCGATTTGTGAATTTTAAGAATGAAAATCCCATTTAAAAGATTGAGTTTCTATCCCCAGGCAGCTTAAGAACCTCAATGCACAACTTTTCTCTTAAGGCTGAATGGTCAGACTGTATTTCCGGTCAAAATGTGCCATAAATTGAGCATTCCTGGCACTTATGCAGCGAGGCCGTTCGGGGAGTGTTTATTTGGGTTGCTATGGAAGGATCAGTCTGCGGCTTAAGGGCTGGTGCTAACACTGAAACTGGAGCTGGAGGACGCCTTTAAAGATCCAGCCTCAGAGCAGCTTCCTCCTCCAGCTGCTGCTGTTGCTGCAAACGTACGGAGGCCTCCTGATGCTTTCATTTAAACTAATTAGATCAAATTCATTAACATTATAATGAACAAATCCAGAGCGCTTTCCCTTCTCGCCGCTCATTTGCCCAATGAGGCTGATCAACATGTTAACATGCAAATGATCTGTGGTTGGTAACGTGTGGGGATATTGGAATGGTGTCAATTTAACAAACACTGACTCTCAATGGAAAAAAAACAACTCAATCCATGTTAATGAAAGAACTAAAGTTATGACATGTTATAACTTTACCCTCTCCAAAAGTTGCTGTTGCTCTGCTGCGCCGCTAAGATTAAATTTGCCATCATGACTCAGTCTCGCATGAGTTGAGATATGGAGGGCAAAAGAAATGAGCATGTCTTCTCACTTACTCCTTATCACCTTTTGGTTTCCACTTCCCTGTGGAAATCATAATTTTCTTTTCCCTTTTCAAGCAACATCCAACGTTTGGTGGTGAAATAATGGCTATTCATCACAGCTGGGCTCTCAAGCCATGTGACAGGTCCTGTGGAGAGGTGGATTTAGTCATAGAAATACCCTGAGCCTTTAATGCATTGATATCTCCTCTCAGTGTGTACGGCAAATAGCAAGACATAAACCAGGGAGACTGTTGACCCTAACCACCTTTTCTCCAAACATCTTCTCCAGGACCACAGAGAGCCCAGACCTGAGCAGCGAGCACAATTCGTTTTATCAGTCATTCCATGCTTAAAGAGAGAATGGCATTTACCTTCATTATTTGTAGAAACAATTAATTTTGAGTATATTCATATATAGTTTTCACCGTCTTTTGCTTTTATCGTCATAAGAGTCACAGTGGGACAATGTGCCTCGCTGAACATCTGTTGATGTGAAGGAAGAATTAGTTTGTAGTTGGAGAAGTGGCTCCATTAAAGGAGGGGTAAGCGATTGTGGGGAGCGACCAAAACACTCCCTTCACTGGTCCCTCATAAGCTCCACCCCCAAAAGACATGGACGCTCATTGCCAAGGCGAACCACAGATCTCAAAAGCTTGGAAATAGCAATGACAAACATTAGCAAAGGAAATAACATCATATTGACCAAATATGAGCAAAAGTGTATGAAGGTTTGCCACAAGTCAAGCAAAAGCATGATCCCTTTCAACTCCTGGGGTCTCTCCACTGTTGAAAGGCCACATTGATGGTCGGTCTTTGCGCTTTCTTTATTTCTTAGGGTTAGTTGTAAATTGTGGCGCTTCAGCAATTATCATTTGAAGCACTACTTTAAAAATTATTGTTGTTATAACGACCTATGAGAGAGCAGCATTGGCTTTTCCAGTGGCTAAAAGTAGTTGCAAATGTTTAATTAAAAAAAACATTAATGTTAGCATACACTAATTATGTTCCTGGGAAAATAGCTATTTCCAGTTCAGAGACTTCCATCTCGCTCCCACTTCCCCTTCACCATCCATCTGTCCTGTACATGAGCATTAAACCCTTGGTGATGATTGGCTGGAACAGTGTTGTGCTGTTTGGCTCATCCAACTTCATTGTTTCCCAAATACAGTCAGGGCTGTGTGTTTCAACTAGATTTGGTTTCAGGGCACACACAGAACGTACAGCTAGCAGAGGAGATATTAGCAAAATATGATAAAAATTGCTTCCCCCCCATTTAACATAATGGAAAATGCCTCTGCTACGGCAAGAAGATGCAACACCTGTCGTGGGTGTAAATCAGCCTGGGATCAGGAGTCTGGGCCTCATCCAGTTCAGAAAGCCCAGCTGAGAAAACATGAATTCTTTTTCCTTTTGCTATAAAGCTGAGGTTTGGCGGTGCTATACATTTCACACAGATTGTTGCTGAGAGAAAGAAAGAAACAGTGTCTGATCTAAGTGTTTTATTGATTCAGAATTATCTACAGCTCACAGCATTGTCTTCAGGCCTTGTTCTCAGTGAAATCAGCCTTCTCCACAACCTGAGTCTGGTTATTAATACAGATTAATCAACAGAGAGTGACAGCTCCGCTCTCTGCAACCCTTTGAGGCTTTGTGTGCCTTGGCTCCACTGCACTCGAACACACGCTTCCTGGGTCGTTGTGAAATCTTACCCTGAGGTTCCCTGTTGTCACTGTGTTAGATGGTCTAAATCTGCTGACTGAGGGTGAGGTGTAGGGGGGCTGAACCTACGAGGTCAGACAATGCTCACTTGAACTGAATACAGAAAGTTATTGTCGTGTCATGACTTCGATCATTCACTGTTGTTTGAAATATGCTGACTTTGTCCTTGACAGCCTTCTGCTGTGTGGCTGAAATGTCCCCTGCTCTGTTGGCATTTTAGCCTTTTTGTTAAAGACTGATGGAAATGTTGTCAAGTTTTCCATTGGTGAAAGGAGAAAGATAGCCACTGGCTCTGTGTGCGAGCTCTGAGCTCATGCATCACATATTATATGTTTAATGTGTGAACAAGACATCGTGCAGAGGTGCAATTGGGCAGGTGGTTGTGTATACAATTTAGGCTTTAAGGCAGGAAAAATGTTGTCTCTAAACACTGTTAATCTCTGGAGGATGTGTGAGAGCTTTTTTTCAGAGGTGGAAAACCCACCACATGACTCAATTCAGAGGGCAGAGAGACACATTAGACCAGCAGCAGGTCTAGGATTTTTCATAATCAGGGACCATGAAGGGGCCACAATTTGTATACAGCTTTCCAACATACATTGTGCAAATACAAGGAAATACCGGTTTCGGTAACAGGTATTTTCTTGTTATTTCAGGTAACAGAAATACCTGTTACCTGAAATACCTGTTTCGGCCTATATTATACATCATGAAATTGTATTAAAAAAATCCCATTAATGTCTGATGTCTTTCTCCAACCTTATAAACACCTGCATTCAGTAACAATATTTGTCCAATGCTACATATGGTTCTCAAATAAAAATATATTAATATTTCACTCTAACTACTACCAGGCATAAATATATAAATCGAGTAATTGAGGATAACAAGTTGTTCTCTTCTTGAACTGGGAGTTATTTTGTGCAATAATGCAATAACTTTCTCTGTGTCTGTGATCGCAGAGTTTACGGTCATATTCAAAGCCTATATAAAAATATCTATAATATCAATAGTAAACCACATGACCATGTGAAAGGGGTCACTAGAAATGAGAGAGGCGTTGTAAACCAATTGTGCCATTTTCCTCAGCTCTGCAGATTATAGCAACTTTAGGCTGATATTTTAGTTTTTAAGCTTTACTGTTCTGGTTTACTCCATCGCTCTCCTAGCATTGTTACCATCTGATCCTTATAAACTCACTGCACTTTACATGTCCAGCACTAAACAGCAGTAGAATACAACTAGTTGTTGGAGGTAAAGAGACATAAATAAGAGTTACTAGTGGGCTTATATTCCGCAGGTCACCAGAAACATGACTTCAAACTCATGATAATGTTGCTTTGATGGAAATTTCATCCAAGAATATTGTCTGTGAAGCTAATCTATATGACGTTATATAACGTTATTTATACGTAACGTTATATAATGACATGGCAGGTTATTGACTCTCTGAGTCAATAACCTGCCATGTCAAGTCTTTTCGAAGTGCACTGCAGAGTAATGTCTGTTTTTTGTCTTTTCAACATCAGTTTCTATTGCCTGGGCGCCTGGCTCTGTGTGTTGTGCCCAGCCAGCAGATGGTGCGGGAGCAGTATGTCACCACGACCCAGGGCAACAGCGCGCCCAGGCCGCTGCCCGACCATGTCTACAAGATCGGCATCTATGGCTGGAGGAAGCGCTGCCTCTACCTGTTTGTCCTGCTGCTCCTCATCATCCTTGTGGTCAATTTTGCTCTGACCATCTGGATTCTCAGGGTGATGTGGTTCAACACGGTACGCATGACTCACCTTTGTGTTTTTCAGCTGAAGGATTTTGTTTTCTGCCTTTCTTGCTTTCTTGCTTTTGTTTTCAGTTTCTGATCAGTTAGGACCTGAACTAATCAGTTTGTCAGATTCACTATATGACGGATTACAGCATTACAAGATTTTGTTCAAAACAACATTTGAGCTCCACATACTGAGTGTGACATCAGAGGAAAGCGACCGCCATGTGAATGCGGTGGATTGCAGAGGTTGGTGGTAACGAAGTACCAATACATCGTTCCTGTACTTAAATATATTTTTCACATATCTGTACTTTACTAGAGTATTCATTTCCCTGACAACTTTTTACTTTTTAAATTTTTGTACTTCGTACTTCTTATCTTCTCAATACTGGCTCGTTACTTGAGCAGCGGAGGTTGGCGTAACGTGCGCCTTATCGCACGGCGCACCTCAAGTCCCCTCCGCAGGTTCACCTTCAGAAACTTTGTTTTACTTCCTCTAGTCAAGTTTGATCGTCTTCTCCGCGCTCCGCCAGGTTATACTGTGGTCTATTAGTGTTCTCAGGCAGACACAAGAGGCACCTGTTTATTCGATTGTGTTGGTTTTTTGTTGTCCCTAGAAGTTCAGATGTACTAGTCCATTACTATTCTAACCTCAGCATCTGGGGTTCCAAATTTGTAAAATTATACAGTATATGTATTTTTTTGTTATAATTTTTCAGTCAGTTGAATTAAGCCTGAAGATAACTTTGGGTTGTTTTGTGTCTGTATAGGCTATACAAAGCACTTTGCATTTTAAATTTTGGTACTTGTACTTTTACTTTTGATACTTAAGTACATTTCAATGCCGGATACTTTTGATACTTAAGTACAATTAATATGAGCTACTTTAAAGGGGACATATTGTGCACATTTTACCACAAGTTGATATGGTTCCTTGGGGTCTTAATGAAATGTCTGTAACATGTTTTGGTCAAAATACCACAAGGATCATTTTGAAGTGCTCACCTTATACCGTCCATATATTGTCTGAACACATTTCATTTCGGTTGCAGGAAGGGATGGGAAACCTACAAGTTCACTCAGATGGGGTCAAGTTGGAGGAGGGCGAGTCTGAGTTTCTGTTTCCAGTCTACGCTCAGGAGATCCACTCCAGAGAAGTATGATAATCACTCTTCGTCTTCCCACATTCTTCCTCTCTCTGCCTCCCCTTTTTTCCACCTTCTACTTCCCTCCTGGCTCTGTCTTCCAAGCTATTTCTCAGACTGATGTTTGCTCAGCTAAGTAGCCAAATTATTATTTCATCTCATTGTTTAACAAACTGAAATAAGACTGTGAGCTGGATCTGTGCAGACTGCATGTGCTATTATCACCTCGGTTGAATTCCTTGCAGAGGCTCCTGCAGTTTTGATCAAGTTGCAGTGAATGAAGTGCATTTTTCCAGCTGTACTTTTTTTGGTGATGTGTCAGGACAAACTGGATCTGGGAGTCCCACACGGTGAACGTGGTGGTGCAGTGAGCTCCCCATTAACCTCAGAGATATTTGAGGTGGAAAGTAGTTTATGGCCCGCCTGCCAGCAGCAGATGGGAACGCTTTTCTGCAGTTGTTTACATGTTATGGCTTTTCTTGCTCATAGCAGCAATTTTTTAGCATTCTTTCTGACTTTATAGGCCTCGTTAAAAAGGAAATGTATTCCTCATTAATGGATGGACACTCTTTGGATGGATCTCCTAATTAGATTCAGGAGTTTCGCCTTAGTAATGAAAAGTTAGTTTCTTGGATCATTTATATAAACAGGGCTTCCACACAGCTGCAAAATGATTTATTGATAAAGCTGGCTCATTTTAAATGTTTATATATTTTATAAAATCTCACATTTCTGGGTATTTCTGCCATGTCTGTCATATATCCTGCATATATATGCTTAAAACACAATACAACTTTCTAATAACTTTAATTCTTTTTTTTTACAAAGTTTGCATTCAAGATCTAACAAATTCCTTTATTATTTTGAAATAGGTCATGTATTAATGCTTCAGACGCCAGTTAACTTTCGGGTTGCCAGGTTGGTTTGGTTGCTCTGGTTCTCTGATTGGTGTGTGCTCTTCTCCAGCAGATCAATTATAAGTGTTAATAAGCAAATGCTCTATACAATAATACAAGCCTGCAGCTGTGAGTGTTAATATGTCTGTTGATAAACAATGACCCACTGAAGGAAACTTTTTTATGAGGTAAAGGACAAAGCTAGTTTTCTTCTTATTAATCTATTAAATCTCTAAATTTATTGACCACAAACAACCTAAGAATTTCAATTTAGAAATTTTTTAATAAAGGTTATTTACCAGAAAGTGCTAGGGTAGTCAGAAAGCGCAAAATATAAAGTACAGCTGAGGCAATAGTTGGGAAAACTACAGGTCTGACCTGATGGTTGCGCTATATTAAAAGTCAGGGGCATGGACAGTTTATCTTTAAGGTGACTTTAATGCCTGTATCAAATTTCATGGCAATCGATTCCACATTTGTCAAGATAATCCACTGAAAACCACAAAAGCTCTAAATGGTGGCGCAAGAGGAAATATGATTATAAATTACCATGGTAACACACTCTAGATCAGGGGTCTTCAATTAGTTTGGAGCTGGGGCCGGTTCTTGAAACTGAGGCAAAGTCAGGGGCCGGAGGACATGAGTGATCACGGTAACAAGAAATTACAACAACATACTGAAGGAGTCAATATATTTTATTTTGTAAAAGCTTTACGCATAGGCCCAAGGATTCAAAAATCAAACCAAGTGAGCAATAACCAAGCCATATTAACAGACAATTGGAGAAATGAAATTAACTAACAAAAACATGCACTTCATTGTACATAGCTGTACCAACACAACTTTACTGGTCATTATCCTCAATACTTAAGATTAAACTGATTTGAGTGACAGGCAGAATCAAATGTATCTCCACCAACAACATGCATTGCATGGAACTGAATAGAATTGCAACAACTTAAAAGTGCATGGTAGTCTATCAAGGAAATGTGTTTTAAAATGAGTCACTCAGTTCAGGTGTATCAGTTGTTTAGAATTTACTTAGAACAACTTCCAAGTGCACCAACAAATATAAAATAAAACTGCATAGTAGGCCTCTGAATTGAATTACAACATAACAATGCATGACAATTAATGAGGTGAATAACATCATAATTAAATCATACTGTTACAAAAATGAACCTTAATTGCTTGCTTGACTAACATGCCTATTAACTTTCATGTTATTTGCCTACATTTGCCATCTAATGAGAGAAATGGCATCTTTTTGACTTGGCAAGAGCAGTGAAGTCAGGTTTATAAGTTGTCAGGGCAATGCGCATGCAGTCATGTAGATGCTGGTGAGTAAGGGATATGCGATTGTGAGTTTTAATCGCATTCATGTGTGAGAATGATGGGGAGAGCGTGGCCTAGGGGATAGAGTGGGTGCTCTGCAACAAGAAGGTTGCTGGTTCGAATCCCACTCCATCCCATCTGCATGCCTAAGTGTCCTTGGCAAGATACTGAACCCCTAAATGTAATGTAATGTAATGATGACTCACAAGTGTATGTTGAACCAAACATTGTCAGAACAAAAAGTGAACGTTCACAGAGAAAGGATCCTTTACAAATGTCAAAATTTATTTATTATTTTATTCAATTTATTTAAAATTACGAATTAATACCTTAATTAAAAAAAAATCAACCGATGTCAGTAGAGGGGCTCCGTATGTGGCAGATAAATACGACGGAATATAATGATATACGACTAGCATAAAAACTGGGGTATTTTTCTAAATATAATAATAATAAATGTGAAACTGATGTGTATTCTTATGCAACTTTATTAGCAGCGTCCTCTATTGCACCAACAACACAACAGTGAGTAACAATGAATCAATCACAAATAAAAAACAACTATAAAGTGCATGAAAAATATATCTAACCACAACGCTGAATCAGTGGAAGCCCTGAGCCTGTTTCTCTGCAACAAGGCGGTCCCATCTAGGGCTAATAGTGACAATAACACCCGAAGTGTGTTGCTGATGTCCAGTCTACTCCGTAATTTCGTTTTGGTTGCCGTCACAGCAGAAAACTCCGCTTCGCACAGATATGATGTCAGAAATGGCAACAGAGTTTTTAGTGCTCTTGTGGCGATCTCAGGGTATTCTGCCGTGACTTTAATCCAGAACACCGGTAGAGTTGTTTTCTCCAACATACTTTTAAGACCGCCATCATTTGCGATCTCCAGCAGCTGATCTTCTCCTTGCACAGACATGCTGGATTCACCTGGTTTGTTGACAAATGGGTCCGACAAATACCGTCTGGGTTTGTGTTCAGCGAAAACTTGACGTGACCAAGACAAGCGTCTTGAAATGCGTAAAGCATGAGTCATAACGGAGAGGATCCGGTCATTTTTCAAAATAAAACACCGTTCAGAATTAGATTATAAATAAAACGGAAATAATGTAAGTTGTTTATTCTTTCTGGAACGCCTGGTACCAAATGACCCACGGCCCGGTTCAAAATAAAGCAAAACTACAAAGTGCTATGAGTAAGTGCCATTTAAGTGCCACTAAATTGTTAGTTTAAACATTTTTTTGTATTTAAAAAAAAAAAAAAAAAAAAAATTATATATTTTTTTTTTATTCAAGCACTTTTCGAGCACACTCTGGGGGCCAGTCCAAAGCAGTTTGGAGGCCGGATTCGGCCCGCGGGCCGCCTATTGAAGAGCCCTGCTCTAGATCAAAGTGAAACTGACACTAAATGCTTTCACAAACCATGTAGAGTATACCATTTGGTATCTGCACAGCTTTGGTAACATCATGCTGTGGTTGTTTTTGTTGTTTTTCAGGACTCTCCACTTGTAGCGCACTCATCTGAAAATGTGTCCCTTAATGCCCGCAATGAAAATGGTGATGTCACAGGAAGGATATCAGTGGGTGAGAGCCTACACACACACACACACACACACACACACAAACGGCCATACAGTGCTTATGCATAGCGAAGTATCCCATTGATGTATTAGGGGAAGAGTAAAGTCATTGACACACTTGTCCTGCAGCAATTTCTCATCCAACATTAAAGCGACATAAGAGGACATTTTTTCCATTCACCATCACTTAGATTCCATTTAAAACCAATTAAAGGCATCATCCCTCTCTCTACAACTGCTACAAGACCATTCTGTATAACACACAGGGCCCGAGGCCCTGTGGCTGATCATATTTGTGCATCTTTAATGGCTCACCAATGGCTGCATTGGGGTATTTTGTCATAATTAAAAGGCCAACAAATGACCCAACTAATTGCAGTGGTACACAGTAGCGTTGCGTGTCCTTGATCATTAAGCCATAAAAAGCATTGTCTGCATCCTCTCAGCTCTCTGTAAATGAAGCTGAAAAGGCTTTTTAGGAAAGATTACATGCCGGTTCTCAGTTGTAGGTGCTGTTGTGGGTTAAATATCCCACTGGCTGAGGTATGCTTTAAAGGGGACATATTATGCCCATTTCACCACAGTTGATATGGTTCCTTGGGGTCTTAATGAAATGTGTGTAACATTTTTTGGTCAAAATACCACAAGGATCATTTAAAACAGCATCCTTTTTACCCTGTCTAAAACAGCCCTCCTCAGATTGACCTGTTTTGAGTGCACGCACACACATCCAGTTTCACGTCTTAAATCGCCTTAGCATAATTAAAGTTGTTCAAATCATTTTAAGTCACTGTCCTACACATATATTTCTGTATCTGTATCTGTTTGTTGTGTTTCTTCATTGAAGTTACATTTTTCAAACTACTAAACCTTCTGATAAAGATGAACATTATTTAAATACATGCATTAGATATGTGTGTATACAGTATATAATTGTGAAAATGTGTTTATTATTCATACAGGGCATATATTCTGAGCACACACACACACACACACACACAGTGGAGGGGGCTACAGCTCTGGAGGCTAACACTGCTGCAACTTTTGCGGCGAAGTGCACTTAAAATCCCGGTTTATTTTAAAGCGACAAACGGAGGCGGCAACGAGCTGCTTGTGACTGTCACCGGTGTGCAGCTCGGGGTGCGTGGAGCAAATCTGTACGGGCCACAAAAGTTATAAGGCGCAGCTCTCTCGGGGCGACACACACAAGCTACGACTCCGAGACCACTGTTCCTCCACTCCGGACCTGAAATGGGATCTCTCCCCCCACCTCCCAGTCCGATGCATGTTCCACATGCAATACTGCTGTAAAAACGTGCACAAGCATCCATTCCAGAAAGTGCTGCAACTTTAAACACAAACTAACAGCAAGCTAGCGTTAGCTCGCTGCTGCTAACCGTAGCGGGACACACACAGGGGACACACAGGCTGGAGATTTGTCACAGATCGATAATGATCAAGGATGAAAATGAGACATACCCTGCAGCCGTTGAGACGTGTCCGGCTGTCAGGTGTGTGAAGTCAGCGGGAGCACCACCAGCCTCGCAGTGAGCCGCCCGGGTACAGCAGGGATCCAATCCGCCACCGAGCAGCCGTCTGCCCGCTGCCGCTGCCACCGACGCCGGCCGGCAAACCAGGCACTGATTGCTATGAGGCTAACGCCACCTAGCTTACATGTCACCGTCAATTACCGAAACAAAACAACAGCTTTTCTAGTTGAAGACACTCACTGCGACACAAGACACGAACTGTCAACGCTACCCTGTCCGTGGGGAGATCAGTCAGGCGGCTGCTGCTAACCGTAAACAAACACTGACAGGTCCACCAGAAGCAAGCTGCTGACATGGAGCCAGCAGCCCGACGCCATCACCTAGCGAGCCCCAGCTGAGGAGGGGGCTTTGGCTTGTGATTTACCGTGACCGCAGGCTCTGCTTCTCGGCCAGATCTCTGCTGCTTCCCTGTTGGGCTGCCACCTGCAATACTGCTGTAAAAAAGGTGCACAAGCAGCCATTCCAGAAAGTGCTGCAACTTAAAACACAATCTAACAGCAAGCTAGCGTTAGCTCACTGCTGCTTAACGTAAACAAACACCGACACGTCCCCAAGAAGTGAACCGCTGACATGGAGCCAGCAGCCCGCAGACATCACCCAGCAGGCCCGAGCTGAGGAGGGGGCTGTGGCTCTAACTTACCCCGACCGAAGGCTCTGTTTCCTCCGCCTCTCACCCCGCTCCCTGGCTGGTTAGCGTCCACCCTCGGCTAGCTCCCCAGCTAACACCAGCCACCTTGAGTTGAGGAGGGTGCTGTGGCTCGTAATTTACCCTGGTCTCCTCCTCTGCCAGATCTCCGCCTCCGGGGGGGGGGGGCTATGCCATGTAGACCGACTGTGACGTCAATTCTGGTCGTATTCCCATTTGAAGCACTCTATCGTATAGTTTCTGACATAGAGGAATCACAACAAATCGCGGGAGTTGTTTTTTTCCAGAGTTTTTGGGACGGTAGACACGCCAGATACCCAAATTAACGTGTAGAAGCAATACAAAAGTGGAATTTTCATAATATGTCCCCTTTAAATCTGCTCCTTATTGAGTATGAACACTGATGAAGTGAACGGAGTTGTGGTATAACCGCAGATATGTTACCTTTCCACCTGTTCTTTTCTGTCCAGTATTTGGTTCTTTACTCTCACATGTTGGCACCATACTTTTGTGTGTGCGGAGACTGAGGTTTCTACACAGTAAAGCTTGAATGCGTCTCATTATATCCTCTAACTATTGCAGATTTGAAGCAGTATAAGTAAGACAGAGTATTAATCTTGACGATAATATTTTTCCATGTATTATTGCCAGACACCTTCAAGTATTGCTGTTGTTGTTATTGTTGCAGGTCCAAAACAGGCTCAGGGACACATTCGAAATCTACTCATTAGCTCCAACAATGGCAACATGCTGTTTACTGCAGATGGCGACCAGGCTGTGATTGGACCAGACAAACTACGGGTCACAGGTATACCAACAGCCGTCACCCGCTGTTTCCTTGGAAATGACGCACTCCTCTTGGCAAATAACATTTGACAGATTTGAACAGATGTGAACACAACAAGAGCTCTTTGGTTTGATCTGTGCAACAATCTAGCAACCAAAGACAAAGAGAGATACACAGTCACTCATGTCGTACAGCTCAGTGGACATACCTACATATAAATGAAATGAAAATAAAATGAAAATAAATGAGATCAGTTATCAAAACCTGAGCATTCATTCAGTTAATTCAATTTAATTTATTTAGTTGAATTTTCTCAACTAGATTAACTCAAATAAATGTATTTCATTATTTGACTTTCTTAAATTTGTCAAATAAAGAGACATTTAATTTGATTTATTTTTCTGAATTAACTCAATATATTAAATTGAGTTAATTCAATCTATTTACTTTAGTTGAATTGACTCAATTCAATACATGTCAGGTGAGATCCATCACATTAATGAAGGATCCTAATCAAGTGTTTTTGAGGGGAACAAAAGCAGTGTTGCACTCAACACCACACAAAATGTTGTATCAAAGAGTAAAGTGTTAAACTATCAGGCTGAACTACCCCCAATCGTCTCAGTGTCCAGGGTGTGTGGTGGTGGTGCTGTGGGTCACTGACGACACACTGTGATGGCTGATCAATGGCCGTGTCAGCTGATGGCTTCATTAAGCCTGGGGCCATTTTTAGAAAGCAGAGCAGCAGGCAGCAGCAGCAGTAGAGGAGGAGGAGGAGGACGTATTTACTGAATAAAATCCTTGAAGCGAAGCTTCTGTAGCCACAGTTAGGTGAGAGGGTTCTATCACTGCAGCCGAGACTACTTTGTGTGCTCAATGTCAGGGCTCATTATCTTTCTCTTGTGTCTTCCTCTGTTCTTCAGCAATGACAGCTCGGATTTGTCTGTATTCATGCAAGTCTGTTACATTTTATAATAGTTGCTTAGATGAACTAAAGTTGTTGTTTGAATGACAGACCTTCAAATCTACAGCATTTGAATGTACTCAAATGCTGTAGATTTAAAAAGCTCATTATCTCCAAGGAGGTTATGTTTTCACCCCTGTCCATTTGTTGGTTGTTGGAGAGAGTTAAGGCAGAACCAATGGAAGGACCGATTTAATTTAGCTTTGTATCCTCATCAAGGGGTGGATCCAGGATTATCCAAAATTGCAAGAGGGTTTTTTGCCCCATATTTGGGTTGATTTCTCAAAGAATTCTTCATGGATCTTGAAATTGTTTTGAGTGAGTGCAATTTGATGCAGCTCTAAACCAAAATCACTAGATTCGTACATGTCAAGCTCCTCTGACTGCCGCAGAACCTGAAACTCGACTTGATCCGACCTCAGTTAAAGCATATTAATGTGTGTCTCTTCCTCCATCAGGTCCTGAGGGAGCACTGTTCCAGCACTCAGTGGAGACGCCACAGCTGAGGTCGGAGCTCCTCAAAGACCTGAGGTGAGTATTTCACCCGAGTCACTGGACAACACATGAGTCCTGCAAATCATGGGCACGTGTGAGGGGTTTTATTGGGTCAAGTCCCAACATTTGTACGATGTCAGCTGAAGAAATACAGAACCTTAAGGTTATTGACAGAGATTAGTAATATCACCTTCTTCAGCATTACCCCGTCATGACTGTGGTGCACACAACGTCGAATAATCTGTTTTTTGAAGAACAAAAGTTTGTGTTCATTAAAAAAAGAGAGGACAGGTGATATCAATGGATGTTTCTCTTTAGGTTGGAGTCTCCCACTCGCTCTCTCAGTTTCGACGCACCTAAAGGAGTTCACTTCAAAGCTCTGGCCGGCAACATTGAAGCCTCTTCAAACATGGATGTTATTCTGCAGTCTAGTGATGGACTGGTAAGAAAAAACACTTCTTCCTCCTTGATTCCACTCTGCATAATCTTTAAGACTGTTTATCCTCTGGTTAATAACAGGAACCCACCAATATGGATTTTGGGGGCCAGTGCAAATATCTACAAATACAGAAATCTGCATTGTTCATTCTGTAATCCTCTGTAATCTCTGAAGAGTTTTCTGCCAAAACAGCCTCACTTAGTGGAGTTTCACAAAAGCTGTAGTGATGAATCTACTTTGTCTTAGATCTTTACCTTTACACATCTTTATAAAACTAAAAAAGATTACTAAAATGCTGACTCCCTGACCTTGTTACTTTTTTGTATTTCCCAAAATAAGTGTTTTAGCTCTGCAGGTCTGTTGTGGTGTAGTGGAATCAATCAATGATTCAATTATTGTGATGCAACCAACAGGCTAAAGTACAGATAGCATTGTTGTCACAGGCACTTATTTTACCTTTTTACAATGTGGGTGCAGCTGTATCACATTCTTTTTATTATATTTTTCAAATGGACCAAAAGACGGAACATTCCTCTTTAGCTGGGTTTTATTTGTATTATTATTTGATAATTTCACTTGTTGTCAACCTCGTTTTGACGGACTTCTAATGTAACAAGTGAAATTCCCTTATCTTACCTTATTTAATCTTACCTTACCTTATTTTACCTTATCTTACCTTAGCAATGCACCAGATATTTCCTTGTTGATTTACATCACACCTTTACACATCCTTGCTCTCCACACTGTCCGCTGTGCAGCTGGTGCTGGATGCTGAGACGGTGCGCATGCCGAGCCTACCCCTGAGCGAGGGAGGGGTTTCTGGAAACACTCAGAATCTCTTTGAGGTCTGCGTCTGTCCCAGCGGCAAGCTTTTCCTGTCCAAGGCTGAGGTCATTTCCACATGCAGTGAGAATCAGGAGTGCTAGAGACACTCTGATAAGGTAACTGATTTTCCATCTTGGAGTAGATGCATCTTCTGGGAGGCAACAAGCGGAAACTGTTTATATCCGGCCTAAGGTTTTTTAAGGTTTATACCACAGAGAATCTAAGATTGATCCCACAGGCACATTGAGGCCTGCAAAAAGACAAATGCCTGCTGGCAAACATGTTGGAGAAGTCATGCAATGCATCCTTTTAGCTACATTTATGAAGTTTTAACTATTCAGCTGAAACTAATTGGCACTCAGAACCAAAGGTATCTTCATCAGAGTCTTGTGGAGAATGTTTTACACACGTATCATGGCTGGGCAATGAGGAGCTGGAAACAGCTTACATCCTATGCAATATTATCTTGTGGTGCAATAAAAAAGAAAGGGGACACATATCAAGGGCTTGGAAGGACACAAATAAATAGTGACAGGATGTCGACATTTTTTATCATGATTAATGTGTGGCTCCGAGCCCTTGGTATGATGTTTTTTCGTTGTGTTTAGCATGTTTTTTATTTAATTGGAGAAAATGTAAAGAATGGCTGGTCATTGTCATAGTTATTTCAGCGATTCAGAGATGGCTTTAATTAATATAAAAACCTTTTTTTCCAAATTTAGATTTAACTCTAAATTTTGTCTAATTTGCTTCTTAGGGTTGAGATTAAAATACCAAATTCATTTAGTGTAGGTAGTGTAGTAAGTCTTATTAGTGTGATTTCACATGTGTCATTATGTATGATTTTTTTTCCCAGTTTATGATTATTCTCTTTTTTTTAAGCCCTTCATGAGAATGTAATTATGCATTAGCTATAGCCCACCCCACTTTTTCCTATTATGTTGATCTGTGTGTTCCATAACCTCATCTGTAACCAGGGACAAATAAAACAACAAGCAAAAACAAAACGGTTCTATTGGGTCAAATATGCATTGTTTAAGGTCTACTTAATAAAAAAGGGCAATATTTTGCAATCATACTTACACTGAGTTTAGCATTGATTTATTAGTCTGTTTTTATCATATGAACATGGCGTTGTGTTCCCAGTCAGTGGTGATGAGTGGTTAATCTGCACCTCTATTATGGCATATTTTGATAAAGTCTGTCATGTGTATTTATTAATTGTGAATAAACTGTGATATTCTTCTACTGTGTGTGTCAGACATTTTCATCATTGTATGCTTGTTTTACTGAAGATGGCTCTCATGTTTTCTAATCAGATCTTGTGGAGAAAAATACCCTAGAGGAATTGCATTATCATAGTGAGAATTCTAAATATCCAAAATCGCTTGTTTTCTGCGGCGCACTAAAGCTGTATATTGGAGCTGGTGCAGTTTCGATCCATTTTTCCAAAATCGTTGATTGCTCTCCGGTGTACTCTAGTGGATGCAACCTGCTATACCACCTGAAAGCACAAAACAGATCGTGACCAACGAGCCATGATTGCATAATGACTGGCCTTCTTCAGCAGCAAACAAAATGGATTTGTAGAAGTGTAAATCTTTCGCCTATGGGCACACCCACACATGATACAGATACAGTATCAGCTGCCCTGGTTATGGCACAAGCCGAATGCTATTGCTCGATTTAAATAGATATCAAGATTGAGCTCAGAATTCAATAAATATATTTAATTATTTTTGTATTTAATCCTATATTCTAAGTGATTTTATTCCTAAATGAAAGCAGTTGAGTTGTTCCTGCAGCCTCTGACATTCTAATATCAATATTAATACGAAATTACGTTATATCTGAGTTGATATTTCTCTACGTAAGAAAGAAAGTAGTATATGAAATATAAAGAAATGAGGCACTGAATATGAGAATTTCAAAGTACCAACATTTTTTAAATCAAGGCAAGACTGCACTTTCTTTGTTCAATGTCCCATCTTTTATAAACCTACAAACAAAACCGACATCATGTAATTATTAGGCCTTCCTGCTGCACAGTGTACATTAACATGTATGATGCACAAGGTTCTCCAAGGTGGTTATTCTAAGAGACACCCTCAGCTGAGTCACCGAAACCTTGAGGTGTAAAAAACTATAACAATAATTATCTTTCAAAATAACAAGATGTTGTCAATTATATGTTGTCAATAGTTGCATTGTCCTTCAAATAAAAAGGAAACAAAGCTGTGAAAAAAGAACAAGTCTGATTATGGTCTGTGTTCCTTAAACCAGAAACATTCAAATTCCCAAAAATCTATGAACAGGTTTTCATGCTGACAAAACTTAACATGTTGAGGATTGTGCCCAGGTTATAGCATATATATGGCTCTTTATTCACACTGTCCTACTTGCTATTCACAAACATTGCTGAAATAAAAGTACTTTTTGAGAACTCCCTCCCCCCACAACTATAGGGCCCCAGGGAATATGTGGTTGATATGAACAATAAAGAGTTAGTGGATGGAGAGCAACTAACATTTAACATAGCCATTATAAAATATATTAAAAAAAACAACATAAAGAGTTTTCCATTCACAGTCGAAATCTCCCAAATTTGCTGGGGCAACACAAGCGCTGTACAAGTGCAAGTGTGAATACATGAGAAGTTTCAAAAAACTGCTTAGTCCATAAACAAGTGACTGGCTATGTTACAGAAAATTTACAAATGTACAGAAATCATATGAACCTTTCAAAAAAGAACATTTATAAACATGATTGTATTTTCTTGCTTTGTCAACACTCTGCATAACAGTAATTGCAGTTTTGATAGTTTGAGTTGCTCTATTTCCTTATCACAAGCGCAACCTTTAAGTACACCAGACTGGTTTTCTGTAGCAAGAAAATATATTTATATGTTTTATAAAAGATAAAGTAAAAAAAGCAGCATATATTTTAATATAACTCAGTATAACTTGAAGCAAATAGATCTGGTATATGGGGACTTTGGTAAACAAACATTTTGCTGAGGCATTTATACAGCATATGCAGATTTTGTTTACCTATTACAGCAAATCTATAGTGTAACAGCCGAAAGGGGTATGGTAGCCACACAGTTCTTTACTATGCATTACCCACAGAACCATCATCACAGGTAGAATCTGCATATGTACCATAAGCTGCCAGCTGGATTCTTCAGTTTTTATTCTATGAGATATACATGATCTGTACTGCACACAACCAAGGGTGTCCACTGTACCACAGAGGATCAATGCATACTGTTGTTGTTTCACTGTTTCCTTTTACAACAGTGCTATATTTTTTGCTGCACAAAGGTTTCAAGCTTTATGATAATCCGTGCGGTACATTCCATCACTCTCATCGCCACCTCTGATGTGTATCTGTCGTTTGGAATCTGTGGAAAAGGCAGGAGATCGGGGTAGCGAGTTCTGAGGCTGTCCACACCGTATCCCTCCAGGATCTGAACATCGTTGGCAAGGCCTGTTAACTGGGTGTTGTACTCTTCCACTTTCTGAGCCAGAGCAGTTGGTTTCACATCTTTGTCTGACTTTCCTCTGACTGCATAGTCCGCAGCTATCAGTGCAAGTTTTGTGGCGAGGTAGCATTTGAAACAAACCCACTCATTAGCATTTTTATGAAGATCATTGCGAGCAGCAGAGTAGTTTGCTCTTGCTTGCCTAAGCCACCTGCGGGCTTCCACAGGATTTCCAACTGTCTTGAAAGTTGGGGGCACGAAGAAACGATGAGAATGTGATGAACCTGCATAGTTATAATGTTCCCTGAAATGATGCTTTTCTGACTTGTGACTTGTTGCTTCTTGGTTCCACGATGAATAAAACCTTTGAAATGAGGACTTCTCTGAATGGAAGCGGGTTGATGATGTCGAGAAGGATCTCCTGGAAGCTCTGTCTGTATTTTGCTGATCGACCAAAGTCTGTTTCTCCATTCGGCTGATCTCACTCTGCAAGTGCTTGAAGACTTCAGTGGCAACGTCCAGGTTCTCAGCATTTTTGTCTGGATGCCACTTGAGATATAATCGGCGGATTATCTTCTTTCTTTCTGTTTCAGGAAGCTTCCAAGCTTGTTCAATTATTAAGGTCACTTCTTTTAGTATCTCAGGTATTGCATTAAGCTTGATCTTTTTTGGTGATTGTTTTTGAGGAGGAGGCCTGAGGTTTTCCTTGCCAGCAAAAAGAGGAGGGACCATTCGTACACCAGTAGAACGACTGTCCGGGCTTGTAGGAGTCGATGGAGCACTTGTGTCTCGAACATGGGAGCTTTCATCTTGTCTTGAAAATTTGTACAAGTCAAGGGAACTGACTATTTTGTATTCACTGTATCCAATGTCGATCTGGAAGCATTTACCAAGGAAAACTGAGTTTTCCTCCTCTTCTCTTACTACTTCTTGAACAATGATGGCGTAAGTATATGTAGGCTGGTAGGAGCCATATATGTCTCCTCCCTCTGAGTCTACAAGGTAACCCACATATTCTCCTGGATAGAATACATGCATTGGGTCCATGAGAAGTGTATGATGTATCTCGGCTGGTATGGGTGTTCCTGGAAGGGGGAGCTCAAGTTTTGAAGGTTCTGTTGCATCGTACTTAACACCGAGCCTGTCCAGCTTCTCTGTGATTCTGTAGATGTCATTGCAGCCCAGCATGGCGATTAGATAGGATGTGTCAGAAATCAAATTGTCTGTGGCAGATTTTAATGTCATAGCCAATGCTAGGAGAAAATTGATGTCTTTGCTGTCTGAATGCTGGATGTAGAGGTGAATCACGGCTGTCCCGTACCTCTTGAGGAAGGCAAGTGTTTCACTGCGGCTATGTGGGATGGGACTACATCCTTTCACTCTTAATGTTGTCTGGAGTTTCTCAAAACAAGATACTTTGAGTCCTTCACAGAGTGCTTTGCAGAGACGTATGGCTTTTTCCTCATTCACAAGGTATGCATTGTCATTCTCATGTTTCATTATTCGGATTAGTCCTGTGATAAACTGCTCAGAAGACAGCAACAGCTGAAGGCGGCCTTGAAGTGAGCAAAGAGCGCCAAACTGGCACATTTTTGGAGAATCCTCATCGAGTTGCTCCTCAAGAACGCTACTTAACAGTCTAGGCCTTAGTTTCTGTGGAAGTAGCATGATCAGCTTTGTGTGGAAAGCGTGATCTTTGCCCAGATAGCACTGGCTCATGTCCACAAGCATCTGAACTCCAACGTTACCCTGAATCCTGCTTTTATAGTGTGGTGCATCATCAAACACTAAACTGCTGCATTTTGATAATCTTCCATCATGGCTTGGCAAATAAAATAACAAATCTCTGAGATTCTCTAGGTCTTTGCGGATTTCCACTGGATCGTTATGGAGCGATTTAAACAATCCTGAAACAACCCTTTTCACAGTTCTCATTTCATTTGGGTCAAGCTGCTTGCCCTCTGAGTTTCTGTAAATTCGCCACAGCACTTCAACATACTGTTTGGTTGACACAACATCTTCTGTGCCAAGTAGTTTAAAGAGTTGATGATAGGTACCAAGCTCTAGAGGCAATTTGTACAAGTAGGGTTTGAAATCAGATTCGTTGTCCAAATTGATGACAACCTCTTCAGGTTTCAGCAGTTTCCAGCCATCTTCCACCATGACAAAGGGGACCCCACGGAGCTGGAAACGGAAATCTCTTTTATCTGCATTGAGGAACTCATAGGTGGACCTTAAAACTTTGTTCCTGGTTTTCACAATTTCATCATCTGGACTGGATATGTTGCAGATGTTCTTGCAGTTGCTTATTACTTTCTCCAATGGTGGGTCCAGACTAACAGCTAACATGTTCAGCACCTGGTCAAGCTGTTCCTGTCCAGTGACAGCGCTTCCTTCCTGGTCCTTTATGCTTGATGGTGTGGCTTTCTCTGGTAAAATTGGGGAGGATGTCCAAAGCAAGTGTATAATATCTGTTTGCTTGAATTTTGGATTAACCTGAGACCCACTGAAACGAATAAGAGGAAGTGTGCCACTCATCTCTTGGTACTGCGAATGAAGCTTGATGAGTTCTTTGGGCGCTCTCTCAGGACACAGGAATGTTATCATTGAAAGCTCCTTGAGAAAAGCACCCTGGATCAGGTCTGTCCTCTCTTTGAAAATATGGTTCAAGAGAACATCGACAATGGTTTGGACTTTTTCTTTTGTCCAGCTTTCTGTCTGGGATTTTATGCTGACCTCTTTTGCAAACTGGAGAACTTGCTGTTGGGACACTTCATGTTTGAGACCAATATTTCTCAGAAAGGTTATCCACGGAGAGAGCAACAATGTTCCATTCTTTGGTTTTGACACTTGCTCAACTTTCTTGAAAAAGTCACATGGTATGAAAGATTTTGCAGGTAGCATAACTTCAAATACCTTCACAGTCTCATCATAGAAGAACTTGGTTGGCCTAAGTCTGTTTGAGTAGTCATAGATGAATGACACTCCCTCCAGTTTCTCATAGAGCTCATATTTTATCCTGCATGATTCTTCCATTGACAAAAGTGTGTCCTTCAAGTAGACAATGTGTTCAACTTTGGCATTATAGGAAAAGCTCTCAAACTTTGGCAGTAGATGTTGAAGGTAGATTTCTATGTCATCAATTGGCAAACAGCCAAGAAAGCTGTACAGGTCTTTTAGCTGTGGACTGTCAGCAAGAAAGGAAAATGAGGATGTGTGGGCCCATTTGTCAATTTCTGCAGTAGGAATGCCTTTGGCAAGTATGTAGTTTGCCCCATAGCATGCAATGCTGATGTGTTTCCCACTAACTGATTTAAAGCACGGGAGGAGTTTTAGGCTCTGCACATCCTGTTGTGTGAGGTTAACTAGGTTGCAGTTGAAATACAACAGGAGAGCCTCAAAGTCCTTGTCGGTCAGGTTTGCTGCTTTGAATGCAGATGTCTGAATCATGTACTCCAAAGCTTTCAGAACACTTGATGGACTTTCAATGTTTGCTGTATGCTGTGCCAGAAATGGCATGATGGGATTCTCTTTGACACATATTTTGTTCACTCCAAGCTGAATGCACCCTGCTTTCATTAGGGTGTGAAAGACTTTGTCATTTTGGCCATGTGGAAATATTGCAATGTTCATCAAACTCAGAGGTAAAAGCACATCATGCTCAGGGATAACTATCTTATCTCTTGCCATGAATTTGATTCCCGGGAGCAAAGCCCAGTCTTTCAGAATGTCAAGAATTATATCAAAACTTGGTTTGTCTGTCTGATCCCCCTTAAGAGCAATATTCTCACTGATGAAGTTCCAAACATTCTTTAGCCAAGACTCACTTGGAAAGGTGTCTCTCGACTTTACAGGGACCTTTGTTCGATACTCTCTTGGAAGAACGGACCCCAATAGGTCACCAAAGCTGCTGATGTCAAAAATCTTTGCCGCTCCTGCCTTCAACAGCTTGTCGCTGTACCTGATATACAATGGATTCATGAACATTTCGTTCCTTGCTGAAATTAGCTCATGATGTGATGTCAAGAACTTTGGTCTCTTGGTATCAAATACCTGAAGCATGTTGTCCATTGTTATCAACAGGGGCAATCCCTCAATTTTGACTTCATTTACTTCGATGTCTTTGAAGCAGTAGTCAAATAGGAGCTTCAGGCTATGAACTAGCTTGTAGTTGGACTGTTGGAGGCGGCAGGGGAGTTTTCCAACATGGCAAGATGTATCTGGTGATGAGAAAGTGTGGAGAAAGTTGCAGACATCCTCTGGTGTTACATAACTGACTGGTATCCCTGCATCCTCCAGGCAGAGATAGAGATTTGCCGTCTCATCACAGCTGTGAACCAGGTTGAAACCAATATCCAGAAGCAACGTTTTCAGCCTGTACACATTTTCTGCCACAGACTTCCTCGAAGAAATGTTGTACTCTGTGTTTTTCAAGTGCTGAAGTTCATCTTGTAGCAGATTGTCGAAAAAGGCTCTACCTTTGTTTGCTGTGGATGTATTTACCCATGAAATATAAATTACAGAGTGCATGTCTGAATTGTCACTTTGTGCTGCTCGGACTACGGGAAGCAGACGCTTCAGGTCGGCATGGATACAGTTGTACACTGCTTTAACAAGGCAATACCAGTCAGACTGTATATCAATTCTGTTGGCTGGGAAGAAGAACAGATATTTCCGCAGCGTATCTTTAACAAGATGAAGTGGAATCCCTTGGAGTACGGTCATGGTGGGATCAGGGCCTGGGAAGTATCTACGCTTAAGCTGAATCAGCAGCTCCACACAGGCAGGGGCTATCAGTGATGTCATCATATTATTATTCCAGTCACTCCTCACCCCAACTCCATTGTCATCTCTCCACAGGTTTCTTCTAGCAGAGTCTAGAGCAAAGTGACCATTTACATGAAATGGTAATCCAGTCTCCAGTGAAAGGGGCAGAAAGCAGAAGGCTCTGTGAGGTTTTTTGTAGTTGTGGCTTACACATGCAGCTACCCCTCCACGTGGAAACAGAGTTATGTCTTCGTTTTTATGAGCTGAGATCACACTTTTTGAGACATTTTCAATGTTAGGGAAGCCCGATCGGTTACAGATCATCCATGTAGTCAAATTTCCATCAGTGTCCTGTATGTCCATAGTGTAGGTGATCTGTTGCACAGGGATAGCAGTCAGCTGCTTCTTTTTGGTCACACTATCAATGACTGAGGCATGAAACTGTTTGCGTTTCAGCCGATCACCATCTGTTATTTTGGCGGTCACAGAATAAAGGACTTTTAGTTCTCCTGATGCATTATCAATTTCACAGATGGATATTTTCTCCATGTGGTTGAGGAACATCAGAAGCTCTGCACCGTCAGATTTCAGCTTATCCAAAAGGTTTTGCACCATTCTGTCTGATGCAGGGACTGAGCTAATCTCTGAGGTTTTTGCCATATCTTTAGAGCGAATGGGGAATCTGAACATAGTGCTACGTTCCAACTTAAAATGAATTCCTAAGTAAAGGCCTAAGACATCTGAAAACTGAGATCTGAAGTCAGTGTCCAAGTCTCTAAACATTCTTCCAGGACTCACAGATGTAGCCCCTGGTGCATACTGTGCATGAGGATCAAATATGCACAGAATGTCATTGTTTGAGATGAAGGACGGGCAGTCAGTGATGTGATAGACAGAGTTGAATCCTATACCGTATTGACCAGTTTTGCCCGGATTTACCTCTTTTGTTCCTCTTCCAAGATTCTGTATACCTCTGACATCCTCCTCTGTGAAAGGCTGGTTGTTGTACACACAGAGTGCAGGGCCTTGCATCCGGATCCATTTATCATCGAATATTCTTTCTGTAGGGTGTGTCCTTGGATCAAACACAAAGTAAATTTCAGTAGCTTTGGCATCATCTGCATTTTGAAGAAGCTCTTTTAGCATTTCTTTTTCTGATGGGTAGGCATTGAGAATGCTTTTAATTCTGCTTGTGAGTTTTTCTTTCTGTCCAAACTCACTACCAAGTGGAGAGAAACAGACATTGGAAGCATACCTCTCCAAGGCTTTGTGACGTTTAGGGACTGCCCCTAGTTTCACAGCAACCTCTCTTGGAATATCCCCGTGACAGTATTTCACAGAAGAGTCTCTGACTTTTATCCAAGGGCAATCATTGTAGCATAACCCTTTTGATTGCTGTAATGTCAGATTGGAGTCAGGTAACATGATCCCGTCATGATTTGCTTTGCAGTATTCTTGGTTCTTGTCTCGTATCAAGCTCCATATCCCTTCACTTATTATCCTGCGACACAACTGGAAGTTATCCTCAGTGAGTGTCTTTCGACCACATTCCCGCTTCACACTTTCAAGAACTGCTGAGAAATCCTCAACTGCAAAATTTGGCTGTACCCCAACATTTTCAAATAGCTCACGACAGCTGTTTCTGTATTTGTTTGGGAGTTGATAAAGATGTGGGGCTGCATCAAAATTCAGGTGGAATGCAACTTTGGAGGGATTGACATATGTGTTCTCCACCAGGATGGAGTTGAATGCTTTCAGTTCCTCTGTTATTTGTCCTTTTGCATTCTCATCCTGTAGCATTTCTTCATGTAGATACTTATAACAAGCATTTGTTATATTTTCCTGATACAGTGTGACACCGTCAAATGATTGAGACAGTTTCTTGAGCTGACTGATGACCAATCTAATTGATGGTTTTCTTATTAGACAGAGACAGTCTTTTACAGCCAATGACATTGCACCACAGCCTTTGAAAGATGGAGAATTCTCATTGAGGATTGGCTTCATCAGACACACTGTGTCCTGATGTTCAGTTGTGAAGAGTTCTCCAGCAGAAAACATTGTTGTTGGAGAAAAGTTATTTCCATGCCATGGTAGTGAGAACCCTGCAGGTCTTGTCAGATATGGAAGGAACTTGATGTCCTGTAGCTTTTCTAAGAGCTCAGCTGCTGGTGTATCTCTTATCTTTAGTTTCTCATCAATTAGACTGAGTAGGATACTGCTACGGAAGCATGCAGCTGCATGATCACTTTCATTAAGATGGATTACAGATTGAGCTCGTTCCATCAGGTCTTCCCAGCACAGATCATCCTTTACCATACCTAATTGCACTAGCTTCACTAAACATACAGGGTTTAGGTAGTCTCTAGAACTCCCTTCAGGAAATCTTTCATCATCTGCGCTGTAGAGTTTAGCAACTCTTCCCTCCGGGTGAATTAGTCTGGAAGGCAAAACCAGTTCCTTATCAGGGCCAGAGCATGGAATACAAGGAGTAACCCGGAGGATTGATGCAAAATCTTCCAGTTTCTCATTCAAGACATAATGCATCAGGGGATCTCGAAGCTCTCTCTCAATTCCCTGGATGTGAGGGAAAAAGACATCTGAAAAGAACTGCTTCTCTGTCAGGGTGTTTTCCATCAACCTCCCCTTACATCCAGCATCATCGAATCCCTCCTTCACCCAGTCAGGTAGCTCAACAGCACAGAGGTTTTGTGAGCCACTTTTCTTGAGATATTTCAGGAATATCTTGAAAGCAGCCGGACCAATGTCTGGTCTACAGAGTAAAGCATCATCAAGAAATCGAACGTATTGGATTGACACCCAAGTGTTTCCATCTGAGAAAACCTTTGCATGCTCACTATCACTTCCTTTGGCTATTTCTTGGTAGACACCCTGGCTGATCAGTGTGAAGTCATCGTGCACCTGACTTGGATCTGGCCATGCTGCGTAATAGCTATAGTTGAGCAGTTCTCCACTTTCAGCCATTGAACGTAGCATTGTGAGTGCTGCTAAATAGGCCTGGACAATGACATGTCTCATGAACACAGAATTCCATCGTCCTTTGGTGTCGGTCTTCCAGATCTCTTTACGGTTAGAAGTCACAGCGAAGCAGCCATTAATATGGATTGGAAGGCCTGTTTTGATTCTGAGGGGTAAGTAACAAAACACCTCTCCAATTGGTGTAGCATTTATTTTTACTGTCCATTTGCGATTCTCTTCCTCTGACAACAGAACCGCCACACCTCCACAAGGCACCAGTCCAAGTCTTTTTCCACTATCACTGAGGGAAAACTTGAGTGCTTCAGTTACATCCATGCATGAGCAAATGAGCCAGTTAGTGACCTCAACTGCCTTTTGGGGCATTTCATCTGTGAGTCTTCTTGTCTGTCCCCCTTTAGCAGCCATCTCAAAGTACTGGTTAGGATCTTCCTCTGAACCTCTGAACAGTGGGGAGTGCAGGTCGACAATACGTTTGAACACATTGTGAAACTCCTCCACCATAATGCGTATGATGCAGCCAGACTTAGGAACATCAACGGGTACCTTGTTAGTGCTTGCTGCTTTCTTCATAACCTTTGCTGCAGATTTAAGGATACTTAGGGGTCCATATGAGGCTTTGCATGACCACACACTTTTGTTGATGGTCACAACATCTTGTGCTCCAGCTGGATTTGGTTCTTCATATTTCAGGTATTTCAAGACCATACTTCCAACATGCTGCGTGAACAGAATGAACCGATGGCCACATATGCTGAACTCATCAACCAGGGAATAGATGTCTGTGGTGTTGTAGTACAGAGTGCTGATTTCACTTACAGAGGATTCCTGCTCTGTTCTGAATGGAAGTCTGAACAGTGTACCATTGTATTTGTAAGGGGAGTCCTGAGCTAGAGGAAGCTGGCAGTTGAAGACATTAATGAAAGGTTTGAACTGATTAGGGAATTTTCTCAGCCTTTTCTGCTGCTTGCTCCAGTTGATTTTGATCCCTGGATTAGACCTATCTCTGATGTGCTTGCTGATGTGATTGATGTTTGGATCGAACATGATCATGAACTCTCTGCTTATGATGATGGGGATGTCAGTGATGTGATAAACTGAGTTGAAACCCAAGCCAAACTTGCCAACTTTGTCTGCTTCACATCTCTTTACTGATCCACCTAACCTTGTGATATTCAGAAAGTCTGTGTCTGAAAATAAAGAGTTGTTGAAAGACCACAAAGAGGGCCCATGACAAACAATCATGCCAGGGTCAAGGAGATTTTCCCGGATGTCACAGTTTTTTCTCATATCAATGAGGAAACTGCACTCTGTTGCACTTGCATCATCAGCATTCTGGAGGAGCTCTTTAAAAATGTCTGCTACAGAGGGATATTCCTCCAAGATGTTCTTTATTCTTACTGTTAGAGGTTCTTGTTGGCCTGATTGTTCAAAGCCAAGGTTCTCTGGGTTTATCAGCCTTGTACTCAAACATGGCACCTTCAGCCACTCTGCAGTTTTCATTGGGATATCATCGTGGACTAATATAATTGGCTCTGATGCATCCTCAAGTAAGTCATTCAAATCGTCAACCTTGATGTCACAGTAGGTGCATTCTTGAATGAGCTTCATGGCTAATCTACTTGGGTCCTTGTAACAAAGAATTGGGACATGCATGTTAGTATCTACAGGTATCTGATTGTTGTACAGCCATCTCAGGATGTTGATCAAAAGTAGGATATCATGTTTGCTTTCCTCCTTGGTAATCTCTCCCTCACATCTTTGTTGAATGGTGCAGATGACTTCAAACACATGGCTTGGGACAACCTCTTCAACCGACCCACAAAACTTGAAAAGCTTGTGAAACTTTCGGATTGTCTTTGGCAGGGAGTACAGGTAAGGTTGCAAGTCTAGATCGGGGAGAGGTTTAAGGACCGTGTGACCAGGTGATGAGAATGTCTTCCCTGTCCACACCCAATCAAAAGGCAGTGATTTCATAGCTTCTCTTGCATCCTCAAGATGAGCCTGCATAAAGGCATAAATCTCAAACAAGATCTGCTGAAACTGATACCAATCTTCTGTGGTGAATGCTTGGGATTTATGCCAGTCATTCACTGCTTTCAGGTGTTGCAATACCTGATCTACCTGTGGCTCAACAGTTAGTTTCAGAGCTTTCTTCATACCTGCAGATGTGTGTTCAACCAGTGCTACTGAAGATCCCACAAGCACTGCATGGGATATGTCACACATCTCTGACAAAGAGCAGATATTGCGAGTATCTCCAACCCAGGCGAGGGATTTAGGGTAAGTCAGAGGTCTTTCCTTGCAGACAGGTACCCATTTCCATTTTAGCAATGATTTCTGAGCATCAGCTGATTTTACCAGCTTGGTTTGTCTGTTAAGTATCTGCAGGAGTGTTTTTGCCTTTTTGATTACGAAATCCCACTCTGGTTCATCCCTGCTTTGTAACTCCTCTATCTTCTTTGCCACGTGGAGTACATCTTTTTCACTGAGCTGCACTTCATTTCTTAGTCCCAGTTGTCTGAGTGAATGAAGAAGATCTGGGGAGGATGTGAATGTAGTTGTGGGAAACCTGGTTTCCTCTTCCATGTAGAACAGATTTTGTAGAATTTCGAGTTCAGGATCAAAAAGATCAGAGACTTTGACTGAATTTCCACAAGGTAGCTGAATGAATTTAAGAGCAGAGAGCCATCCAATCACAAATGAATTTTCATTCTTTAAAAATGCCAGATTTTTAAGTGCCCAAAGCATGATTTGACATATCTCATCGGTTGTGTAGAAGCCCTTCTCAAGATCCTGAATAATAAATTTCAAACATTCTGTTGTTTTCACCTGTTCCACATTTAGCATCTTGATGAGGCGGATTGATTCTTCATCACAGCATCCCACCAGATTGACAGATAATTTCACATCTGGTGGGTACTTGGCTCTGTGATGTAAAGCTCTAGCTCCTCTCAGTGATGTAAATGCTGAGGTGCCTTCAGTGCGGGTCCCCACTTTCTCAAAGATGGAAAGTTCAAGCAGGGTATGTTTTTCCTTCTCTGTAATGTCAGACAGCCCTGCAAGAAAGTTTCTGAGTACAATCTTCTCATAGACCGAGAAAGAAACGACTTGGCTGGATAATCGCTGTGTTGCCATTCTGTTCATTATTTGTAAGAGCACACTAGGAGAGGAAGGATGGATGTACCTCTTTAGCTGAGGGTGCTGCAAGCTTGAATCCAGCTTTTTTATCACTACTCCTCCAAGCCTTTCCATGATGTCAATAAGGTTTTCAGGAAGCGTTGCCTCTTTCTCATCCACAAAGATTATGGGGGATGGAGTTTTGAGACGTAGAAGCTTAACCGTGTCCATGTTTTCCTCAAGTGGCACACATGGGATCAAAGGCATGTCTTCGAAGGTACTTAGGTCATCAGCAAAATGTATGTAGAGATGCTTCCAGATAATCTTTAGCCAGGAAACTGTAGGATGCTTCAACTCTCTGTTTCCAGGTTCCCATGTGACAATGAAGTCTCTTGTTGGCCAGGCTGTTGACAGGATCTCCTTGATAAGTCGAGCTGATCGTTCAGGATTCAGCACTTGTAGCTGAGTGCAGGCTTTTCCTGTTTAAATAACAAGGAAAAGTTAAAGTCATGTAATTTTCCTTGGTTATTTTTTATGTAGAAGTTACTAAATGCTATATTTCAAAGTACACACTGGAGTTTTATTGTTATTGCATGATGCAGCAACTACATAGGTCAAGTCTCTATCAGGTAAAATGCCTTTCACAATTAGCAGTAGGATGATAGTTTAATTTTGTTTATGCACTTGACCAATTTTCACGTAATTAGGTACATTATAACAATCAGCCCCGTAATAGATGTTTGACAGTTCCCCTTTTCAGAAATAAATAAATAAATCTAAATGCAAACTGTCTAGGCTGTAATTGGTCTTATATTTTCTATCATTTCAAAAACTGATGTGTTTAATGCTTTGTAAAAAACCTCACTGCCCGCTCTTCTTAACAGTCCCACTGCTGTTAAAAAGGCATGCTTTAATAACAGCTTTGTAATTGGCAACACCATAAGAATCTGGAAGCAGATAAAACATTACATTGAGGCTCCAAAAACCTACTTGGATACCCCAATATGTGAAAACCATTCCTTCTTACCAGGTCTGTCTGATAGTGTTTTCCTTCTCTGGAAGCGGAAAGGCATTTGCAACATAGGTGATTTGTACATTAACGGTATTTTTGCCTCATACCCACAACTTGTAGCTAAATATGACATTCCTAAATCTGACCTTTTTCGATTCTTTCAAATTCGGAATTATGTCGGGATGCATTTACCTGGCTTTGAGATACTGGTAGAGCATGAGGCCCTTGAGGCAATAAACAAATTTGAACCTACTGCTAAAGGGGCGGTTTAATTATTTTACCGGATCTTGCACAACAATACACAGTTGAACACAGCGAGTCTTAGGCAGGCATGGACAGATGAGCTGAATGCAGAACTGGAAGATGAAGTATGGGATGAATGTTTAAAAAGTGTACATGATTGCTCTGTGAATGTCAGACATTGCCTTATTCAGTTTAAGACGGTGCATAGGCTCTATTATTCCAGAGAAAAACTGCACAGTTTTTTTCCTGATGTTTCACCCATTTGTAACAGATGCAAGTCTATGACTGGTAACTTAACGCATTCTTTTTGGTTATGCAGCAAACTGTACACATACTGGAAAAGTATTTTTCACTGCTTCTCTACGGCTTATGGGAAATGTTGGGAGCCGGATCCATTTGTAGCCATTCTCAGGGCAACCACCCCTTTGTCTTCTGCCAATAAATATGAGAAAAAAGCTATCCTATTTGGAACTGTGATCGCGAAGAAGATAATTCTTCGTGGGTGGAAGTCTGACATTGCACCCACGTACGATCAGTGGTTGAGAGAAATGGCAAATATGCTTCACCTGGAGCGACTGAGACTTCATAATGAAGACAGGGGAGACATATTTGATAGGATGTGGGACCCTGTACTGCAACTGTTTCAAGGAAAGGACTAAAGTATGGATCATTGTGAAACGCCTGCTGTGTGTATCTGCTAGTTTACTCTTCACTTTGTGTAGTCTTTTGTAAATTTGTATGTTTAATTTATTGTCATGACTGTGGCTTCTGTTAATTCTTTACTAGGATGTGCTGATCCTGTTAGTTTGGGGTGGGTCTTTTTTTTTTCTTATCCTTTTCATTTTTGTTTGTCCTGTGTTCCTTTTTCATTCTGGAAAATAATAAACACATTTAAAAAAAACAAAAAAAACTGATGTGTTTTGGAGTCGTAATCAACATTTAGACTTACAGCAAAACTGCAGCACAAATTGCTGATATAAACCATGCAAACACACTTGGATAAACCATATTGTGCACACACACACCTACAGTTTGTTACATTTGCACAAAAATATGTTTAGCCTTTGCAGGGGACACCATTTTTGAAAGACACAGCCAGTAGTTAAGTGCACCATGAAATATTTATTATATAAGTCCAAATTATGGTGAGATAACAGGTTTCATTTATAGGTTGTAATTATACCAAATCCAACATGTGAGTTGTTGTTTTGTTACTTATGTCTCTGAATGTTATCTGACTGTAGTCTCCATGGCGCTCTTTCATAGCAATGCATTAGTTTTAGGGCCTGACCGATTATTTGAATTGGCTGATAAAAAAAATCTGTCCTATATGAGCCTTTCACAAAGATATCAGGATCAGAGTTTATATTTACTCATGTACGTCAATATGACAACTTTTTCTTACAGAATAGTCCTTTCAGAAAGATTGTGTTTATAAAAATTGTGTTTATTTTCTTTATTCAAGTTCTATATATTTGGTTGCATTAGGGTTTTCTTTTAATTAATACTTATTTATAACTAAGTTAATTGTTTAACTGTAAAATATCAAGTATTAATAACATTTCTTTGTCATAATCACTGCCATTTTGTACATATTATATATATCAATATATAACTTTTATATGATGTGATTTTCTTGATTTTTTTTTGTTGATATTCTGTCTCTCACTGTTACAATAAACCTACTATTACAATAACAGACTGTACATTTCTTTGTCAGTGGGAAAACCTATAAAAAATCACCTAGGGATCAAATTATTATTTCCTTCACTGTATATATATCAGCCAGAATATCGACATATTGAAAATGTTTGACTCTCTCATTGGCATCAGTCAGGCTCTAAATAGTTTAAGTAAATAGAAAAATAATCGATATCTAACACATTTTCAAATACCTACCTGACACATTTTAGAGACTTGAAATTAACTTTACCTTGTTTTTCTATCTTATTTGTATTTAGAAAATGCCATTTTCCAGGGCTTATATTTTTACTTATATTACAATCAGTAAAACACAACATAAATTATGTAATAATTGGAAAATATATGTGGGTTGTGGTGTTCTAACATCATTAGCAGTGTTGGGCCCGCTTCGGAGACTAGAATAGAGATTTCTAATGGATACTAATGAAAGTTGAACTGCTGCAGACACTGCAGAGTGGCAATGCAACAAAAACATTCAACAACTAGATGAAAATGTAGGGCTTCACAAAAAATCTAACAGAAATATTTGTTCCAAATTGTTATGCTACATTACAATATTTTCTGTGGCTTAGATTATGGTTTCAGATGACAGTTATGTTACTCAGCATATTTCCTCTGTCTGGCTCACAACCCTCTTATCATAATCATGGCTGCTTGTGCAGTGAGGGCAGTCAGGTTCTGATCTTATGTATCAAGATGAAACATGTAGCACAAAAACAGGTCTTCCATGAAATAGCATGCTCACGCTCTCCTTTCTGTCTACTGCTTCTAACTGATCTATCAGCAGCGTACCAGATTTAATGCCCTGCTGGCACTGCAGGAGTAAGATGACCACGCACTACTATAATATGCCTGAACAAATATAACCCACATGCCCCACATAGTTATCACATGGACTGAGGTCTTTTCAGTTTCAGTTATAGTTCTGTCAGGAGTCTTACATGTTACAGCCTACTATAAATCATACTTTGCATAGATTACATGTAAATGTGGGTGTTACCTCTGGTTTTGGCTGCTTTCTTCAAACTGACCATTATTGAAGGTTTAATGCTCTCCAATATGAACCGACCTTCCAGTCCAGGATAGAGAACCCTTGGGACAAATAAAACCATCAACAATGATTTAACGTAAAAGACACAGTACTCATAATACTGAAAATACAATCAACTGTAGGTCAAATTAATGTGCAAAATCAAAATCATCCAGGCTGCTGTACCTGTCCCTAAGTGGTAACAATTGTTACCACTTAGTAACTGTGGTAATTGTGCATGAAATACAATTATTTCATATTACTTCCATGATTAATAATTATTCAAGGGTAAAAGGAAAATCTAAATATATCTCTACCTGGGGTATTCTTCTGATGCAATGTAAATTAAATCCTTGTCCGTGACAGAATATGAAAATGTTGTAAAAGTCTCATCTTGCCGTGGTAGGAGTTCCAGTCCGATTAGATCACTGTAATTAGAATCACTAAGCAAGAACTCCAGCAGCAGCAGCTTGTCCTGTGAGGAACCTTTGTGTTTGTACTTCCTGATCACCTTCCGCAAGAAAGATGGGGTCACCTTCCTCACGTCGGTTGACTCATCCATGTGGGCAGCCAAGACAGAGTCCACGGCAGCTGGCACTTTTGCCACCTGCATTCCTGAGCTTTGGAGGTACTTGATCACAGTATCTGAAATGTCCTCATCTGCGTCCAACTCTGAGAACACAGTCTGGTCCACCCTGATCCAGCTCTCACTGAGGGAATAGATGACTTCCTGCTGCAGCAAGTCATGGAACAGTGGCTGAAGAATAGGTTTCCAGCGGGACTTGACCTGCTTGAGGTTCGGCCATGCCTCGTAGGTCCCTGTGGGGGACAATGGAAAGTCTTGGTCCTTTTTTGTCTGTACCCTTTTGATAGTCTCTGTGATGAGTGTGAAGTAAGCCTTAGGGATGACAGTGATTATAAGCAGCTCATTCCACAGAGCAGCTGGATCCCTCCACTGGTCCACCTCCCGCCACTTGATACTCCTACGGTTGTCTGTGAGACCGAAGAATCCACTGACATGAACTGGAAGCCCTGTCTCACTCTCCTCCCCAGGGGGAAGAGGAAGGAAACAAAAAGCCCGTCCTGAGAAACCAGATGTGGCACCTTTGTCCTCTCTGTTTATCAGAGTAAGAGGCAGGGCAATTCCAATGGTGGGCATGAACTTCAAATCATCTGCCAGAGAGTCCAGCTCAGCACACATTCCTCTCCCCCCTACTCCATTACAAACCAGCCAAGTCGTTCTGTGAGTCTCTTTAGCTTTTTCATCCTGAGTCTCGATGTTGACCTGGTAAGTGACACATGTGATGGTAGAATTGGGCACACCGTTATTGTAGCTGTCTATTGCCTGACCCAGAGTCTTAAGTGCGTTTGGTCTTTCTAACTTATCATCAGTATTTTCTGAGGCCGTAACCTGAAACAACATGCGTTCTGTACCGTCGGATTCACGCACATGCAGCGAGATCCTCTGAACGCTTTTGAGGAAGAGGACCACTGTGTCTGCATCTGCTTTGAAAGACTCAAAGAGCTCTAAAATCTTTTCTTTGTTGTAAATGTTGCCACTGAGCTGGGAGGGCTTCATGCGGAGAGGGAAGCGAAAAAGTGTTCCGGGTAAGCTGCCTTCCTGAATGGTTTTCTCGGAGCTCCCAAACATCCCAGTGTAGGGAGCAAACTGGTCAGCCAGCTTTGTGATCTCCTTAATGTCCGTCTTCAGGTTCCAACACTGTCCAGACTCATTCACTCCAAACAGAGTCTGGTGAGGATCCAACATGGCAATCTGGTCTCCACTGAATATACTGGGGGCATCTAAAATATTGAGAGGAAAAACACAGAACTATGAATAAATATACACAAACATTGATCAGCTGCCCAGTACCACTAAAGCCTGACCCACTAGTCACTGTGTAACTCTAATGATGTCAGTTTAAGTTGACGGCATTGCTCAAAGGTAAGATAGGGTAGTTAGCAAGTAATACTTTTTTTTTACAAATTTACATGTTTCATGTTTTAAATTAACATTAAAAAAAAAACAATAACCACCTTGTGGTTGTAGGCCTCCACCAACTGTCAAGTTGCAGTCACAACATCAATCTACCTTTTTTGCAACAAATATGAAGTCATAGCTGACCTTCGACCTTTTGGATATAAAATATCATCACTTTACAATTGTAATATTAATTTGATCCCAAATAGCATATGAATTATTGCGTTATGGTCAAAAATATGTTGTGTAAGTTCAACAAGACTGGAGTTTCCTCCTTTCCTGATATATATATATATATATCTTCACAAGAATCAAACGGAAAGAAGGCCACAGTGGCCTTCGATCCCTAAACCTAGCTGTGAACATTTGAGCCAAATTTGAGGAAATTCCCTCAATGGGGTTCCTGACATATCGACTCTAGCCACATCCGTTGCCAGCGCAGAGACATACAAATGTTTTATTTCTACTAATTACTTGCTTTTGAATGTCATATAGTGATTTTCTGCCAGGGTTTCACAACAAATTGTGTTTTAAGGATCTGAAGAATTTTCTGCTTTGGGGGAAGGACTGAATTGCGCATGCGCATCTCTTTCGAAAAAAATGCCAAATAATCGTTTCAACTCGATTATAGTAGTTTGGAGATCGTTTGACACAATAATCGTAATCACGGTTAAATTTAAATTAATCGATCAGCTCTGAAGTAATCTTTTAGAAATTATTAATAACAGATGAAGACAACAGTTTCAGACCTGTAATGTGATACACAGAGTTGAATCCAATCCCAAACCGTCCCACTTTCAAAGGATCCTCTCTCTTCCTGCTCCTCGCAATCTCCTGAATCCCATTCCAGTCTTCCACAGTGAAAATAGCATCATTGTAGACATACAGTGCTGATGCTGCAATCAGATCAGAACAAAGAAGTTAAAACCAAACAAAAAAGCATATTCGGCAAATGTACAATAATTTAGTAAAGTCAATAATGCACTTTTTAATAAGACAGGGAGCTCAGAGCACAGCATCAACTACAGATTAGCTGCTTCATGACACTTAAGCAGGACAGAAACCTGCTAACGCAAAAGCTTGAAAGTATGCTCACCATTTAAAGCACGGTGTTACTGGATTATCCTGGTGTGCTAAAATAGTCACTGTCTACTAACCTTGATGCTGTGCCATGTCAGGTGACCACAGCGACTCCACTCCATACTCTGTCTCATCGTACATGAACTTTACTTCTGTGGCTCCAGCATCCTCAGCATTTTGAATCAACTCCTTCAAAATAAAACAGAGCAAATACTTGCAACTTTGAAGATAGGGTTTTTACAGTGAAAGTACACAATAATGTTAGTTTAATTGATGGATGCTTTTATCCAGAAAGCTTCACAGTGAAATTAGATCATGATTAGAAGGGATGGCCCAAGTGATACCTCAACTCTTTACCCACGCAACGTTGCTACCATGTAGGGTAATAGCTGGTGCCAGTAATTACAGCCAAAATAAAGCTATTCTCTTAGTTTTTGAACAAGCTTGAGATACTTTATAATTTCAAATCAAATTAATCTGCGTCTCTTTGGTGAGCTCACATAAATCAAAACAGGACATAGAGAATTAGGGATGAAAGCTAGACCACATTTTTCTTGTTGTGCTTATTATACCAATGACTAATAGCCTGAGAATTTTTGGAATAGAAGCCAAAAGTTATATGTAACTATATTCCACCAGTGTGGGGTTAAATAGGTGAATTCCTAAATTAATTTTGATGTAATACTGACCTTATATGGCAAATAAAAAGACATTAATCATGAATTAACTTTTTGGGATTCTAAATATGATTTAATCAGCAAAGTGTCGCCTGACCCTTACCTTCAGAATCTGTCCACCTTCGGGATACCTCCTCAGGATATCTTTCAAGAATTCGACTAGGGGTGGAGTAGTTTGTCCAAACCTCCCTGCAAAATCAGATACAGGTAAGCTTAATTGTTGCAAGAGCTGGTTTATTGCAGATGCAATTATTTTATTCATACCTCCCCCTTTAAGGCCTCCTCCCTCCAGTGTGATAGATACTTCTGGGATTCCTGGGGGCACCAGGGTCCCGATCTGCACACTGTCTTCAAGCTAGAATGGGTTGATAATGAGAAAGGGCATTTTAGAGAAAAGCTTATATGGAAAAACTGTATAGAAATCTCCTCAAATAACAACATAAATCAAGTACAGTTAATAAAAAAAAAGAACTGTTTTTAAGAGACAATAAATAAGTTCATGTGAAGAAAATACTGTGAATTTTGTGTTTTATTACTCAATGCGCACATAAAACATTTTTAAAAGCCCTCTAGAAGTGACTATCATTTTTACACATCAGCACGCTATCTGGCAAACCTTTAGCCATCTTCCTCATCACGATCACTGCACAGTCCTGATCGTCGAAAAATTCAAGATTAAGAAGTTTATGTCTTATCAATATTCCATATGGGAGATTAGAAAGGGCTTATACAGGAAATATACAGTTATATATATATATATATATATATATATAAAGTGATAGAGTTCATCACACAAAAGAGTGTGACGCAGTGTGGTTTCCCAAACCAGGACACCAAAGCCAGACAAAAATCTTAGGGTTAAACACTGTATATGCGTTTAATTTGGGAAAACATCAGGCTCGGGTCTGGTTCAGACACATAAAAAACAGAAGGATAATGCCTGTCAGGTTTGAGTCAAGTTTGGAGTTGTTTTAAGTTCAAGCTGCACTTAAGATCCTTCTAATAAATAGTGTTTTTCTCCTAACAAGAATGTATGTGCACATTGTGCAGCAGTACTATCACTTAAAGTATTTTTCCTCAACTTGGCTTCGAGGCTGAATGTTTTACTGCATTCGATGGCACCCACCAATGGACTCTGGTTTTCAATGAATCATGCTTGTGAAACTCAGAGAGAAGCTAAACTTGCCTCTCAGTTTCTCCTAAAAAAGCATACCACTCCTCCACTACAGTGTCTGGCCCAGTGCCTCATCCATCGGACTGCTGCACAGTAACATTGCATCAGGCATTACAGGAATACAATGTGAAATCTAAACTTAATGTTTAAGAGGAACAAAGGTAAATCTGTGTCTTCATTTTTTACAGGAAACATTTCACACGTGGGACCTGACCTTGTAGTGTATATGCTTTTCATTTGTAGGTGTAGCTTGCGGCTAATTTTTGCATATGAGATCAGGGGGCTGCCAAGCACTGACCACCACCTGGTGCTGTCCATCAGCTAAGCCCCAAGTCATGGGGTCAACTCCAGTCATGTTAGCTCATACACTGACACAGTCACTGACACAGCCATCACAAACTACCAAAAAAGAATCCTACACACCTACAGCACACTCATATACCATAAAACAATCAATTCATAACTTAATTTATCTAACTAATGTCCCTCAGTAAACTATAGAATTGTTTAAAACAGTGTGATTATGAGTGCCTTTCATGTTGTCTAGTGAGAGTCTGAATGTTAAACTGCAAACATCCTTAGCTGATATTGGATAACGCTGCATGGGTGGGCGGGTAGGTTGGTAGGTAGTTCGCTAGGTAAGTAGGATCATAGCCATAAACTAATTAGCCATAAAATCAGAAACAGATTTAATTAATTCCTCATAAAGATGACAAAATTATCCCTAGAAGGGTGGCTCACAGTACTTCTCACAGTGCGGGCACTGTTATCAGTATAAGTGAATGTCACCATTGACATTTTTCATCCTGCAGTTATGGCACAGGGTCATTAAAACAAGCTTCCTCTCTGCTTCTGATGCTGTTGCAATTATCCACCCTCAAACAAGTAGAAATAAACTAAACTAAACTCAAAATGAACCCAACAAGTATTGAACACTGAGAAACCAAGAAAAACACACTGAATATTATGTTTATAATTGACAGTAAAAATAATAAACCTGTGCAATACAACAGATAAACAAATATAAGAATTTAGAAGATTTACAGAACTGGCTTTTATAGATCCTTAAATATGTAAGTGTTTAACAGAAAGAGTACATAGTCATATTCAAACCTGACTTCCTGAATTTTGAAACTGTTTTGAACAAGAGAGGTTCAGTTATGAAATTTTAACACAAATGTATTGCTTTTTCTAAGATCTTATTCCAGTAGCTACAGTGCCTGCTCCATACATGTGAATCCAAAGTGACATACAGTAGTCACACAGTATGAATACAATGAACAGATGAAACATCTATACATAAATCTTGACTAGAAAGTGCTCAATCATTTCATTTTGTATATTTCAATCCTAATTTTACCCTGCTGTTACAAAGAAACAAACAAACACTCACCACTCTCCCATTCTGGGTCAGTCGCTGCTCTTTAACTGGGATATTTGTCTCATCATAGAGCAACTGTTTGACCTCTTGAACAGATGTGAGGGGGGAGACCTGGTAGGACCTCAGGCCAATGCACTCATGACGGACTCTCACCCATGGCAACCTAAAAAGTGGGTTTAAGGTTGTACAACAAATTAAACTATTATGAGAAACATGTCTTCATAAGTTGTTAAAGACTTTGGCCTATACTTCTGATAATTTGTTATGACTTCTTTAACATATATTTCTATATTAAATGCTGACAAGCAACATAGTTGCTGTGATTTAATAGGCATCACAAGTCCTGCTTAAATTAATAATTGACCAAGGATCAGGTCGACAAGAAACATGAGAATGGACAACTCACTAAGTCCATCTATTAATGGTCCATTAGTAGCAGTGAGTAATCTGTATTAATGTTTAGTTTGATTTTCAGTATACTCTGTATAAAGCCTTTAGCCTTACTTCACTGAAGTGCTGCAACCAATTATCAATAAATCAAACAAATGTTCATTTTTCAGGGCCTGAAATCACAGATCAAAATTAACCTCATAAGGCTTAAGAGCAAACGATGTCATGTGTTACTCAGCACATCATGGGTGCATAATGCAGGGTGATTCTTTATTCTTAAAATCTAAAACGAAAAACCCTTGAAGATGTTGTAACAGTGATCAAAGACTGGTTCATTGATCCCTTCATCGAGAGAGAGATGTGCTGTCTCCCATCAGTGGATTGACCATCTCAGTCATTTTATTGCTGGTTAGCTCTGCCTCTGTGGTCATTCCATTACCACCGCACTCTAGAAAAGAACTGCACTGCTATTTAAGGGAACGACATATGTGTTTAACTTATGTAAGGCAAACCTATAAGTTAGCATGTCAGCGCCTTATCAGCAATAAAAGCAAAACATCGCTGCTTATTCAGCATCAGAGGACTGCATGCAGCCTGGGTCCACAGTTGTGCAGTCAGTGGGGCTGGGGTGGGTGTGACAGCCTGCACAGAATGGTTTGAAAAGCCAAAGCCCCTCAGACCACATTAAGCCAAGTCCAGGACAATACATGACAGTGCAATATCCAGAATGGTAAATGCTGTTGTGCCTGTTTCCTCCCTGCAGGACCGGTTGGGCCTATGAGCTGCTAACACTCACAATGCTGCAGGGTTTTATTTCAAAGCACACATGAAACTCACCACGGGTCTGGACAGGTGGCCATGTCGTTGCGATTATGTGTCCCAGAACGGGCACATGTCACCGGACTATCTCTGGCATCGGGCGCAGGGATACTCCATCCGGAAAACGGCTGTGGCGAACAAGAAAACCGTTACTTACATAAAAAGAACCCACCTGACTTGTGTAAAAGACACATAATGAAACATTAAACCAACGTGTTGGAATGGGAGGGGGGTTTGTTTTGACCGTGTGCCGGTGCCGGGTGGTTTGTTCAGCCTCTTTAGGAGCGTTTATCCCGACAAAACCCACTCACTCGAGTCGGTCCTGTGCGCTCCAATAGCGGTCCCCTCACGAAGACGGCTCATTTCACCACAGGTTATTGTTCCAACAACAACAACAACGGCGAGTGACACGACTGTTTCGATCGAACAACATCCCGTCTCCTTCAAAGGCGATGTTCTAAGAATAATGAATTACACAGAGAGCTGCGGCTGAGGACACGGAGCGAGAGGGTTCTCTCCCCCGGTCACTTCCGCGTCGTCTTAAATCCGCACAGCGCTCTCAGTTCACTGTTGTCCAGGTTTGGGCACTGAAACTAAGGAAGATATGTTCTCTTTAAGAGGCTTAATTCGTGTTTTACAACCCTCTGCCATGCTTCAGTAATAATATGGACTAATTTCTCTAGCTGTATGTTAATGCTGTATTGATATCTGCACACTAATGTACACATGTATCCAACTTCTGTGCCATCTTTTGGGTTAGGAGAAAGGTTTGAGGTTAGAGAAATGGGCTGATTCAATATCTCACCCTGACATCCACAGACTGAACTCATGATCCAACTACCTCTGCTTTTCTTGATGTACAGGTGACTGGTGTGAGATCAGGTTCATACTTTGCAAATAACGCTGCACTTTACTGCAGGTTTTAAACAGGGAAGTGCTATTGTTGCTTTTTGATATCATAGGCACATTAGACAATGATGTCAGGCAGGCTCCAAAGTTATTCTCATTGTTAACAAGTTCTACACACACCTGTAAAATGTTGTAATCGCACGAAGAAGCTGTGCATTTGCAATAAATGTTAAAATAAATGTTAAAATAAATGCTAATATTAACGTTATTATAATCTAAGCGATTTTATTTTTAAGACTTGTTATGGAAATGTGCGACCTTTCTCTAAATCTGTACCCCGTCCTATCCCTCTCTAGACCCTGCTCTTAAAGTCATAGTGGTTTACAGAGACTGAAAAAATCACAGACCTCTCATTCTGTACATTTCTACAGGGCCCAGTGTTCCGGAAGTAAAGCTATCAATATTTATTCATTGACAATTCAGTGGCAGCTTGAGCACTTCCAATGGCATCAAACCATCAGTTTAGACAATAAGTATCTCTACTGAAAGGCTCAGATTGAATAGATTCATTATTATTAGTATAGTAATTATTATTAGTAGTAGTTTATGTTTTTATCCAATTTTATTGACTCCTTTTTTAATGTTTAATTGTTATTGTAGAATACGTAGTCATTGTCAGAATTTCTTATTTGCTTTGTCTATTCCTACTCACTTTTAATTGTACTAACCTGTATGAAAGGTGAAACACAAATAAAGTTTGATTGGTTAATTAACATTATTTGATTCGTATGACCAATTGAGGGCAGAAGAACTCCAAGCTGAAACAAATCCATACTGTTGATCAGCGATATGTGTATTGACTGAAGCTGGAATTCAACATACATGGAGCGGCATTAACTCAATGTCATCTTCATGCTTCTTTTAAATCTTTCTTTATTTCCTCCACCAACCCCTGAGATAAATATATAGGTTGCACGGCTCTTAAATAATGTTTATTTAATAAATGGTATGAATTGTTTTGATTGGCACATGAGCGCTAGTAATGAACTAGTAACTATAAGTAATGGGTTACATGAAAATCACACCCAAAAGATATACAAAAGATACAATACAAAATATACAATATAAATATCATAGGTTGGTATTTCATAGAAAACTGCACTTGTCGTGATGGTGCCCAGGTGTATTTGACCATATGCGCATTCTAAAGAAACATACACATACATCAATAACAAAATATCGATGTGAATAGGTACTTTATATCAGTGCATGTGACACTGCAGGTTTTTAATCTGATCTTTGATCTTTTTGCTGCTGCATTTTTTTTCACGAGCACGAGTGATTTATGGCATTGAATTCTGGGACGTGTAGTCAACAAACCAAAAACTGATCAGACGCCAGAGTACTGCAGTCAGAGATGCGCACATCAGGTTAGGATACAGGAACCAGCGATATTAAAGGCCTGTCCACGTCCAGATGATCAGGTTTGTTAAAGCCTATTCGGTCTGTGGTTAGAGCCCACGAGCGGACTCCGATTAAAACCTCTGATACTGCAGCACACAGGCCTCATCAGAAACTGTCTGCTGTTCTTACACGACCTGCTCTGACTATAACCTGACGACTAACCTCCCTGATCACAGCTCTGGTCCTTCAGCTCTGTACCATCCGTTTCACAACATTGTGCTGTGTGGTGCAGTGATTTGTGACAACACGTCGAAAAGTGACGTCATCCCCGCGGCCCTTAAAACATAATGTGACCCCGCTGTCAGAAGCATCGTCGTGAGATTGGAAAACACTTGATCCTGTGCACCAGCCTCTGCAGGAGAACAGCAGGTCTGACAGTTCAAAATATCAATACAATAAGACCCAGTAGTTGTATGTGACAATGGGCGGTTGTGGCTGAGGGGTAGAGTGGTCGTCCTTCAATCTGAAGGTCGGCAATTCGATTCCCAGTCTGACACATCTACATGCCGAAGTGTCCTTGGGCAAGATACTGAACCCTGAATGGCCCCCCATAGAATAACAAAGTGCTGCGAATAGTTGCACTGTATGAATGAATGTGTGTGTGAATGGGTGAATGTAAAACTGTACTGTAAAGTGCTTTGAGTGGTCATCAAGACTAGAAAAGTGCTATATAAATACAAAATCATTTACCATTTACAATATGAAATATTTGAAAAAGTATTAAGATTTAATTTCTTCTATAAATAAAGGAAAAGTTCAGTAGTCTATACAATTTTAACACTGTCAATGCTTAAATAGTCAACGCCTCATTTACTGCCGCATTGAAGAGAGAGAGAGAGGTGCACTCACATTGGGAGAGCATCATGCTGGCAGCAGCAGGCTCAGTGCAGCTCCTCTGTCCTCTGCACCGCAGGGCAGCGCACAAAGTCCTTCAAATAGAAACATACTTAGCATAGTATCCCACTGGAAGACTTCAGGGATGTTGTGATTCTCATGAAATCGACCATAAGATCAGATAACTCAGGGTTGTGGACACCTCCGGACTGTTTACTGCAGCTTTTAACGCATGCACGTCTCTTAAAGCCACAGCTGCTGTGTGAAGACCTGATGGGACACGCCACACCAGGAAATAGAGGCTGGACAAGAGGGTATAGAATATAATATAGTAGAAAAGAATACAATCTACTATACCGAAGTTGTTATAAATAAGGAATGTTATAATAATGCGTCGATACAAATGTGATATAATACATATAATCAATAATCAATCATCATTAGTCAATAATACATTTGTAATAATCAAGTAATCATTACAACAAAACCTACACCTGCTTTCATACTGTAAAGGTGGGGTTGCTTTGCTTGTGTTGCTGTTAATAATCAATTACCAATAGTCAATAATCAATAATCAGCAGTTAATTAGTCAATGCTTCATAACCTAAACCTGCTTTCATACAATTAAAGGTGAATGTTTAAACCATGACATCATTAGACCAGTAGAGGGAGACAACAATCTGTGATCTTTTCCTTTCCAGTCTGTGTCATCCAGTAATGGGTGTAGTATCGTCCACTCACAGCTAGTTGTCTCATATCCCTGGTCATGTGTCTACAGATTTAACCTAAACACAATGTACACATACAAACACTATCAGGACATACAGTAGTCGAATGTATCCATTATAACCTCATCTGCATGAAACTAATCTACATGATTTCATAACAAAGAAAAAAACTCATAAAGGTTATGAACATTTTATGACACTATAAAGTCATAAGAATATGTGTTCTCTGTTGCAAGCTGTATCAAATACATGAAACCATTGAAGCATTAATATTTCACAACAGGTTCTGTAACAGGTAATTACATTTACAAAGTAGTAACTGATTTCCTGGAATTTATATACAACATGTCCTGACATGTGCAATAATTGGCAACTTTTGCTGCAGAGTTGAACTTTTGTCCTCTGTGTCTTTGCCTCGGTTCAGACTCTAAACTTTTTATTTGCTAGAAGTGGATGTCATCATGTAGATTTTGTGTTAATGTAGCCTTTGTCAAATTAGTTGTGAGGCTGCTTCATTTGTTGAAAAATCTGAAGTTGTATCAACAAATATTTTAGGAAAACGTAGAGAAATGTAGACTTTGTCATTAACTAAATGGTTTAAATACACTCTGGGTATAGGTAGACTCTATGTAAGATAATAACTGTGGCTGCCTCTTATACATTAATTTTTTCTTTTTTTGGGGGGGACTCAGTTTTGTGACTGTATAACTTTAATAAAACAAAAGTCACAAGCTAAAATGTTTGTATTAATATGACTGATGTGTCTTTTCTCCACCATGCAGACAAAATCAGTGACTTGACATTGAACCCTGCTCCTATCGGCAGATGTGTTAACAACTCATAGAGATGAACGCTTCCAAATCATTTCAATGTTGACGTCCTCCAAATAGACAGTGAGCAGCAGTCAGTAGATTCGCTTTAGATGTCATAGAGGGAGTGTCACCTTTCAAAAAGAACGAAACGGTTTCAGGGCACTTTACAAGAGGGATTAACATCCAATTACTCAGGAAATATCTTATTAAACATTACAGAGTTAACTACAGGGACCATGTTAGTGAACAGTGGAGGACCCTGGGCCACACACATACACACACACACAGAGAGAGAGAGAGAGAGAGAGAGAGAGAGAGAGAGAGAGAGAGAGAGAGAGAGAATGAGAGAAGTTTGTGTTGGGGGGGGGGGGGGGGGGGGCTCTGATGTAAGCAGGCTGATCACAGATCAGATGAACGCTCTTCTGATCCATAAACCCTAACCCCAGACCCCCCCCCCCCCCCCTTCCCCCCATCCGCTCTCTCTCCCTCTCTGTCTTTGATGTCGGGGTTGAGTTAGTGCTCGGTCTGCTGCTCTCTTTAGCTTTGTGTGTGTGTGTGTGTGTGCGTGTGTGTGTGCGTGTGTGTGTGTGCGTGTGTATGTGTGTGTGTGTGTGTGTGTGTGTGTGTGTGTGTGTGTGTTGTGTATGAGAACTCGGGCGGCAGCAGCTCTCGCTCTCGCTCTCTCTCTTTCTCTCTCTCTCTCTCTGTCTCTCACACACACACACGGTGATCTGCAGACCGGTGGGTAACACACCACCTCACCTCTTGCTCGCCGGTCTGCTTTCGACTCTGGAACCAACACAACCAATACTTTGATTAAGCGGGTCGTTGTTTTACAGGTAAGAAGTAAGTCTTCATTGCTTTTAGACATGAACAGTTTCTGAACTCTAACGACAGAGAGTATTTCGCTTCATCTAGGATACAGTGAGACACGAGCACAGCAAACCTCCCGCCCATAGATGAATATTATTAAGTATTATGAATAAATACAGCCTTTACTGACGATGCTGAACTTTTAGCAACGAGTTCCAGCAACAGATTGTCGCTATGAGCGTAGCAAAGAGAAGAGTTTGCGACTTTGTTTGCCACAGTCACAATATATCGCGTTTTTAACATATCCAACTAAAGTGTGTGGGAGCTGTGAGAGATTAATTCTGATGAGCTTTAATCAGAGAGCATCAATTAAATCTGCGACTGGTTATTTTAAATCTATGCTTCACAACCTACCCCTGATTTAGTACAGTTAAAGGTGAAGTGTTGGGGTTAATAATCAATAATGAATAGTTAATTAATCTGTGCTTGACAACCTACACCTGCTTTACTTGTGTTGCTGTTAATAATCTATCATTTTAAATTCAGTGACCTCAGAAACTGTGCTTTTCTTTTTTATAAGTTATGGAGCGTATATTCATTTATAAACAAAATAATCAAATGATTACGATCTTAAGTCTTTTATTTTTGCTTCGTTTTTTCCAGCCACAAGTGGCCCATCAACATGGTGTGGATGCTTCAACACACCCTCACACTTTTACTAACTGTGAAGGTCATATACTCAACTCTGGTAAGTGTTATATGTGGCATTTTTCCACAAACCTTTTCTGAACCTGTGTTGTGTTCACAATGGGTGTATAGACTGTCTGTTGAGATGTTGTAAATCACAGTTCATTCCTAGATATTCACCAGCACAATTCATCTCAAAAGTTTTATCTTAACTCATCCCCTCTCAGATTTGTTTTCAAGAATAATTCAAGTTTGACTCCTTTAAACTTATTTTGAGATAGATTACTGTATGATGCATATATAGGTCTGGACTGAGTCTGCTATTATCTGATGTGGATAATAATAAATGTTGATGAAATGCAGGAATCTCTAACTTGCCCCAAACGACTGTGTCCCGCTCAGATTCCTCTGAGGGCCGAGGAGGAGACCAGAGAGTGCAGAGAACAGGAGTACAAGGACCGGTTTGGAAACTGTAAACCCTGCAAGCAGTGTGATGCAGGACAGGAGCTTTCAAAGGTGTGAATTATTCAGACTTTTTAATAACCTCATCTGTATGAACTGAAACTTTTGTTCGAAGCAGTTTTGTTTAAAGTGCTGTGTTCAATCAAGAGCATTTTCGACAGAGCCACTCAGGAAAATGTTGTCACTAGTTTATTTATTCTAAAAGGAACATTTGGTAACACAAGGGATCAATTACAGGCCAGTTTAATCAACTTCCTTAAGCTAAAAATAGATGGTTTATGCCTGTGGTAAAAAGTATGAAAGAGTTCATGAACATATTGGACATCAGTGTTTATAAGAGTGTATCTTATCCAGTGACCCAACATTATTTATCACTTCCTCTCTTTCATGCGCAGAGCGGCCAGGCTGTTTGTAGAGCACCGACCCTTCTTTAATCAGTCACACCCATACTTTTGACCTTCTAAAGCTGAATGGCTCCCATTGTTTTTCCCCGTTGTACCCTGTCCAACTTATTGTCTCCCCTGTTTGTAGTTACAGCCGTGCCTAAGCTTGCTGCTCCCTCTGCGGGGAGAACCATCTTTCTCACCAGCTTGGCCACAGGTTTTTGTGTGCTTTGTACAAACAGGCTTCTAGAGTGTCAGTTAAGGTTGGTAAGCAAAGGCCTTCCTCTCTTTTACCCAGGTTGACAAACACAAAAACACCCCATTTAAATTGTTGATGGTCGACTTAATATTAGAATAGTGATATATCGTGAAATACAGGTCCATAGTGACTGAAGCAGCCATGTGAATAAATCAGAACATCTCTGAAACTAAAAGGTGTACCTAATAAACTGGACGTGAATATATCTGGTCTATACTAATATATTAAACATGTTTTTTGGGCCTTAAAACAAGCTCCAGATATAGATTCTGACCCAATAAATTTCACTTAATTTCATTTGACAATGAGGGATGTCATTGTATCAGAAACGTAATGGGAGCCTTAAAGAATATCCTGCAGATGAATAGAAGTCCATTCACTATATGTGGGTTTAACGACACTACATGTTTTAGTGCTGGTGAAAAAAGTCTGTATTACTCTTTACATCTGTTGAACACATGCATTTAAGCCCAGTTGCCTTTAATCTCTGTGCAAACAGACATGCACTTTGTGGTTGATAATACGCTTCAGTAGTCCTCGTGTTTCTCTGCCAGCCCAACAGGCATGAATGCTGCTCGCCACCCTGGGGTCCTGGTTAATAATTGGCTGCCTCATTCTTTCGCTGAAAGTAGCGGGATACTGGCTCACAGTGGATTCCTGGGCCTACACTCAGAGAAAGATTCCCAGAGAAACGACTTCTGATCCAAGCTCTGTGTCACCAAGACAATCTATCTATATTCAGGAAGGCAGGGCTGAGGGTTGGAAGGGAAGCATACTTTTGGAGTCCCTCTGTGCAGCTGCCATAGAGATCCCAGAGGAATGTGTCCCAGTTTGACTCTGGAAGCCTCTCTGAGGCGGACCGACAAACATCAATTAGCCCTCCAAACTTACTGTAGCTAAAAGAACCATCCACACAGAGTGTGCCTTAAGAAGCCAAAAAACGAAAGCGTATTGCGTGAGGGAAGCTAAGGGAGTGGAAGGGTGTTTTGTCCCCCCGTTAAAACGCTGCTTTAACAAACTCCCACTGTTTCATTCCCAGATCAGATGATTGGCTGCCCTCCGTGTGATTCCCCTCTAATCTCAGAAATATCTCTGCGTCTGAACATGCTTTGGGTCTCAGCCAGCCCGACCCCTCTCCGCTCCATCCGGCTGTTATGGTTGGCAGTCTCACCCGAACTAGATCAGGAGATGGGACAGGGAATTTTATCAATTTGCTTTTTTTGAATGGCTCTGAGGTGAAACCACCTAAAAGTTAAATATAACATTAAACTTTACTGATGATTTTCATTGAAATGATATTTAATTGGATGAAAGTTTCCTTACAGGTTTATTATTTGAATATATCCCTGGTAGTTTTCTCCCAAATGCATTGCTTTATCTCATACACTTGCATAGTTTATAAACTATACCTGCAGAGATACAAAAAGATATGGTCTCTAAGCAGCCAGCGATTCATTATGGAGAATATTTTGGCTCAGTCAGTTTGTGCTTGTTTTGTAGTATTTTTTGCCACTATTGTACCATGTACACACCCTGAAATATATGATCTTTTCTAGGAGGATTAACAGATTGAATATGTATTATTTCATTGATGCTGGCAATTTACAATTGAGCAAGGCTTTTACTTTATGTATAATAATACATGTACTCACCTTTTCATATTCACCTCAACACAACAGATTACCACAGAGTAATGTCTTTCTTTTCGCTACTTAACTAGTCTCAGTGAGCTTTGTTAGTGGAGATAAAAGAAGAAAGGGAGAATTCCTTGATGTTCTGTGTGGCCTGGATCAGAGGGGTAGAAGTTGGCTTCACTTTCCTTTTGTTTCAGTGCTCTGACCTGCTCATGTTTACGTGGCATTAGCCCCCATTTTGCCATGTGATGCCCCACAGACAAAGCTTGTGCCAGTCCTGTGGTGAGGACAAACCATCACTGGGCCTCATCTTCCTTCATATGGAAGTGGGCCACAGAATCAATGTGAGGTAGCTTGCGGTGGCTCTTTCTTGAGGACCAGTTTAGTTTTAGGGTTCCTGCCTTTCCTGTCCCAGTCTGAGATAGTTTTCCTTGAGAAAGGCAAGATCATGGTTTGCAACAGATGGGGCGACCGAATCCTCTTTATTCTGCCTTTCCCCATTTAATCACTCATCAGCCCCCCCACCTCCACTGTTCACTGCCCTTCCCTGCTGAAGAGCAAGGCCTAATATGGAGACTTAATAACAACAGCTGCAAAAGTCCAGCCCTAGATGGTCCACCTCGGGCCCCGCTTGGCCCAAGGGTTCAGTGTCAGGCTCACATGTGTTTGGCTGGAAGCACTGAATTCCTCATCTTCCAGCCTGACAGTACGGTGCCATCACACAATCACATCTTTGCCTCTAACTTCCCTTTTAATTTCTTGCCAGTCAGCCTGCTTCCCCAAACCCAACCCCATTCCAGACTCTTGTGCCCACATTCCACTTGGACTGCATGCCCGGGCAGTGAAATGGGACACGGGTGAGGAGAGAATGAGAAGAGAGAAGCCCTGTTTGAAGCTGACCTTCACATTAATGATATATGAGCAACCCCGACCCCCTTCCTTGTCTATCGTTCCGGCTTTGGATTGCAGTGTGGCAACACTAAATAACAGGAGAGCAGCTGCTCTGGAGCTGATAGTGAATGATCAATGTATGATGTCATGCCTTCAGGGTATTTTCACTGTGGTGTAAAATAATATCAGATGTCAAATAAATGTCACTTTGTGGTTGAGGTCACCAATGTAATTTAGGGGATGTGAAGGTGAAAAAGATCACACTTCTTTTCTTATTCCCAGTCAAATAGTAAATTAGTCTCACTTTTCATGTCCTCCTTAAAAAACATCTAAAATTTGTGATTTTGCTTGATTCGGTTGGACAATTTCTCAAAAGGTGGTTTCACATTAGAACACTCACACACTAGTCAGAAGCTGTGGTCTTAAAGTGCACTTTCAAGTGTTGAACACAAAAGAGTATTCATCGTATTTTCTCCATATACCTTTCTATAATCCTTGCCCCATCCCTAAGTGTTTCCTTTGCTTGCTGGCCTCTCCATCAATGGGACACTCACTGAGTCTGCTCGGAGAGAGTCAAACGAAAACACAGCAATAAACTTGCAATAATACAACAGTGGGTGTCCTCCAGGGCCTTTATTATTCAAATGCCAGGCCTTTCTAGGTCTTGCAGCGGAAGGGCGCTCATTCATACTGAGAGAGTCAGGGAGATTATTACCAGTGTAAGATGGACTCTCCAAAGAGGCAGGCCATTGTTCTGCTCTGATCCTGTGAGCCAGTATCATTCTTTAATTCCAGACCCCCGGTAGTCCACATCCAAGCCCTCTTTTCACCAGCTGCACATCATCCCAAATCACCAACCCCACCTCTTACCCGGTGTATTTCTCCTGTTAATCCCCCCAGGAATGTGGCTTTGGTTATGGAGAGGATGCCCGGTGTGTGCCCTGCCGGAGCAGCCGCTTCAAAGAGGACCGGAGCCTGCAGAAGTGCAAGCCCTGCTTGGACTGTGGATTCATCAATCGCTTCCAGAAGGGCAACTGCTCCACAACCAGCAATGCAGTGTGTGGCGACTGTCTGCCGGGGTGAGAGGAGAGATGCACCACCACCACAAACTCATGTTATTTATAAAATGTATTCATCTTAAAAGATTATTTTGATGAAGAAGACAAACATGTCACAACACACATCAGCATCAGAAGTTGTGCACATCTGATGCTCCTATGTCCATGACAGCTTTGAAGGTTAAAACATGTTATTTTGTTTCTTCAACAGACATTACAGGAAGACAAAATTAAGTGGTTTCCAGGACATGGAGTGTATACCCTGTGGGGACCCTCCACCTCCTTATGAGCCTCACTGTAAGCAACTTTTCTTTCTTTCTTTGACTTCTTCTAAGAATTGGCAGTAGACATCACTGGCTGCACGTTTTGTTGAATGGCCATGAATACGGGCTATTCATCCCAGCCCACAATACGTGATGTTTTATGAAACGACAACAGGGATACTGTTTTTGAAAAGCAAATATGACCCGCTACAGCACACTGTTGAACTCCTAGCCAAATGCTACAAGGACCAAAACTCAAGCAGCAGTGCCACAACAAAGCTTGTATACAAACAACATGACAGCACAAGGTCCTCGGAGTAATCAGAACCACAGCCTTTACAGGGTGGAGCGAGCTGCAGTTCATTCACTGAGCCAAGCAGCTATGCTATAAGTGCAAATAAATGCTTGGATTTATAAGCCGAGCAGCTCAAAAGCTGAAAAGGATACTACAAACATAATGGTGGATTTGCCATCACAAGATTACATTAGCTCCAACTATGTCACTCACTTTCAGCACTCAATTTCGATTAAATCAGCAAACCTCCTTGGACAAAACCTCCATTGATATTTTCAGACAAAACTTTACCTAGCACCGCTGCTCTGTTCAACGTGGTTTTGTTTCAGCACCAGAGTAAACACGCTGGTGAGTATGCTGGTCCAAACAGAATTATGCATTGCCTCCTGTACAGATCCATTATGCTAAAAGGAGGCAGGAGGTGTGTCACAGTAAGTTCACAAAGCAGTGCTCACATTCCAGCAGGCTGCACTTCCAATTAACTTTTCTACTCCAGCCATTGTAAGTAGTTAAGCACAACCTTATGATTTCAGGTTTCCACATAAAACCAACAAGCGACTGAACTTATACCTTTGGTAATTGAGTGTGACTTCCTGATGGCAGAGGAGTCTGCAGCTGTTTCTGCGAAGGCTTATTTGGCAGGTTAAGCATCAGAGCGAACTCAGCCAGAGTTACCCCATGTTGAATAAAAGGAGACAGCTCTGGGTCATCAGACGCAGTTTGTTCAGTAGTCGCTCACAAGTGGATCATGATTTCATTGGACCATCTTGTGTTTATTGTAGATTTTTCTCCATATAATATATATTTGCAAGCAGTATCCCCGCTTTTGTAATGAGTGCTAGGCCTGGGACAACTGGCATCTCTCTGTCTGCTCATTTTTACATCTGTGCAGCTTCCCCGTTTTGATACTGGAGGAGACCCTTGAAACAAAATGTCCATTGTGTCTGAGAACATAGTTGGTAGTCAGCCTGTACACAACTCTCATTGGAGCATTTCAAAATGTTTGAAGGTCTGGTTCCCTCCCTCCATTGTTATCTTGAGGAGAGTGGTGAAAACTTAAAGGGCAGATCATTCTAATAGGCCACACTGGCTCGGGGCAACGGTGCAGCTGTGCATGGGAGGCAGTTGTAGTCTGGGGTAGACTGTAAATCTTCAACCACCCCTCCTTTCTCCTCCTCCCTTTTCCCCTTGTGGCTTTTTGGAGTGAAGTAAAAACGAGATTGTGTTTTATGGATTCCTTTAGCCTCTATAATGTGTTTCATCTGCTGGGGTTTTTCACTATCACGGTAGATCTCAGAAGGCTGACTAGACCATACTAAGACATACAGACATGTAGAGATACGTTCATGCCTTCATTCTATCTCATGTGATAATAATCAAAAGTTCTTGGTATAAATTTGTTTGGTTGGTTAGTTTGAACCATTTAAAAAGTCTTCGAATGAAATAGAGCATTGTTTTTGTAGTTCTTAGCTTGAATACGATAAAGAGACATTTCTGTCATTCAGAGTTCAGGATAAAACAGAGAAAGAATACTCTTAAAAGAGTTGGCAGAGACCAAAGTCAAAGTTCCTTCAGAGGTGTAAAGAAGTGCTTCTTTTATTTGGAGTATGTGGAGCTCCATAAAGTCAACAGACAGAGTCTGTGAAAGGCTGTGGTTTATTGGTCTGCCGTGTGTGAAGATAATATCAGCAGGTGAGCTCTCTTCAATGGGCCAGTGTTTATCTGTGTTTGCTGCAGCCACCCGGTCTCTGACAACAGACCGCCTTTGTGTTGTGAGACAGATGATGCTCACATTGGATGAGTTCAGATGGACCCTGACAATGAAGAACAAATATATAAACACAACGGTTAGATATTATGGCTGTGGATCACTAATACAGCACAGCTACATAGTGATCACTGCTTTGACAGACTTTGATGAGAAATGCTAAATAATACAGTTTTCATTTTTCATACACAGCATTTTATTATTTTAATAGTAAGAGAATACCTCTAAATGTGAGAATGTGATTTATGAGTTAGCAGGTGATATTCCCTTTCAGTGTGACTTCATCTTCATCCATAAGCTACACTGAATACAGTGTAACATAGAGTCATTTAATACAAATGTATAAATGTGTAGCTGCAATGATTTTAACATGCTCCTGCTATTAGTTAATTTTTTTTTAATAACTGGTAATAAGTCGTGATCTTGACAGTGTTTACACTTTAATGCTACTCTGTTGTGCTTTCCTTGAGAGCTGCTTTGAGCTTTTCCTCTTTTTTTCCCCCTGAGAAGGAATGTTAATATACCCCTTATCCCTTAACGTGGCTGAATAAAACAAGTGGCCAAAGATAAAGTAATGTTTACATAGCATTACAAAGGGCTCATGGATGTGAAAAGGTCCCCATGATTAATGGACTGAAAAGCAAACAGCAGGACTCACTGAAAAAGATTTGCTCAAAAATAATAGTATTCAAAATATTATAAAACTTTCTCTCACCATTTGTTTTCTTGCATATTGTCACACACATTACGGCCTTTACTTTTACTGTTCTCTGTAAAAACCTTCATCACAAATGCTTTAATCAGGAAAATTAGGTTTTACGACTGATAATGATCATAAACAGTTATGTTAAGGTAAATGAGTCTAGCGTGTGTGTGTTGTGATATGATGAAAAGGGGCAGATCATGGTCTGATGATCTCAGTTTATTCTGACAGAAAGAGCCAAATGACAAAATCCTCCGGTCAATTCAGAATGGTGTTAGTGAACTACGCAATATCTTTAAGCTTGTGACTAAACTCATAAATAGGGATGCACCGATATGGAAATTCTTGGCCGATACCGATATTTAAAATAACAATCTGGCCGAAAGCCGATACCGATATTTGTTTATTTTCTTTTTGTTGTTATTCATTCACCCTTTTGTGCCAGAAAAATAATTAAATCATTATTTAGAAAGCACTATTTAAAAAAATTTCAGCCCTTCATCACTCTTATCTTTTAATGAGCACAGATTGAATCAGATTTATGAAACAATCTTTGATTTAACTAAACTTTATTTAACAGAGACATATTATGCCCATTTTACCGCAAGTTGAAATGGTTCCTTGGGATCTTAATGAAATGTCTGTAACATATTTTGGTCGAAATACCACATGGGTAATTCAAAACAGTACCTTTTTACCCTGTCTAAAACAGCCCTGTTAAAGTATCGCGTCAACACCCTCCGTGGCCCTTCGCGATGCTTGTTTTAATTAAACAGTCGGATTCCCCTGGTCCGCACCAGTTCTCAGTCAGCTGCTAGGCGCCAGCCGGAGGGTTCCCCCAGCGGTCGCCGTAGCTGAGGTGATCCGCGAGAAGGGCCCGACACGCGTCCAGAGTGGCCGCCGCTGACCGCGTACCCAGTCCCCTCCAACGGCCCGCCTTCCGCGCCGGCAATGGACACCGCCCCGCGGTACAAGAGAAAGAAAGCCAGTGACGCTGTGAGGTGCCACTTGATGAGGACCTCCCGGTGCCGCACACTGAGCCTCCGGCGGCGCGGAGAGGAGGGCGAGGGAGGGACTGCTCCCCCAGCCGCGGCACGTGCCCAGCGGTTTTACCACAAATATGAACATCGGCCAATGATATCGGTGAAAGTCAAGTTTATTACCGATAAGCCGATATCAGTAAACGAGGCGAATATCGGCCGCTACCGATGTTCGGCCGATAAATCGGTGCAACCCTACTCATAAATATATTAACATAGAGACTTAAATACGGACATTTGTTGCGTTCCTCTCCTATGTAGTACAACAGCACAAAGGAGGATACGTCCCCCAAAAGTGGATGTAGGAGTACAAACGTTCCACATACTGACTATGGAGAGATAGACATATCAATATCAACTATTTACACAGATTTCAATCAATCAATCAAATTTTATTTGTATAGCCCCTATTCACAAATTACAAATCATCTCATAGGGCTTTAACAGGGTGTGACATCCTCTGTCCTTAACCCTCAGCAAGAGTAAGGAAAAACTACTAAAACCCTTTTAACAGGGTAAAAATACGTAGAAACCTCAGAGAGAGCCACATGTGAGGGATCCCTCTCCAAGGACGGACAGAAGGGCAATAGATGCCACGTGTAGGAAAACATCATCAAGATTAAAGTTTTTAGCAGCATTGATGAGGGTAAACAAGGATAACTTCAATACTATATATCAAGCGGTCCTGCTGCAATCATAGTCTATGGTCAGCAGCCAGCAAGATCATGATCCATCATCAAGATCGGATCCACTATAGTCCACAGTCATTGTCCATTGCCGCCAGTTAGGATCCATCATCAGCTGCCACCTTGGTCGTGGTGGCAACTGATCCGTCATTCCCACTACGATCAGCCGGCACGACATAGAATCCACCATACTGGATCCACCACCGCGACCTCCGACAAGCGATCCACAAATCGCAATCCATGATGATGTGGCCTCAGCTGCGGCCCTGGATCTGCGGGCGATAAGGCACAGGGACTCCGGGGAAGGGGTCAAGTCAGAAACATGTATTGATGTGATATGAATTACTTTGATGTGATAAGGATGGAGAAGAGGAAGGAGAAGCTGGAAAGAGAAGCTCCGTGTGTCATGTGTCATAAATTCCCTCTGCACCATCAGTAGTTTTTGCCTTGTAATCAATGATACAATGATACAGGCCGAACTTGCGGCTACACTGGGGCTCAAGGTAAATCTGACTGGCTACTGTTTTTTTATGGCAGTACTATGAAAGCCATGTGGCCCACTCAGTAGATCAGACCTTAATACCTCTATGCCTTTTTAAACTAAATGCCTCCTATTTTAGAACATAGGACAAGTTAAGTTCTGCCGCACTAATTAATGCATAGCACCAGTTGATGTTATCAACCTTCTAGACCTATAGCAGCATACCTAAGAGCAGGTCTAAGACTGGACCAGCTCTAACTTTAAGCTCTATCAAAAAGGAAGGTGTTAAGCCTACTCTTAAATGTACAGATTATGTCTGTGTCTCGATCTGAAAGTGGTAGATTATTCCACGGGAGAGGAGCTTGATGGCAGAAAGCTCTGGCTCCTACTCTACTTTTAGAGACTTTAGGAACGACAAGTAAGCCTGAATTCTAGGAGCGGAATGCTCTAGTGGGTTGATAGGGTACTAACAGCTCTTAAAGGTATAATGGCGCCATATTATTCAGGGCCTTGAAGGTGAGGAGGAGAATTTGAAATTCTATTCTAGATTTAACTGGAAGCCAGTGTAGCGATGCTAATACTGGAGAAATGTGCTCTCTTCTCTTTGTTCTCGTCAGGACACGTGCTGCGGCATTTTGGACAAGCTGTAGAGTCTTTAACGACTTACTGCTGGAGCCTGATAATAATGAATTACAATAGTCCAGTCTCGATGTAACAAAGGCTGTCCTAGATATTTGTTTTAGGTGTGAATTAAAGGACAAATCAGGATCAAAGATCACTCCCAAGTTCCTGACTATTTCATTGGAAGCAAGGATTTCTGAAATCATATTTGTTTATTTCAGAACAAGAAAGCATAATTGTTTTAATATTTAACTACATATGACCAATCAGTGGATTTAATATGATAGTAATTAGCGATGTCTGTCAAACACAGAGTGGAGTTTCCCCCACTGGAATGTAAGGGATGTAAGGGACACTAGATTTCAGAGGTATGATCCCCTAAGAGTATGTGTTACTCAATCCTTATATCATTTGCACTGTTAAAATGGCAGCTAATCCACATGACTGAAGAGTGGGACTTAAATTTGTTTATATCAGCTGGCCAAACTTAAAAAGAGCAGCCTTTTATGTTATACGTTTCCAAAAATGACCAATGATAAACCTTAAAGCTGCACCAATCAATCATTTCACAATCAATTGATCGATGAATGATGCATCGTGGGGTTGTTCGTAATGATGAATCCAAAGTCCAGAGGCATAGATCAACCATGTCTAGAAAACAGTTGCAGAAACAGGCAACTATTGCTCTGATAAAGCGACTGCACAGTCCCTGCTCAACACACACAATGTTAGTGACTCTCTGGTGAACATAATAACTTTAAAGTAAACTTATTTATATCCCACCTCTCAAAACAGCCAAAATCTAGCATCCGTGTGTTGCTATATGTGTCAATTTGCATCAGAAAACATTCAAAAGTAATTTGTTGTGTTTACCTTTGTTTAAAATGTGTTTATCTCAGATGAGTGTTTGAAAAGAAAATTACATGGACCCAAATATTTCAAACAACTGCGTCAGTTCGTCTGTCTTATATTGTGATATTGAGCAGCACTAAACCCAGGATGTTCTATATTTCTGGAAACTTTTGGCACAGTAACACAAAGATGCGTTAATACACTCCTGACGTCTGTCTGATATGCTTTCCTCCAGCAAATACAGTGCATGCTCACATTTGGCCTATTTCTAAAACCTGACCAAACTCTTAATTTCAGAGCTTGTTGAGCACGTGAGGGAGCCCGTAGGCAGAGGTGGGGTCAAACTCTCTGTAAATCATCTTCTGTGGAGAATGAGAGAGGGAGATAAAGAGAGAATCCACCACAGGCTTTTTAGGGCCCGAGCACCGAATGGTGAGAGGCCCTATTGAATCTGTAAGGATTTTTATTCTCTTTGAACTTGTCTGCTTATTTCATTAAGCCTCAGCGAGGAGATGACTGGCCCAAGGCGAAAAGTAATAATCTGTCTCACGTTACCAGCAACTTCTGATTGGCTGAGGAGTGTTGATTATATGAAGTAACTGCGCCTCATCATGTGTTATTCCCCAGTTTCTTTTCATCACTGCGCCTCATTAAGGATTAGCTGTTGTGTCTGAAACCGTCAAATAGGTCTAGTCTTATATTATCATTCACCACATAACTAAAAGATGTGAACATCTGTGATTATGTTGTTAATCAATTATTTATTTCACATTTCTCATCTGTACTTCACACTCATCTCCCTCCACAGGCAGTGGGCGAGTAGACCTGGTGCCGCTTCCCTCAGTGGTGACCAGCCCGCAGGACATGGCCCTGGCTGCAGTCATCTGCAGCGCTCTGGCCACCGTGCTGCTTGCCCTGCTGGTCCTGTGTGTCATCTACTGCAAGAGACAGCTGCTAGAGAAGAAGCCCAGTGGTGAGTATCAGCACCTGTAAGCACTGTCCAAAACCACATTTGAAATCTGAACAAGAGGTTTCAAAATCAAGTTTTTGTGGATGAAAAGTCCTTTGATTTGAGTCTTCAAACCAAACACAGAGGCTCAAAAAAAGCTTTGCAAACTTTTCAGTTACCACTGCAGATGCTTTCTATGGACGAGCCAGGTTTGCATGTGCAGCGAGAACTGAACCTTGAACCCCTTTCCCCGGGTGCCAATAAATTCCCAGTACAAATTGTTCTCTGATCAAGACTTCCAAAATAAAGGAGTTCCAAAATGTGCTTGACTTATACAGCCTCATTAGAAAAACCCAACAATGAAAATAAGATGGAGATAGTGTATCTCAAATATGTCACCTGTGTTGAGCAGCCAGTTGTGTGGAAGTCGCACAATATTGGAAATGAGTTTTTGCTCATCTCATAATTGTGCTTTTAACACAGTAACTGCAGTAGCTACATATTTTAAGTGGCTTAAAATATGTAGCTACATGCAAGAAGGGGTACGCTCAAGAGCCCCTTGCGTGCCCCTTGCGTGCGTTGCCAAATTTTTGTAACTATACGACAAAGCTACGCAAGCCTCACGCAGCCCGCAAGGCTGTGATTGGTCCGCTAACTACATCCTTTCCGGAGTCACATTTCCGGTTTCATGCCTCATAATACCGGCCGAAACCACAGAAGATTTAGAAGAAAGAATATGGACCAAATAGAAGAGCGTTTGGCAAAAGACGTCCGAAAGTATGACCACTTGTATAACCCGTCATTGACGGAATACAAAGACACGCAGATGGCCTGCAATTCCTGGAAGGACATCTCGGCTAACGTCGGTTTGCATGTGGACGAAGGTATGAAGCTGTGGAGAAAGATCAGGGACAAATTTGTCCTCCAGAAAAAGTAACTAAGTAATAAACAGTCGACGACGACTGCCACACACAAAGAAGGCGTCTCTAAGGTCGTGTTTGACAAAAAACGTTCCTCCACCTAGTGTTCTGGCGGTGAATCGCTTTGCAACACACGCAACCCTTGGAGAACCATAAATTAAAACGGGTCCATCGACACAACTGCGTGAAAAGTTGCAGCCGCAGTTGCAGAACCATGCGCCGGTCTTTATTGTAAGTCGCTTTGGATAAAGGAGTCAGCTAAATGAAATGTAAAGTAATATAATGGACTATGGCCCACTGTATTGCACTACTCAGCCCTGACTTGCCAGCTGTCCCTCAGAAAGCCGCCACATTGCCACGCCCCCCACCCTGAGCGACGCGGTTGAGTCGCACTGTCAACAGTCCGCTCCAAGGCAGTGGGCTTGGCGGCGTGAGTGGCCCAGTCCTTCGGATTTTTTTCTGTATGTGGCCCTCGGGACAAAAAGTTTGGACACCCCTGGATTATATAAAGGTGGATGAGCACGATTTCTTTGCTCTTTTGTCAATTACACAGACAGAGTGCCAATTCATCTGTCAGTCGAATAAGGCAAATAATTAATGACATCATGTTTGTCTGGTAAGCTCACCTGAAACAAAGACTGCGATACAAGCTACCAGGTCTGTATTTTTTTTTTTAAAGTGGTGTTAAGAGAACACGAGTCAAATATTTTGTCAGTAGATTCCACTCAGTCCAAACACGCAGCCCGCCCTTCACCCAAGCTGCTACATCACGCTAACACAGAGGTTTTTAAATTGCCATGAGGCTGATTCTCACACACACACACACACACACACATACACACATAACACACACACACACACACACGAAAATCTAATTCCAGACTGATTTCTGTTATTATTCTTAATAGGAACGTAGAAAAGTGGAGGCTTGCCACATTATAATAAGCATAATTTAGTTTATAAGCCGTCAATAATTGATGTACTGATTTTTAATAAGTCAACCCAGATAGTCAAGGGTATTAATCCTGACTGTTAATCCAGATGTGTGATAACCTCTGACGAGGTGCTCATGTTTTCATCTGCGTATGTTAGCAGAAACTACTCAACCTATTTCCATCAAATCTGGTGGACGGGTGGGCCATGACCTTAGCAAAAACTCAATACATTTTGGTTCTATTCCAGATCAGGGGGCGGACCCAATATTTTAATTCTCAATTTTCAATATTTTCATTGACTTCTCTATTAAGGGGACTGGTATTTATGAGTTTGTGCAGTTCTAATGCATTTAATTGGGACTTGGTGGAGGTATGGACTCTTCCGAATGCCATTCTAGTACTTATTATTATGGAGAAATTATTTAAGTGGTACCAGTAGGGGGTAGATTCTGCACTGGGTAGTTGTAGGTCTCAGTGGTTGATCGTCCTTCACCGTGTTTCCACAGCAGCCTCTCTGAGGTCCCAGGACTGTCCGTATAACGGAGCAGAGCTGTCGTGCTTGGACCCCCGCTGGCTTCACGACTTTCCCCATAGACACTTCTGCCAGTGTCACCTGGGCCCCGGACACTTCTGCGGTAGGACGTGATTCAGACTGATGTGATTTAATGCTACAAACTTCTTGTGAAGCCACAGCCACAATTTTTTTAATGTTTCTGATAACTGAGGATACCTATTATATTCTAAATTCAGCGATTTACTGTCATGTTGGAACAACTGATGATAGTAATGTGTATATCAACATGTCGTGTGAGATGTTCAGGTCCAGTCCAACTTATCCCATCGCTGTGGTGTGATGAAAGGTGCAGTCTGGGCCGCAGCCATGACAACAGTCCCTTCCAGTCCCAGACGAGCCTCAGTGAGGGGTGAGGACTGCAGCTAATTTATTCCCACAAGCAACAAAATATGTCCAATTAAAATCATCATCATCACTATTCAAACTGCCGGTCAACAGCATGACAGGAAACATTTTTCAGTAGTTCAACTGATCCAAACTACACAGGGAATAAACTGTTTCCAGTGAAACACGTACATCTAAGATACTTCACACAATGATGAGAGAACTTGACACAGTTTGGTTCATCTACAGTAAACCTGGAGACAATGCACAGGCTGTGCTGCTCTGCTGCCTTGGGGGCAATGTTCTAATTTCCGTTAATATCAAAGATATAATTTACAGTGGCTAATAACACTCTTTGAGGTGCTGAGAACTAACAGAGGCATATTACCTGTATATGAAACACCACAGGGTGTGGCTGTGAACAGAGATTCACAGTGATATTAACCAAAGCTTTCTTTAACACGTTCCCCCAGGAACCGGGATGAGGAGAGCACACCTGTGCAGCAAGGGGGACACCCAGAGTTTGACACCGTGGAGGCTTGTGGGATAACAAGGAGCTGGGAGCCTGCAGAGCGTTTGCCTCAGTGCAACTCAGAATGTACAGAAAGAATGGAGGAGGATTGTGAGGGTGACAGGGAAGAAGTGGGGTGCAGGTCAGGGTTCTCTCAGTTCACCTGAGAGGAGCAGGCAGATCCACAGTGAAGCTGTGAAAGAAGCACTTCATCCCAAACAGCTCACGTCAACTCAGTTAGGCGAGTCCTTACCTATCTCACATGCAGACCCAACATGACATACCCCAACTGTAAATCATCTTTAAGGATCTGTTTAACTGTTTAATGATCCTGAGCAAAAATAAATCAGCTACTCCAAGTAAATTAAAAATGAGATACCAAAGAGCTGCCTTCACACCTTAAAGCCGTGTTCAGACAAGAACTCCGGATGATGTCCGCAAATTTGGGACTGGACTTTGTCAGGAGTTTGCCTTTAACATATAAACAACCCAGCAGGAGATTCTCCGCTCAGACGCGTCCACAACATCAAAATAAACCCTTCGGCAGATTCAGGAGCGGGGTGGTGCAGCAGCCGGCGGAAGGATATAAAGTATTAAGTCTGCTGAAGAGCTGTTTTTGTTGACAGCACATGAACAACGGCTTCAGCTCTTATCACCTTAAACCCTCTTGACATCTTTGTCGGTGTGTTTCCCCGCTTTTTTATCATCAACTTGCCAACTCTCGGTCACGGTGAATCCTCCGGAGGATCTCTTGCTTACATTGACCCATTAGGACATTCGGTTAGGAGAAACTCTAGAGACAGTGCAGAGCCTCTCAAGGTTTGCGTTCTCAATTACAGCTTCTCTGGAGAATGATTGGAGATTAGTCGGAGTTCAGTGCATGTCTGAAAACTGCTTTAGAGACTGTGAAAGAAGTTTCAACCCCTCTCAAACCCCTGCATATAATTTACCTGTAAAAGACAGACAAGAATAATGTAGGACATCCATTTCATGGACTGGGACATTGCTCTGTGTTTGTGTCCATGCTGAGCAGCTGGTAGAAAAAACGAGAGAGGGCAGCACTAGTTGTTTGATGTGGACGAGACTGTGTTTAAAGTCGGCCGCTGGCTGACTCTGGGTAGATACGTTACTATTCACAGTGTGTCTGCCTTCTTCTTCCTGCTCTCTCTCCAGGATGACATGGACTTGTTTGGCTCGTGTTCCACCCTTGAACCAGCCTGGACTCAACAACAGCCGAAGCCAGATCCCGTTTCAGATTACTCACACCTGCCATTCCCCCTACCACTCCCCCACACACACACTTTTAACTGCCTGCCGCTGACCTCAGAGCCACTGCTCAAAGAAAGAATCTGAATGAGTATGTTCATACATGTAAACAATAGCACTATGGAGTATACTCAAAGCATGAGGGCAAATGCATGCACGCACACACACACACGCACAGACACGCACACAAGCACAGACATACAAAGAATGTGAACTCTCTGGCCCAGAAGGTGAAATTGAAGTTCAATCGCCGACGAGTGTTGAGTCATGAACACGGAGCAAAGATCCTGTACTCTGCCTTGAAAAGGTCTTGCATCTTCAAATGTAGGAAGGAAACTGTACCGCTGAGTTAGCAGCAGGTGTTATGAAGCTTTTTGCACATAAAAGGTAAAAATTTGAGGTGTGAATAGAAGTTTAAAAAGTGATTATGTCGCACATTGAAGACAATCTTGATACTGGACGAGTAAAGAGCAGGAAAGTTTGAGTGATAAATATGTTGTAGATACTGTACAATAGTAAATAGGTCAATATTTTTGTAACATAGACTTGACAGACAGTATGTTTGCTTCTCTTCCAGGTATAATGTTGATGGATGTGAACACTCACTTCCACGTGTCATTTTTGTAAATAAACCATTTGACCAGTTTACATTCTGAGGAATTTATACAATGCACTTCCAGTTGGACGTTCATCTAGAAGATCTGTAAAAAAAACATAGCTTTATGACTAGTGTGGCTGTGCAGCAGGAGCTAGAGTGGGTCATCCAGTAATTGGAAGGTCGGTGCTTCGTTTCCCAGCTCTTCCACTCACATAAGGGCAAGACACTAACCCCCAAATCGCTCTTGATGGCAGAATGTGAATGAGATGCCTGATTAACGAAGCACTGTGTGAATGGGTGAATGTTAACTATGACCTAAACCCCAAACAATGAGCACATTACAGGATGAGCAGATTAGCTATTCTTCCTCACACTGATGTCATCAGGATACGACAATGTTCTGGCAGTATGTGAGCTGTAAATGGATCTTTAATCAAATGTTAAAAAAGAAAAAAACATGTGAATTAAGATACATTTATTAGGAAAATGTTTTTCAAACGTTTAAAAAAAGTCGATGTGACTTTTAGAGAGGGCAGCAGCTTATAAAATGCAGATAATTCATTTACAGAGAAAGTGAAGCTGCTGAGTGTGTGCTACGCTGCTGTAGCCTTCACCTCTCGACTCAGCAGCAAAGGTACAAGTCCGTTTCCATCAGCAGCAGCATCTTTCAGCTCTCAGAGTCCATGATGAAGGTCTCAAAGTTCGGGTTGAGCTCAGACACCAGCGCTTCCACAAACTCCTCGATGGTGGGTCGTCTTTGCAGCATCCCTGTCACACAGAAACACAGCGGCAGGTTTAAGGATGTGTGTGTTTGTGTGTATCAGATGCTAGTGAAGGGAAACGCTATTGTGAGACACTGGGATGACCATGTTTCCATCATTCAACTCATTCTAAGAGGAAAACTGAAGCTGGTATGAACTTTTAAATATTTCCAACCTGAAGTCACTGCAGTGGTTTTATAAAACAGAACTCAGTAACAGGCTAATAAAGGACAGTTTATTGAATCCTTTGAAGCGTGTGACTTTTTTTTTTATAAATGTGAATTTTATTTTGTTTTTCTGGATATTGGAATGTACCATTCTAAGTGTAATTTAAGCTGAAGGTATAAGGACATTTCTAAATTTTTAACAACAAAACATTATTATATTAAATCTGGTCAAAATGGTGTTAACTATTCTGAGAAGAAATGAGAATAGGCTCCTATGCTCACGTTTAACATGACTCTGATGGTGATAACAATCAGCTGACAGTGTGTAGTTAATAACTGCTATGTTCCCCACATCTGAGGTTCTGTCTTTAACTAAAATAAAAGGTATATCTAACATTTTATGGCGCTTTGGAAGGCTGATAGTGAACTCACACACATAAATATATCCACAGCACATTCTACCATCACACCAGACTGTGACTAGTGCTGTACAGCAAATGTGTGTAAGCGCTGGGAATGTGCGTCTGTGTTTCGAGAGCCTGTCTGCCAGTTCATGCATGGAGGACTCCCTTGCTCACTTTACAATTCAGCTGCATGCCTGCTTTGAAGTCACTTCATTTCCCCTTGTGTGGCTGCCAATGTAAATAGGCCCTCTGCCCCTCCCTCCCCCTCCCCGCTTTCCCGCATGGGTCACCTCCAGCGCACACACACTCAAACACACAAAACGCACATAAGCGAGTCTGCACAGGCATGCATGAATGGAGACCTAAGGAGATTCAAACAGCGATCCAGAACATACACACACATAAAGATATGGACAGTCCAATGCACACACAAAAACACACACACACACACACAAAAACACAGGTAAACTGGGGCGTTTGTGTCACCGCCATCCTGAAACTGGCTCAGCAGGTACAAACTGACCTGGCCTACAGTAGATCTCCTGAAATGAGAACAGCAGGGGGATTATCATCTCCTCTTACCCACCGGCTGCACTCTGCCCCGTGGTTACAAAATGATACCAACACACAAGGGTCCCTAATGCTGCAACCGCAAAGCTCCTGCATCCCTGGGAACATGTCAGCCACATAAAAGTGATGATTTCCCACCATAAATGATCCTTGTAATTAAAGCGCTGCCAGATTTTGTTCGCTGTGACCACTGTCTATGGCATCTGAGGACTGCCTTATCTACCTATTTATCTTGTGTTCCTGTTTTTTTATTCTTTCTACCTCAATATTTTTTATTTTATTCTATTGTATTGTATTTTATTGTATTCAAATATACCTGCTACTATGACGACTTAATTTCCCTTCGGGGATGAATAAAGTAATCTATCTATCTATCTTTAAAGTGGATATCCAAATACTACGAGCAGTTCAAGCTGCATTTGTGTTTGTTAATACAGAGACTACTGAGGTCAGCACATCAAGTTACACCTAAGTGCCCTGATCAAAAATGGTCAATGTTAAATGGTTTGTATTTATTGAGCTCTTTTCTAGTCTAGGGTGGTGGGCGATGAGTATCGGGAAAATTAAGACCTATGTGGCTGGCCAACAGCTCTGAGGCCGTGCTAATGAGGTGCTCTGGGGACAAGAATTTAGCTAAAATGTTTAAAAATTGCTCCCCAGCCTGCAGCTACTGCTGGTTAAGTTCATCAAACACGTGAGCTTCTGCCTATCAGGAGCTTTGATGCTGCAGAAAAAAAGACATAGGGAGGACTGTAAGATGACCTACATTCTTGAAAAATAACTTGAAAGATAATTATAATTTAGCCCTATAAACTTTAGTTATTCATTGGAATTTCCAGCAGCATATTTCTGCAGATGCTATACCTTGATTTCTTGGCTTGCGCAAAGACTGTATAGCAAGCAATTCTATATTTACCTTGATCCTACTAATTTACGGCACTAATTACCACCATTGGACAGTGCCTTATCCTATCCCAAAGTTGAGCAGACACTGAATGTTACATAAGAACTATTGATCCCTGCTCCCATGGGCTTGGTGGTTTTGTTTTTTCATGATTTAATTGGTTGCTTTGATGGGCTAATTACACCTACGAACAGTGTGCAGGGAGCAGCAGTGATGTACATTTCCAATGTGAACAAACTGCAGCATGCAGTAACTTGAGCAGCTTCACCTCCTCTGCGGCGTTATGTTCCCTGCATGTTTATAAAACTACGTTCGCACACTCCAATAGAGAGCATGTGATCGTACATTTCAAAACCCATTTCTGGCTGATTCAGTTGGTGTTCAGAATCAGAATCAGAATCAGAATCAGAATCAGAATCAGAATCAGAATCAGAATCAGAATCAGAATCAGAAAGGATTAGGTTTACGCCTACCTGGAATTTTCTTTGGTAAAAAGGTGCATACATTGAACATAAAACATAAAAACACAATAAGTACTTCACATAAAAAAGAAATAACTATATATAAAACAAAAATATATACAAGATATAAAAAGTTAAATAAAAAGTTAAATGCAAAACAGGAGAGAAATGTGGATGTGCAATATGCGATATACTGTTATCTGTGTTAATGTAGCACAGAGGCGTGGGAAAGGGATAAGAGTCCAAGTCAGGTGGGGGTCCCGGGCCTTGTTGATAAGGCCAACTGCAGCCGGGAAGAAGCTGGTCTTGTGGCGGGAGGTTTTGGTCCTGCTGGACCGCAGCCTCCTGCCGGAGGGAAGCACCTCGAAGAGATGGTTTCCCAGTTGGGAAGGATCGGCCACAATCTTGCCTGCACGCCTCAGGGTCCTAGAGGCAAACAGGTCCTGTAGAGATGGCAGATTGCAGCCGATCACCTTCTCATCAGAACGGATGATAAACTGCAGCCTGCCTTTGTCGTTTGCGGTGGCAGCAGCGAACCAGATGGTGATGGAGGAGGTAAGGATGGACTCGATGATGCAGGTGTAGAAGAGCACCATCATTGGCAGGTTGAATTTCTTCAGTCACCGCAGGAAGTACATCCTCTGTAGATCTATTTTGGTGAGGGAGCTGATGTTCAGCTCCCATTTGTGGTCCTGGGAGATGATTGTGCCCAGGAAGTGGAAGGTCTCCCCAGGGACGACTGGGGCGTCTCTCAGGGTGATGGGGGTGGGTGGGGCTGGGTTCCTTCTGAAGTCTACAACCATCTCCACTGTATTCAGAGCATTGAGCTCCAGGTTGTTCTGATCACACCTGGTCACCAGATGGTCAATCTCCCACCTGTAGGCGGACTCATCCCCACCAGAGATGAACCCAATGAGGGTGGTGTCATCCGCGAACTTAAGGAGTTTGACGGACTGGTGACTGTAGGTGCAGCTGTTTGTATACAGTGAGAAGAGTAGAGGGGAAAGAACACAGCCTTGAGGGGAACCAGTTCTTATGGTCCTGGAATCAGAGACATGCTTCCCAAGCCTCACGTGTTGCCTCCTGTCAGACAGGAAGTCTGTGATCCACTTCAGGTGGAGTCAGGCACACTCAGCTGGGAGAGCTTCTTCTGTAGCAGATTCGGAATGATTGTGTTGAAGGCAGAGCTGAAGTCCACAAACAGGATCCTGGCGTAGGTTCCTTAGGAGTCCAGGTGCTGGAGGATGAAGGGAAGGGCCATGTTGACTGCATCGTCTACAGACCTGTTGGCTCTTTAGGCAAACTTCAGGGAGTCCAGGAGAGGGTCAGTGATGGCTTTGAGGTGGAGCACGAGGCGCTCAAATGCCTTCATCACCACAGAGGTCAGGGCGACGGGTCTGTAATCATTGAGTCCAGTGATCTTTGTTTTTTTGGGGCCAGGGATGATGGTGGAGGTCTTGAAGCAGGCTGGTACGTGGCAGGTCTCCAGTGAGGTGTTAAAAATGTCAGTAAACACTGGAGACAGCTGATCAGCACAGTGCTTCAGGATTGATGGAGAGACAGAGTCTGGCCCGGCTGCTTTGCGGGGGTTCTGTCTCCTGAAGAGTCTGTTGTCATCCCTCTCCAGGATGGAGAGAGTCGTCCCTGTGGTAGAGGAGGAGGGGGGGCTCTGAGGTGGGAAGTTGTGGAAAGGCGCAGGCCTTTGCTGTGGTGGGGGAGGTGCAGTTGATGGGCTGGAGGGTGGTGTCACGGGGATGGTGTCAGGACTGTCCCATTGTCTGTCAAAGCGACAGTAAAACTCATTCAAGTCGTGAATGCAATTCAAGTCCGAGCGCCTCGGAGAGATTTTCGTGCACCTCTGATTTTTCAAACTACACGTCAGCATGGCGGAGAGCCTACGGATAGCCCTTAGCTGTGATTGGTCCGCTAACGTCCGCTAACAACATTTACGGACCTCAAACTTCCTGTTTCATTCTCTATAGCACAATAAACCCAAAACACAACTACGACTCTAGGATTAATGTGACAAGTGTGTTAAGCCAGCGGAGTTGTCCAGCTGACGGTGGCTGGTTAGAGCACTAACGGCATGTGTGTACGGTCACATACGGTTATAACGCCCTGTCATAATGGCGCTAGCGGGCTAGCCACCATCCTAACTGCGGTGGTAGCAGCGCAAAAACCCTCTGTCACGACTTTAATTCCACGGCTATCATGACACTGTTTCTCAAATACCGTCAGGTTAAAAGCAAACAATTGGTAGTAGTTAGTATCGGGTGTCTCTGCTGACTGTGTGTGGAAGCTGGGGGGGAAGTTAGCTGCCTCCGTGTAACTTCAAGCTGTTGAATTAGCAACTCAGTTTGGAAACAAGACCGGGGAACCGCTGCGCTAAGAAACGATAACATAAGCATTTTGACCCGCTGGGTGTCACTTTATTTCAGCAAAAACTGTCAGCATCAACAGCCCTTTTCTGTTAGTTGCCATCGTTCACTGTGTGAGAGGAGCCGGGGGGACGTAAATAAACAAGCATGGACTTGTTCTATATACCTCATGAAGTAGGCTTCTCTAAGCTCGTCTTCCGTTGCGCCAACTACTATTCTGGCGGTGAATTGTTTTCAGCACAAACAGCTCGTAGAACCATAAATGAAAAAGAGTCCGTCCGATCCGTCCGTCCGTCCGCGCGTAACGGACTCAGAGAAGCATACTTTAGCTTAGGTTTTTTCTGGGGCTTTTGCACAAACAGGATGTTTTTGTGGTAATCTTTGAGCCTTTTCTGATTGGCTGATTGTTTTCTGAGTGATGCACAGCCAGGCCAACCACAGGTAACGAGCTGACAAAACTGAAATAATTGGATCTATTGGATCCATTGATTGTCTCGTAGCTTGGAAGCTCAGGGACTGCATAAGATCAACTGCTTGGTGATATGTCAATAAAATTAGAAGAAACATTGAGTTTGGGAGGGGCATCTTAAGGGCGTGGCTGATGGCAGTTTCTGAATACAAGATGATGCTTTCATAGTATCTATATAGCCTGTAGACCTGATTTATAATCAAACTAGTAAGACCACACTGCGGTTGTATTTCTTGGCCAACCAGTGCAGTTTCAGTCTACATAGGTTATTTTTGTAATTGTTTAAATATAGGGACAATTTCTCACACTTTCAGCTTCTACTGTAACATATTCCCTCAGCTGTAAACATGGAAAGTGCCAGAAACTAGTTTTCAAATTATAAAAATACAAAGACAGAGGGATAAGCTCAAACTGGAATAGTTGAGACTGTTGTAATCCATTTCAGGAACGTAAAGAATCTATTGGACACTGTTCCTTTAATTCAGATGTAAAACTGGTGTGGAGGAACGGGCAATCATTAGGCCATGCTAGTTTTGCGGCCAAGCATTATGCCATGCTAGTTGTAAGAAAGTGTTGGTCTGTTCGTCCACCACTTTGGTCCACACCGACTGTTTTTAAACAATTATGGTCTGGATCACCATTACATTACATTACATGTCATTTAGCTGACGCTTTTGTCCAAAGCGACTTACAATTAGTACACTCAATATTCATGAGGGGCTTAGGGGTTAAGTATCTTGCCAAGGACACTTCGGCATGCAGATGGGAGAGAGTGGGGTTTGAACCGGCAACCTTCGTGTTGGAGTTTTTATTGACAATTATTTGTCTTAGTCATAAAGATTTGATAACGACATCTTCGAAATGATGTATCTGCCGATATTATCGATTTTGTTTTACCTCAAAATCATCAGTATCAAAATCGGGCCCCAAAGATCCCAAAGATCACTCAAAGACAACAACAAAGTCCCTCTAAAGCTGTGCAGAGTACCTCTTAAAACGTTTCCTCACTATCTTCTTCAAAGCTCTGTGGTCATCAAAAAACAAACACCTCTCAGTAAATCAAGGATAAGACACTTGCACTGTGTGAAGCAGTGAAAGATCATCACATATAATGTCTGCCTTTACCCCAAAGCTATAAATGAGGTATTTTACAGCTTTACGTCTTATTGATGAAGTTTATGCTATTTTCTCTTTCAGTTCAGGCAGAATCATGCATCAATGTCACAGAATTGCTGAGGGACAGTACGGACCACCCTGCTGTTAGGGTTTATTAGGAACTATGCATGCAGTCATAAGAGGTTTTCAGTCGAGCTGCCTCCAGACAAAGCATTAGCAGGGTCCTGGGACTTGGCTGCCTGGCCCAAGTAGATCCATTTTCTGTGCTCAGCAGCCTGAGCTCTGGGAACAGTCAGGCCCATTAAAGCCCTCTCTGTAGCAGGACCCGAGGTTCAGCTCAGCCAGTCTCTCACCTTTCACTCTCCTTCCCTTTCTACCATTTTTTCTTCCCTCTTGCCCTCTCTCTCCCTGCCTCGCTAACTCAGTCCTGGTGCAGCTGGTCTGGATTTAATGCTCAGGTTTACATTTCAACGTCTGTGCTGGGAAACATCCAGTAGCGGGCAGCAAGCCATGCAGATAAAGACTGGCCTCTGATTAAACTTAGCTGGGGCTGATCTGGTCCCCAGTGTGCCCTTGTGTCCCCTCTACCACCTCACCGAAAGGGGACTGCACGGAAATGTTACGCACCTCCATTTATCTTTGCTTGAAAGTGTTTTGTGTTATGAGTTGGCTCTGGATTCAGTGTCCTTCCTCTGATCTCTCGTGGCCATAATCCTCCTTTAGATATAAAAAGGGCCCTTCTCACTGGCTACCAAACCCTTTTCCGTTCTCCAATATGAATTCAAGATGGTTTCTTTGAACCTCTCAAACCCACTGCAAAGAACGGCGAAAAGCTAAATGTTTCAGCACATGCAACGATGTGCTTTTATAACTCTGACTTCAGCGGTCATGATGCTATGGTAAAATATGAGGACACATGTAGCCATCAAAATAGCAAAAAGGGTGAAGGAATCTTCTTTGGATTTAGTTTAAGCATTTCTCCAGACCAAGACTAGATTTTATTATGATATTTTTTAGTGAAAGAAATGTTTTTTTGATGATTATCATATATCATAAACTATACTATAGGACACTGCCAAAAATGCTTCACTGGAACTAACATTTAGCAGTTTCAACGCTATTCTAATTTGATCTGTAGCTTTTATTATAAAATTAAATTCTTTGGACTAACTACTATTTCTACTTTTACAGCCTTGATGCTCATACCATGACTTATGGCAGTCAGAGGGACAATCTGATGGAGGAGGGAGGAAGAGGTGATCTGGTCCCCATATCTATTGAATATTTTACAGTAGGTCCCAAAATGTCACCTGATATTACAACTGCCTCTCATCCTCTCCTCTTTTGTCCTGTTCTGTCCATACATGCCAAAGCGACTTCTCAAGGAGGAGGAGGAGAGGAGGAAGTGACGGGAGGACTAAGTGAGGAGAAAAACGTGAGGAAGTCTATTTTATTTTGCATGACAATCCTACGTAAAAGATAAACAACAGTTTCTACTGCAAGGACATAATTTGATTAACTACAGTTTGATGGTTAAAAACCTGGAGAAAAGCTGAAATACGTAGAGAGACAGATTGTTAAAAGACTAACATTTGATAATTAGTGCATAATGCAAAGTACATCTGTGGTGTGATATTGTTAGTTTTGCATGTATTTAGTTATGAACCAAAGCATTGGACAAATTCAGATTCTGACCTAGTACTGGCATAGATGAAAATACAGCAATCACAAAATCTTAAGGATCCATTGTCTGAGGACCATGCCATTTTGTTAATGTGTGTGTGACTGGTTGTTCGTCTCTGTTGGCCCTGTGACACGCAGGCGATAGACGCTGGAGAGAGAACTTGGCCCTTGATTATTGAGATGTTATTGAGATTAACTAGTAATAAAATTGATTGCTTCACTGATTTATATAATTAAAAGTATTAGGATTTTGTTAACATTTGGTGAAAAAAAATATTTTGACATGGTACTGCACCTTCCACCATTAGCATGGGCTCCTTGGCTCCTCCATGGGACAGCATCTCCCGACGGTAACGTTCTCCCATATCCCTGAAAAAAACCGAGAGCGAGTTAAGGACAGACACAAAAGAGAGAAAGAGATAAGGTTACAGACACCTGTACTCTCCCCTATCGGCTCCTCGCACTCTATCAACCCCTCCACCACTGCTGCTGCAACCACCTGGAGCCCAAGGCCAAGACTCCTAAGCTGTCTGTTTCCAACAGACAAGTGAAACGAAATCTGAGACTGCATGCGGAACTAAAACAATCTCAGAAAAGCAAAGAACAGGAAAACAGAAAGAAAGTGAGGGAGAAGTAAAAGAAAGAATGAGAGAAGTAGAGAGTGAGGGCTGCAGGACTCGAGTCAGGAGTGGTTTTGTTTTTCAAAATAAGCGTCTTTGTGCTATGTCCAGGGGCAAACACTTGTGATAAGGGAGGGTCTGGTAATGTGGGTGCTGGTTGTGTGTCTGTGAATTACAGCAAACACCTCCCAAGCTCCAATTAATGTCATGTTTAATGTCAGGCGGCAGAGACTTAGACAGTATCCAGGGGAGGCAGCCTGTTAGGAGGCATCTGTCTCAGTGCTCCAAGAGCAAAACAGGTTTCTGTTGCGCATGTACTACAATTCTGTAACTCAACTCATGAACACAAGGTTAGAAGTAACTGAACGTCAGAACTGGATGTTAATCAAAATGTCATGATTTAGGAGTACAGGAGCTCAGTGAACCTCATAAAAATAAATTTCTTATCCATGGAACATTATTAAATTCTAACATCATTGTTAATGCTATCAACTGAAAACAAGCAGTATCAAGTTTGCTCAGGTGTTGGTAATTTTTCTCCAAGATTAAAATGTGTTAAAGGTTAAAGATTAAATGTCTTACACAGATTCCTCATTTACTTATTTTATTTTTAACACAATCAATTTAAAAAATCTGTGGACCAAACTGATAGTGGGGCGGAGAGGCACCATGTACGTAGAAACCATTATTGCAAAATAATTTAAATGTAATGGCAACTCAAGTATCTGCAAATGTTGACAATTGAGATGACTATCTCCCCCATGGCCCTGCTCACTTCCTCCCTACCAATCAATTTTTCCAGCTTTACAGGTCATCCTGTGGTGCTGCGTGTCCTTTAAACTTGGCTTCACTTCAGACTTCATTATTAGTTGGTCAGCTTACAACAGGAAGAATTGATGCCACTTACTTGTAGTGAGAGATGAAGCATATGTTTAGGATTTTCTTTCCTCTAGTATGTTACATAAGTTCTTCATGTAAAGGTGTTTCAGAAAATAATTTAGGAATATGTCTGGAAAATTAGGTCTGGGTATTTTCTAGAGTTTTCCTTTCATATATGAAGCAAGTTTATGGACTTGAAAATGTGTGTAACATTCAGGCTGGGTGGCGGCCATGATGCTGAACGTAATGTATAAATTCTGCTGCGGAAAGCACAGTTACGGTGCATGACATGTCTTTTTCTTTTTTCCAGCTGCCCACTCATTCTTGACATTTAACAGGTCGCTGGCGGGAACATTATCAGACAGTCAGTGTCTTGTTGTCCTCCTTGACAAGTCCTGGAGTGATCATTTTGTGATTTTATGATAGTTTCTGGGAGTCTTTAAATAGATTGGGCCTTCTGTGATGATATTTAGGGTCTTTAGTTAGTTCTTCACAGTCAGACAGACATCTCTTTCAGCAAAACAATGAATTTTACTTCTACGGAACACTCCTGATGCTCCACCAGTTCTAGTGAATCTTATATAAGGAAAGTTTAGTTGATTTAGCCAAAGGATAAATTACAAATTAAGTTGTGCAGCTATCGTTAATAACATCATTATATCATACGATTAATATCACTCTTATCATTTTCATCAAATAAAATAAATTAAAAAAACAGTCTGACAGAGCTTAAATATGATGGTTACACAACCGTTCTAAACTGGACCTGAATCTGAATATCATTTCAATATTTTGGTCCGAACCCTTAGGTTGAGTGTCAGCACTCTATCAAGCACACGTTTTACCTGTTTAAAGGATCCTGAACGAAGCACTGTCGCCACACCATTGAGGCCACGGCCCGGGACATGAGGTAAGAGTAATACTTGGCCCCATAGCCAATGAGGTGGCTGAATCTCAGCTGCCATGCCTAAACGATAAATAAAAAAAAAGAAGAAACCTCAACATTATCACCTTCATTTGTGTGAAAAAACACAGGAACTTAAAATAATACAGCCATCAACAGGTTGTACTGAATCAGACTGGATGTGACAAAACAAGCTCAGAGGAGAGAAGTTATAGCAGAATTCTGGCCCCTGAATAAAGCTGTTACACAAAGAGAGCCTGCTATTATCTCCCTTCACTATGAATTAGTTTTGACAAAATGAAACATATAATGGGTTTAATGTGTGTGAATATGCAGTGTGGAGAACGTCACAGCCTTACAAGGCTTGAATTCTGTGGTCGCAAAATTAGTTGAGAGAAGCTGCTCCATGTTGACAGTTAACTATTCCAATAAGAGACTCAATGTATGGCTGTAGACAACTATTAAAGCTGAAAATAAAACTAAAGTTTAACATTGAAAGCATCTCGATTAAGTTTTACTTTATTACAGCAACTCCACCGATATGGATGGAAAGAAAATGATTAATGTCAACATGTTTCATCTTCTCAGCTGCTTACATTTTTTAAATATAAGTGGAATAAATAAATCTGTCATCAAACAAACCTCTTTAACAAAACACGCTATCTCCTAATTTAAAAGGAAGAAACATGGAAATTCCTAAATGGTAAAAAAGCCCTTTCTTCTCCCCTCTTTTTCCCCCTGTAGTTGCCTGAGGTGGGCCCATCTCCATATCTATAAAGACAAGCTCTTTTTTGATCTTTTTTTGAGCGGGGACTGTGGGGGAATTCAGCTGGCAAACACTCAAACATTCAGCCTGTTAGAGGAGACAGCAGCTGCAATAGTTTAAAAACCTATAACAAACTGCAGATGCTTTCTTCCATCTTCACATTAAAATAACATGTTATTGACTCAAACTCCAAATGCAGGTGAACTTATTATCTGAATACAAGGATAACTTGTGCAACTTATGTGCTCTGTTTGATCACAGATGCACGCTTCAGTAGCAATGCCAGAAGAAATCCAGGTACATTTTAATTAAGCTTAGATTTAATTTGGACTTAGTTGTGTCACCCTGCAAATACAAAACTAATATCGAGACAGACTTACAACGTAGCATGTAGCTGCGCTCTGTATTTATTCTTTAAGTATGTCAGGGCTGAGAAAGTCTTTTCACACAAGTCCGACAGCCTTTTTAAACAGTCAGGGTCAGTGAGGTGGTCAGAGAGCTGGGATTCCTGCTGCATCAGAAATATGCGCACCTCGTCCCGCAGTTCATACAGGCGGCTCAGCACATTTCCCTGCAAGAGCAAGTCTGATATTGAGTGGACATGTTTATATGTAGTTGATTTTTATCGCAATGTCAAGAATATTTTTAAGCTTTGGTTCAAGTGTTTTGCTTGCAAGAGATTCTTTGTGAATAATACAGTGTGTGGAATTTACATGCGGTTCCACTTGTAAGACACTCACTTTCAGTCCTGCCCTTTTCCCCAGCATCGCTCCAGCCCTGTCCCGACACACATCAATATAGTTTTCCGAAGATAGTCCCTCTTTTTTTAGCTTTGTTAAAATGTCCTCACCTGTGCACGTCCACTCCGGAGCGCGGAGCACGGAGCAAAACAGCATTAAGTTTTCCGTCAAAACTGTATCTGATGAAAACAAGCAGCTGGCAGAGTTTAATATATATGTGGATTCATCTAACTGTAAAGCATATTTCCCTTTCTTAACTCTATCCACCGGCTTGCACTTTATGTCCTGGGCCATGTCGGTGATGCGCCGGGCAATAGTCCCGTTAAACAGCGGCACTGATTCGTGCTCACAGGCTTATAATTTATCCCCATGCATGGTCAGATTTATAGCTACAGCAGCGGGTTTAATAAACGTTTCGACTATTGTGTGTGGCTTTTCGCCTGTGCAATTAAATATGCCACCTAATATGATGCCCTTTGAGTTGCGGCTGGGTTTGTCTGTTTAGTAAGGACTTTCTTTTGGCCATGCAACTCTCGCTCATTCCGCTAATCCGTGTCGTAATAACATCAAGGGTCAACAAAGAAAAAGGAAAAAACTGATGGAAATGTTTTTATTGCATGGTTTAATTCAAATTTTCAACTCATTATGTAGATATTTATACAATAAAGGGTTAAAAATTCGATTTTAAATTATTTTAAAATTCTCGCAACTTCTTTACACTCCCCTAGCCATGCATCAAATGATTAGTCAACTTCTGTGAGAGAGAGTAAGTGGGTGACGTCAGTGAGGTCTCCTTTTGATCCTTACATACAAAGAAACACAACGTTCTACTTGTTCAGGAGATGAAAGATGGTTTTTGTACTATCCAAACTTGACTCGTGGTGTTTTTGTCTAACTACACAGAATTTGGAAAATTACACAAATTTACATTTACAGCAACATTCTCATATTAAGCTGATGAAGAAAATGCTCTGAATAAGACACTGCCTTGTAAACAACATTTTCTGACCTAAATAAGGTCATACTCAGAATAAACAATAACCAAATTAAGTCATGTGGATTTTTCTATTCTTTGTTTTATTTTGTCACAAATATGTATTTAAAGTCCTATTACGCGTTTTACATCATCGACATGCGCCGGTTATTAACTGCCTGACGACACAAGTCCTGGGTTCAACTGTAAACAAGTATTAGAAGGTTATGTTGATGTGAGTCCCTTCCCCTACTACGTTCCGTAAAATGTTAACAGGAATGTAAATACAACTGAAATAAATTGATCTGAAAAAGTAATTACATTTTCAAATAGCAACTCATATAATCATCATAGTCGAAATTATGTCTCATTCAGTATAAAGTTAATAGTTGAAATATTACTTTCCATGCAATCTAAATATTTAGGCCAGGAATCTGTCTTCCTATCACAATACACTGGTTAAAGTCCGACTAGTTCCTTCTATCGCACGAGTCAAATGTTTCTTACACAAAACACAAACTGTGAAACCTGTAGGTATTTTAGGTCCAGATGAAATTTTGACTAATCTCTATTGACAGCTAACTGCATATGAATGCAGATTAATTAAAAAGCTGATGCATTTCGTTCAATGTGTTCCAGCTCTTCTGCTCTCAACATGTTCTGTTTACCTGCGGGCAGCCAAAGCCTGCACATACATGATAAATAAAACTAGAAATAGAAACGAGAAGGCTTATGGCCCCAAAGTCCTGTCCTGTATTCTGTATATTCACATGTAGAATCTGTTTTAGAGATTACTGCATATGTAAATATAGTCACTGTGAGCAGGCACTTGCATTCAAAAAATAAGAGGGGAACAAACACTTGGTCCTAAAACCAAGAATCGCAGATTACAGAAATGTCAACACAGTCAATAGAACATTTGGCGTTCTGCCATTTATTTCCAAATATTATCCTCAACTCAAGGGTGAGCATGTGGTTTGTGTAACTCACAGCTGATCCTCTCTCTCAGTGCGCAGCCGGACCTCATAGCCCTGCTCTATAAACTATACACATGTCAGTGTCACCCTAATGTTTATAATCCGTGGCTCTCAGTAACCTATTAACCACTATAACATTTGCTTTACTGTGGAAACTTTTCCTCTGCTGCGTTTCCATGAGGATGTGAGGAGAGATGCAGAGGGTGAATTTACTAGAGAGACAAGTTTATGTAGAGTCTGTCACTGGGGGATCTAAACAAATCTGTTTTCACTTACACTGATCCAATGATGATCCGATTCCTGATCGTCAAGGACTACAATCATCCTCATTTCACATGAGGAAAATTATCCGGTTTTGGTTGGCCATGCACATGGAGGTAAAGTGCCTGTTAAAGCTTTCAGTGTGGTTTGAAGATTTGAGGAGTAATAACTCTGACAGTGGGAAACTGTATAACATAAACCACTGTCTCTGGAGAGGGAGCTACAAAGCAGGGCACAGGCAGAAGTGTGGGAGGACGCCTGTGAGTAGAAACTCTGGCTGGGACACAGAGGATTGGGAGAATATACAGCGTTTTGAAATGGCACACCACATAATTACAGAACAGTGTAAATGCTCCATGAAGGCCATTCCTGGCAAAATTATGTCCGTTTTTTAAATTCCCTTCTTCCTCCTATCCTCATCCCCACACCCACAGCTGTAAAAGTGGGGGAAATGGAGGTTTTTCGTTAAAAAAACTGGGACCAACAGTAGGGGAGAGCGGGGTAATGTAGGACATCGGGTAATGTGAGACACCCCCTTTATCTAGGCAACGGAACACGTTTGTGGTCATGTAACCATTATGTTTTCACGCCCCTCCCATTCCCCCCTTGCCATGAAGGAGAAGTTGGTGCTGTTGCTGTCGAAAGTATGTTTTTTCACAAAAATGTGTTTTTTGCATGTAAAAGTAAATTTTATGACTTTGAACTTAATCAACTGTTGTGTCAAAACAAATTGATATAGGTAGAAAAACTTATATCATACATGTTGGTGAACTTCTAACATATAAAACCATGTGATTGATGCTAGCTGAAGATTAGCCTGAATTGCTAAGAGATGTTGTTTTTTCTAAAACGTGGCTGTGGGGTAAAGTGGGACAAATGCTGTGGGGTAAAGTGAGACCATTTTAGTCTTAAACATATTTTAGTGTTATATTACATTATATATGTTTTATTTTTAATGTCATAAACATTGTAGAAAAGCCATCATGCCAAGAAACTATACATCAGGAAGACAACCTGGGGCCAAACAACCCTCGCAGAGATGGAGAGTTTAGCCGCTGAGGTCATGCAAGGAAAGAAGTCCTTAAGAAAAGCTGGAAGGGATACAAATATTGATAAGACAACCCTCAAAAGATTCATAAAGAAAAAAGAGAAAGGGAAAGTAAAATCAGTAGCCTGGGATGCAGTAGCTGAGGTAAAGAGAATTTTCACAGATGAGATGGAGGAGGAGCTTGCCAAACACTTGAAACAACTAGCTGACCAGTTCCATGGCCTTGCTCCAGTTAAGTGCCGTGAACTGGCATTTGTATACTCATAAACAATATCCCTGTCCCTGCCAATTGGACAGAGAAACAATGTGCAGGTAAGCTAGGGTGTGCAAGAGATCACATGAATCCTAATCATCATAAATGTGCTTAATTGACCAATCCCCATGATTCTGTTACTAGTCTGATATTAGTTTTGGAATGTGTGGTTGTCAGGATTTTAACTATTACAACATTTGTTGTAATGGTAGTTTTAAAGTGGAAAAAGTAAGTGGATCACTTTACCCCGTAGCCGGGGTAAAGTGAGACACAAGACCACTTTTTTAAAAACAATCATATTTTCACTGCCCTTTGTCCTGAAGACATTCTGATAATTCCCATTGCTAGAAAACATCCTGAATTAATGGGAAATGTGTACATTTTACTGACATAGCATTTTAGCTCGCCTAGAGGGGAGCAAATGTAAAAAATGTCCCACATTACCCCGCTCTCCCCTATCAGATATTTCCCCCGGGGAGGGCTCTTTCAAAGTATGCCTCTGCTTTGTTATTTTAGCAGGGCTTCAAAAAAAGACTAATCCCTTAAATTCTGCTGAGCCAGGGTAAAAGGTATAAAAGCAAAGAGAAAGAAAAGAAGGAGACTAGAGCGCAAAAGAAGATCAACTGGGTAGTGAAACGAGAGTCATCATGGAATCATGAGCAGAACTTTCCCCAAATCATCAACAACCTCGAACTCTCAAACTGATCTAATGATATAAGAGTTATGAGCAGCTTCTTTACCGTATTGGGAGTATAAGGCAAGCCATAGAATTTCTCCTGCATATCTTTCAGGATATCCGTGGTGGAGCAGTTTTGGGGTTTGCTGTGATAGATCTGGTCCAAGACTGCGTAGAAAATCTGTCCAGTAAGAAAAACAACACAAATCACACTTGCTACTGAATCAGTCCTGCACATACAGTACAGTACTTACATACAGTACTTGTAATAAAATTATAAAATGCTCATTGCTTTATTTAACCTCTTTAATGAATTTAATAACTAATAATAATTAATTGGTTGTGGTTTGATAAGCACTAAAAAGAAAAAGTTTGTTTAACCTCTTCAACTACTAGCTGCTGTTAAATGTTTATGATAAGTAACGTTTCTGCATCCTTCATCCTTAATGCTCTGGAGGCTCTTGACCTTAAAGGAATGTTCATTATGAAAACATTGAATCTTCTGCTTTCTGTCATGACTTTAAGAGACATTGAAGCTGAAGCTCAAACAATGCTCTGTTCCTCAGTGATTAGGTTATATCTGTAATGTAATGCATTTATCCCCTCATTTCCTAGCCATATTCACAGCTTTTAAGGAGAGAACTGAGTATTCATTTATGGAGAGGCGGTGGACTAGTGGCAGAAACTTGGACTATGGGCAGAAAAGGGCTCTGGTTTGTCTCTGGTTCGACTCCACGGAGAAACAACAAAAAGACGAACCTGGATTGATCTGTCCAAAAATCCAAGAGGATTCTCCCTACCCTGTCTAGTGACCCTGAGCAAGGCTCCTTACTCCCCAAACATCTGCTCCCCAGGCGCCGTACATGGTCGCTCACTGCTCTGTGTGTCCTGCACCAGATGGGTCAGTGCATGTCTGTGCATGTGTTTGGGACAAGTAAATGTATCTTAATCTTAATCTTAATTCAAAAATAAAATGTAAGGCTCATTTATGCTGCTTGTATGAAAAGTGATTCGTCCATTTCTATCTATGTAACCATCACTGTAAAGGACGTTGATGAGTCCTTTACGTACGTGTGATTGTTAAGCAATACATGCATCTCTTAAGAAAGAGAAGAAAGTGACCCCATTGTAAACTGCAGTCATCTGTGAGGCCATTCAATACATTGTGACACGTGCACTGTGAGTTCTTTGATTAAATGTCTTCCTTGTGTCTAATGGTTGTCTCTCTATTGGCTACACTGCCTACCCAGGATTTATATAGGTACTGCTCCGCTTCATCTGTTTTCTTCGTATCAATAAGCTTTCACAAGAGGGCTCCATAAATTTTCGGATCTAACATTGAGCATAAATGAGCCTTAACAGTGAAAGGTCGAGGCCGAATCCTCTGGATTGTCATTAAAAAAAAGTTTCACAAACTATCTGACTGGATTTTTACAGTAATGTGTGTAGGACTAGGCGTACCTGCAGCTGGGTGTCTGCAGCTCCGCATACCTTCTTTGACTCACACAGTCGAGCCACCATACTCTGCGGTAGAGGCTATAGAGTGATCAAAAATTCAAGTCCACATTATTAGATTATAATACGTATGTATAAAATGACTAGAATGGACATAGTTGACAAAAAAGCCATTGAGTAACACAAAATCTGTCTTCTTATGGATCTCAATTTTGAGGGTTTAGTTTAGTACCTGTCCAGTTTCATAATGGCGTGCAAACTGGCTGATGACTCGATAGTCAGTTGCAAAGTACTCCATGAGGATGGATGGGACTTCGGCAAAGTCTGTTGCACATCTGGTTCCTGGAGGAGAGACAACAAAGGAAAAAAAAGAAATAAGGGAAGGTATGGCTTAGTTCAGTCTTCCTATGTTTGGGTTGATACTGAACTACACGTAGCACTCACTCTGTGCCTTGGCAGGCTGCTTCTCAAGATGCACTCATTCTTTTAGGCCACAAAATTAAGCAAATAACTAGATTTACTGCCTCGTGGTGGTTTCCCTCCCCCAACCAGTGCAGTTTCAGTCTACATAAAAATCTGTGAGACTAAGTGAATTTATGCCAAATTTGAAAGAATTACTTTCATCAGGCAAAATGTGTTTTGTAAGATCACAGTGACCTTGACATTTTACACCAAATCCTAATAATTTCATCCATGAGTTGTACTGAACATTTGTATAAAATTTGAAGACAATCCTTCAGGGTATTCTTGAGGTATCATGTTCACATGAATGGGACAGACAATCCAAACAAATGGATCTGGCTGTCATTGGCATGGAGTCATAACTACAGCATTAAGTTAACTGTAACGAAACTGTTGTTAGCGACATGTCTAAACTGGCATAAACATGGTTGCCACTGAAGAAACAAGATCTCAAGATACATTTACTGGTCCCACACACATGCAAATGGGGGAAAATTTGTCCTCTGCTTTTGACCCATCTGGTTAACACAGGAGGACACACAGAGCAGTGGGCAGCCATGCACGGCGCCATGGGAGCAGGTGTTGGGGAGTAAGGTGCCTTGCTCAGGGGCACTTAGACAGTTGGGTAGGGAGAGTCCTCTTGGACTTTTGAACAGATCCAGGTGTTGTCCATCGAGATATGTTTTTGTTGTCACTCCATGGAGTCGAACCAGAGACCATCCAGTCGGATTTTCTGCCCATAGTCCAATTTTTCTGCCACTAGTCTACCGCCTCTCCAAACAGCCTCCAGTTTAATCAAGGGATACTGTTATTAGTGTCAATAAATACTTTAGGGATCTTAAATTACTCGTGAAGGAATCCAGCAACTTTATATGACAAGTGAAGCAGTATTAAGTAACAGGTTTGGCACCTGAAGATGATCTAAACCTCTCCTCAGGGCTTTTCAACTTTCCAATTCACGCCCAATACGCTAAACTGTAATTTAACAACCTATAGCAACATCATTCTTATCTGTGACATTTGAGAACAGCAAAGCCATAATTTTCTGAATTTTCATAAAGTGTCAAACATCAATCATCTCCCACGTTGCTGGATGTTCTCAGTTCTCTAATTCCTCTGTGAGTTAAATAAAACCTAATGAATGATGTGAACAATCAAGGCCCCATTATAAAGCAATGGTGGGTAAATCTGACTTTTTAGTTGCCCAAGGTTACAGTATCCAGGATGTTCTGTGTGTATTCACACCTCACCTGTGACATGCTGGTAGCGAGTGCGACCCAGCATGGAGTGCATGGCGTGCCCCATCTCATGGAAAAGGTTCTCCATCATGCCTGGGGTGAGTAGGGTGGGGGCGCTCTTGGACGGTAGGGGCAGACTTAGCATCAGCACCACGACAGGCAGCTGGTACTGACCCACTTCCTCGCACCAGCGGCCACCGCGGATGGTGAAGTGACAGTCCTGGGAGGGTGAGGTGGACATGAGGCCAGAAGTGGGCAGAAAAAATTTCAGTCAATATCACTGACTGTGCCACTTCATTGTTTTTTTCTGTTTCTACTGACTTGTTAGCACCCGCAGCTGCTGCAGGAGGATTTAAACCTCTGCATTCAGCTCACTAGTTGAGCTGGTAGCCAGTAACCCGCAACTTATATGATGTCTTTTACTACTATTCCTGTATGGAAGGTATGATTGCTTAGATTTCTGTATGGCCTATTGCATCCCTGTTTAATGTAAATGGTAAATGGATTTGTATTTATATAGCGCTTTTCTAGTCTTGATGACCACTCAAAGCACTTTATATTACAGTTTCACATTCACCCATTCACACACACATTCATACAGTGCATCTACTTGCAGCACTTTTGTTATTCTATGGGGGGCCATTCGGGGTTCAGCATCTTGCCCAAGGACACTTCGGAATGCAGATGGTTCAGACTGGGGATCGAACCGCCGACCTTCAGGTTGGAGGACGACCACTCTACCCCTCAGCCACAGCCGCCTGTGGGACTTCCGAGTTTGAAATGCTGCCTGCGAGTCCCTGAAGGTGTACCTGAGTCCTCGAGCAGTGGCAGCGGGTTGCTTCCAACATTAACCTCAAATAACGAAATATCAGACAGAACAGCTTTGCATTCACTCGAGAAAACAAAAGTGCAACATCTAAAATAAAAATTACTTATTTTTGCCGATTTTGTTCTTGCAATTTGACTCAATTGACTAGCTCTATTGTGTGATCCTTGTTTACTGTAAAATAGTAATAATTAAATAAAATATTATATCATTGTTTTTTTAATATAGTTCTTCCAATAAGAACATTTAGTTGTATCAGTATGTATTTTATTCCGAAAACAGAACTGGTAGTAAGAAGAGAAGTGTAGATGAAATGAATGAATGTTTTTTTGCAAACCTGGTGAGGTTTATTTGAACGATGGAAAAAGTCACAGTAGATATATCCCAGTAGTCCCTCCGTCTCGTGTACAACAGCCTAGAAGCACACACACACACAAACTATTTAACAACTGTATTTGCAACCAACAACATAAAATCAAATCATAAAACACATTACAAAGAGGCATTGAAATGTCATTAACATAAAGACTGAACGCAATAACAGACTGTTTGCAGTGTAAGGGAGATTCACCAGTTTGCGGACGTCCTCGCTCCACACCTCTCCAGCACTGGGATGTTCAGACATCAGGGAAACACCGTACAGCTGAGAGAAGAGGTTGTTCAAACCCTCCATACAGGCACCCAGAGACAGGTAGGGACTGTACAGACTGGGCTCTATGTTGTACCTAATAAAAATACAAAATAGATTATAGAATTCGAAGATGCAAGACGCAGCTGTTTGGAATCTTGAGTGTCATGATGTGATTAAGCTTTTTCAAAGAAATGATTCAATAAATCAAAAGACAAAAGATTTAAGGGATTAATATAAAAGTATTCGAGTGAGTGAGATTTCTCAGCATATGAGTGTGTGTGTGTGTGTGTGTGTGTGTGTGTGTGTGTGTGTGTGTGTGTGTGCGTAAACTGGAGGCAGCTCTAGATTTTTAAAGCAATCAGACTGTATCTTTAATTTATTTTTGGATCTCCTGCCAACAAGCATAACCACAAACAGGAGAAGACTGGATCGTCCTTCTCTGGATGAGTGGCAGCACGAGAGTGGAGGACAAGAAGTACTCCTCCTCCTCAGGAAACCCTAGGAACAGTCACTGATACATGGTAATGCACACACACACGCAACTTGGTGGCCGCTTAAATCCAAAGGACACATGAGGGATCTATATTATCTGTAATAAAGATTTAGCTCAAACTTCTCCAGAAAGTTTGGCTCAGTATATTACCAGTCTCTGTTGAGTGCTAGGAAGGGAAATTATAGTTCATTAAGAACTGATATCTATAAAAAAAAAAGTTGGAGACACTCAACAACCACATTTAGTGGGTGGCTGCATGGATTTTTTTAAAGACTTAACTATTTTAAAGTGTTTGAAACGAGGAAAAACTGTAGGTAACCGAGTGCTCTGTTGGACTTATGGTTTAAATAATGAGGGAGAAAAGTGAAATCTCATCAAGAATAACAAAATAAAACATGATCAAGTCAAATTAGGTGAAAAACGAGAGGAAGTAAAGATCATCACATGCCCCCTAATACATCACAGCCAGAGAAAAATATTAGATTAAAATGTGTAGTTCTTCTGTTAATGAGCTACAGTTTTGCCACAGTGATTATTTTTACAGTCTTATTCTGAATAAGAAATTATTTCAATTAAGATATTTACTTGAGTTACATATATACGAGAATATTCCATTAATATTCTCGTATATATGTCAAGTCTATATTTTACATGTCAATATACTTCAACTACGTCATACATCCAATGTTCCCACCAGAGTTTTAAAACCCCAACCTGAAGTAGTTTTATGCACGATGCAAATTTTTCACATTTTGAGTGTTTTTAACCATACAGAAGCCTAAACTCCTTGAAATCACTTGAACCCCAAGCATGTGTCGTCAAACAATTGGTAACTGCCGTATCTTGTTGTAAAAAAATGCTTTGAAAACTCCAATAGTATGCTAGAATGTGATTAAGACATATACATGTCTACATAATGTGACCATGGTCAAAATAGTCTCATGTCTTATTGTGATTATTACTTTTTTATTCAGATTATGACCTTATTCTGGGTAAGTTAATCAGAAAATGCTGCTTACATGGCGCTGTCTTATTCAGACTTCTATCTTAATCTGGTTAAACGTACAATATGTAAGGGGGTCTCTAGGGGTCTCTAGGGGACTCATAATCTAAACAAGAAAGACGACATAGTTTGATGATTTTGTGAAGCAGCGTGGAGCCCTGTGAGTTGTTGTATTTACCACCCAATAGACGAAAATCTACCTCAGGTGCAAAACATGTTCAAGAATGAGATGCACACACCAAACAGGACAGGAACAGAAAATCAGGTCTGCCCCCCAAAGATTTTAAAGATTTATCAATTACATTTCTTTCAAAGAGCAAGATCCTGCCTTGGATGATTTATTTTTGAGTTGAGTGAAACAAAAAATCAACACAGAAAATGCATGATGCAGTATTTATGTGTAACAGTATACTTTGTTAGCCGTGTCACAATTATTCAACCCTGATATAATATTGTTGTTTTTAAAGCTGTCCGACAGTTTTTTTGTCCTAAAGTTGAGTTGAAACCTTATTAAGCCTTTGGGAACTCTATACTGATCCTTCATTTGCTTCAGCTGTGATGCATATATAAACCCCACCCATGAAGGTATTCAAGGTGAGTTGCAATCATGGGAAAGACAAAGGAGCTTCCACAAAAGCTGAGAGAGGAGATTATTTCATCACACCTGAAAGGCCTTGGGTAGAAGAAGATTTCCCCCAAAAATTATATTCCAAGAGACACAATTGGGAACATTATAAGGAAGTTTAAAACTGATGGAGCAGCTTCAAACCTGCCTGGCCGTGGAAGAAAGCCCAACATTTCATCAAGGAGCCTCAGCAACTTAGTCAGAACAACTCAGAGAAACCCCTGTGTGACTGCAAGACACCTACAGGATGACCTGATGAAGGCTGGTACAAATGCGTCAGTGGCAAATATAAGACGTGCACTGAATAAAAAACGACTTCATGGCCGGCTTCAAGACACACTCAGCTCTTGACCAAAAGGAACATCAAAAGTCGACTAGAATATGCCAGGAGGAATTTGGATAAGACTACGGAGTTTTGGGTGACAGTTCTATGGACTGATGAAACCAAACTGGAACTGTTTGGACGTATGGACCAGCGGTATGTCTGGCGTGTCAAAGGCCAGGCTTAGGACCAGAAGAATACCATCCCCACAGTCCAGCATGGAGGTTGGTCAAAGATGATGTTGGGCTGTTTTCTGCGGCAGGAACTAGCAATCTTTATTGTGTACATGGCATCATGGATTCAAAGAAATACCAGGCCATTTTAAAAAGGAATGTGATGCCTTCTGTTGACAAATTAAACCTTGGTGATCATTGGACTTTCCAGCAAGACAATGATCCAAAGCAAAACCTCCAAAGCTTGGTTGAGAAAAAGATCCTGGAACGCCTGGAGTGGCATTCACAGTCACCAGATCAAATTTGATTGAAAATCTTTGGTGGGATTTAAAGAAGGCAGTTGCAGCATGGAAGCCATCAAACATCACTGATCTAGAGGCTTTTGCACTTGAAAAATGGGCAAAGATTCCAATCGAGAGGTGTAAGAAGCTTGTCCGCACTTACCGAAAACATTTTTTAGAAGTTATAAAAGCTAGAGGATGCGCCACAAAGTACTGAAGCTGGGGGGGTTGAATAATACTGCACATACACATGTGTTGAAAGAGTTACATTTTTCATTTGAACTTCAAAGTTAACTCAACTTCTGTTGTCAAAATAACTAAAATATGCATCAATAAATATCTTTTTATGTTTGATGAGGTTTTTTTTGTCATTTATTGTAATTATCTGTCATCCACATCACTATAATGTCTATTGCGGTGAGGGGGTTGAATATTTCTGATTGCAACTGTATATATATATATATATATTTCATACTTGTACATAGTAGATACATTTTTGCTGAACCTTGTTCTTCTTTGTTGTCCAGTTATTTGTCTATTTCTGTACATTGAGAGCAATGGCAAAACTGGATTCAATTTCCTTCTATGTGTACGAATACATGGCCAATAAAGCTGATTCTGATGATGCGTCAAAGTTTTACTCATGTTACGCAGCAAACTGCAACGAATAACCGTAATCTATAATGAGTGACCAATACAAACAGTGGAAGGAAAAAACTGAAAACAGGCTACCTGGCTAGTATAGTGTTATTCCTTCATCATCAATGTTTGCCACGGTAGTTATAGCAGAGATGGTTAAAGTCATGGGTGAAGTGGATGTGATGCAATTAAAAGGCAAAATATCAAACATAAGGTCTAGTTGATTTTAGATGTTTTCATCAAGAATTGTTACACATCATATTTTAAAGATCGAAACATTGGTGTCCATGAGTGTAGTGACGTAGCTGTCAAATGCTTTGAAACTCAAAACTCAATATCAATACTTTGTGTAAGGGACATTGTAAAACAGAGCTCAACATTGAAACAGCCCAAAATGCCACAGCTACTAACACCAACAAAGAAGAGCCAAAGACTGAAGCTGTCTGATAATATCAGACTGTATTCTCCTGAATCAGAAAGGTAATATGAGAGAACAGCTCGACTACTCCCATGCTTCTCCCTTAACACCTTTTGTAACATCTGTGACCTGAGGAAGAGCTTGGTTGCAATAACACTTTGTACTATGCCAGAATATAAATAACTGTCACAAAGACACTGATCAAGACAACTCTATCAAATGACAGCAGGCTAGAAGATATGTCTCATAAAGATGGCAGACACCCACCTTTCAGCACGCAAGACACCGCTGAGGAACGGATGATCCCAGGGCATGAGCTCCTTTAAGATGACAACAGGAGCTGTTTTATTTACAGGCAATATCAAACTAATGAAAATGATTTATAGGCAACATGAAGCTCATTAATATTTAAAAGGCTCATGTTAAACTTTTAGGCACTTTATACCGTCAACATGCTGACTGAGGAAACTGTGTGATATTTCAGGATTCTATAATGTTGTAGTGGAGAACGGGAGAATATGCTTGTGTGTAAAGAGTATTTATGCACAGAGATCACTCACAGAATTACGAGGGTTGAGTTTCTTCTTCATGTCGCTCATCATCTTGAAGTCTGTCGCTGTTCTGTGAGATAAAAAGAAAAACACCAAAACAAGCCTTGAGCTAATTAACTGGAGGCATTCATTCCGGTCTTCACGCTGCAGTCTCTGCTCAGGGTCAAGAGGGGGCAGAGCCTATCCCAGCATGCATTTGGCATTTCACACCTGTGGGTAATTTCAAGTGTCGAGGGGCCACCTGACGTGTGTGTTTAAGGAATCCCAAGCACAAAGAATCCACATTAATAAAAACACAAAGAACGCAAATAATAAGCCTGAGATCTCTTGGACATCCTGTTGTGTTAAATGACCCACTAACTTATATTATACTTAACGATAAAGGAAAGTAGGGAGCTAATGGGGTCTTTAACTACACAGCCAATTAAAAAAAAACAAAAGTCAGGTCATGACAACAATCTGTAGACAAGCTTAGAAGAGGAGACTGTACCTGTCTGACAGCTTGTCTGTTAACAACTGCAGAAAGCTCATCACAGTCTCTGCAAAGGGTAATGAAAAATAAAGTTGTAGCATGTAAAACTACCGTAGATCAGTGGCCAAGGCGCAGAAAGAGCAGCTTAGAAAAAACATTTCTGTATATCTGTAAATGTATAGTCATCTTTTAGAATTACTATATTCTTTGCAAATATTCAAAATGAGTTAAAACTTGTATCACTCATACAGCTACAGCACTGACTTATGATAACTACACTCATGCTGAAGCAAAACAATTGATGAACCTGGTGTTTTGGCCATCGTTCCCTTCAGGGCTCTGTGACCGTACGACTCGTAGCCCACCAGTTTGGCCATTTGGTATCTGCACTCCAGCAGCTCTTCCAGACACCTCATCAGGTCAGCATTAGGATAGAGGAAAATCCTGTAAGCAATCTCCCGCACCTATGGGTGATAGAGAGGATAAGATTCATGATTAAAAAAAATCTATTGATCAATAGTTACAGGCCAGGTTGAGACCATTTGATGATCCAGTGAACAGTTTTTACTTCACCTATACCTGCACTGTCTAATGTGTTATGATTTTCTTAATTTCTTTAACTGATTTAGGCAGTAACTCAACTTTACACATTGTTGGATTATTCTAATCTCGCTGTTTATTAGGGCCCGAGCACCGAGCGGTGGGATGCCCTATTGAAATTTAAAGATTTGACTTATTATCATGATTTGCCTTTAGGGGGCTTTTTCAGGGCCTAGACATGCTCAAAAATTCATGAAACTTTGCAGGAAATTCAAGGTCTATGTTTTTTTTGTATTCTGGAGTAATTTGAATTGGGCATTGCAAAATGGCTCAACAGCGCCCCCTGAAACCAGCACCCAGGTTTCCCATTGACCGATCTTCACCATAATCTAAACAAAGGTGTATCGTGACCAGTCATAAAAAAAAAGGCTCAAGGGGCATTATGAAAAACGCCGCCGGAAGCCGCCATTTTGCATTTAGTGGCCATTTTGGCTATATTCCATATTTTTACTTTGACATACTTGTCCCAGAGCTTTTATCAGATCAACTTCAAATTGAGATGAGTGTCATCACAACAAGAGGTTCTGTATCTCGGACATACAGTGGATATAAAAAGTCTACACACCCCTGTTCAATTTCAAGGTTTTTGTGATGTAAACAAATGAGACAAAGATAAATCCTGTCCAAACTTTTCCCACCTTTAATGTGACCTATAAGGTGAACAATTCAGTTGCAAAACAATCTGAAATCTTTTAGGAGGAAAATAAAATAAAATAAACTACAATCACCTGGTTGCATAAGTGTGCACACCCTAGCCTAATACTTTGTTGAAGCACCTTTTGATTTTATTACAGCACTCAGTCTTTTGGGGTAGGAGTCTATTAGCATGGCACATCTTGACTTGGCAATATTTTCCCACTCTTCTTTGCAAAAGGGCTCCAAATCTGTCAAATTACGAGCACATCTCCTGTGCACAGCCCTCTTCCGATCACCCCACAGATGTTCAATTGGAATCAGGTCTGGGGTCTGGCTGGGTCATTCCAAAACATGAATCTTCTTCTAGTGAAGCCATGCTTTTGTTGATTTGGATGTGTGCTTTGGGTCATTGTCATGCTGATAGGTGAAATTCTTCTTCATCTTCAGCTTTCTAACGGAAGCCTGAAGGTTTTGTGCCAAAACTGACTGGTTTTTCTTAACTGTTCATAATTCCCTCCACCTTGACTAAGGCCCCTGTTCCAGCTGAAGTAAAACAGCCCCAAAGCATGATGCTGCCACCACCATGCTTCACTGTGGGTAGGGTGTTCTTTAGGTGAATGTGCAGTGTTGTTTTTGCGCCAAACATACCTTTTGGAATTATGGCCAAAAAGTTCAACCTTGGTTTCATAAGACCATAACACATTTCCCCACATGCTTTTGGAGACTTCGTGTATGTTTTTGCAAAATTTAGCCGGACTTGGATGTTTTTCTTGGTAAGAAAAGCTTCTGTCTTGCCACCCTACCCCATAGCCCAAACATATGAAGAATACAGAAGATTGTTGTCACATGTAGTACACAGCCAGTCCTTGCCAGAAATTCCTTTAATGTTGCTGTCGGCCTCTTGGAAGCCTCCCTGACAGGTTTTCATCTTGTCTTTTCATCAATTTTGGAGGGATGTCCAGTTCTTGGTAATGTCAATGTTGTGCCATACTTTCTCCACTTGATAATGGCTGTCTTCACTGTGTTTCGTGGTATATCTAATACCTTGGAAATTATTTTGTACCCTTCTCCTGACCGATACCTTTCAATAATGAGATCCCTTTAATGCTTAGGCAGCTCTCTGCGAAGCAAGGCTCTTGCTGTAAGTTGCAACTAAGAGAATGTCAGGAAAATCCTACTAGAACAGCTGAACTTTATTTAGGATTAATCAGAGTCACTGTAAATGATGGTAGGTGTGTACAGACTACTATTTAACATGAGTTTGAATGTGATTGGTTAACTTTGAATACAGCCACATTCCCAGTTATAAGAGGGTGTGCAGACTTATGCAACCACATTATTTTAGTTTTTTATTTGTATTTTTCCCTCTAAAAGATTTCAGTTTGTTTTTTCAATTGAATTGTTCACGTAAAAGGTCTGATTAAAGGTGGAAAAAGTTCAGACAGGATTTATCTTTGTCTCATTTGTTTACATCACAAAAACCTTGCATTTTAACAGGGGTGTGTAGACTTTTTATATCCACTGTACATGGTCCAATGGAGTCCAAACTAGACATGTAAGACAAGAGTCCCGGCTCAAGACATAGATAATTTAGGCGTAAGATTTCGTCAAACGTCATTTTAATGGCATGGCATCAAAGTTCATCAACTCGCCGTGAAACACGAAATTGCTGTAACTTCAGTGTTCATGGTTCTATCTCACACAAACTACATGTCTTTAACAACAGCCCCCCACGATATGGTTTTAAGGAATGGGCGTGGCAAAATAACTGACTAGCGCCCCCTAAAGTGCAGCCCTGGTACTACGATTGGCCAACATTTTGGCTTTAGTGGCCATTTTATGCCGTATTACACATTCCTACTTTGACATACTTGTCCCAGGGCTTTCATCAGATCAACTTCAAATTGAGATGAGTGTCATCACAACAAGACGGAGATAAAAACTGACCCAAAGATCGTTTTTTCGTAACACGTTGTGCTCGTGGCGTGGTGTCAAAGCTTGATGACACTCCATCAAAACACAAGGTTCTGTATCTTTGGACATAAATGGTCCAATGGAGTCCAAACTAATCATGTTAGACAAGAGTCCCGGTCTGATGACATCTACACAGAAATTATGACTTGAAATCACAGCGCCCACTGGTGGCTACAGGAAGTGACATGTTTTATACTTTGATGAACTGCTCCTGGCTGCTTTACAATATACAGCTCAAAAGAGCTCAGTCAAGTCATTGGATCATGGTCAGAATTGTGACATTTCCTCAAACCGTGTAAACATTGAGGTGCGGCGAAGGATCATCCTTCGCCAAAGGACACAATGTTGTCATAACTCCACTGTGCATTGTCCTATCACTACCAAACTTCTGTCAAATGATCAGAGACTAAGCCTGAACAGCTCTATGTGTCAATATTTCCCTCAGTGTCATTGCGCCACCTACTGATTCACCATGAAACAGGAAGTACTTTGTAAATCCACACTACATTATCCAACCAGCTCTGAACTACTGACCTATGATCATAATCCTGACCTGAACAGCTGCATATATAAATATTAGTTCAGGGTCATTGCGCCACCTACTGATCAGTGTGAAAATGAAGTTGTTGTTACATTGTCCAATTGACACAAAATTGCTCACGCTACATCAGAGCCCCTAGTTGAACAGATCAACATGTCTGTGCGTAATAATAGTGATGCCGTCACCTACTGGCAACAGGAAGTAAGCTTTGTTTTACAACTATCATTCGATTTAGATAAAATGTTCACAGTGTGATGTGCAATTGATAGCGTGGACCGTAATGAGCAATTAGCAGGCAAAGATCGACATCGCGTGACGGACGCAGGAAGTGAAGCATTTATCTTGCCGCAGTGTGCAAAATGCATGCAACACGGAGACGTGCGCTTGGTCATTGACTGCTCTCTCCACCGACCACAACAGGCTTCAACGTGCGGGTGCTCGGGCCCGTCAGTGCTACAACTTAGCCCTAGTTATTTTATATTTATTATTATTTTTAATCATGCCATTAATGTTATTATAGTAAGATGATATCAAATATAAGTAAAACCTGCTCACAACACTGTATAAAATGATGTTCAAAATGGTCAAAGACACTTTAAATAGGTTAAAAAGCTGAAAAAGCAAATACAAGCAAACTATAAATATATACATATACATATATTTATGTCTATGCCCCTTAGTTTAAAAAGGCATAGAATAGAAATAATGATGTCTGATCTACTGAGCAAGCCACATGGTTTTCATAGTACTGCCATACAACCCAGTAGCCTGTCAGATTTACCTTTAGCCTCAGCATACTCTCAAGTTCAGCCTGTATTATTGATTACAAGACAAAACACTTGATGGTGCTATGGTGCACAACTGAAGTTATGTCCCCAACATGCGCTAGTGGCCACAAACACCTGCTAACATCTACTGGTAGTTGGTAACTTAATCTAGTCCTAATTCTAATTTCCACATCTAGTCCTAATTCTGATATATTAGATATTAGAATATATCTTATATATTAGATATTAGAATTAGGACTAGATGTTGAAATGACCTTGTATATATATATATATATTAACTGTAATTGTAAAGCAAATAACTAGAAAGGTGAAGAGAAATAAATGTTGAGAATATATTGGCTATAATTTTAAAGCTACGACAATGCTCACTGTAAGAGTAGGTAGGAGAGAGTATAGAATATTTATTAACAAAACTGCAAGCTTTTTTACAGATCTTAATGCCTTTACGTTCAGTCTCATGCACTGCGAGACAAAGGTAAAGGTGCCACCTGCTGGACAACAACGGATAAACATTCAGGCGGGCATGCAAACACCTACCAAGTCATCAGGAGAGTCTGCATGCAGTCCTCCAACTTGGATGAAGCTTCCTTCACTTGCAAAGTGCAGGTGAAGATGTTCAGGAATAACAGATCTCGCAATTCTGTTGGGCATGTGAGAGCTGACCAAAAACTCATTGCTCAGATCCAAAAGCTTCACGTGTAGAGCGACCGCCTCTTTCCTCTGCAGGGACAAGAGTAACGGGTTCAGTAAATATAGAGGGAGAAGTCTGATCACAATGTGAGACCAGGAAGAGGTTTTGGACACTGTACACTGATGTTTTTATTATGTATTTTCGTCATAATCTTTTCTTATACAGGTGATTATGAAGTTGGAGCAACCAGACTTTATGATGAACTCACCAGTTTGTCATCCAGATGAATTCCACTGATTTCAAAGTCGAACATGAATAACTCTGCTACTCTTCTAGAGAGAAACATCAAGGAACATTAAACCTTAAATCGCCCGTCATGAGATAATAATTAGATATTGATACAATGGTGAAAAGAGATAATACTTTATCCATTGTGGTTCCAACCACTTCTACAATCAAACTAAATAAGTAGTAACGTTACCTTGTTTCAGGTTCCAGCTGGGCCACAACATCTGGGTTGTCCAGCAAATTCTTCAGACTCTTGCATAACTCAACATTAGTGTTCAGTCTGAAAATATACAGTTTGCAATCTTTTAATAGCTTCCAAGATCTGTCTAAACTAAAGCCCACAGTGGTCTTTCAATGAACATAGGAATCATACTGCTGCAGTAGTGTAATGTAATAGGTTCCTTGGTAACTATTCTTGGCTATAAAAGACATTTGTGAAGATGAGATACATATGTTGCCTCTTACTTCTCCACAACTGTGCCGATCGCTATGCAGGTCTTCTCTGCAGCTTCGCGGAAAGCTGGATCTGGATGAGCCACTTTTACAAAGTCGGCCTGGGGAGGTGAGAATAATTACATACAGTGCCTTGCATAAGTATTCACCCCCTTTGGACTTTTCTACATTTTGTCATGGTATAACCACAGATAAAAATTTATTTCATTGTGAGTTTATGTAATGGACCAACACAAAATAGTGCATCATTTGGAAGTGGGGGGAAATATTCCATGGATTTCACAATTATTTACAAATAAAAATCTGAAAAGTGTTGAGTGCATATGTATTCACCCCTTTTACTGTGAAACCCCTAACAAAGATCTGGTGCGACCAATTGCATTCACAAGTCACATTTGCAAGTCACATAATTAGTAAATAGGGTCCACCTGTCTGCAATTTAATCTCAGTATAAATACACCTGTTCTGTGACGGACTCAGAGTTTGTTGGAGATCATTACTGAACAAACAGCATCATGAAGACCAAGCAGCTCACCAAACAGGTCAGGGATAAAGTTGTGGAGAAATATGAAGCAGGGTTAGGTTATAAAAAAATATCCAGAGCTTTGAACATCTCTCTGAGCACCATAAAATCCATCATAAGAAAATGGAAAGAATATGGCACAACCGCAAACCTACCAAGAGGAGGCCGTCCACCCAAACTGAAGAGTCGGACAAGGAGAAAATTAATCAGAGAAGCAACCAGGAGGCCCATGGTTACTCTGGAGGAGTTGCAGAGATCCACAGCTGAGGTGGGAGAATCTGTCCACAGGACAACTATTAGTCGTCTACTCCACAAATCTGGCCTTTATGGAAGAGTGGCAAGAAGAAAGCCATTGTTGAAAGGGATCCATAAAAAATCCTGTTTGGAGTTTGCCAGAAGCCATGTGGGAGACACAGCAAACATGTGGAAGAAGGTGCTCTGGTCAGATGAGACCAAAATTGAACTTTTTGGCCTCAATGCAAAACGCTATGTGTGGCGAAAACCCAACACTGCCCATCACCCTGAGCACACCATCCCAACAGTGAAACATGGTGGTGGTAGCATCATGCTGTGGGGATGCTTCTCTTCAGCAGGTACAGGGAAACTGGTCAGAATAGAGGGAAAGATGGATGGAGCCAAATACAGGGAAATCCTTGAAGAAAATCTGATGCAGTCTGCAAAATACTTGAGACTGGGGCGGAGGTTCATCTTCCAGCAGGACAATGACCCTAAACATACAGCCAGAGCTACAAAGGAATGGTTTGGATTAAAGAATGTTAATGTCTTAAAATGGCCCAGTCAAAGCCCAGACCTCAATCCAATAGAGAATCTATGGCAAGACTTGAAGATTGCGGTTCACAGACGGTCTCCATCCAATCTGACTGAGCTTCATCTTTTTTGCCAAGAAGAATGGACAAACCTTTCCATCTCTAGATGTGCAAAGCTGGTAGAGACATACCCCAAAAGACTTGCAGCTGTAATTGCAGCGAAAGGGGGTTCTACCAAGTATTGACACAGGGGGGTGAATACTTATGCACCCAACAGATGTCAACTTTTTTGTTCTCATTATTGTTTGTGTCACAATAAAATTTATTTTGCACCTCCAAAGTACTATGCATGTTTTGTTGATCAAACGGGAAAAAGTTTATTTAAGTCTATTTGAATTCCAGTTAGTAACAGTACATAATGGGAAAAAGTCCAAGGGGGGTGAATACATATGCAAGGCACTGTATCACTTACAGCTCATTAAAATAATGACCAAAACCAGCCAGACTGTTTATATGCTCTCTGTGAAACATATCACAAATTATTGCGACTACCATAGTTAACTGAGCCAAGGAGGTTATGTTTGGTTTGCTCTACTGTCATTTAGCAACATTATACAAAAATGCTGGAAATATTACCACTAAACTTAGTGAAAGGATGCGGTAAGAATTAAAAAATGATCCATTAAATGTTGGTACAGATCCCAGGCTTTTTTCACTTTTTCTAACACTATGAAATATTGGGCATTTTTCTGCATTTTTTACCTCTCAGAGGATTACGTTTGAATCTTGATGAAAAAATTCTGACATATTTAGGAGGTTGATATCTATGAGAGTGTGGACATTTTGTGTGGATGTATCTGCGCAATCTTCTTTATCTTATCATCTCCCCTGTGTGTTCTTTCTGTGCTGAACTTCTGTGTGTATGCCTCAGTAACTAACAACACAACACAGAGTCGGAGCAGAACGTGCTCTGCTAGACAGATCCAAATAAAAATCGAGATCTAGAGGATTTAAATGTGGTTACATCCCTATGTAACCACATTTAAATCCTCAACAAATAGAGCTAGAAACCTGTATTACCATCAATGTGAAGATGATAAACTTAAGGTGGCCTACGCTATAAGGTTTGTTGGAATTAAGAAGACAGTTGGGCCTTTCTAGTTTGTATTGGATTGATTATAACATAGGAGCAGCAACTATTCAGAGCATGACTGCAAACTAATACTGATGGATACATTTCTAAATCTCCACTGGGTAAGTAAACTATCTGTAAAATGACACTGTCGTATTTGCACAGTTGTAAAGCACAGTTTCTGTACATGTTTAAGCATTGAACTCACCAGATCGGCCACTTTACACAACCCATCTGACAGCTGGTCAAAAGACTCCACAGTTTGGGCACCTGGAGGACAAGAACAAACTTTTTCCACCAGCAGCTCCGTGTTTTTCAGAGACGTCTTGGTGGCGATCTGGAAACCTGCAGGACAGCTCAGCTCTGGCACTCCAAACAAACCCTGTTAAACACAGACAGACAGAAAGAGAAGTACAGAGGCAGATAGAGAGACAGACAGAGAGGCAGACAGAGAAAGAAGAGACAGACAGACAGGGAGGGAGAGAGAGAGACACCAACGGATAGAGAGACCAAGAGACATACAGAGAGAGAGAGCGATTGACAGGCAGACAGAGAGATAGACATATAGACAGAGACAGAGACAGAGAAACAAGAAGAAATAGACAGAGAGAGAGAGAGACCAAGAGACAGACAGACAGAAAGAGAGTAGAGATAGAGAAACAGACATACAAACAGACACAGAGAGAGAGACACACGGACAGAGAGACAAAAAGTCAGACAGACAGGGTCATATCAATGTTACAACTGACTAATACAACATTGGTGTATAACATGCTGCAGTGCTGTGATACTTCAGTCATATAAGACAAATACGAACCACGCTCTTGCCCAACATGTCAAGTCTCCGGACAGGCTTGGCATTGAACGCGGCTCCCACAGGAGACCAAGTGGTGACACGTCTCCGGACACTTGTCCAAAGACTCCTGTGCTTCACAAAGTGTAGCAGTCCTTTACACGTAGACATGGTGTCCTCTCTCAGCTTTGTATCCTGTTGTTGTCTACTGGGGTTTGTATTGCTCACAGTGACTGACAGAGGACATGCTAATCTTTAGCTTTAGCGTCAACCTGTTAACAAAAGCCGGAAACGCAAATAACCAATCTAAACAACGTTAGTATATTCTACACGCTTCTCTGTACTTAAATTACAGACTAGACATTTTAAGTGACATGTGAAACGTAACTGTCAGTCTAAAACATAACCTCTCACATGTTGGCTCACTGGCTATGAATGGAAGTAAATACGAGAGCCGGTTGAAGTTGGTATTTTCGTGAAAAGATATAAATATATATTCATGCTTATTGAAGGACTTAATTCCACAAAAGCAAATAGTGATTATATAGTATCATATAAAAACTGCAGCAATATTATTTAGTAAAGAAACCCTCATTACAAACTGTACAATCAGATCCGTCGAAAGTGCGAGTAACTATCGATATGAAAACATGACGTCATCACGCAGACGCTCCGTTTGGTCATTAAAGGCCTCAAGTATGCTTCTCCGAGTCCGTTGCGGACTGACGGACGGACGGATCGGACGGACCCTTTTTGATTTATAGTTCTACGAGCCTTTTTGTTGTGAAAACAATTCACCACCAGAACAGTAGATGGCGCAACTGAAGTCGAGCTTAGAGAAGCCTACCTCATGAGGTATATAGAAGAAGTCCACGCTGGTTTATTTACGTCCTCCCGGCTCCTCACACACAGTGAACGATGGCAACTAACAGAAAAAGGATGTTGATGACGCGACCGTTTTTGCTGAATAAAGTGACACCCAGCGGGTCAAAATGCTGATGTTAGGGTAAAAGCAGGCGAGTTTGGTACTCACTCAAAACACATAAGTTAATCTTTACCTCAGTATTCATATCATTTACATTATGGCATCTTATTTATACTTTATTTGTATTTATACATTGTAAGATGTGCAAAGAAATATTTCAAAAAGTAATTAATGGACCACAATGGTCAGAAGACAAAATTGATTATTTCGAGCTTAACTGCAAATTTGAATCGTTTTATCCACACAATTAACTACGTGTATATCTTGTGTGGTAGTAAAGGATCTTGAATCTCTTGACACTTGAGTTAAAGAACACTTAAATCTTAAATATACACAACACAAAAAGAAAAAGAGACAATCTCTTTGAGATGTTTTATTTAGAAACTGATATACCAAATTGTTACAAAAATTTAAGGATATAATTAGTAGTAATAAAAACAAGTTTTGTCTGGAAATACTGAATGCTTGAATATAGGTGTATAGGTATATATACAACTTTTTGAAATATAACAAAAATAGAAAAAACTGAAAGTCCTCAATGCCACAAAATATTTAAAGGGCCACTTGACCATGAACCATTTCTCAAAATCTATTGTCAGATCCAAAATCAAATTCCTTCTCAGCAAGCTAACAGAAGCTCTCTTTTTCAAATGAGCATGTCTATCATTATATTTTTTATCTTTCTACCGCTACAAAAAATAAACTGATTGAGACTTCATTGTCGTTGAAGTCCAGACTTAGATTTAATAAACTGTGGATTTAAGGGTGAACAGCAGTGCATCCACATAGTAATCTGGATTTTTGTGTAGAAGATAAATTACATTAGTGCCATATAAAAAACTAAAATTACCACCATGCAACTGTTTGCCTCCGCCAACCAGTACAGTCTCCGTCTACATAAAAATGTTTTCCACTCACATGAGGTCCCCTTGAACTTTGACCCCTAAAATGTCATCAGTTCATCATTGAGTCAAAGTAAACCAAATTTTAAAGAATAGCCTTAACCTGCACGAGCATAGTGGATAATGCGCATGATGGCAATGCATAAGATGAAGTCAGACACAAAATACACCTTGAAATTATGTCTTTATTAACAGGAAGAATAACTCAGTTCATTGCACTCCACAACCACATTGCATTAATAGTTATCCTGTGAAATTAATTTATTAAAGGTGTAGTACGAAAAATATTAAGCAAAATGTCAAAGCAACTATTTAGAAATGCCCATAAACAAAACTAACTCAAGTGACTGGCAAAAAGGTTTTAAGACAACTCTGAAAAAGAATTTAATACTGAAAATAGGTAACACAGGACAATAAAAAGTCTTCCCAACATGAGAAATCACAGTATTCTGCAGAAAGTACTTTTGGTTACTTGTACTTGGCAAAACGTACCAATTTGTGACATATGGCAAGACAATGCAGTTAAATGTAAAAAAAAAAAAATATATATATATCAAATTTAAATAAAGGTTTTGCTACTGATTGAGCTACCCTTTCAGACAATGTCAATCTCAATCACATATTTACACCTATTCACTAGAATAAAACACAAAACTAATGAAAAAAAAGAAATGTATGGGGGAAGAACATACTAGTTCATTTGGCTCATATAAAAAAAAAGTACAGTCAAGCATTAAGTGTTTGTGGAGTTACAAAGGAGTGCTGTAGTAATAAGTCTGAACTTGATTTTGTTTTTGTCCCAGTGAGTGTGCTTCGTCATCTGCTGACGTGGAATCGTTTCTTTACCTTACGCTAGCTCGAAAAAAAACTGCATGTCTGAGACTACAGTAAACTTAGTTGACCCCTGAGTTTCTAATGAAAAACTAGTGTATGAAATACCTCATTACAGTGTATCTTAGTGCAAGCCAGCAATATGCTTGATTAATCAGAGGTATATTAGATAGCACCCAAGCTGACAAAGAATCCCCAGAATGGTAACTCTGCTGGCCAAAATCACAACAAGCAGTATTAGAGGTGGCATTCAGCTCTGCATCCTTGTGAAAACCAGCAGATCAAATGCTCGAATTTGTATAACATCTATAAACATGTTGTTTTTTTCTTCATAGAAAATATAAATATCCCTGAATGAAACAGATTCACAGCATTTTCTCTCTAGGACTCCAGTGCTACTACCATAACATGGCCATCAAGTGTCTTTAAAGTCTACATTTAATGTCCTTTCTCTGTCTCTCCTCTACAGCCCGATGTTTCCAGCCATTTCGTCCTTCATTCGCTGTCGTGATAATTTACCGTCCGCTTCCCCCGGTTGCGAGTGTTCACACGCCTTTTCTGCTGCATTTTGCTGTACTCCTCCTCTTCCTCCTCCTCTGAGGCAGCCTGTTGCCGGCGCTGCCTCAGCTGGCGGCTGGCACTCCTCCCGTCGATCCCAGATCGTATGTGACTTCTCCTCTTTGGACTGCTGTGGGACCCTGAGCTGACAACTGAGTTTTCAGAGGCAGAAGACGACTTGCTTTCTGAGCCGGAACTGTCGTTGCTGCTGTAGCTTTTGTTTTGTTTTGGCTGCCTAATTTTCTCTCCCTTTTTTGAGGAACTGATATCCTCCTCCTCGCCGGAATCAGACTCGGAAGAGGTGTCCTCCTCGTTGCTGTTGCCATCCCCTTTGTTGGATTCCCTTTTGGGAGGCTTTGAGGAGCCTGACCTGCTATTTTTATTGTTCTTGGACACTGGCTCTTTCTTTCCCTTCTCCTCCCGATTTTCTTCGGAGTCTGAAGTGTAAATACGTTTTCTCTTGGAAGACAGTTGATTCCTGGTTTCACTGGGAGATGTCCTCTTTGACTCTCTCGTATTACACCTGTCTTCCCTCAAAGCTCCAGCGATTTTGTTGCCGTTCCTCTGTTTACTCTGGCTTGCAGAAGCAGAATCTTCCTCGGAAAGAGAGTTGTCATTGATGTATTTTTTTTTTGGCAGGGCTCTGAGATTCCGCCGTCGATTTGACGTGCTATCTGAATTATCTGACTCCTCTTCTGATGAGCCGGTGGAGCGTTTCCTCCTCGACTTCCTCTTGGGTTTGTATTCTTGCTCAGAACTCTCTGAGGCCGAGATGTCGCCATGAAGCCGTTTAGATTTGCCATGGTTTTGTGCCAATCTCTTTGTCTTCGTTTCAACCTCAGATTCCTCACTGGAGTGATTGCTTTCGTCAAAGCTTATTTCATCTTTTTTCAGTTTTTTCTTGCGTGGGTTGGATTTCTTTGGAGAATTACTGAGTTCGTCTGATTCTGGACCATTCAGTTTATTAGTTGAGGCAGAATTTTGCTTATCTTGGCTTTTTGATGGTATAAGTTTACTCTTTTTCCTAGAATCCTTGTGGATTACTTCCTCCACGTTTCTTCCATTTTGGTGCAGATGTTTCTGCAAACTGTTTTTTTTGTCCTCTTCACCTGAGCTCACAGGAGGTTTGTGTCGCGTGGTCCTGTGTTCAGTGTCCTCTGCCTCCTCCTCTTCCTCCCTTGTAATTCTCTTTTTCCTGGCTGGAGTAGCTGCTGTGCTTCTTGAAGGTCTCGGAAAAAACACTGTTTCTTCCTCATTCTCATCAGCTTCTCCAGAACTCTCCTCTGCAGTCTCCTCCTGCTGCTCAGAGTTACTGTCAGATTTGTGATGTTTTGCACTGTGTCCGTTCATGTGGGACAAAGTATCTGCAGAGAAAATGTGAACACAATCCAACGGATTAGAGAGACCTTGAAATGAAGTCGCAACTAGATATAAAAATGTAAACATGACATGAGGATATTTTCCTCACCATTTCCCTTTGCTTTAGCAGCTTGTCTCCGTTTGTTGTCTCCGTTTGTTGGATCTCGCGTTGCCATCAGAGTCTGCTGATTCTGGGAGGAGGACGAAGCTTCGCTCTCATTACCATCCTCCTCATCCTTCGTTTCACGACCTGATTCTTTTATATTCCGAGAAGCTATAAAGCAGAATGAGAGCAGAACTGAGCAAATTTGTATCCTGTTAACTGCTTTAAATATAAAAATGGGAATGGAATGTATATATTTTCAAGATCTGAGAACATGCAAAGGAGTAAACCTAATGCAGACATTTCATGCTTGCACAGAAGCAGTGTGAGCACGAAGAGATAAGCTGAAGCTGGAGTGCAGGGAATCTGTCTAAGCAAAGTTAGCACAAGCAGGGACTATTTTGAGTGAGTCCACAGGAATTTGAGTGAGAGCATTACAAAATCTTAACATGAAAGTCCTGCTCTCAAACTGAAAGACCCCACTCTTGAATAAAGATAAAAACCCAAATGAAAGAATTTCAATGTCTATTTTAACACGTATTTTAAAAGTACATTTGCTTACCCCGTGTTGACAGCTTTCCATCTGAATCTGAGCTGCTCTGGATCACTGCGGGGCGTTTGCCGGCCCGGGATGCAGGGCGGAGGCGGCTGCTGCTCCTTCTTGGCTTCTCCTCCTCTTCCTCATCCCCCTCAGATGCTTCAAGGAGTTTCATCTTATTCACAGCTGCCCTCGCCGTCTTTCTCTTGAGTGACCTGCGGACTGAGATTTCCTTGTCCTCCCTGTCCCAGCCCTGGGACATGGACAAATCCTGATGGTGACGTTTCTCCTTGAGAGACGACCTGTTGCTGTGACCATTCATCTCAGCTCTGTCCTCTGAAAACAAGCCATGAAGATGTATGTGAAATGTGTAGCTGTGACTTACATGGCTTTCGGTTCACAAGTGTATATCTTAAGCATTTACCTGTCCGTTTCCTGTCCACAGCAGCACTGTTTCTGGTCAGACGTGTACTCCTGCTGTTTTTACTCCTGCTGGGGTAGCGATTACCTGATGACTGGGAGGAGACTTCTCCATCCTCACTCTTCTCAACTTCACTGTCAAAGTCCTCCTCTTCTTCATCGTCCTCTTCCTCTTCCTCTTCTTCACTGTCGCTCTTGGCAGCTGCAAAAACATCGTATTAACAGGGTTAATCACTTAAATACATAAACTTCATATGTTGGATTATGATCTCCTTGGTTTTTCTCTGAATCTAATTTGAAAAATGGATTTCAACGGATGGAAACTGCGGACCTTTTTTCCTCTGTTTGGCACAGTTGCTCCTCGTAACTCTTCCTTTATGTCTGCGTTGGTGGTGCCTTGGGGAATCAGTATGTTTTTCCTCTGGCTCGCTCAGCTCACTGTCAGACTCTGAAGTGGAAAAACATTGGATCATGTCACGATTGAGCAAATGAGCTATCAGACTTGTCACTCTTAGTTTGGGGACAGAAAGAATTTATGAGAAGATTCAACAGCGCATCTCCATAGCTTAGTTTCGTAAGACTGTATGTATTTCCACTATATAACACGTCAAAAACTAAATGTGGTAGTGAGGTGGATCTGGGTATATCTGACCACTTAGGATCAGGTTTTTGTCATCTGAAAAACAAACATGGCATAGAATCTTGTCCTATAATTTAAGTGCACGTATAAAAACAAGTCTAATTTGTACCTGGTGTTGATGAAGCAGCTTTAGAGCCAGAGTCGTCTTCTGAGGAGCTGTGACCTGAGCTTCTGCGTCGACTCCGCCTGGCTCGCTCAGAAACGGACACTTTTGCTGAGGTAGATTTGGTCACTGACGTCATCTCGACTTTTACCTGAGTTTTGACTGCACCCTTCTTTTGACTTGAGAAAAGAAATATTTATTTATTTAATTTTAAATCAGGCAGAGTCGTGGAAAATACGGATTTCTCTTAGGCATTTGTGCTGTAATTTATTCTGTACATTGGAGAAAAAGTTACAACAAAGTACTTAAACCAGATTTGTAGATAGTAGATATTATATACCCTGACCCACTCATTTGTTAGGCGAATACATTGAGAAAAGGCACAACTCAAACAGACCTTGTTGTGGTGGAGGATTGATCCTGTTGCTGCATCTTCTTACGGAATCTCTGACTGCGGCGGAGCCTATCACTGCTCTTCACAGCAGTTTTGTACTCAGATATGACTGTCCTGATTTGCTCCTCAAAGAAGGCAGAGAGCCGCAGGGTCATACTGTAAATCTACGGCAGAAAATTTATAGAAGAGATGGAGACCAACTAAAATATAAACTGTCACATTTGACTCTAAAAGAAGATTTGCAGTAGAAGATTAATTGATGACAAGCTTTAATTACTGCCCTACCTTGGAGCGTTTATTGGGTGTGTAGGCTTTAGCATTAGCAAATATTAGCCGGGTGTCTTTGCAAAGCTCGATGGGATTTTCATAGTGGTCTTCTTCTAGGGTCCTTTTCACAGAGCCAAAGTCCATTGGTGTATCAATAATATCATGGTAGTCCTGCACACACAAAACACGATTTAGACTTAAAAGAAACACTAAATGTGAACATTGATGTGAACTCTGTTAATGACTTGACTACAAGGTTTTGTTTTAACTCACTGGATAGTTCTCAGGATCCACAGACTTCCTGAATGGTTCTGAGTCCTCACACTGGAATATGTAGTTGACCAGACTCTTGCACTGTTCCTTCCAGGCATCTCTGTCTGGCACCGTCTCCACAGAGCGCTGCCGATGTCAGCAAATAAGAGAGGAGGTCATCATTACAAGTTAAACACACTAATCTGTTGCTGCGGAATCATTAAAAGTCAATCTGCCACCAAACAGGAGTTCAGTGCATGTCCATGTTATTAATGGGTTGTGTTGTTTTTAAATTGCTGAAAAAGAACTTTGTATAAAACAGCATGTAATTAGTAATGTTGATCATTAACCTTTTAACCATTGGCCAACAATAAGAAAATCGATCAATTAATACCAGGGATCTGTTAAAAAAGTCCTTGGACATTGTTACTATCTGAGCAGGTGTTCTGTGTCGTGGGTCTCACAGTTGACAGCGCACCAGACTGAACCCACAGCATTTAAACATGTTGCGGTTTCTAAACAAAAGCATTATAAAGATTGTGTGCTGAAGAATGAACAGGCCTGGCCATTTGTGTTTGACCATTCAACGAGTATGCAGTGTACCATCATGCCCATCCTAGTATATGCATGTCCATCATGTGCGGGAATGTGCACAGCTAAAGTAGAATGTTAAGCCGACGTCTGCCTGCCTAAGACGCTAAAAACTGTGGTTGTTTTGATGGTCCACTGAAGCGGCTAGATTTATCCAGACTGTGACAGAAGTATGTATATGCGTGTGAAAAAAAGAAATAAAAAATGTACATCTCTAGAATGTTTATATGCACAGTATTCAGTATTTCCTTCTACCTGATGCAGCCGGTGTACCGCTGAGGTTCCTGGTGCTTCTGTATCTTCATCCTGTGGACATTAACCAAACGTCAGATACTTGAATCTGAACACTGACATGCTAATTTCATTTTCTACTGTTGAGCAGATGTTGATAAACTATCTTAAAATGACAAACCATTAGAACATGCAGTTCCTATTACTAGTGGACAATCAAAGTCTTCTTAATCATCACTTCCAGATCGCTCATATGTGTTTCAAGTAAAATCAACCAAATCACAACAGACTTAAAATAGACAAGACAGATTTTATGTATAAAAACAAACCACATCTCTTTGTGCAGTTATACCTCTGTTTGCTTGTCAAACTAATATCTAGCTGTTTGACTAGTTCAGGAAATTTGACCAATATGTGACATACAGAAGATACAAAATATAAAGAGTCATTGCATGTAATATTATCGTTGTTTAATTCGGTTGATTTACCTCTTCATCATCATCCATCTCTTCAACAGCATTGTAAATCTCCATGATATCTGTGCAGCTTGGATCACTGCCAAAGCCAAGGAGGTTTGAAGAAATTATACACTGTGGTATCATCACATATTCTTCTTTTAAAGTTGTTGACATGCATCTATGTATCCCCTTAAATTTGTATATTTTTGTATATTCAGATTACATTTAGGTTTGAGCAACTGGTAATATATCTAGCTGTCTGGCCTCTGTGTTGGGAGTTTCTCAATTTTTAGGTGCAATAATGCTCAGGGGTCTCATTTATAACTGTTGCGTACGCACAAAGCGGGGCCTGAAATGTACGTATGCCACTTCTCAAGCAAACGTTGGGATTTATAAAAACAAACCCGACGGGAAAATTTGCCTATTTCTATGCGAACTCTGACCCATGCGTACAAACGTTTTGGAGATAGGAAAGTGGCGACGCCGACATGAGGTGGTGAACTGAAGCCAGATTATTGATCCACTTTATCATTTACATTAAGACCAACAGCTTTAGTTGTGCTCGCGCAATATAGCTGTTAATTTCAAAATATTTAAAACAACTTCAAGCAAATTACGTTCAGATTCCATTAAACAGAGGACACACAGAGCCGAGTCATTAATAGGTTTTAATAATATCTTCTAACACTGTGCGTGTATCATCAAATCACTGCAGTGAACATGACTGTGCCATCAGGCGCACAGAGCGCACTGGAGGTCACTTAAAAGAAATTAAGAAAAAACTATTCACTTTTCAAATAATATCCAAGAGAGGAGGTTAGGATCCACTGATGTGAGGTAATTGTTCAGCAGGATAATTTTATATTCATGACGTGCTTTGCAATGATCATTTATGGTTGAAAGTGGGCGTGTAGAGGGCGGACTTGGAGCAGGGTTCATACACGTTTTGACCAATGGATTTCCATGACTTTTCCAAAACTTTAAACCAAATTTCGATGACCAAACATTTTGTGAAATCTCGGTGTATACGCGAAAGTGACAAAATGTAGTATTCAAACTAACAATGAGAATTCCAAGGCATACAGTATACCTTAAATGACACAAACTTAAGTATGCCTGCTTCTATATTGATCATTTTAAGTATATTGTAATACATTTTTTAAGTTAGTTTTTTGTCAAATAACAACAGCTAAGAGAAGAAGAACTTACTTGACAAATTTCTGGAGGACATTTGTGATGATTTTTGCAGAGTGGGCAATCTTGCTCCTTGGCTCATTGAAAGTGCGGGCGTTATGTGCAATATACCTGGCATCCCAAATTAATGCTGAGAGGCGTCTGTGGATGGATGTGAATAAATATAGTGAGCACAATATTTATGCAAAGACAACACAAGGACAGATCAAGAGTACAAATAATTCCATGAATTCACTCTGACCAGCTTTGCATTAACAGATATGCAGAAGAAAGTCTTGACTGACCTGTAGAATCTGTGCAAGAGTCGCAATTTGATTGTTCCAAGATCAGTAGGATAGGCGATCACAGTGCAGTAGGTGGGATACTGAACCAGGTCCACAGGACCAGAGAAAGGAGCTGCGATCTCTGTAACATACACACAATGCAGCTGGGAAGAAATTCTTAAAATAAACCCATAGATCCCAATGCGGGCAATTGACAGAAAGGAGACTGAGTGTCAGTTGCCTGAGTGTCTGTATGTATACAAACCAATGGTGATGAGCTGGTCGATGGCTCCCATGATGCGTTCACACTCGTTGGTCCTGCTCCTCTCCCCCCACTCCCCTGGCAGAGGCTTGTACATCAGCTCGCTCATCTCATCTGCCGTCACAGGGATACCACCTCCTTCAGTCTCTGGCTGCTCGGCTGCAAAGGAAGGACAGACCTCTTCAATATACAGTGAAACATCATTATGTCTTATAAAGACTGCATAAGACATAACAATGACTGTACGTCTGTATGTGGTGGATGTGACTGTAAGTACAGTTGTTGTAATTACCATTATCTAGAATGGGTTCCACATCCCAGGGACTCAGTTTCTCATTTTCCCCATTGTCCCAGCTGGGAGGGAACACAAAAATTTGTGTAAGACAGTTTATCATGACAGCTATCAGTTCTACAACACTGAGAAATAATATTATTTTATAATCATACATAACTTATAATAAACTTGATTTATGTACCACATTTCTTACAATATTCTTCAAAGAAAATGTGGAAATTAAAAGAAAAATAATAACGATATTTAGTTCCCAAAACAAAAGTGAAAAAAATTAAGCTAAACACAGTATTTGTAAAATATTTGAAGAACAGACATAAAAGATACAAAGGATGTTGTCTGTCTGATCTCAATAACTGTTCAACAGTTTCAAAAATAAATGTTTGTTTTGGCTTTGTATTTTCTTTGTCTGTCATAGCTGTAGTCTCAATAGGCAAAACAAAAAAAAAAACTATCTGTTTCTATCTTAAGAAGGCCTCTAATGTCTTAGAGCTTTGTTTAAAATAGGGACAAATTGACCATCTCATTGTGTTAGAAACTAGCTCAGACATGGCCAAAGTACGGCCCATATACTATATATATATATATATATATATATATATATACAGTATATATACACATGATCTCCCTTCACTTTTTCGCTTTACCCTGTGAGCCCTTCTGTAAAATGAGCGGATCAAGGAAACGAAAAAATGGACCATGAGTGCCGATTGTTTAACACGGAGTGGACAACAAAACGCTTTTTCACTGAAGTCCAATCTAAGGCTGTATGCCTGATATGCCGAGAAACTGTCGCAGTTTTCAAGGAGTACAACATCAGCCGTCACTTTGCCAAGAAGCATGCTAGCTACGCTAGCAAGCAGTCAATGCAAGAACGGGCGGCTACGGCTCAGAGGTTCCAAGGCAAGTTTTTTTGTGCCATTCGAAATAGCAAAGGCTAGCAAGCCTTTCTACGAAGGCGAGTTCCGGTTAAATTGCCTTGCAACTAAATGCTTTGCTACTTGTTAAAGGCCAAATCCTTTCATGTAATGATTTTTCCATGTCATTTATATTAGTTCACAAAAACACTCCATCCATTTGGTCCTGGCCCGGCCCCTCTGTCAAATTTTAGAACCCATTGTGGCCCATGAAACTAGCTTGTACCCCCAGTTACCCCGTCCTGACAACACATGTGTGGTTTCCCACCTGACTTTAAAACACTGGAAGAGACTGTCAGGATATTCAGGCTGGTACGGCTCCTGACAAACGATGGTCCCAAACCACCAGGCATCGTCTATTACTGAACGAAACCTGTCGCCTGGAACAGAGAGGATAAACATAATTGGAAAGTTTCATGAAAATGTTTTTCAAGTTCTGCCTCAGAAACAAAATTACTATAGACAGAGAGACGGGTGTGTTGATCACTTTATCTCTCTACATTATATGCCGAGGTGAAAATCCTCACAATAGAATAAGGCTGTCCCCACAGAACTACGTTTTATTATATTGACATAAAGAAATTAATTTCACTTTAGGGAGCATCTTTTTTTGTGTAGATAAATGGAGGATAATGCTGAACATAAAAACAAAACGTCAGCCATTAGGCATCTCTAAATCAAAAGATTAAAATAGACCTAGTTTGATTATATCTTAAAGCAGCTGGGGATTATGGTAGTTGTTGTCTTCACCACTGCTGCCCATGGAAATCTACCTGATACAATTCAGTAACATCTCTAATAAGGTGCATAAACTTACGTGGTTGCCAGTTTCGACGCAGCGCCTCGTCATAACTTTGCCTCAAAACCAGGAAATCTATAACATCTGGCATGTCGTGGTACCTGTTGAAGAAATCAGTCATTTTAATGGGCAAGTGCCAACATCCTTTGTCTTTGTGAAACTGACGCTCAATCATAAAGAGTAATAAGAAACCATTTTACAAAAGAACAGCATCAGAAATGTAGCCAGCATTTCAGCACAAAAAACATATTTTGGATGTAGAGAGCTCATAATCTTCATCATAAGAGCAACTCAACCCACAACTGTGGCCATTATAAATTTTGAATAAAACATATCAAATTTTTTACTAGTGATCTTTGTGAATGTACATTCAGCTCATTCAAGACAGAAAAATGCCACTTTCATGTGTTTAAAGAGAATAAGACACACATTTGAATGTGTTAATATGTAACGTGTGAGGCAGTTAATCAAACTGAGCTGCTTACTTGACAGAAAACGACTTGTCTGTGATTTTGCCAGTGCCGTGGTCGATGAGAGTCAGCTTCAGGCAGCAAAGTGTTGGAGGGCAGACTTCATATTTGATCCCTGTGATCTTTACAAACTCTTGGTCCTAGAAAACATATAGAAGGGTTATATTAATTTCCTAGACTTCTACTTGCGCCGATGAAATAAAACAGTATGATCACTCAAAAAGCTCAAAAAAACAATTAAGTGTGCAGTCAGTAATATGTCACAATGCATAGACTACAAAGATGTTGTAGATTATGTTCAACATTTTTTAAATTAAAAGTATTTTTCAAAACTCTTCTACCAATAATGTTTGACTTTTCTTCTAATTTGCTCTCATCTTACCCGCAGCTCCATTTTTTTCCACGGCTGTTTGTCTAAGTTGATGGGGTACAGTTCACTCCTACTCACTGCCTCAACATATGCTTCATGTCCCTGCCGAAAGTAGATCACCTGAAAGACACCAAAAGAGTCAGATCTTGCAACTGAAACACTGGATGATGATGATGATGCTGCTAAATGTTTTTACTCTGTATTTTTTTTACAAGATAATGATGATGCTCTGCTACTATCACTAGAGGAACTTACAAAAGTATTAAGACTACGTCTATATGTTGGCTTTATATATTTAAGAGCAACCAAATAAAAATATTGTTTCTCAATTCTGCTGACAGTTTCTATCAACTGAAAGACATTTACAACAAAGATTTCCTTCCATTTCCTTTATGATAAATTTCTTGGGTTGAGTAATTTTTTTTCTCCATTTCTTTATCGTGCCAATGAAATGATTTTTAGTCTCACGAGAACAGTTAACATTTGATCTCGTTTTCATAAGCAGCATGGTAACCGATATTTTAAGGTTCGGTTACAACTGGAAAAGTTATAATTTATATTTGAGAAGATGTTACCGAGACGTTATCTGAGGGATTGAAATAAATCTCATAACAAATACAAATTTTGTACTATCAAATAAAAAGAACTGTAAAAACACAGATCCTAATCTTAGTATATACCTCATCGCCCATTTGGGGAACAAATGGAGACTTCCTGGGAATGACATCAGTGATCCATGGTGAAGGTCTGAACTCATTGGACACTTCTCTGTTGATGGATGGTCGGGCCTTCAGATGCTGATTGGAGCACAGAGATAGAAAATGTTATAAGACTGAATAGGTAACCGTTGATTAATTGTTATACAGTATTTCTTCAATGAGATAATCAACACTTCAATAATCTACAGCACATTGACATGCCAGGATTAGTAATCTCACAAGTGTCTGATAACTCACCCGCGGTGCCTTGTTCTTCGCTTTCTTGGACTTCTCCTTGATTTTATTCCCTGGATTCTCCTCCTCATCACTTTGTTGCTTCTCCTCCTCTTCCTCGTTCTCTTCCTCTTCCTCTTCAGAGGTGCTGAGTCTGCGCTGCATTCGTTTCCGTGACGACAAGGGGGTGGAGGGCTGCAGATTTATACCGGCATCTGCCGTCCAATCTGAGTACTCACTGGACGTGTGGCTATCCAATCAAAAGCAGTTATGATTAACATTTACATTTCAAACACAGATGAAAACAGGCTGGAATAAACATGTTTAACTAACTTGTTTAAACTATTTTAGGGTACCAGATTCATGGAGGTGACACAAAGCAGTAGAAACATTTTTTTAAAACAAGTTTACAAAAATGCTTAGAATTACTTCCTAATACTTTATGATCCATGTTTAGACAACTATATACCTTGAGCTGTCACTGTTCCATTCCTCCTCATCAATAGAAGACTCCAGATCACTCCCATCTAAATCATTGTCCTGAACACATTCAAAACAAATTGCTTAACAATTGAATAAAGGCAAATAGAGAAGACCTCATATACTTGTAAATTACATTTTCCTTAAAAGCACAATAGAGTTGAAGACGTGGCACCTCAGAGTGAAGGTCTGAGCCTGGGGTTTCCTCTCCCTCTTCACATGAAAACTCAATGTATTCCCTTGTGTCACTGCGGCCGTGGGCTCGCTTTGTAGTGCACGCCTCCTCGTCTGAATCATCCTGATAAGACAGCGCAAAATGTTCGTACTGAAAGAGTTGTGAACTGGAAAAAAAAACTGAAATCTTTGAAGAACTAATACAGAGGAAAATTAATAAATCACATATACACAGCCTCTCTCCTTGGGCAAGATGCTGAACCCCGAATGGCCCCCCATAGAATAACTAAGTGCTGCGAATAGATGCACTGTATGAATGTGTGTGTGAATGGGTGAATGTAGAACTGTACTGTAAAGCACTTTGAGTGGTCATCAAGACTAGAAAAGCACTATATAAATATAAAGCCAAAGCCATTTACCAGTTACAAATCTTAAAATTAAGACTTCCTCCACAAGTAATAGGAACAAGGAACCTACTCGACAGTTGCTGTAGATAATTCGCCTCTTCTTTGCATTGTACAGAGCCACTTCCTCATCTCCTTTGGCTGTTCGGATGTCCTCTTGGTCCCTGAAAGACAAATTTCACAATGTTTCAGATTAAAGAGAGCAGGCCCAAGACTAACAGAATTATGAATGCTATAATTTTTTTTATTTGAAACTACATTCTGAAGCATATTGAGCCACAGGCATCAGACAGCTTTGTTCTCTGGCGTTCACATGATGTCATGTACAATTGAAAAATAATTATAGGGGATCTTTAGTCTGTTGATGTCAACCAGGCTAAGTTCACTTTCTTTTCCTAAATTCTTTATATGTGTAATAAAACAAGGCCTTAGGAAAATAATATCTTCATCAAACTCATTAAAATGATCCTTCTAAAATCATTTTATTCCATTTCAGTTGATACAATCTAAATATTGATTTGATCTAAAAGGGGAGTAGATCAATTTTCCTTTGCAGCATTTTAAACCCTAACATTATAAAAACTAAAAACTAAAAAAAAAATCTCTAACAAGGGCCAATAATAAAACCACATTTAAATCCACTATATTTCAATTTTTTATTTGGATCTGCAACAAACTGCACACAATCATAAACATCCCCAAATGTCTAAAAGTTCCCAAATCCAGTCAAAAAATGTTCATCAAGGTCCAATAAGTATTCTCTAAAAATAAAGGAAAATGTTGAAAATTGTTGTTTCTTTCTCAGCCCAAAACACATCCATGCACCAAGTTTCACGCTAATCCAATTGTTTTTGCATAATCCAACAAACTATCAGAAAGAAAAACAAAATGAAATCTTAACCTCCTTGGATGAGTTGATAGTCTACTGTGTAAGCAGTATCCCCTTGGATAATTTTTTTTATGAGTCATATACTTCATAGTCAAATTTATGGCTGGTAAAAAAAAAGATAATACTGCAGGTCTAATACCTGTAGCTGCTGGTTGCCAGTTCAGGCACCACCACCCTGCGTCTCCAGGCCTGCAGGTCCCTCTCAGTGGCTATCTGGCTGCGTGGGGCATTCTGGTGCATCTGCCGGACGCCTTCCACCTGTCCGCTGCGGCGCAGACCCACATTTGGGGGCGACTGCACATCTGCTCGATCATTTACAGACACTGAAATTGAAAAAATAAACCCATTAACGATAAGTGGACTCACCACATCAACACATCATCGAAAACAATTCAATCCAGCTCTGGTGCTGTATTGATACCTCTGCGTGGCGTGGTTGGTGCTGGTGTGAAGGCTGCACCCTGTGCCTCAGCTTGCCCCTCCGGTCCTGCTCCAGCAGGCAGCGCTGCCTCTGTCCCAGCCTGTGACTGCCGGTCCTGATGCCCCCTGAGCTGTTCCGCCCTTAGCTGTCGGATGGCTTCGTCCAGAAGGCTGCTGCGTCTTATCGTAACCTCCTCGTGTTCTGCCGTCTGCTGGCTGATCACCTGCTCCACCACCTCGCCATCGCCTGAAGAGAGCGAAAGGTGAGAGAGAGATAATGAGTGGGTGGTAGAGGACTAGTAGAGGATAGTCTGGCTGATAAAGCAGTGAAAGTAGACTTGATTTATGCATAAAATGTCAATTTTTGCTTAAATTTCAAAAGAAGGCCTTACTGGTGGCTACATATCCCAGCTGAGGAACAAGGTGTTCGGCAGCAATATTCTCCCGCCCTGGAACGAGACGCTGATACCTGATGTAATACAATAAATGAAAACATTGATCAGTTTGAGATACATTTCAAATGGAAGACAACTATGAAATGCCAACACTGATCCTGCTATGACGATTGCAAGTAAAACAGGGAGAATAAGACTATAAAATAATAAAAAAACGATGATTATTAAAACGCTCTAACCTGCCAATTTTCATTATGGCCTAGAGCAGTGGTCACCAACCATTTTGAGCCCAAGATCACTTTTTAATTCTAAATGTAAGCAGAGATCTACCACCCTGATATCTTTCAAAAACCCTCTTAGGGTCATATTTATAATTTTTGCAATTTCTGTTAAAAGGTCAACGTAAGAGTATAAATACACATAAAGAAAGGCAGTTATGCAACTTTATCTTGTCAATATTCACATTAATATAAATGTATTCTCATTTACAGCATCTGTTCAATGCATAATATTTAGCTTCTCAATTCAACAATATGTTCACCAGCTATTGCAGCACAATATTTTTTTTGCATAAGCTTTGCCTTGACCATGGCCATATATATTTCCTTGCATAAAAGTAGTCCTGCGTAATCATATAAATACCAGTACCATACAGTATAAAGCCGTGCATCTTCCGCTCCTGTGTAATATTTCACAATAAAACCCTTTTTCTTTAACAACTAAACAATTGATTCATGCAACAGAAACCGTAGAGTGCTTTTATTTTTAAACGCATACAGAAAGTGTTGCAACCATTTACGTTTGTGACATAAATTCTACAGATAAACATTAAAACTCAAGTGAAAGATCATTTCTCAGTTATTCTGCTGTGAACCAATATTTACCTGTCAGATTAGTCACAAATGTACCTATTTCCAACACTTCCCTAACCCCCTTTCAAAGTAAAAGTACTCCAGCGTTCACTTCCTGAATCCATTCACTTGTTCTAACAAGGCTTTGATTGTTATCGCAAGTGCTGAAGATGCACGTCTTCATACAGTAATGTCCTGACATTTAGTTAAGTACATAATCCGACTTGTATTCATGGAAATGCAATAGAATAACCAGCAGCTCCGCCACCCGCAGTGGACATGCTGCAAGTGTGAACAACATACAACTGACACAAAGCTGGTCTGCAGTGCATCTGCAGCCAGTGAGTCCAGAGTTGGGATCGACAGTGAAGACTGTCGAGATCGAGCAGTCGGCCACCACTGGTCGAGTGTGACAAACCTGCACGGCCTAATCTTTCAAGGGATGGCGACTGTACTGCTGCTCTATAATTGAAAGAGGACCATGTCTACCTTGGAGGATGGGGGTTTCCATCCACATCCACCAGGAAAGGAGGGGGCATGAGATGGGGAGCCTGCTGAGTCTGTTCATCCAGCACGAAGCCGTTGGCATCTCGGATCAGTGGTCTATAGTCTGTGTGGAAGAACACCTGGTCTGGAAGCTGTGGTGAGATAAGGAGAGAGGATGGATAATACTCCATGCTGCTTTAGATGTATAAACACGGACGCACGCACGCTGGCTTTTACCTGGCAGTATGGATGAATCTAGGGATGCACCGATCCGATATTTGTACCGGTATCGGTATCGATATTGAAGACATTTCTAGATCGGGTATCGGTGACAATGGGCTGATCCATATCGGCTGATCTATTCAGTGTAATTCTATGCTGTGCGCTGTGAGTGACGTCATACGCAAGCAACACGCCGTGCGGAGCCTACAGTGTTTACAAAATGGAGCGAGCGAAAGGATCGGCTATCTGGAGTAGGGATGTCACGAGAACCGATACTTACGATACTAAAATAACGAAACACAGACGATGCCCATGTTTTTGAAGCACCGTAAGAACCGTGAGCGCAGAAACAAGCTGTTAGCATCGGTGCTGCGCCTCTTCTGGAGCAGGTGTTTTCACTGTTTCCACTGATAAGAAGCAGCCGGTCAGTCAGTGAGCGACTGCTTCACGAGAACTAGCTGTGATCTCACTGTGTGCTCCGCTCCCCGCCCCGCTCACTCGCTCAGAGACACAGTCTCTGTCTCGGAGCGCGCGCGCACACACACGCGCACACGCACACACACCGCCCTCTCCTGGTATTTCATGACGGCCTAATACGATGATGATTTAAAAAATGTGCGTGAACGTTCAACATATGAAAACTGATTCGTTAAGTTCACCGTTCGCGAAAAATATGCGCAACATGCACAACAATGCACAGGGAGCCACTGCAGAGGGTCAAGTTTAAGAGTTTAAGTCAAGTCTCATGATCCCAGTCTTTTCCCCACATTGAAAATTACAGTTTGTTACCATAATTTCGCGCTGTTTTTCTATATCGGTATCGGATCGGTATCGGCCTATACTAAACCTCAGATATCGGTATCGGAGGTGAAAAAAGCGGATCGGTGCATCCCTACTCATGATCCCAGTCTTTTCCCCCCATTGAAAATTACAGTTTGTTACCACCATTTCGCGCTGTTTTTCTATATCGGGATCGGTATCGGCCGATACTAAACCTCAGATATCGGTATTGGAGGTGAAAAAAGCGGATCGGTGCATCCCTAGATGAATCATTTGTATAAACATTTAAAGTACATTTTCCGGTTAATTCTTGCCTTCTCATATGGCTTGGAGCTGCCGAAGCCAAAGATGAGCAGATGGCCATGAGAGTCTGTGCAGGCAAAGCGTTGGCCATCGGGAGTGAATTTGCAGTCGAACACAGCTCCATGACCTTGGCCTTCAATCTGGATGAGAAACACAAATTCACCCCAGGTACAGAAACTCATTAACAAGGGCGGCAAATTCTATGCACAAGATGAGTTTTTCCACAGGAGCTCAAATAAATGTGTAGGTATTTGTAGGTTTAAGAATGGTTCATACAATGTGTCCTTGAATAATTTTTACGTGAATTACCACAAAGTAAAATTTTCGAAAATCTGTTTCCACTTCCTATCAGTCTTGCTCATTGATGCATTTGTCATATTGAGTATTGCTGTATGTCTCTAATCTGAATCGAGTGATAAGCGTCAGTGTACCATGTTGAAGTAGTGCTGTGTGTTTGTCCCTTGAAGCAGATTCCATATAAAGACATTCCCATCGTGACCGGCAGATAGGATGATCCTGGGGTCAAAAGGATGCGGCTCCAGCACAAAAACCTCAGCCTCATGGCCCTGAAAACACACTTCAAGTTATATGTCTGGTTTGCTGAGGTTAATTCCACTACACTCAGAATTTTATTAAGAGAAACACAACATTGTGCACTATTACTTTGAGGATATGTAACAGCTGTCCTGTGTAGGAGTTCCACACTTTGAGGAGATGGTTGTTAACAGCTGTGATGACTGTATTGTCATGGCGATCCCATGCTACCATGGTGACTTTAGGTTTGAAGTAGCTTTCCTCTTCAGTCATTGCCTCAGCACTGTGGGGAAAAAAAAATCAAGTTGGAAAATAAACATATTACAACATATACTGCATTATCCTGCGTCTTTGTTTTTTCTCTACCCGTTAACTAAAGGTAACGAACTGGTTCATTTCTGCTTGAAAAAAAAGGAAGGAAGAGCAGCAGTCTAAAACTAAAAACTAAAACAGGCCTCCTCAGATTGACCGGTTTTGAGTGATGATGGTGCGGGTCGGTCCAAGGTCATGTAGCGAGACTATGACGTATTTTTGGGTCGTAATCCCATTTGACACCATCTAGAGTATCGTTTCTGACCTAGAGGAACCACAACAAATCGCGGGAGTTGTTTCTTTCCAGAGTTTTTGGGACGGTGGACATGCCGATACCCAAATTAACGTGTAGAAGCACTACAAATGTGGAATTTTCATAATATGTCCTCTTTAACACATGAAAATGTACTGAAAATGTTGAGAAAATATAAGGCTGGAAAAAGTGTTTTTGCTATTAAAGCCGGTCAGACATGAACTCCAGAGAACTAGGCCGGACTTTCTCTGCAGTTTGTGGGTTGTGCGGCAGGCAGAGGCAGGATATAACATATTGATTCTGCTGTGTTTACTGCACATAAACACCGACGTCGCCGAAAATCTCTTGACATCTTTGACGTGTGTAACACAGCTTTTTCTTACAATGATATTTGTATATTTTTGTCTTTTTTTTTTTATTTCTTCATCTGTCGCGTGTTAGAAGTGGCATCAAGCAACTCCTCCGGAGTTTCTGCTGACTTTATACTCTGGGGCCAGGTGGAAAAAGGCAGCGGAAACTCTGGTAGAAGTGTGCATCTTCACTAGCCTCACGATTTGATTACAATTCAGCAGTTAACGATTCGATCACAACGATGCATCTTGTTGCATTCCAATGTATCACATCCACAATTGTTTATTTTACTGCACATAGCTGCTTTTTCATCAATTAATAAAATTGGTCAGAAAACCTTTTTTTATTTAGAAAGTGCTTTAAAAAATATTACCGACTGTAACTGTTATTATGATTGTGCCGTGATTTACTGCACCTTTACTGGTTCCCCCCTTAGCAGCACACTGCACTGAGTTCATTACTCCCCATGTCAGCAAGAGACTCTGCTCCTCTGTTGTTTTCTTGTCGTCACACTTAGAACAGATTTGTATAAAAAACCCATAGAGATTGTGTCTGTCCACCATCCGATTCAATTATTTAAATTAAACAATAACAGAGCGAGAACTCTACACAAATTAACACAACCTCTGAAACAACGCAGGAAACTAAGACTTTTAAATGTGGTCTTTTAAACATTAGATCACTGTCATCAAAGGCTATTTTAGTTAATGAACTAGTCTCAGATTACAACATAGATTTATTATCCCTCACTGAGACGTGGCTGCATCCTGATGAATGTGTCAGTCTAAATTAATCTACTCCCCCCAGTCATATAAATTCACACGTTCCCAGAGAACTCGGACGAGGAGGTAGAGTTGCTGCTATTTTTAACTCCAGTCTATCAATTAATCCTAAACCTAAACTCAGCTACAAATCATTTGAATGTCTTGTTGTTAGCCTTCCACGCCAATCCAGGAAACACCAACAGCCAATCATATTTTTAGTTTACCGTGCTCCTTGGGCTTATACTGAATTTTTTACAGAATTCCCTGAATTTTTATCAAACCTAGTCATAAAGACCGATAAAATTATTTGTTGGTGACTTTAATATTCATGTTGATAATAATAAAGATAGCCTTAACGTAGCATTTATTTCGATACTAGACTCAATTGGTTTCAGTCAGTGTGTACACCAACCTACTCATTGTTGTAACCACACACTTGACCTTGTATCATCATACGGTGTCGGAATTGAACATTAAACAGTACTTCCGCGCAATCCAATACTATCAGAACATAATTTAATAACCTTCGATTTTTCATTATCTTAATATATGCCACTAGTAAAAAACTCATTTTCTAGATGTCTACCGGATAGTGCTGTAGCTACATTTAAAGAAATAATTACATTCACAGTCGAACCCGTATTATCTGTCGATATAAACAACAAATTCTTTAAAAACCCGAGCTTCATTGAGATCTCGTCGATAGCTCTGCAGATTCATTACGATTAACATTAGACTCAATAGCGCCTCTAAAAAAATAAAAAATGTCAAACATAGTAAATTAGCTCCGTGGTATAATTCAAAGATAAATGAGTTGAAACAAATATCAAGAAAACTAGAAAAGAAGTGGCGCTCCAGCAACAGTGTTGAAAATCTCCTAGACTGGAAGAGTAGTGTTAAAGTTTATAAGAAGGCTCTCCACAAAGCAAGAGCTGCCTACTATTCAAAACTAATGGAAGAGAATAAAAACAACCCCAGGTTTCTCTTCAGCACTGTAGCCAGGCTGACAGAGACTCACATCTCCACCGAACCCAGTATTCCTCGATCCCTAAATGGCAAAATAGAAATAAAATCAACCATCTCCTGCCCTCAATTGGCACTAATACCCTCCCAACAACAGAGATCTCAGAAACGGCTGAGAATCCTATCCATTATTTAGACAGCTTCTCTCTGATCAGCCGTGATCAGTTTACCAAAATAATCTCAGGTTCTAAACCAACAACCTGTATCTTAGATCCCATTCCTACAAAATTACTTAAAGAAATGCTGCCCCTAATAGATAGTTCGTTACGTAACACAATCAATCTGTCATTATCATCAGGTCATGTACCACAGTCTTTTAAAATAGCTGTAATCAAACCCCTTCTCAAAAAAAACACCCTAGACCCAGAGGTTTTAGCAAATTACAGGCCAATATCTAATCTCTCCTTCCTGTCTAAAATCTTAGAAAAAGTTGTAGCCAATCAGCTGTGTGAGTTTCGACAGGGAAATAATATATATGAAGACTTTCAGTCTGGGTTTAGAGCCAATCACAGCACAGAGACAGCCTTGGCAAAAGTCACTAATGACCTTCTAATAGCCTCAGATCAGGGATTTGTGTCTGTCCTCGTTCTGTTCGATCTCAGTGCAGCATTCGGCACAATTGACCATCACATTTTATTACAGAGACTAAAACAGTTAATTAACATTAAAGGAACCGCCCTAAACTGGTTTAAATCTTATTTTTCTGATCGCTCCCAATGCAAATTAATGATGAGTCATCTGTGCACACCAAAGTTAACCATGGTGTTCCACAGGGCTCCGTGCTCGGCCCAATTTTATTCTCATTATATATGCTTCCACTAGGAAACATTATCAGGACACACTCAGTAAATTTCCACTGCTATGCGGATGACACCCAGTTATACTTGTCAATAAAACCTGAACAAAGTAATCAATTAACTAAATGTCGAGCATGTCTCAAGGACATAAAAACCTGGATGACCCGCAATTGTCTCTTATTAAACTCAGATAAAACAGAGGTTATAATACGCTATGATATAGCTGCTCTAGACGAAATTGTCCTTGCTTCCAATGAAACAGTCAGGAACTTGGGAGTGATCTTCGATCCTGATTTGTCCTTTAATTGTCACTTAAAACACATTTTTAGGATCCCCTTTTATCCACTTCGAAATATCTCAAAAATAAAACATGTCCTTTCGCAAAAAGATGCAGAAAAAGTAATCCACGCCTTCGTTACATCGAGACTGGACTATTGTAATTCATTATTATCAGGCTCCAGCAGTAAGTCGTTAAAGACTCTGCAGCTTGTTAAAAATGCCGCGGCAAGTGTCTTGACGAGAACCAAGAAAAGAGAGCACATTTCTCCAGTATTAGCATCGCTACACTGGCTTCCGGTTAAATCTAGAATAGAATTTAAAATTCTCCTCCTCACTTTCAAGGCCCTTAATAATATGGCGCCTTTTTACCTTAAAGAGCTGTTAGTACCTTATCAACCCACTAGAGCACTCCGCTCCCAGAATTCAGGCTTACTTGTCATCCCTAAAATCTCTAAAAGTAGAGAGGAGCCAGAGCTTTTAGCCATCAAGCCCCTCTCCTGTGGAAAAAGCTCTCATTTTCAGGTCGGGAAGCAGACACCATCTGTTCGTTTAAGAGTAGGCTCAAAACCTTCCTTTTTGATAAAGCTTATAGTTAGAGCTAACTAGTGCAGCAGAACATTACTTGTCCTATGTTTTAAAATAGGAAGCGTTTAGTTTAAAAAGGCATAAAGGCACTGATGGCTGATCTACTGAGTGGGCCACATGGTTTTCATCGTACTACTTCACTACTACTACTACATCGTACGACTTCCCCGAGTCCCTTTGCTTTATCGCCCGCAGATCCGGGCCCGCTGTGGCCGCACCATGGATTAAGATTTGTGGATCGCGCAACAGAGGTCGCAATGGTGGATCCAGTATGGCGGATTCTATATCGTGCGGGCTGATCTTAGTGGTAATGGCGGATCCTGTGTCGCGTTGGCATCAGATAATGGTGGTGGACCACGACCGAGGCGGCGGCTGATGATGGATCCTAATAAGTGGCAGTGGACAATGACTGTTACAATGACTGTCCGTCCTGGGAGAGGGATCCCTCACATGTGGCTCTCTCTAAGGTTTCTACGTATTTTTACTCTGTTAAAGGGTTTTTAGTAGTTTTTCCTTACTCTTGCTGAGGGTTAAGGACAGAGGATGTCACACCATGTTAAAGCCCTATGAGAAGAATTGTGATTTGTGAATATGGGCTTGACAAATAAAATTTGATAGGATTGATTGAAATGGATTCCACTGCTGACATCAGCACTGGTTCACCTGGCTACACTCCGACAGCTCTGTGAGGCGGCCTCAACAGCCAATGGTTTCACCTTATAAAATAAACTTTCAGATACTTTATACAGCATCTGAGAATCTTCTTCTTCAACAATCTGTTGCTCTTTCTTTGTATTTTCCCCATCTCATTAAGCAATTACTCCAAACACGACGGAGGTTTTGCACCAAGATGAGATCAATTTCATCAACATTGCTTTAAAGTTTTCCTTACCCTGGAAGAGTGGCCGACATGTTGAGCAAGAGGCACCTCCACTGCTGCCGCTGATGGAGCTTCCAGATCCGTGCTGTTCCATCACGACTTCCACTCACAAACCTGGGCCAGGACAGTGACATCAACTGTTACATTCAATTGCTATTAACTACTTTGAAAAATAAAGAAAGCAGTTTAATATAGTCAGGTTATCTTACCTTTCACCTGAGTGACAAAACTGGATGCTATCAACTTTGTCCTACACAGAGACGAGAGAAATATGGAAAACTATCATTATACTTGTGTTACTGCTGATGTGACATAGCCTGGATGCCAGACGAACTTAGCCCCGCCCACATAATTTGAGGTCGGGAAGTTCGGTCTGGAGTCGCTCCGTTGGGGAGAAACTATGCCCGAACAGAAGCTGTTCGGACCAATCAAATTGTCAGGGCGGGCTTTATACGATGATGGACAGATGATCAACAGTAACGTAATCAATCACGTCATCAAAGTGCGCTTGGGTTGAATTTGTTTTCAACAAACATGGAGAGCTGAGATGTGTAGATGCTGCCTTTGAGTCTGTTTTAGAAGACATCGACAGCGCATTCATTTTGAAAGAGGAACAGAGGAACGCGATCAAGGCATTTGTAGATCGAAAATATGTTTTTGCCGTCCTTCCTACGGGATTCGGAAAAAGTTTAATTTATCAGCTGGCCCCGATGGTCGCGAAGAAGATGGGACACAATGAAAACCCAGTGGTCATTGTGGTTTCTCCTTTGGTCGCACTCATGGAGGACCAAGTGAAAGAGGCGACCGAAATGGGCATCACGGCGATGCAACTCGGCGTGCACGACGAGGTGGACATTACCAGCGGTCGGTAGCGACTCCCCTCGCATAAATACCTGCAGTTTAAGGAGCGGACCATTTTAATAGACGCACCAGTTCCCTCGCTTGTGGACCAGTGCAATAAGACACCTGCCGTACAGCCCTGGCACAAGGATAGGAGCAGGAACTACGACCGGACGCCGGCTGTGCGGCATATCTCAAAACCTTACGGACCGAACAACTATAGTTTAACACCCCTTTGCCAGCGGAAAGAAGCTGGTCCCATTTACTTTGCTTCAGGTAGCGCGGAACGGGAGTCGCTATGTCACGTTAATGCAGTGATTCTCAAACTGTGTGGCGCGCCCCACTGGTGGGGCGTGGAGGCATAACAGGTGGGGCGCGCGACCGGGAGGGGGAAATGTGAGGCGGAACTTATATTATAGCCGAACCAATGTTTAAACGTCCGCATCACTTTACCGCCGGAGCAGTAAACAAATTGTTCTTTCGCCGTAGCCAGGGCTCTGAAGCCCCTCTGGAGTGGCTCCCTGTACAGCGCACACTCTCAGGCCCCGGGGCTCCGCCCCCCACCCCGCTCACTCGCTCAGAGACACACACAGGAGATCAGAGCTCGTGCACGTGAAGCAGCCCGTCAGGGACAAACAAGAGACGGTGGTCAAAAACCAAGTTGAAAAGAAAGTACGAAGAAGCCTGTCTTGCTCTTGGGTTCACAGTCAATGGGGTAGGACAGGGGTTGGCAACCTGCAGCTCTTCAGCCCCTCTGCAATGGCTCCCTGTACAGTGCTGTGAATGTTGCGCATATTTTTCGCGAACGGTGAACTTAACGAATCAGTTTTCATATGATGAACGTGAGTGAACGTACCGTTCACGTTCATTTTTTTAAGTCATCATCGTATTAGGCCGTCATGAAATAACAGGAGCGTGTGTGTGTGTGTGTGTGTGTGTGTGTGTGTGTGTGTGTGTGTGTGTGTGTGTGTGCGCTCCCAGATAGCGGACAGACATACAGGGAGGAAAATAGAAAGTTTAATTCTGCGTGGACAGGTTAATTTGCTATCACTGCCAACGATGCAGGTTTACCTGTATGCTTGATATGTGGCGAGGAATTAGCAAACAAAAAAAATGTGATGCTTGAAGACATTTCCAGAGCAAGCACAAAGCATCTGCTGAAAAGTACCAAGCTGGATATGAGCAAAAAAAGCATATAGTTCTGTGCTTCATTTATTTCAAAGTAGGCCTACACATGTATTTTATTCTCCTCTTCATAAGAGTTTGATGTTTTCCTTTTTTGTAATGGGTAAAAATAGCAGTTTTTTTTATTGTCGTTCTATAATTTAATAAATGCAACAAACTATAGTTTTTATATATATTATATAACTATATAACTTCATAACCTGTGTTATCAGGGCGGCTCCAGACAGATTTAATATGGGGGAAGAGGGAGCAAAATGGCTCTTTGGATAGTAAAGGTTGCCTACCCCTGAGGTAGGACATGAGAGACCAGTGAGGATTTTATGTCTGAAAACTCTATTAGACCCAAAAAATTAAGATGACACTTAGAAACATTACACCACAATCACATGCATGTGTTCTTTCTGGTTGAGCTTTATCATCTTTGTGACAAAGTGATTATAATTGAATAAATGTTTTCTCTATTATTGAAAAAGTACAGACTGATGGAGGAATGTAGTGATAAATGTCCCCAAAAGAACTTCAATTAAGTTGAATTTAAGTAAAGTTATTGCACTATTCTTTGAAAAAAGCAACCAAGGTCACAAAAAGTTTTTTTTTTATTTGCACATCAAAATTCCTGAAAGTAATTTGGATTTAATGTTCATGTGTATGTTATGTAAATACACATGTTAAACTTGGCCGATTTTGTTGTGGCTGGGGAGAGGGTGGGGAATGAAAAATATTCTAGGCCCAAAGTGGGGCATGACAAAAAAAAGTTTGAGAACCACTGCGTTAACGCATCAGACTTGTCTCGTGGTGATTTGTTTGTTTATTGTATTTTAATGTTTGTGTTTGGTTTTATGGATTAAAATATCGTGTACTTAATGTCATTCCAGTTTTACGATGTATTTACGGCTACGATGAAGTGTACAATTAAGAGCTGTGTGACATCAGTAGAGAAACTCTGCGTCATGTTTGGGGAAGTGGGGGGGGCTGTTACAATAGGTGTCAATGTAAGTTCGCTTGAGTTCTGTTGACAACAACTATGCGTCTCTTAACATACGTCACATACTACTTTGCTCTGATCGGTTGTAGGTCTATCCAGTTGAGCGAAGAGGCTTTTTTTTTTTTGGTTCGGTTGAAACATGCCCCATAATCACAGCCCAATGGAGCGGTATCAGACTCATATTCTTACTAGAATTATGAGTATGACAACGTCAGGCTAGATCTGACACAAAGAATGTACATGAATATGTTCTGTTGGTGCCATGTAAAGCATCAGAAATGTGAACATTAATCCGATCTTACTGTGTGCTCATGGAGCTCTGATATCTTTTCTGGACTCCCGCTTCCCAAGTAGTATATTCTGATGACATCATCTGTACTTCCTGTTGCTAAGAATATTCCACCTGAGAAAAAAAGATGTAAGTTTAAGCCAAATATTCAAAAGTTAACCTCTGCGTCTATATAATGATATGCTACCTAAGTGATAATACTGAGAACTATGCAATACTCAATCATATACATTTTTGGGTCCAGACTGTCTCCAGATTTGCCCATTACACTAGCAAAGCAGCCCGAGAGTCTGCGGTCAGACATGTACACAACAACTAAACTCTCCAGAGAATTCAGATGAGGTGTGATTCAGCAGGCAGGAGGCAAAAGGCTGGACGTAATGTATACATTCTGCTGCAGAGATCACATGTTTATGTTTACAGTGGTGTCACCCAAAGTGCTCTCAATATCTTTGTCTGTGCTGCCGCATATGGTCCTGCTTTATCACCCTGAGATATTTTATTTTATTTTTTTAGTCCCACATTCACAATGAAGTCAAGTGACAGGACACAATAAAATCCAGATAAACACATATAGTGAATACATAAATTCTCCAGAAAATATCTTGCCGTTTTCTCACACAAGCTCCCTCTGACATCATCCTGAGTTTTTACTGGGTGCCTTGAAGGAGAGACTAGGACATTTGCATTCTCACATACAGCCCCTCCAGAAAATGTCAAGAGATTATCTGGAGTTCAGTGCATGTCTGAAAGCTGCTTAAATAGCATTTATACAGGTTGGGTTAACACAACGCAACAGACAATATAAAATTTGAAATTACCTGGACTGAATGAGGAGCAAACTGTCTGAACTCCTGGCCTTGGCCGCTCAGTAAATTTGTGAGGCCGATCACTTTAAGGAGAGGAGAGAAAAAAGAAAAATGTTTAGATTCGATTCATCCTTCAACAGAACTGTCAAATAAAGATCCAGCTAATCTAACCAGCATTCTAACTTCAGGATAACAGATGTGAATGCAGATAGGTCAGACGTCAGGTTGAACGTCTTATCAGATAAAGCTCATTCACATACTTCGAGGTGAACAGAAGTCATTATACCCATTTAGTCCAAGTCTTACTAGTTTAATTTTGTATACTTTTACCTGGTTATGTACTGTACGAGTAAGGTTTTTCTACTTAGTTTAATAAGACAGAGCAGCCCCTGTTCATGCACCTACATTAAAAAAGGTACCGTATTAGTCCTATAGCTGCAGTGTGGAGCAGAGAAAAAGCTGTCAAAAAAGTTTGGCTTGTCTCCCAGTGTTTGCAGTGGGCCTGATGCTGATTGCAACTGGGAAAGCTTCCATTTTTATTTGACTGTATTAAGCAGATCGGCAACGAACTTTTCTAAGCAGACACTGCAGGGGCCACACTTTCAAATAAAAAAAAATTCCAGGCCTAATAGGCCTGTTATTGTCTAGCTTTAAAAAAAAAAGTTGGTTATAATCAGTGGGAAATCAAAATAATTAACTAGAGACTGAGGCCTAACCAGAAAATACTGTCAGACTTCTGTCTAAGAGGCAGTTCACTGAGGAGTCATGATTAATTAAGAATATAGCCCTCATTGACAAGACTTTAACTGGTTATAATACCATCATGGAGCCCCCAGATTCTTGGAATGAGTTTGTCCCTGTTCTTGCCTGAAGGTCGAATACAAGCTACATTCCATTCATAAAAGACTGAGAGCCGAGCCTCAAAATATTTCTCATCACATTGGTTTGGTTTCCAATGTGTTTTCTTAAGTTTGTTGATACTCTTCCATGCGCCTCCTCAGAACGAGCCATTTAGTGTCTTTAAAAGTAATTTTCAAAACTCATCTGGATTGAGGAGCAAACGTTCAATGTGAAGAGTTTAAGAATGAACTTTCCACTTGTTCAAGCAGTCAATGTTGACTAGCAGCTGTGCTACTCGTCTTCTTTCTGGAGAAAAGCTAACAACAATTTGACCTACTCCCCCAAAATTATCATAGGGAAGCTCTGTGCACAGGTCTGCAAAAATAATTTACCCACTTGAAAAAATTAAAAAAGACAAATCATTATGAGTCACTTAAAATTTTACTGTGGTGGATTGCCACTAATAAGTCAATGTTTGGAAAGGGGAAAAAAGGCTACATATCCTAAATACCAGAACACAATTTGTGCAGAGGGTGGATGGGAAACTTAGGTCGGCCGGATGCGGACCGTGTGTTTGGCCTGTCACTGGTTACTGATCATTCTATAATTCATTGCTAGAAGCCTTTTTTAACTTATTATTAGGGTTAAGGAGGGTTGCATATCAGTTACTTTAACTGATATGCAAATAAAATCCTGGTATGTCTAAGATCTATCTTTTTTAAATATAAATAATGTGAGTCTTTCCTTTAACCGCTTACGACAATGTTCTCATGGATACGTTTTTAAAGAGGAAACCCACAGTATTCATAGTAGAGAAAATCATTCAACAACATTTTACGGCTTATACATTTTATAATCATATAACTATGAATGAATATTTCTGAGTGAAAAGATCTGAAATGTAAACTGTTAACAAGCAGCACTCACCTGAAGTTAATGTTGTGGACGTCCCATTGCCAGAAGCAGACAGTAGCATCAGTTCCAGTGGACAGCATGTAACGTTTTGAGCCCTTTGCAAACGGTGAAAACTGAAACACAAAACGTTTAGACATTTCTCAGACCAAATTATTAGGAAGTCATGCAGACATGCATATTAATTCTGTGTGAAGTTAAATAATGATACTATCCAAGTAAGGCCAAAATCTTGACTTTGAGGCTACATTAAGAATAGCAAGGTTAAATTTTGTTTTCTGTTATTCATAAGCCATACATAATTGACAGGTTATCTGTAACTGAATAACTTTTTTCTGGCAACAATAATTTGACACTTGGCTGGGGCAGAGGATATAATAGCAATAAAAGAGTGCTGATGGAAACAGATTCAAATAAAACAAGGACTGGATACAAACTTATCTAGTTTAATTTCATTCTGTGTTAATGCAGTAATAACAAGTTCCTTCTACCCAGTGTTTCAGGCCTCTAGTCAATTAAAAAATATGTGATACAGCATATAAAGTTAATTAATTAAAATATGAAATATGAAGAAAAAATTATGTGTGGAAAGCAGTAGAAGATGCATCCAAATATAAAGATACTGTTATCATATGTTAATTTTCATAATCTGTAGGCAAGGGACAAGATTTTGGGGCATGAACCTTTTTGGTTTCCATCTTTAATCACCTTGGGTAACACTTTGTAAACAGGTTAACAGGCGCAGGTAAACATTCCATGTGGAAAACCCAAACAGGTGGAACACATTGAACAAACAGTTTCAGCTATTATATCATACGTAGATAGCTTTTAATAGAGATTAGCCAAAATGTCACCTGGAACTAAAAGACCTACAAAAAGTATCACCGTTTGTGTTGAAAAGTGTTCGATTCATGAGGTCAAACAATCTAGTCGAACTGTAGATGGAGTCTTGTCCCGGATATTGGGAGTCTACTAGCCTGGATGCTAGACGAATTTAACCCCGCCAACAACATTTGAGGTCGGGAAGTTCGGTCTGGCATCGCTCCGTTGGGGAGAAACTATGCCCGAACAGAAGCTGTTCGGACCAATCAAATTGTCAGGGCGGGCTTTATACGATGACGGACAGATGATCAACGGTAACGTAATCAACCACGTCACCAAAGAGCGCTTGGGCCCCCGGTCTCTTTTCTCTGATGCCTCAGATGAACACGCTTCTTCAGCCTGGTCTCCTTCGTCGTCTGTCCATTTTTTTAACACGGGAATGTCACGTTCCAACCGTGTTATTAATTTCCTACAGGACCGACAAATGCGATACGATTTGTTTGATGTGTTGTGGAGTTGTAATCCTAAACGGAGAACTTGTTCGTACGTGCAATCACCTTTACGCCGGGTTCACACCGGGCGCTGAAGCGACGCCAAAGCGACGCATAAGCGCAGCGCCAAGCCTTATATAACAGCTGCGCCAAGCTTGCCTAGCGCCGTACAGCAATCGTTTTGGCGTCGGGTCTATTTTTTGCGCTTGACACGAGCGTATCGCGCCAGGAAACACACTGAAAAATGCTTTTAAACGATATTGATGAAATAAATGATCAAATATGCATCCCATACTTTGAATTCCCCTTCTGTTTTACCAATGACATTATTAAATGTCCCCCTCTGCCCATCCACTACAGCCACACAAGCTGTCATAAAGATAAAAAGAGAGAGAGAGGGAGGGGGGGGCTACGTATTCTCCACATAGGCTTGAATGGAAAATATGTAATTTACCCTCGACACCCGACCTTTAACGGAGCAAACAGCGGAGAAGTTCTTCAACATGGATGACATTAAATTAATAATTGAAGTGGAGAAGTACAGTGAGTTGTATGATCCTCGGAACATATTGTATAAAGACAACACCAAAAAAGACAAATGTTGGGACGCTGTTGCTTAATGTTGGAGCAACAAGTAAGTATATGCTTTCATACTACTGGATCAACGGGTGATATTATTAGCGCTGCCCGGCGCTTCAGCGTCCGGTGTGAACAGTCTAGTAACGGCGCGCTAGGGATTGGCCCTCTGCGTCCGGCGTGAACCCGGCGTTTCTGTTGCTCTCAAAAAAGCTGATCGTGTTGGTAAGTTCTCCGTGTATCCTTAAATTATTTTTACAACACCGGCAAAAATCGTTTTTACTGATCTTCTTCTTCTACTTCTTCCAGCGTGCGTGCAGTTGAGTTCTGTTGACAACAACTATGCATCGCTTAACATACGTCAAATTCTACGTTGCTCTGATTGGTTGTAGGTCTATCCAATTGAGCGAAGAGGCATTTTTTTTTCTGGTTCGGTTGAAACACGCCCAATAATCACAGCCCATGGAGCGGTATCAGACTCATATTCTGACTAGAATTATGAGTATGACAAAGTCAGGCTAGGAGTCTACACCTGAGGCCCCAAAATATTGTCAGTTGCCCTAAGAGTCTAGATCATAATATTTCTTATTGATATAATAATTTTTGCTCTACATCTGTTTAGCACTAGTTGATTAACATATACACTGAGTTAGCATTTCTTTTTTCTTCTAACTTCAGTGAAAATATATCTAGTAAGACCTAAGAATACTTAACTTTTGTGATAAAAGGGTAGAGTACAATAAAGGTACCTCACAGTCAAATTTTTGGCCATAAATAGTTTGAATACATGAACCTTGCATCAGTATAGAAAAAAGAAACAGCTCCCCTTTGTCGTTCATAACGCAGAACATCCTCTTATTTAAAAAGACTCAACATTATTAGATGGACAGATATTACCTGAAGGGAGGTAATGGATCCACTGTGCCCTTGCAGCACAGCCACGGGTGCACAGGTACGAAGGCACCACACACGGATGGTCTTGTCACAGCTTCCTGCAGCTATTAGTGTGTTTTCGTAATTAACCGCCAAGTCTGTGATCTCTGCAGAGTGTCCTCGCAATGTTGAATGAAGCCTTCCATCAAACGAAGACCAAAGTTTCACCAAACAGTCGTCCGAGCCCTGATAACAAGAAAAACAAGAAGAAATTTGACTTAGATAAATACTTAAACATAGATCCGATGGTTTTAAATATGTGACAGTCAATTTCTTTTAATATGCTGGGTTAAATTAGGGGTTTAAAAAGCTAAAGAAATCGTCATTCAAATTAATTCCTGTGATGTTGAGTAGGGGGTTTATTATTGAGTGGGGGTAATGTGCAAAAAAAACGCCATCTTACTGTGAAGATCCTGAGACCCGTGCGATCAAATGCGATACAGTACACTGCAGACAGATGGCCCAGGATCCGCCTATGCAGTCGCATGTGCTCATAGTTGCTGACAGGATTGATGGAACTGAAGCGCTGCGCTCCTGTCAGCTCTCTCCCTCGATGTACCTCCACTGTTGATGATAAGAAGCCAATCATTAGTGGAGAGATAAGAATACAGGACTACAGTGCAACTACTATCAGCAGAAATAGAATGGGATATATTTAATCTGATCTGGGCAGGAATGAAGGGGGCGTTATAATAACTGGATGAAATGAAAAATTGAAATGCAACAAACACAAAGTAAATGCTTTGTTTCCTAATAAACAATATGCCTCTCTCAATACAGCACAAAATCAATATTTGGTTTTAGTGTAGTTTGTCTTTCACTTAGTCACTTGCTTTATGTCTATTTTACATTAATTCAAAGCCACTATAAACAATAACTATATCCCCGCTCCTCTGAAGTGGGGTGCATCTGGTTTGTATCTGTTACCATGGGAAACCACAAAATATCAGAGAAACCCTGTTGTTATTCTGCTTTTCTTTCTCACTGCCCCAAGCTGAAAGTGTTTTTCAGAGATTACTGAGGCCCATTTGTGCATCATCTCTACATTTTAAAATGTAGCTTACTTGATCTGCTTAGGGGGTAAGGGGTTAATTATTTTACGCAAATCTATAACTAAATAAGGACTGCTGTTAATAGCAACAAAGACTGCAGGTATAACAAGCTGCATTTTAGGCATTCAATCTGGACAAGTCATAGTAGTGCACCACACATTTGTCAAATATAGCTTGGAAGCTGGAGAGTAATACACAGTGGGCACATTACCCAATTCTTCAATGTCTTGTCATCAGACAAGGCCAATGCATGGTTGGTTAGTAGGGAGAAACATTTCAAGCATTGCCAAGTAATATCATAGCAAGTACACATGTCTGCATCGTCCATTTTATTTCATTTATCCCTTAACAGAGGAACATGAAGAGGGACCAGACGTACCTAAGTGTGTAGGTTTCTTGCAGTACAAAGGCCTCTCTGGTGGTCTGCCCCGGTGAAGGGCTGCATATGATGAAGCTTTATACCGCACATGTTCGCAGTCTGAAAAACAAAGCACAAAGTTGATTCAGTTAATTTACAGCTGCATTTGGTGAATAGATTGTATCAGCTCTGGCAAATGCACACACGAATAATCTAATTGAACTGTTTTATTATACTAGATGACACAGTACAGGGGAAAAAATTGCAATAAATTTCTGCCAACAAAAATACTGAAAAACTTGAAATGTATACCTTTTGGGGTTCTAAGCATCGACTGCTTTCCGGACCCCAAGAGAGAGTGTACACCTGGGACACATGATGGCACCTCTTTGTCGAGAAGTGGTCCAATCTGCTCACATATCTGTAGCAAATGATCTGGTGCAATGTGTCTGTTGGCTGCAACCTTTCAGAGCAAACAGAGACAGAGCAGTAATGTGACACTGAACCCAGACGCCTGCTAAAAATTAACTGATTGAATATGGATAATGGATTATTTAACCAAAATGCCAAACATCCTTCGTAAATGCAAGTATTTGCAGCCCTTTTTTGTTTTGGATGACTGTGAACTGATGATGTTTAGATTTTAGATTGATGGTCAGACCAGATAAGCAATGCAAAGATGCAAACTTGGATTCTCAGGCCATAGCTAATTACCATATTTTACTGTAGTGAGCGAATTTGTTTAAACTGTTTGAAGTCTTATGCTGAATTTTATGTTTTTGATGCGATGTAAAGCAAGAATCCTCTTCAGTTTAGATTATTCTCATTTTAAGAAAACCAGAAACACATCGGGCAAAAAAAAAAACATTCTGGTTCATTATTACATATCATTTAGGTGACGCTTTTATCGGAAGTGACCTCAAATAAGTGCATTCAACCATGAGGGTACAAACCCAGAACAGTAAAAATCAAGTAAGTACATTAGCTTAAAAAAAAGCTAATGTACAAAAAGCATTGTAGGAGCACAGTGAGGAGGTGTAAAACAAATCTGATTCACCACAGATTTGTAAAACTAGTGCAGTGCCTGTTCTAAAGCGGTCTGTTTGGTCCACAGAACCATGTAGCTGCACCACTGCTGTTGCACAAAGAGCTGTTCACCTGTTTGAACAATGTTTTCAATGTTTGGTTAAGCTCGACTGAGAACCCCAAACTACAGAATCAGTGCGAATTGGAGTTGTCGTTATTGTGAACGTACTGTTGTATTGACCGACAATGTCACTTACGTGATGAGTCCCAGCAAGTCAAAGTTTATAAATACTGAACATATATGTCAAAATGGAACCAAATCCCACACTGCCTGCACTTCCTTGGGTCCTTAACAATAGACACGGCAGGTGTAAGACCAATGAGATGAACAATATTTGGGATGTGCGCGCCACAGACAAAGATTTCTGCAAATTATTAGATGGACGTGTTAATGTTCAAACAATCAAGATCAATACTCAAATATTGTTCTATGATCAAAGTTTTTGTGGCAGCTTCAGTTTTGCACAGATACATGTCTGAAAGTGTCTGCTGTGCTCTTGTTCCTCGGGGGCGTGGCTTATTATGCAAAACGTTCTCTTTCCACGGACCAATCGCAGCTCCGGTCACGTGAACAACAACGCGGAGACAGCGCAGCTCGGCCTCTGATTGGCCAGACGAGCTGTCCCCGACGAGAGGGCAGCCAGAACTACCCACCCGATCTGCAGCAGACAGAACTAAATAATATTAAACCCTGACACCATAAACCTCTGTCTGAGCCAACATGTCGGCTCGTTATCTCACAACCGGAGCCGGTGAGAAGGAGCCGGGACCCCCCTCCATCACCAGAGCCTCGGACATTACGGTGGAGCCGCAGGAGGAAGAACAAAGAGAGTAAACAAGCACGGTTCGCATGGACACACACACGGCCCCCCAGTCACAAGACAATAACAAGTGAATTAAAAAAGAGCTGAAGTTTAATCTCACCACATCTTCATATGTTCTCGCGTGCTCGTTTCCAAGCCAGTCCAGTCTCCCGGGCAAGAGCTGTGGAAAACCAGTTCATGTTAATATGTTTGTGTGAAACAAGAGAAAAGAGCAGCAGGTTCGCGTGGACCTAGTGAGAAACACCGGGTGATGTCAAACGTCCGGATGTATGGAAAAGTCAACAGGCAAGTTTTATGTCCAGGCTGGCTCGAAAGCTACGGGCAGCAGCTAGCAAGACAACCAGCAGCACGGCGGAGATACACACCTGATGTTCCTCCAGTTCTCTCGCCAGGACCTGCGGAGGATAAACAGACACCATCGATAACCACACTGGCTTCTATTAACGAGCTCCATTATTAACTAGCTAGTCAACTTAGGTGCACAGACAACACAGCCGAAGCACGCCAGCTCACCTCCGCCGCTCTCCGACATGGACCCGTTGTCAGGAAACGAGAGATCAGGTAGTAGAGCTCTGAAAGGGAACATGGAGGCAAATATCAAACGTGAGAAAAATCCCTTCAGTAATAACACAAGCCGTCCGTATCGTAGTAAACGGAGCTACCAGGAGGGTTTACTTCTTGCTGCTTACCAGACTCAAGGAGCGAAGTGTTCCGATTTTTGGCCATTGAAGCGGCCCTGATTGTTTGGAAAGGAGGAACAATAGGTTATTCTTAACTTTGTGCCTAAACTGAATTGGATATGTGTACTTAATTTCGGCTACGCGGCTCTGACCCCCCTCCACGGTTGCTCCCGCTCTCTATTCAGCCTGTTCGCAGTCGCCATTGGAAGGATGAGGCCTCCGCGAGTCGACTTACTTCCGCCACAGCGGAGGAACACAGGAAAAGGGGGGTGGGGAGGAGCGCCCTCCCAACAAAAGACGCAAGTAGCGCTTCCAGCTGGCAACCCGGAGACATTTGTGTTATTAGGAGGGCGACGCCTAAAACGGACATTATTTACAATAGAAGTATTAACATATTTACAATAATAAAAACATTAAACATTACAAACAACGTGGTAAATCACCGGCCGGCCGCATTTATATCGGCCGAAGTCGTGAGTCCCGTACATGACGTAATTGGTGAAGGGTGCCAAATTTGCTTTATCAATATTGTCCGATAATTGTTGCTTCATCAATGTTGTTGATTGACACATTTTGCTTTGATAGTTCAGTTTAAAAAATCAGACCAATCCTCTATGCTCACTGAATAACAATAATTATACTTGTTATTATTATTGTTATTATTATGCAATATTCAAATGATACTTCAATTATAACTAGATAGAAAGAATATCTATTTCTCCGTCTGTCTGTCTGTCTTTGTGAGTTGTCACATTGTTTATTAGACTTTTTAAACCATTGAATAGTTTTACTATTATTTTTACTGATTCCAATATGGACTGAAAACATTTTTCAACCAGTCATAAAGTTGAGGTGCATGTTGAACACATATTTGGGTCTAAAAACATAGGTACAGGTGCTTGTTACTTACATTAAACATTGAGTAACTGTGTTGAGTAAATGTCAATCTCTTACGGCCATACCACCCTGAACACGCCCGATCTCGGTAGCTAAGAAGGGTCGGGAACTATGGTTAGAACTTTGGTGGGAGTCATTGGAGTACCAGGTGCTGTAAGCTTTTCTACTTCTTTTTGCAAACAGCAGATGGTGGTGTTGCTGGTACAGGAGAAAAGACTCAACATCAAATAAAAAAGGATACGGAATCCTCACATTATCATTGAAGGAAGAGAGTAAACGTTTAAATGAGTTTTTACTGTCAAAACACTACTTGTAATATTAGCATATTGATTTAACTATTACTTACACACAACTAAAACGAGGGTGAAAATGCATAAGAAAATATAGTAAAGAACTAAAAGAAAAGGTATTGATAGTATTACTGTGTGTTAAAGGTATAAGGGAAATTCTGTATTGTTCAAAAACTGAATAATCAAGCGAAATTTTTTTAAATGTAAGAGGTCCAAATGCAAGTGTTCAATTATAATGATGTAATTGGAGTGGACTGCTTTTATTAATTTCATAATCTGCAATCCAGTGTTTTAGTTTAACGTAATCGCACCAGAAGTGAATAAACACTTTCTGAAAATGTGCCTCTAGGACCTAGAGGTACATTAGGTACATAGGTCACTAACGGGCTGTCCGAGTTCCGGACCCAGAAACCGTTCCGTACGGACCCGGATCTACAGCCAAACATAAGGTTATGATTTTAAACCTGACGGGCCGCTTCTATTTGTAACCGGCGCAGCTTTTATAGTCTTTAAAGTAGTAGTTTAGTGGATGAGGAAACGCACAGACCAATTGCATGCGAGTTAAGCCATCCCACATGATACTACTCAGCCAATCAAGTCTGTGCATTCCAGGCGGTTAACATTGCGACTCTACTGTGCAGACAGATGAGTATGGAAGCCCGTTTCCGCCACTTAAATGAAAAAAATAAAAAATAGTATCTCATAATTATGACTTAGCATCTCAATATTATGTGATAGTATCTCATAATTATGACTTAGCATCTCATAATTATGACTTAGCATCTCATTATTATGAGATAGTATCTCATAATTATGACTTAGCATCTCATTATTATGAGATACTGACTGCAGGGTCTGTCGTGCGAGTCTGTGTGTATGTGTTGGTTTGGGGGTGTGTGTGTGTGTATGCTTGTCTCTGTCCCTCTTCACTAAAACTGATAATCACATGTATTTTTTGGTTATTATTCGATGATGACCGATCATAACTCCGGATCGCTCCGTCACTTTAACGCTGATGTGCTGACTGTGCGCGTCACGTTACGTCTCGTGTTGTGTGGAGCGGGGCACGCGGTGTTTAAACATGTTTCATGAACTCAAACAAACACAAAGTAAACGTTTGTCCTGTACTTGTCCTAATAACTTGTGATCAGTGCTGCTGTTTATTGTTAAAGTGTAAAGTGAGCGCAGGACAGAGGGGAAGTGAGGCGGAAGCAGACTCCGACACATACAGGACGAACGGACTTTTAATGAGCGTCTGTTCTGATCCTGGAGCAGCGCTGGTTATACTTATTCAGCTGCAGCACATCGCTAAGAAAATGAATGGAGCAGAAAACATGAATGATTATGTTATGTCTCTGTATCGATGCATAGTCGCCCACTTCCGCGAGTAAGGCAGCTGTCCCTGCAGCCGCTCAGCCACGGCTTCCCTGCTCTGTTACGCCCCGCCCACAATCCGTAGCTCATAATTATGACTTAGTATCTCATAATAATGAGATGCTAAGTCATAATAATGAGATAGAATCTCATTATAATGAGATATGTTACATAAGCCCATGTGTTGTCTACTCATATGCACCAAAGCAACAGAAGCGAGAGGATAAGACAAAGATTGGCAGATCAAAATGGATACTATCATTGAAGACTACTTTAGACGTGGATTCAAAAATCGTGAAATTTTAGTGGTTTTGGAGGAATCACATGATATCAAACTAAGCGTCCGTACCCTAGAGAGAAAGCTACAAAAGAACCAACTTTGGCGGAGACGGAATAAGACAGATGAAGCTGAGATAGCATCCTTTCTTCACCATCAGCTACAAACGTCTGGCAAACAGCACGGCTACAGATGGATGCACCAGAAATGTTGGATGGCTGGGATAATTACAGACAGAGAAACTGTGCGTCAATTGATGCGACTGATGGACAGTAATGGGGTAGATATGCGTGCCAGAAACCGTTTGAGACGGCGTGTGTATGTCAGCCGTGGACCAAACTATGTATGGCATATAGATGGCTATGACAAATTAAAGCCTTATGGCATATGTATCAGTGGTTGCATAGATGGCTTCTCAAGAAAAATGATATGGCTAGAAGCATACAAAACAAACAATGACCCTCGTATTATCGCAGGTTACTTCATAGATGCTGTTACCGAAAACAATGGATGTCCGCAAAAAATCAGGTTAGATCACGGTACGGAGAATACCCACCTTGCAATAATGCAAAAGTTTCTGCACACCAATGAGGATGAGAATGGCACTGAGTGTGTAACTTTAGGTCCAAGTACTGGTAATCAAAGGATTGAACGCTGGTGGTGCACCTTGAGAAGTGAATGTGCCCAGTTTTGGATGGACCATTTCGACCAGCTGAAAGCAGATGGCTATTTTGTTGACAGCTTCCTTGACAAATCGCTGATCCAGTTTTGCTTCCAAAATACCATACAGGTAAGTATCCTTAAAATGTATGATTACAGATGTAAGGGAGACCGGGGACGATTGTAAGACTATCAATCCTTTTGATACAACAATCCCTTGTCTCCCCTAACTATAGAGATCCAAGGGCATAGAACGCAAATTATATCTTAACAAATTCACTCTTTTTCTCTCCAATATTTAGGAGGAGCTTAATGAAGTTGTAACTGCCTGGAATAACCATCGCATAAGAACAACAAACAATCCTCGGGCTCCTAATGGTCGCCCCTCCATAATGTTTGCAGTTCCCAACCTTTACAGCGCTCAAAATTTCTTGCAGCCAGCTGATCAAATGAAAATAGAAATATGCAGAGAGGATTGTTGTTTTAAGGACTTCCCTTGTGATGAGGATGTGTTTCACTTATGTATGGAACTTATGGCTGAACACAACCTGGCAATGTCTGATGATGTGTATGAAATTACAGACATTTATCTAAGACTTCGTCCAATGATAGCTGATGGACTGGGGGAATGAAGTATGTGCTATGATAAACAGTGTCAGCCAGGCCTACCATTGTAAACATATATGTCTGAATTGTTTATTGTACATGCCATCTGAAATACAGGCACATGAAAAATAGATCACTGTCAATTTTTGCTACAGTTTCAATATCAATCTGTAGAATATGTTATAGAAATGAAATGAAAAAATTAGGGATGCACCGATTTATCGGCCGAACATCGGTAGCTGCCGATATTCGCCTTGTTTACTGATATCGGCTTATCGGTTATAAACTTGACTTTCGCCGATATCATTGGCCGATGTTCATATTTGTGGTAAAACCGCTGGGCACGTGCCGCGGCTGGGGGAGCAGTCGCTCCGTCGCCCTCCTCTCCGCGCCGCCGGAGGCTCAGTGTGCGGCACCGGGAGGTCCTCATCTGGTGCCGCCTAACGGCGTCGCTGGTGCGGGGGCTTTCTTTCTCTTGTACCGCGGGGCGGTGTCCATCGCCGGCACGGAGGGGACCGGGTACGCGGTCAGCGGCGGCCACTCTGGACGCGTGTCGGGCCCTTCTCGCGGATCACCTCAGCTAAGGCGACCGCTGGGGGAACCCTCTGTTCGCGCGCGGGGGGGGGGGGCACCCTGCGGTGCGCCTCGGCTGGCGCCTAGCAGCTGACTGAGAACTGGTGCAGACCAGGGGAATCCGACTGTTTAATTAAAACAAGCATCGCGAAGGGCCACGGTGGGTGTTGACGCGATGTGATTTCTGCCCGACACTAAAAACAGGTAAAACTGAGGAGGGCTTGTTAAGTTATCTTGACTCACGCAGTGTAACTTGGCGTAAAAAGTATGAGCGTAGCGTCTGTTTAAGTACTTTATTCTCATGTGCACCGGCTCTATTCATCCGACTCATGCACAGGTAACAAGGGAATTGACAACATACGTCATACACACAGAAGCCGTAACACATCTAATAAACGGCCAATACTGCTACCGTAAAACAATGAGAAGAGCGTTCTCTATAATGATACTTTAACAGGGCTGTTTTAGACAGGGTAAAAAGGTGCTGTTTTAAATTATCCTTGTGGTATTTTGACCAAAATATGTTAGTCATTTCATTAAGATCCCAAGGAACCATTTCAACTTGCGGTAAAATGGGCATAATATGTCTCTGTTAAATAAAGTTTAGTTAAATCAAAGATTGTTTCATAAATCTGATTCAATTTGTGCTCATTAAAAGATAAGAGTGATGAAGGGCTGAACATTTTTTAAATAGTGCTTTTAAATAATGATTTAATAATTTTTCTGGCACAAAAGGGTGAATGAATAACAACAAAAAGAAAATAAACAAATATCGGTATCGGCTATCGGCCAGATTGTTATTTTAAATATCGGTATCGGCCAAGAATTTCCATATCGGTGCACCCCTAGAAAAAATATATAAATAATTTTTTAACTCATCTATTTGTATCCGTTTCAAATTAAAAGCCGTCCAGCATTTCTGTTGATGGAATCCCTTCATTTGTTAACAATGCTTTTATTGATGGCCATCATCAAATCCAAACTCCGTGTTCAAGGACAGGGATGTCAGCAACAGCGCTGTCTGTGTGGACACGACACACGCATGCGATCTGCTGCAGATCAGCGAGGTAGCCGACGCACATGTTGAGGTATAGGCAGTTTAACCCAGGCGCAATACTATGCAAAAAGCAGGTGGGGATTATGAAAACATTAATATTTTTCATTTTTGAGCATGTTCATGCCCACGTTACATCTGTTAATGTAATAAATTTCTAAATGTGACTAGATTTCTAAATGTGACTAGATTACGTTTCAGCGCTCCTGCTAAATGAAACAAAAGGAATAAAATCACACCAGCAATTCCATGCTGAACGCACTTCAGGTGTCTGCGTTCGCAGGCCGCTGTCCATGGTGCTGAATGTTGAACACCACAGGCTTTTCCAAAGTTGTATTACCTGACCTGTCCTATGGAGGACCATACATGACTTAAGTAAAAATAAATAAATAAATAAATGTATAAATAAATACAGAAATAAATAAATAAAAAAGGAAATAAATTAATTAATACAGAAAAAAATAAATAAATATGTTAATACCAAAAGAAATGTCAAAATAAATGTCTTAAATATATTTGCACATTTATTTATTCCCTGACACATTTCCTTTTCATTTGCAGTGTCCTTATGCTAATGAGAAAGGCGGGCCTAATCGCAGTCTCATGCAGGATTGGTCACAAGAGTGTAATGATCCAGCCCTACTGCCTCTCAATGCTGGCTGGTGTCCAGTAGCTGTTTGCAGCGTTGAGCCAGTTCACACTTAAAATGAACTAGTTCAAGTTCAGAGGGTTAGTTAAGGTTATTTTTTATTGGGATGATTTAGGTGTCAGTAGTCCTGACTGTGAGCGTCACGTGTTCTACTGAGCACAAGGAGCGAGCCGAGAGGAGAAGGAGGAAACCGAAAGTCCAGCTCGGTACAAACCACCTGCAGCTTCTGCTCTGATCATGAAGCCGCTGATCTCTGAGCAGATGTGACCAGAGAAACTCTGTGTTTCCACTGTTCTACAAAGTCACTGAGCGGCTGTTTCACGGTGAAGAGCTCAAGTCTCAATCACTGCCCGTGTCTCTGAGCGAGTATGTGGCGGAGCGCAGGGGCTGTGTGTGTGTAGCTCCGTTGACCAATCCTGCTCGAGACTGAGGTTAGGCCCGCCTTTCTCATTAGCATAAGGACACTGAAAATGAAAATGAAATATATCACGGAATAAATAAAAGTTGGAATAAATGTGGAAATAAATAAATAAATGTGGAAATAAGTTTAAGACATTGATTCATTTAATTCTTCATTTATTTCCACATTTATTTATTTATTTCCACATTTATTTATTTATTTCCACATTTATTCCAACTTTTATTTTTCGATTTCAGTGTCCTTATGTTAATGAGAAAGGCGGGCCTAACCTCAGTCTCGAGCAGGATTGGTCAACTGAGCTACACACACACAGCCCCTGCGCTCAGCCACATACTCGATCAGCGACACGGGCAGTGATTGAGACTTGAGCTCTTCACCGTGAAACAGCCGCTCAGTGACTTTGTAGAACAGTGGAAACACAGAGTTTCTCTGGTCACATCTGATCAGAGATCAGCGGCTTCATGATCAGAGCAGAAGCTGCAGGTGGTTTGTACCGAGCTGGAGTTTCTGTTTCCTCCTTCTCCTCTCGGCTTGGTCCTTGTGCTCAGTAGAACACGTGTCGCTCACAGTCAGGACTACTGACACCTGAATCATCCCAATAAAAAATAACCTGAACTAACCCTCTAAACTTAAACTAGTTCATTTTAAGTGTGAACTGGCTCAACGCTGCAAACAGCTACTGGACACCAGTCAGCATTGAGAGGCAGTAGGGCTGGATCATTACACTCTTGTGACCAATCCTGCATGAGACTGCGGTTAGGCCCGCCTTTCTCATTAGCATAAGGACACTGCAAATGAAAAGGAAATGTGTCAGGGAATAAATAAATGTGCAAATATATTTAAGACATTTATTTTGACATTTCTTTTGGTATTAACATGTTTTTTTCTTTTTTTCTGTATTAATTAATTTATTTCCTTTTTTATTTATTTATTTATTTATTTTTTTCTGTATTTATTTATACATTTATTTATTTTTACTTAAGTCATGTATGGTCCTCCATACTGTCCATATTGCTGATTGTCACTTGGCAAGCTGATATAGACATCCTTTTATCGTATTATTCATTATTAATTAAAACATAGACCAAAAGTACATTTTTGGGCTGATTATTTGCCAACCATGTGAGTCAACAGCTGTTGTAAAGCTATATGTTAATATCAGTAGCACCCTGGTCTTAAATAGGTGACAACAATGTGAGGCATTATATAACTTTTATACTCTGTGAATGGCTGCGCAATGTCGTTATAAGACAGAGAGCCAAGCAGACAAACACACACACACACACACACACACCAGCAGCTGATGATTTTTTTTTAAAGTTTTTATTTTACCAGATCAAAATGAAAGACATGTGACCCAGGGCTGCCTCCTGCTTCTTGATTGAAAATGCAAAGGGCACAAAGAAGAGCATCATCGGCATAACATATATATAGATGCATCTTTAAAAGTATGCCCCATATGGTAACAGTACAGAATAACATTTGTCACAACTTTGACAATAAAACAACATGACTTCACAGTTCCAGTGAATTCACACCTCCCAACTAATTTTGTGTAAATATTCGGACACATATTCTTATCTGCCCTTTATGCCTTTAAGTGTCAACAAAAAATATTATTCAGTATCCAAACTGTGTAAGAACAAATGTACCGTATACACTTGATGATGACCATACTGTAGGTGTGTAACTGGATATGTCTGATGATATAGCCAAGAAATTCTAAGACAAAATAGTTGTTTTGAGTGACTAACCCTGAGAGTTAAACAGGTAATCAAGTGATTTGTATCATAGTTCTCTTTTCATTACACATTATTGACATTCCCCCAGAGCAGTAGAACACTGAGCAATTATAGAACTGCAAATTTTTTTACTTTTGATATTAAATGTTTACATCCCTTACTTTAGGCATGTATTGGTTGCAAAAAAATCTTACAATGGTCATTCTGCCATGTTCTTCCAAATGGGATTAAGACATTAACCCTTAAACTTAAGTGACTTTAAATAATGCCAGATAGAATAACTTTTGTAGTCTTAACTTTACAAAACAATTGATTAGCTCAACAACAAAAAAAAGCTAAAGCATAGACCTTGACATTTAAAAGGGCCAAAACAAATTGTTTAAATGTACATCTTTGCCCTCCTTGATCTCCAATGGCATGATGCTATTATGATCTATGGTGTTATCCTTAACAAATGATCTAGGTAACAAACATTACAGTTGGTCTTTAGAGCTATCTTTTGAACTGTTTCAGACTTATTCTAGCTTTTATATGAGGATGCATGGTAACTGAAATAACAAGATTTTACACCGAAATTGTGTGCGAATACCTGGACTAGATTAGAGTATGTCCATGACCCACACATTAGACTCCAACACCTTGTTCATTTCGGAGCTAAAGTCAGGGTTGCTGTCATAATGGACTGACAGCTCCAGGACACAGCCACAAGTATGGGCAACAGGTCTTCTCTGAAAACCTTGAATCTGAGTAAAATCAATAATAATTTATTTTCCCAGGAATGGATCTGACCCTGTGCAGAACCTTAGGAACCAACACAGATGCTGCATATCAGCATTCCTCAAATATGTGGTAAGGTACTTTTGAATGTCCTTCTGGTGGACATTCATTGTCTCTGGGAAGGTGAGAGACTTAACAACCTTTCTCACAGTTGGTTGCAGGGCTTCGTATGCAGTTGTAAGGTCCTGAAGGCTCAGGACCTCTGGGCTGAGTATTTTTGCCCATTGTTCGATGATGTAGGCAGGCTCTTGAACAAGCTTTTTGTGGGCAAGCTCCTGGAGGATTTCATTGACATTGCTGGCTGTTGGGATCCTTCTGCAGCTTTGGTTGTCAAGGATGTCAAATAATTCTTCTTGGTCAACACTGTTAAAATCTGATCTCCATGATTCAAAAACTGTACGCTCAGACTCAGGCATGTATTTGAGGAAATTCTCCACTACATTGCTCTTCGCATATCCACAGGCGGCCTGCTCTAATATGACAGGTGCGATCTTCACAGGAAGATATTTCTCCCTCGCCCATCCAAAAGCAATTATTCGACCTACACTCTCCCACTGCTGCTGTCCAAAATCATGCCTTAGAAAAGGCACTTTAAGAGCATTTCCTGTTGCGCATTGTTCATAGAATTCATTCCAGAATTCTGAGAGACAATCTCTCACAACTCCTCCTTCATCATACCCCATCTCATGTGTTCCATCTGGCAGTACAAGTTGGATTTTGATGTCAACATCTTGAAGTCCATCATCAAAGAAATGTGCCATGAGCTCTGGTAGTACCTGCCCTCTATGAACAACCAATATTCTCTTCACTCTTTCACTGGATGGCATGGATGGTGGTGAAACAGGCAGTGTGTCATCCAAATTCTGTTGCTCATTTTCAGAAAAGTCTCCTACAAAAACAATGTCGCTGCTCTCAAAAACATCCTCATGCCCATCCTGTGTGGAATATAATACAAAGTCAATATTGTCATCACTTGTAGTGTTTCCAAGAAATATCACTTCAGGGTTAAGTGTTTCAAATGTAGCAGATGGCGGTGTTGTAGAAACACTGCGAGAAGAAGTGGAGGACTGATTCTGAGAGCTCTCTTGTCTCTCCAAAGATGGAGCCAAACTTGTTCTGTTTGGACTGTTGATCTTTTTTTTCTGTGTGGTCAAATAAAACCTAAGAAGAGGGAGTTTTGTGTCGGTGTACAATTGTCCAACTGTACATTGTCAACTGTCACCTCTTGATAATCTTTGAGATCTAACTCAAAATCTGTTAAGGGCCCCAGACTACTTCTCCCGCCTGGAAAGAACAGGTCAATTCCTTCCTGCATCAACTCCCTTTTCTGAGCATCCTTTGAAATGTCGACTTTTCTTGTTCCACCTCCTCGTTTGAAAAAGCATTTCCAAATACATGTACAAGGATATGAGGTGGAGTGTGTCAACTTTACATTTGTCAACTTTGATTGCACTAGTTGAACCTGTTAATAGCCCACATTAATAGTCTGCATGAGAAGCTACAGAGACAGGGAGCGGAATCAATAAAATGCTAAAGAAACAATGTGGAAAAATTAAAACACTTTTTTGATACTGTATATATATATATTTTTAATCACACTTCAAATATGTGAATTTCTCACTGCCGGGAGCAAATAATAAACAAACAACAATTACAATAAACTTTTTTCATTTTGCAGATAGCCGTGTCAGACACAGTCCCGTGTGGTGGGGTAGTGTGCTTGGGGAGGAGATGAAGGTGATTTAAGCACATAAACAGCAACTCCAGCTTTCAGCCCTTGCTTGTTGCAGCTCCTTGGTGTCCATACTGAAGCACTGTTCATGGAACCATCTCCCACACTTGTCACACTGAATCTGTGCATGACAATGTAACGCAATCGATATCAAAATGTTCATTTTTTCACAGCCATCACATTGTTTCTTTAGCATTTTATTGATTCTGCTCCCTGTCTCTGTAGCTTCTCATGCAGACTATTAATGTGGGCTATTAACAGGTTCAACTAGTGCAATCAAAGTTGACAAATGTAAAGTTGATACACTCCACCTCATATCCTTGTACATGTATTTGGAAATGCTTTTTTGAGAGTACATCGAACAACATGGAGGAAGGTAAGACACCTAAATGATATTCAGTAACAATTAATTAATTGTTTAAAAAATAAAACAAAATCCCTTTTCAGTTTAAAGGGGAGTCATTTTGAAAATTTAGTTCAGTCTTTACTGATATAATGTCGCTGACACTCAGAGATGTTCTACTATCATGTTGAAGTGGAATGAGTCTGTGAAAACAGGAGGTTCCATCTAAATTTGAATGTGGACATTGCATAGTCAGAGGCTCTATGAACAGGAATCCACTGGAAATACTCATAACCTATTAAGGAATATCTTAAAATTCCATCCAAAGATGTATATTGGGCCACTTTCACAGATTTGCACTTTAATTTTCTCAGTTATTATACAGTAAAAATACACAAATATGTATATCAGCATAGTCAGAGACACCACGTACAGGAATCCACTCGAAGTCACTTATAACCTCTCAAGAAATATTTTTTATAAGCTTCCAAATATGTTACATTATGAATACATTCGTCCTTTTTCACAGATTTACCCTTTAATTTTCTCAGTTATTCTACAGTAAAAATACACAAAAAATGTTATGAGCATAGTCAGAGACACCATGAACAGGAATCCACTCGATGTCTTTTATAACCTCTCAAGGAATATTTTTTATAAGTTTCCAAATATGGTTACATTATGAATGCATTGGGCCACTTTCACAGATTTGCTCTTTAATTTTCTCAGTTATTCTACAGTAAAAATACCCAAAAATGTGTATGAGCATAGTCAGAGACACCGTGAACAGGAATCCACGCGAAGAAACTTATAACCTTTCAAGGAATATTTTTTATGAGCTTCCAAATATGGTAACATTATGAATGCATTGGGCCACTTCCCAGATTTGCCCTTTAATTATCTCAGTTATTGTACAGTAAAAGTACCCAAAAATTTGTATCAGCATAGTCAGAGACAACATGAACAGGAATCCACTCGAGGTCTTTTATAACCTCTCAAGGAATATTTTTATAAGCTTCCAAATATGTTACATTATGAATACATTCGTCCTTTTTCACAGATTTACCCTTTAATTTTCTCAGTTATTCTACAGTAAAAATACACAAAAAAATGTATGAGCATAGTCAGAGACTCCATGAACAGGAATCCACTCGATGTCACTTATAACCTCTCAAGGAATATTTTTTATAAGCTTCCAAATATGGTTACATTGTGAATGCATTGGGCCACTTCCCAGATTTTCCCTTTAATTTTCTAATCTATTCTGCAGTAAAAATACACAAAAATGTATCTCAACATAGTCAGAGACAGCATGAACAGGAATCCACTCAAATTAACTTATAACCTCTCAAGGAAAACATTTTATAAGCTTCCAAATATGGTGACATTATGAATACATTGGCCCTTTTTTACAGATTTTCCCTTTAATTTTCTCAGTTATTCTACAGTAAAAATACACAAAAATGTATCTCAGCATAGTCAGAGATAGCATGAACAGGAATCCACTCAAATTAACTTATAACCTCTCAAGGAATATTTTTTATAAGCTTCCAAATATGGTTACATTATCAATGCATTGGGCCACTTCCCAGATTTTCCTTTTGATCACTCAGTTATTCTACAGTAAAAATTCACAAAAATGTATCTAAGCATAGTCAGAGATAGCATGAACAGGAATCCACTCAAATTAACTTATAACCTCTCAAGAAAAACATTTTATAAGCTTCCAAAAATGGTTACATTATGAATGCATTGGGCCACTTCCCAGATTTTCCCTTTAATTTTCTCAGTTATTCTACAGTAAAAATACCCAAAAATGTGTATGAGCATAGTCAGAGACACCGTGAACAGGAATCCAAGCGAAGAAACTTATAACCTTTCAAGGAATATTTTTTATGAGCTTCCAAATATGGTAACATTATGAATGCATTGGGCCACTTCCCAGATTTTCCCTTTAATTTTCTAATCTATTCTGCAGTAAAAATACACAAAAATGTATCTCAACATAGTCAGAGACAGCATGAACAGGAATCCACTCAAATTAACTTATAACCTCTCAAGGAAAACAATTTAAAAGCTTCCAAATATGGTGACATTATGAATACATTGGCCCTTTTTTACAGATTTTCCCTTAAATTTTCTCAGTTATTCTACAGTAAAAATACACAAAAATGTATGTCAGCATAGTCAGAGACAGCATGAATAGGAATCCACTCGAAGTAACTTATAACCTCTCAAGGAATATTTTTAATCAGCATCCAAATATTGTTACATTACAAATACAGTGGTCCTTTTTTACAGACTTGCCCTTCAATTTGCAGTAAAAATACATAATTTATATGAACAGATACGTCATGAAGATACAAAATAAAATCAAATGAGAGACTATAACTAAGATGTAGTTGTCTTTTTGTTCTTTTTTAAGCGCTCCGACTATCTATACCGCTTTACCGTATGAGGCACTACTAGACGCGCAACAAAAACCCGAGTGGCGGCTGGCTTCCCAGATGACGGCTCACTTTACTGCAGTTTGGTGTTGGAGTCTGCTTCCGCCTCACTTCCCCTCTGTCCTGCGCTCACTTTACACTTTAACAATAAACAGCAGCACTGATCACAAGTTATTAGGACAAGTACAGGACAAACGTTTACTTTGTGTTTGTTTGAGTTCATGAAACATGTTTAAACATCGCGTGCCCCGCTCCACACAACACGAGACGTAACGTGACGCGCACAGTCAGCACATCAGCGTTAAAGTGACGGAGCGATCCGGAGTTATGATCGGTCATCATCGAATAATAACTAAAAAATACATGTGATTATCAGTTTTAGTGAAGAGGGACAGAGACAAGCATACACACGCACGACAGACCCTGCAGTCAGTATCTCATAATAATGACATGCTAAGTCATAATTATGAGATACTATCTCATAATAATGAGATGCTAAGTCATAATTATGAGATACTATCTCATAATAATGAGATGCTAAGTCATAATTATGAGATGCTAAGTCATAATAATGAGATACTATCTCATAATAATGAGATGCTAAGTCATAATAATGAGATACTAAGTCATAATTATGATATACTAAGTCATAATAATGAGATTCTATCTCATAATAATGAGATGCTAAGTCATAATTATGAGATACTAAGTCATAATTATGAGATACTAAGTCATAATAATGAGATACTATCTCATAATAATGAGATGCTAAGTCATAATTATGAGATGCTAAGTCATAATAATGAGATACTATCTCATAATATGAGATGCTAAGTCATAACTATGAGATGCTAAGTCATAATAATGAGATACTATCTCATAATATGAGATGCTAAGTCATAACTATGAAATACTATCTCATAATAATGAGATACTAAGTCATAATTATGAGATACTAAGTCATAATAATGAGATGCTAAGTCATAATTATGAGATACTATCTCATAATAATGAGATGCTAAGTCATAATTATGAGATGCTAAGTCATAATAATGAGATGCTAAGTCATAATTATGAGATACTCTTTTTTTTTTTCTTCATTTAAGTGGCGGAAACGGGCTTCCATAGATGAGAGTACACATGAGAAGACGGTAGAAAGAAAAAGAAAATAGCGATACAGGTAGAGAAAACAAAGGGAGAGAAACAGAGGAGTGAGATGGAGAAAGTTGAGAAACTGAATGTGAGACGGAGAAACGGAGAGGAACAGACGCAAAAAGTGGGGGAGTGGGATATATAAGAGGAGAAGAAAGTGATTTCTATAATTGTTCAATTGTTAAGATATGTTGGATTTATTATCTCTCAATTTAGTTAAGACTTTTCAGTCAAGATGTGAAACAGAAAAAGGGAAATTCAAGCTTTTGCTCCCTTTATTTTATTTTTCTGAAGTTAAGCCCTTTATTTGAACATGCACAATTTTCACATTTTATTTATTTTCTCTTATTTTGAAATGCAGCCCTGCTTTTATTTAGTTAATGAGAGAACATTATACATATCTACAATCATACATAAATGTTCAGTTCTATGTTCTGTAAAAAGTTATTGAATCGTACTGAATTCATTTGATTTGACAGTCAGGTATTTAGTATATGCAGATGTTGATACAACTACTAGGCAACTTAAATATATATCACACTAAATAGTTAGACATTATGATCTTCCGGACCTTTGCTTCAAGACATTTTATCTAACTGGACCTCTTTAAATTTAAGTTGATTACCCCTGCTCTATGTGATTAACAAGAACTGCCCTGTTTCCAGTTTTAGTGCTCTCTGCATGGTTTTCTTTTTCTCCCCTCTGCCTAGTTGCTTGAGTGCTGGACAACCTGTTGTTTTATTACAATTAAATAACTCCAATGGATTTCTAATCTATCTCTTATCTGAAATAAATCTGGCTCACATACAAGTTTATAGTTTAAGCCTAATACTTGTCAGATGAGCACCAGAATCTTAACACAATTATAATAACGCTTGTATGCCAGGGAGGTACATGTTAATCTATAACACTTTGTTTTTCTTATACTTATAGTTGGCTCTATTTTCTTTTACTGTATGTCTCACCATCGATGTCAAGAACAGAACACATTGTATGCAAGAACTACAAAAGCCTGGCTACTGTGGCCATATCATATATTGTGGCTTTAACATGTTTAATCTGCATTTGTAGTCGCTGTTAATAGGCCACTTAATGTTAGCTTGCAGAGTGTTTATCAAGTCTGAATCATGTCCAATATATTCTTTTGCCTTGTTGTGAAAACCCACTGTCAAATACTAAGACAGGTAAAACTTGAAAGGGTTTATTTGGACAGTTCTAGCCAACGGGTTATAATCAATTATTTCGGGTCCATAACCGACTTGGTGATGCATATAGTCCAAGTAATCCATTAAATGTACATCACGTTGTCACAGTCAAAAACGTATTTCGATCCACTCCTCCGCAGACTTCATACACCAGACAATTTTCCATGCGGACAACAATAAACTACACATGCGCATTGAACTACACTAAGGCATCCGCAACCCTAACGCCCAAACACTGAATATAATTAAATATAGTAGACACACAATACAATTTATACTTTAACTGTATAAAAATAAAACTATAAACTTTGATATCTTCAGAACATATTAAGCCTACATCAACATTTATTTATGTACACCTGCAGGTTGCGTCGTGGCTCGAGGAAAAGAAGGCTTCAATTCTGGTTTTACAGGCAGAGGGATATAGAGAGTGTCACGTTGCTTCAATCCTTAACATTTGAAAGATGCCGGTTCATAAGAACAAGGTCAAGCAGCAGACATTAGAGACAACAGAGCTACAGACCGGCAGAGGACGAAAACGACTCTCAGCTCACCGGGATGACTGACATCTCATTTGAATGTCCCTCAACAACCGTAGGATGACATCAGAAGTGACCTCCAAAAAGAATGGCAAATGGCAGCTGGGGGAAGTGCACGGCGAGGACGGTTAGAAACAGTCTCCTAGGGGCAGGGCTGAAGTCGTGCAAAGCTAGAAAAAAGCCCTTTATCAACGAGAAGCAAAGAAGAGCCAGGCTGAGGTTTGCAAAAGACCATAAGGATTGGACCATAGAGGACTAGAGTAAGTTCATCTTCTCTGATGAGTCCAGTTTTCAGCTTTGCCTAACACCTGGTCGTCTAATGGTTAGACGGAGAACTGGAGAGGCCAACAAGCCACAGTGTCTCGCACCTACTGTGAAATTTGTTAGAGGATAGGTGACGATCTGGCGGTGCTTCAGCAAGGCTGAAACTGGGCAGATTTGTCTTTGTGCAGGACCGATCAATCAAGCCAAGTAAAAGGTTGTCCTGGAAGAAAACTGCTCTGACAATGTTGTTTGTGTTTTTTCCAGCAGGATGATGCTCCATGCCACACAGCCAGGTCAGTGAAGGTGTGGATGAAGGCCCACCAGATCAGGACCCTGTCATGGCCAGCCCAATCTCCAGACCTGAATCCCACTGAAAAACCTCTGGATTGTGATCAAGAGGAAAATGGATGGTCACAAGCCATCAAATAAAGCCGAGCTGCTTGAATATTTGCGCCAGGAGTGGCATAAAGTCACCCAACAGCAATTTTAAAGACTGGTGGAGAGCATACCAAGATGCATGAAAGCTGTGATTGTAAATCAAGGTTATTCCACCAAATATTGATTTCTGAACTCTTACTAAGTAAAAGCATTAGCATTGGGTTGTTTAAAAATGATTATAAACTTGTTTTCTTTTCATTATTCGAGATATAAAAACACTGCATCTTTTTAGTTATTTTGACCAGTTGTCATTTTCTGCAAATAAATGCTCTAAATGACAATATTTTTATTTGAATTTTGGAGAAATGTTGTCAGTAGTTTATAGAATACATTTTTTTTTCTTTTACTCAAACACCTACCAATAAATAGCAAATCCAGAGAAACTAATCATTTTGAAGTGGTCTCTTAATGTTTTTCAGAGCTGTATATACAGTACCAGTCAAAAGCTAGGACACGCCTTTACCTTCAATGTCTTTCTCTATTTTTATTTCTTTCTACATTGCAGATTAATATTTAATACATCAATATTAAGAAGGAACACATATGGAATTATGTGGTAAACAAAAAAGTGTTAAACAAACCAGAAAATGTTTTATATTTTAGATTCTTCAAAGTAGCCAACATATGCTATGATGATAGCTTTGTACACTCATTCTTTCAACCAGCTTCATGAAGCAGTCACCTGCAATGGTTTTCAATTAACAAGTGTGCCTTGTCAAGAGTTTATTTGTGGAATTTCTTGCCTTCTTAATATGTTTGAGACCAGATCAGTTGTGTTGTGCAGAGGCAGTGTTGGTGCACAGTTCTATACAGTGAATAGGCCTATTTGACTACAGTTCTAATCAATATTATGTCAAGAACCACTCAACTACGTAAAGAGAAATGACAGTCCATCATTACATTAATATAGGAAGGTCAGTAAATCCGGAAAATTTCAAGAACTTTGAATGTATCCTCAAGTTCAGTCGCGAAAACCATCAAACACTATGATGAAACTGGCTCTCATGAGGACCACCATGGACAGGAAGACAAGAAGAAGAGATTTGCTTGGGCCGAGAAACACAAGGAATGGACATTAAACCAGTGGAAATCTGTAGTTTGGTCTGATGAGTCCAGATTTGAGATTTTTGGTTCCAACCGCCATATCTTTGTAATACGCAGAAAGTGTGACCGGATGGTCTCTACATGTGTGGTGCTGGTGATTCTGTTGGTGATTTTATCAAAATTCAAGGCATACTTAACCAGCATGGCTACCAAAGCATTCTGCAGCGACATGCAATACCATCTGGTTTGCGCTTAGTTGGGACCAGCATTTGTATTTAAACAGGACAATGACCCCAAGCACACCTCCAGGCTATGTAAGGCTTATTTGACCAAGAAGGAGTTTGATGGAGTGCTGCGTCAGTTGACCTGGCCTCCACAATCACCTGACCTAAACCCAAATGAGATGGTCTGGGATGAGTTGGACCGCAGAGTGAAGGGAAAGCAACCAACAAGTGCTCAGCACCTCTGGGAACACTTCAAGACTGTTAGAAAACCATTCCAGGTGACTACCTCATGAAGCTGATAACGGTAATAATGCCCAGAGTGTGCAAAGCTGTCACCAAAGCAAAATGTGGCTACTTTGAAGAATCTAAAATAACATATTCTGATTTGTTAACACTTTTTTGTTTACCACATAATTCCATATGAGTTCCTTCATAGTTTGGATGTCTTCAATATTAATCTGCAATGTAGAAGGAAATAAAAATAAAGACAAACCATTGAATGTGTCCAAACTTTTGACTGGTACTGTATATATACGTATCTATATATATAACTTCCTCACCTCATTCTTCAACAAATGCCAATCAATTTCTCAGCTTTGGCAACTGCATTAACCTATGCTCATCAATGGATATATGTATAATTGGCAGATGATTTTGAGCAATGTCTGATTTTGTTCGAAAAACCAAGACACAAACTTGGGCTTGGTATGAAATATTGAAACATTATATTTATTATTTTATCAGGGACCATGCACAACAACACATTATACATTTCATCTCAGGAATTTCCTAAGAGTACTTTTAAAATACTGTACTGTGAAAGCTGTCATAATGTCTGTTTATGTTTTTGTTTCATATACTATGACAACTAAAATAGTAATCTGACCAAATTGTATAGACTCAATGACAACAAACATATTATGCGCTTGAAGAACTTGAAAGTCTTTTCAGTGATGCACATGATAACACTGAGGTCATTTTTGATGATGATGATGCCAGCACGCCAACAACAGTCAGTGGCTGGAAGACAAGAAGCACCTTCTCGTCAGACAGATGGAAGGATGGAAGGTAGCCAGACATCAGCTGTTGGACAATTTCTCTGAGCAAACTACCTCAAACCACAGCTCTGTTAAAGATGCCTGAAGAAGGAAGCCATAATCAGATGTAAATGCATGCCTTATACTCATGGACTGCACGGTATCAGGACGGAGCATGTTCCACCTTGGGAACAAAGTTTATGGGCAAATTTGCCACTTGGATTTCTTCTACCATGCCCTCTACCTCTAGTTCTGGATACTTCTAACCTGCTACCACTCCCTGAGTGGTTCTGCCTGTTTATGTGATTGCCTGCAGGTGCACTGGAGTCAGAGCAGAGCAGAGCCCACCTGCACCTCATCTGTCATCAAGCCTCTGCATATACTCAGCCTGACCATCTCCACGCTGCCAGATCTTAGTCTCTGCTTCCAGTAAGTGTTGCTACGCTTTAAGCCATTTATCGCTACTCGTATTTGCTATTTAGCCCTTGTTGCCTGATCCTCATACTGTTTTCCATTTCCCTTCCAGCTCCTCCTGTTTTGGCTCCGGTCCCTTAGCCTCATCGCCCCTGCCTCCTCCAGCTCTCCCTAAACTGCAGCCTGGCAATAAATACATTTCACTTACTCCTGTCTCCATGTCTGTGTTTGCACCTGGGTTCACCTGTGCCACATAATAAAAGGAGGTTGGTTAGGGTTTCTGACTTAATATTGTGTATCCAGGATAATCAATCAATAGTATTACAATTAGCATAATGAAGAGTGTAACACTGATTGTTTTGTGGTCAATTTGACTTGTTAGGTGAGCACAACAATCCAAAAACTGGTATTAATGTAAACCAACAATCATTGGTGGGATGAAAAAAGTAATGAATGGGGTTTGGTTCATGTCTACGTGCTGTCAAATATTTGTTGTCTGTTTCTAACAGCCTGCACGGACATGCTGACTGTCCAGATCATGGACTAGAACAAAAGAAAGGTGCAAAACATGTGCAATACTTAATAGATTTCATAGGGTAATTGTCATGTTATTTTTAAAAAAAAGGCCATATTACAATGTCAGTGAGAAATAGAAAACATTTTAGTCTATTTGCCATAGAGCCTAGAGACAATGGGCAGTTATGTGTCTAATTATCTCAATGTTAAAATTTACACAGACAACAGACTTGGCCACCTTGCATTACAGTTATACAATGTACATCAAAATTACAGAATTGCTTTATGCTGTTCAGATTCACCAGCTGGTAACAGTGACTCTCCCCTGGAGGTGAGGAGAAGAATTGAAGATAATTCACTGGGCTTAAGACAGCATAGAGCATGCCCATTACGGTCAAACAGGTACAAACGTCTAGGAATACATACAAAATTTCAAAATGATTTAACAATGGAATATTTAATATGTTTTAGAATGTGTATCGTATATTTTGGGCAGCCGAGAGGTTGATGATGGTGAAGTTGATGCTGAAGGAAGAATTCTCCGCAGACCCAGAACTTGCTTGTATAGTTAAAGTTTATTACACAGAAGTCTTTACAGGTCAGGACGGACTCTAGAAATCCGGAGACATTCACATGCCAATAGTGAAGCCCGATTTGCAGGCGTCAAACATACAATATATATAGGGGTTGCCTACGCCCATGGCAACATCCCACATCCCATGGTTGAGAGGTGCATGACTACATGTGTTTGAACGCATAACATGTAAATGTAAGGATGAATTCATAACAACATGCCTCGTGCTTAGTAGAAGAAAACCCATTTTCTACACTCATCCATTAAGGGGTCAGAGTTCATACCCTAGGGGAGAGAACTAACAAGAAATGCATAGAAGAGTTACTGAGAATCTAAAGATGGGGGCCGCATGCTTAAACATGTGATTCTGGTTCATACTAAGGTTAAAGGTAGCAGAATATACTACATGTGTCTTCTGTAATAAATCACAGACACCAACTTAGGACGCTTGGTGATCCGTAGCTGCATATGGAGGGAATGGAACTATCTTGTGGCTCATGACAAAATTGTCCACTCACAACAGCAAATCAGTGCTGTCGATCTCATTTTATAAGCTGGCAACTTATTTCCTTGGCTGTTGCTGCCCATTTGCAGATTACATATTTGATAATTTGCCCTGATTCTCATCGAGAGTGCCCTAGGGGCCAGCAGGTGGACTCTCTTCTGTTTGTAGTCTCAGTGATTTGACTGAACACAAAGGAAAAGCCATGGAAAGTGTAACGATGTGACAGTTTAGATTTTGTTAAGTGTTTTCTGTTAAACTGTTAGATCTCTGTTTTGCTTCCTGGTTTTTGTGGTTCTTGTTCTTGTTCCTCGTGCCGTCTGGTTAAGGATATTCCATGATGCTCTCCTTTTCTGCATTCCTGCCCTGTCTTGATATCCTGAGCCTCTCGTGTAAGCTTCCCTGTGCTTTTGTTTAGTTAAAGACTCTTTTTGTATTAAATACACTTTTTGCTCCTGGGTCCATCTCCTTCCACAAACCGTGACAGTACATCCGACCACATTATGGACCCAGTGGAGATGAATTTATTTTACCGAAAGGTTTTTTAATTTGATTCTTTAGTGCATAAACTGTGTGGTCAGGGCACCCAGCACCAAGCAAAGACTCTTGAGGAGATATCAGTGGTTGATGCATGGCTAAAAGATCGGCATTGGGTGAGTCATTTTGTCCCGTACCTCGTGGAGGACTAAAGAAATACCTCAACCCTCCAGCCTCTTCCAACTAACCCGTACTGAGGCAGCCGCTTGGCATTTGGCGGACCCCGCAGCCTCAAGAAGGGTTCTGCTGTGGGTGGTGGACGTTGGAGAGGGGGCATTCACAGCAGAAGCCTCTCTCTCCAGCAGCATGCTCACAGGCACCAGCCACCTCCAGCCCCGACTGGGCCCCAGCCACAACCAGTCCCGACTGGGTCGCAGTCTCCTGTCCCGCGCCGGAGGCCCCTAGCTGACGTCTCTCATTCTCCGACGTCAGAGGTCCTCACAGCGGCGTCGGCTCCAGTCCCTGTCCTGCGCCGGAGGCCCCCAGCTGACGTCTCTCATCCCTCGACGTCAGAGGTCCTCACACCGGCGATGGCTCCGGTCCCTACTCCCCGCCTGAGGTTCCAACCTGACGTCCCCTGTGTTTTGACGTCAGAGGTCCTCACAGTGGCAGCTGTCCCAGTCCCTGCTCCGCACCGGAGGCTCCCAGCTGATGTCACTCATTCTCCGACGTCAGAGGTCCTCACACCAGCGTCGGCTCCAGTCCCTGCTCCGCTGCGGAGGTTGCCCTCTGACGTCTCTTCTCTTCTGACGTCAGAGGTTCTCACAGCAGAGGCGTTCCCGGTCCCTGCTCTGCGCCGGAGGTTCCAACCTGACGTCCCCTGTGTTTCGGCGTCAGAAGTCTCCGCGGCACCTGCTCCGGTTCCTGCCCCACGCCGGAGGCTTCAAGCTGGTGTCTCTCCTCTTCAGGCGTCGGAGGTTCTCACAGCGGAGGCGTTCCCGGTCCCTGCTCTGTGCCGGAGGTTCCAACCTGACGTCCCCTGTGTTTCGGTGTCAGAAGTCTCCGCGGCACCTGCTCCGGTTCCTGCCCCACGCCGGAGGCTTCAAGCTGGTGTCTCTCCTCTTCAGGCGTCGGAGGTCTTCGCGGTGTCAGCTCCAATCCCTGTCCCATGCCGGAGGGTCCCGGCAGACGCCACTCTGGTTCGGGCGTCGAAGACCTTCGCGGTGCAAGTTCCACTCCAGGTCTCGTCCCCGCTCCAGTCCCTGTCCCGTGCCGGAGGGTCCCGGTAGACGCCACTCTGGTTCTGGCATCGGAGACCTTCGCGGTGCAAGTTCCAGTCCCTGCTCCTGTCCCCGCTCCAATCCCTGTCCCTCGCCGGAGGGTCCCGGCAGACGCCACTCTGGTTCCGGCGTCAGAAGTCTCCGCGGCACCTGCTCCGGTTCCTGCCCCACGCCGGAGGCTTCCGGCTGGTGTCTCTCCTCTTCAGGCGTCGGAGGTCTTCGCAGTGTCAGCTCCAATCCCTATCCCGTGCCGGAGGGTCCCGGCAGACACCACTCTGGTTCGGGCGTCGAAGACCTTCGCGGTGCAAGCTCCACTCCCTGCTCCTGTCCCCGCTCCAGTCCCTGTCCCGTGCTGGAGGGTCCCGGAAGACGCCACTCTGGTTCCGGCATCGGAGACCTTCGCGGTGCAAGTTCCAGTCCCTGCTCCTGTCCCCGTTCCAATCCCTGTCCCACGCCGGAGGGTCCCGGCAGACGCCACTCTGGTTTCGGCGTCGGAGGTCCTTGCGGTGCCTGCCCCACGTCCAGGGCTGAGGTTGGAGCTTCCGCCCTCTGCCTCTGACCGGTCTTCGGGCTGCACGCCTGAGGAGCTCCCGTGCTTGGCTCCTGACCGGCCTCCGGGCCGTCCACCGGAGTCCTTGTACTCTGCCTTTGAGTGGCCACGGTGCCGCCCTCCCGAGCCTCAGAACTCTGCCCCGAGAGGCCACGGCGCCGCCTTCCCGAGTCTCAGAACTCTGCCCCTGAGCGGCCACCCGAGACTCTGTCCACGTGCCAACCAGGGGCCAGTGCACGGTCATCCTCCTACAGCTGTATGTTCCGAGCAAAGGTGGCGTTGACCACCTTGTCTAGGTGGTCAACGCCACCTTTGCTGAGGCTGTAGTCCAGGACGATGACCGGTTTCCCGTCTGGGCGGTCGCTGACGTCGGCCTTGGTGTGAAGTGTGGCGACCACGGTGATCTTCCTCTCCAGCAGCTACCGTGCGAGTTCGTAGGAGGTGAAGTTAATGTTGCATGTGACGTTACGACCGTGTTGTTCCGTGTATGACCAAGCTCAGTTCTGGGCATCCGTTGGCTGGCTTTCCGGTGTACACTTGCATCTTCCAAGTGTAGCTGGATTTTGCATCGCAGGTCACCTACGACTTGATCCTGTATTTCGCCGGCTTGCTGGGCATATACTGACGGGGAAGACACCGGCCTAGGGAGAAGAAGAAGAAGGAGAGGAGAGGAGAGGAGAGGAGAGGAGGAAGAGAAATAGCAGCCGCAATCTATATGACATAATAACATAACATAATAATAATAATAACAATATATAAAGACTAACCTCTGAACGGAACCAGTTGCTCATCCACGGTCACTTCAGGCAGCCATTTGTAGAGACATGGTAGCCGCGCCACCCACGTGTCCCAGACCTCTCGCACGGCCGCCAATTTGTCCGTGGCAAGTCTACAGTGTCTCGTCTCACAGACGTCGAAGCGCCGCAGTCTTGAGTACGTGTGGAAGACTTTTAGGGGCATCACGGCACGAAATATCGCCCGGCCACTTTCGGAGTCCCACAGGCTGGCGCCGGCCTCGCCCCGGGACCTATACACACCCGGTATTCCCAGGCAGTCTCTCATCCAAGTACTAACCAGGTCCAACCCTGCTTAGCTTCCGCGATCAGACGAGATCGGGTGTGTTTTTTTTTCTCTTTTATTATGAAAAATATTTAGAATTTTCATTCATTTTATATACATTAGTATGTACATCATTCATTTCATTGTCTGCCTCTTCTATTTTTTATCTTTTTTCCCTTGGCATGTTAATCAACGTACTTTTCTCACATTTAGCTGTTGGGGTTCAGGGCTTAACATTTTACATACTGCACTCGGTGATAACAGAAAACACTCAAATTAATAAATAAAAAAAAGTAAAACAAATCATTGAAAGAAACAATCCTTTAACCAAAATTCATTCTCACCTCATTCTCATCTCTGTTTGTTATTTCTATAAAAGTGCTTCCGCACATGGTGCATGATTGCATATATTGAATGGCTCAGCACATAGTTCAGGAGATTTACATTACATCCTTTCTTTCTTTCATTCACACCAAAAAGCCACAGCTTCTTCCATTCCATCCTCACCACAAAGTCCCCCTTCCAGCGATTATTTATTAATTTTCTTATTTTTCCAAATTCAAACCTTAGTTCTCCACATTCAACAAACTCATGCATACATGTTTCCACTCCCACATCAGATGCATCAGATTCCTTTCCCACATCCGGGTCAAACTTAGTTGTTATTATTAGGTTATTATACATTCTTTTGTGCCTTAGCAAATAGTCAAGGTTTTCACATTCAGTCGTATTCCACTTAACTCTCAGATTCGTCCATAGTTTCCATACATCTATATTATCCATTACTATGACCCACACTTTCTCTGCAGCCGGTCCCTCAGTTCTTTCCCTCTCATACATTTGTATATCACTCTTGTTTTTACATTCGTCAGACTCAATTTGCACTCTCCTTCTCTGCTGACAAGGAGTACAGGAGAGTTGATAGCGGACATCCCTGCCTGACTGACCTCTCTAATCTAAATTATTATGTTACATGAACATAGTAGTGTTCTTTTTATAAAAAGTGTTTTCCACGTTCACTATCCTGTTTTTCTTTAATGGTGAATCTTTTCTGCTCTTTCTAAGATTCTCGGCTCTCAAGTAGCAGCACCCCCCTCTGCTGTTTGCAAAGGGAAGTGGAAAAAGCTTACAGCACCTGGTATTCCAAGGCAGTCTCCCGGATCATGGCTTTATAGCCATTAAAGCCATTAAAGCTTTTTAGCCATGATCCTGGTTTTCTGTACCTGGTCTCATCTACCCTGTGGCCCCCGCTGGTCTTTGACGATCCTCCACCAACGGGTTTTAAAGGGGACATATTATGAAAATTCCACTTTTGTAGTGCTTCTACACATTAATTTGGGTATCAGGCATATCTACCATCCCAAAAACTCTGGAAAAAAACAGCTCCCGCGATTTGTTGTGGTTCCTCTATTTCAGAAACGATATGCTAGAGTGCCTCCAATGGGATTACGACCGAAATAGAAGTCATAGTCGTAACATGCCCATGTAGTACACTCCCCCATAGATCTATGCACTCCCCCACCAAGACCCACCCATAGATGGACCCACCCCCATTTAGACAGTCCATCGGTGTCCACCCGCCATTTCATTCTTGCAAGCCTTGGAAACACTTGGATAAGCTAACTAGCAGCATGAATCGAATTCGACCACTGAGATGCTCAGTGGTCGGCTGCACAAATCAGCACAAATGTCCTCATGTGACTCCAGCTTCAGAAGACACAAGATTGAGATGGATTGAGTTCATATATGATGGCAATGTTCCTGCAAGAGTTGGCAAATATCTGTATCGGACTGTTTTATCAACCTGGGCCAATATAATGCCGGATTCTCGAAAAGGTTGTTATTGAAAGAGGGGTCGGTGCCATCTTTCCATCGCAATACTGAAGACAAGGGGAATATTAGAAAAGTATTTTTTTTAATAATTCTGGTATTTGCTTCTTTTAGACATTTTGTGTGGAGGCTAGTGACGTTAGCATGTTGTGGCGTGTGTGTGAGGGGGTGGGTACAGCTCCGGTAGCTCCGGTAACTACAGCAGCTCCGGTAGCGCTCCATTAGCGCTCCTGTAGCTCCGGTAGCGCTCCGTTAGGTCCGGTAACGCTCCGTTAGAGCTCTGGTAGCTCCGGTAGCGCTCCGTTAGGTCCGGTAACGCTCCGTTAGAGCTCTGGTAGCTCCGGTAGCACTCCGTTAGGTCCCGTAGCGCTCCGTTAGCGCTCCTGTAGCTCCGGTAGCGCTCCGTTAGGTCCGGTAACGCTCCGTTAGAGCTCTGGTAGCTCCGGTAGCACTCCGTTAGGTCCGGTAGCGCTCCGTTAGCGCTCCAGTAGCTCCGGTAGCGCTCTGTGAGGTCCGGTAGCTCCCCGGTAGCGCTCCGTTAAGTCCGTTAGCGCTCCATGAGGTCCGGTAGCGCTCCGTTAGGTCCGTTAGTGCTACGGTAGCTCCGGTAGCGCTCTGTGAGGTACGGTAGCGCTCCGTTAGCGCTCCGGTAGCTCCGGTAGCTACAGCTGCTGCTACGGGGATTTAGCACCCGTTACACTCATCTGCTGTATGAGTGTAAGAGTGGAAGTCGCGCTCGCGCAAGATACCGGAGTATGTTGTCGTCAAAATGTGCGGGAAAAGAACGATTATTCATTACCAGCCCCAGTTGGGGGAAATGTGTCCTTGTATCTTTGTATGCATGACAGTAGTACAAACATGAATAACATTGCTGCTTTTGGTGTTCAGGCAAGCACATCTGTTCACGGTGCTAGGGTACATCACGTAGCATGCCAGACGGACCCACCAAAGATGCGCATACATGGCACGCAGCTTTCTATGAAAACACTGCGACCTCACTACAAAAGTACAGGTTTGTTTACCTTCAGTTACTTCGTCATGTCATTGATTGTGTCTCCGTCTTAAAGTTGTAACAGCATCTCATTTGTTGTGACTGAATGTCTGTTTTATCATAGGCACACAGAAAACTGTTCCCTGCACTGATGTCGGTGTTGGGACCTCAGCTGTAAGAGACCTTGCTTGGAGGAGGGAGAGGACAACCCAAGTTGTTCAAGTATGGACTTCGGAGATCCACAGGATGTTATCTATGATCCTGATGACTCGGTCACAGTCTTGACTGAGTCAGCAGATGTGACGTGAGTGACTCAATATTTAATCTAAACATTTTAATAATCAGATGGATTACCATCCTACACTTATTTTAGCTGTTGCAGCCTTTTTGTGAAATCTTTGTCTTTCTAATAGAATGGAATCTTCCAACCCTGTTCATAAGACACCCACATATATTTTTTATGAAAACTTTCTCCTGGAGCTGTTTGAGGTGTGTCCTGTGTGTCGGTGGGGGACAGATGTGCAAACCAGAAGGGTTGTAGTGGAGGAAATAACAGCAATATTTTGGGGAAATCGTTCAAATGGTGATACAAGCGTGAAATTTGGTACAAATCATCTTTGAAGGTCACTCTTCGATTTAGGAATCGGGGGCCACTCGAAAATCAAAAATGGCCTCCATTTATTTCAAGATGGCCACCATGGTTAGACTGATTTTGCATTTCAGCATAATCTTTGCCTATACTTTGTAGATGTCAATAATATCGGACTCCCATAGTATGTTTTTGAACATTTTCAAGTAGGAGTTACCAGTTATAACCATCTGAAACATTTCTAAAACATGTCATAGGCTAACTGTGTTATAGGTCACGGGGAAAACTACGTGAAGTTTAGGGTTAATTAGAGGGATAGAGATATTTGGGGGATATACAGTATAGGAGAACAGTAAAAATAGTAGCTAGATTTGTGTGATTGGCTGTCTGGTACTATATAAGGAGAAGCACTACCCTCTGTTCTCATTCCATATACAAACCAACCTTTAAGCTATGTGTAGAGGACAGTAAAAATAGTAGCTAGATTTGTCGCTAAAGTTGCTTTTTTGCACTGTAGCATGTGACACTCTAGATTTGTTCGCTAGTCACTTTTTCAGACAACGAACAATTTGATTGGCTGTCTAGTACTATATAAGGAGGAGCACTTCCCTCTGTTCTCATTCCATATACAAACCAACCTTTAAGCTATGTGTAGAGGACATAGCAATAGGTCTGGAGAAGCTGTGGATTGCTTTTGTTCAGGGAGCCTATTCACGATGGATTCCAATCCATGACATCGTTTCAACAATTGGGCCAGAAAGATCCAGTGGCCTACCATTTTTCAATGCATTTAGTGGGTGTGACGTTGTGTCTGCATTCCGTGGCAAGGCTAAGAAATCTGTTTGGCAAATGTAACAAGTGTGGACTATAAGGTTCGGTTGGAGCCCTTCGTGTGAATACCAAGACAAAAAGGTGCTTTTAAATATAAATTGTATTATACACATTTAATTCACTCCATGAATGCATTCATTCATTCGTTCAGTTAATTAGAGTCTGTTGGTCCAAAAAAAGGTTATTCCAAGTAGGAAAAAAAAAAAAAAGGTTACGGTTAGTTCTCTCCTACCGCTCGCAGGGCAAGGAGGCTCGTAGGGAAAGGTTGGTTCTGAAAAAGTCCATACAGGGATAGCTCGCCATCAATTGTCGGTATCTTCACTCTTCGCACTTCGCACTGCTCAGCCATTAAAGAGGAAGTGCGCCTCTCGACCCGGATATTTATAGTACCGAAACCGGAAGTAGTAGTTGCACTTCCGGTTCGATTTAAAAAAATAAATATTTTAAAGTCATGAGACCTGGGTTACACAAACATGGAATGTGTGTGATGAAGTGTCAGGGACATTTACCAAGCTCAGTCACTGGCCCACCACTGTTGATGATGATGACCTCCAAATGCTGCAGAGATTTGTGGTCATAATGTATGACCGATCAAGTGCAGCCAAATCTGTGAATGATGCACGACTGCATCTGTTCGCCCGCAAGCAAAGGCCATATGATGCCATACCACCTGTCACGGATATGGTGAGGACCCAAAAGCAGCACAAGCAGACTAAATACCAGTCGGTAATGACCTTTATTGTTCACTGCAGTTTTTAACAGTTCAAACCGTGGCAGGGTGAAAAGTCTTTGCTCATAGTGATCATCTGCGAGATCTGAGCAGGAGCGAGCCTGGTGTCGCTGACTGAAGGTAAAGTCAACAGTTGATGGGTTACCTAGCTGGCAGACAGGTCCAGTGTTGAGCTGTGTAGCCACAGAGCAGAGCAGGAGCGTAATCCGGAGGGAACAGGCGAAACTCGTGGTCGAAGACAGAAGGCTGAGGTAATATCCAGGGCAGAGACGAGGCAGGCAGGTCGGCAACAGGTGATCAGTCCGGGGAAAGAACGCTGGAAAGTCAGGCATGACACAAGAACAATCTGGCACTGAAGCAGAGACAGGAGCAGGCTTAAATGCAGCCAGGGCTGACACAGGTGTGGAGAGTTGCCCTGATGAGGAGGTGTGGCTGACTGGCAGAGTGGAGCAGAGACAGGTGACACCACCAACAAGTTCAGCCCTCAAGGAACACATTAAACGTGCAGCCTACCAAGCAGGAGCTGTCTGGGGCCAAGCAACTGTCACTCAACCAGTTTTACCAAGTCCTGCAGAATGGGGATGGAAGCTGCAAGGACAAAGGTGGTTGGTGAACTGGACAACACTTCCACCAATTGCTGCAAGTTGCCAGGAATTGGCAAAATGCTCATGCAAAAACAGATGTACTAATTGTAGGTGCAAATGTTTTCATCTGACTCTGTCTTGTACAGCCTTGTGCAGCTGTGAATGTCACTGAGAGGTTTGAAGCCCAATGAAGTTCTTTTGACTTGACACAATTGTCGAAATATTTCCCCAAATATGCAAGAAATATAGTTAAGACTTGATGATTTGGCGGCCATCTTGAAAAATGACCGCCATATTGGATTTTTGGATGGCCCCCATTCTAAAGTTAAAGAGATGACCCAGAAGAATGGTTATGCCAAATTTCATGCTTGTATCACAAAATGAACGATTGTTCCCCTTATTTCCTCTACTATTGGGACATTCCTCTCTGTAGAACAAAAGTGCCCACACTGTGAGTTCAATATTTCTTCATACTGGAGAAGGTAATTGTTAATTGACTTTACCTTAATTCACAACTTAATTCACTTGTAGTAATTAATTGAACATAGAATGTTATTATCTGAATTTGTGGAACAACAAATCATACAATGCCATGTGAAATGACATATAAAGTAAAATAATAACTAATTACATCTATTTTTGAAGGACATTGTGCCAAGTTACATGGTGATGGACCTAAGGACCAACACTATTATTGATCTGCAGTTGGTTCAGGTGAGTAACATAAACTCCAATGTGTAAACTTAACAAAGTTATTGAAAATGTGTCATATTTCCATGGCAAATTTCAGATGGAAAAGCATTATGTCTTGATTCAATGGTATGCAGGGAACTCATTACGACTGGTGATGATAATCTGTTTATTCAGAACTGCCAACTTGAGAAAGTCTCAGTAGGTTAGGTCATGTAGCAGAAAGTGCATAGCAATATTGCTTCAACAAGATGTTGTTGAAAATGTACAACACAGCACTAGCTTACAGATCCTATAACTAATTACAGGGCTGGAGAATTAACGCATCTAAACAATGACATAAAAGATTATCCACAGGAGTCTGTCTGTAGTGGTCAGAAGTGAGTCGTTAGATGTGTAATCAGCCTAAGCCCTCTCCAGACAGAGGCAGAGTCATTGGCTGAGAACTGGTGTTGGAGTTTGTTCATTATCAAAGTCGTGGAGCACATCAATAATTATCATAAACTGGTGATTTCCTTATTCTAAAACCAGAGCAGAAATTCAACTAATTGGCAATTTTGTAATTAATTCACTCACTCACACAATACATTGAAGACATGTTCTGTTTGGAACATTATTTAGACCTTATGTGGGGATTAATTTTGTTTTAATATATAATATAATATATATTTTAATACTTAATTTCTGAGTTGTATAATGTGTTCTGTTTATTTATTTAGTCTGTTTTGTTTTGTTATGGTTTGTTTATTTATTGTTCATCTGTATTATGTACTCTCCATCAGGGCATGCTGCAAAAGAGCCATGTACTCAGTCAATTCTCCCTGAATAAATAATGTTGATGATGATTATGTGTCTGTGCATGACTAAAATTTTATTTTTATTTTTAGGACTGTCCAAGAAACTGGTCAAGATATCCCAGGACAAAGAATGTGTGAAACTGAAGAAGTGGCTTCGCAGCATAAAAAAACACATCTACTGGACAGCCGCTATGTCAACATCAGGGCAAGAGAGAGTGGCAAAGTGGACCTCCATCCTTAACCATGTCCAAGACATCCACTCCAATGAAGACCCTGTTTTCCCCCAGTGTTTGCATCCGCAACACACTTCTAGGGACAAGAGCAAATGGTTGACAGCAGGTATGTTCCCCAAATTTGCATTTCAAATGTAAGGCTTGTGTTTATATATATATATATATATATATATATATATATATAAAAAACAAACCAAATAACAAATGCCATAATCACTTTGAATCTATAGTTATGTTTTTCCCCCCTTTTTTACAGGGACACCAGCCTTCTGCAGATTAGAGAAGGTGTTGACTAACAAGAGGGTTCTGAAAGATGTGGGGAAGCTGAGCCCTCACTACGTCGTTGGAGTCTTTCCATAGCGTCATTCTGCGTTTTGCACCCAAACACATTGTCTTTTCCTTTTCTTGGAATGTTATGCAGGTAAAAGTACGATTTATTTTTTCAAAAAATGTATACCTATTATTTATTATACAAACTATTATACAGGCATACACAAATGCTCTTATTAATATTATTTTCTACCCAAAGACTCGACCTGGCAGCCCTTCATTTCAATGAAAATGCTGGCCGTCCCCAAGCAACAAGTTCAAATGGTGAGCCGCTATTTAGAGTGAGCTTCCCAAAATATAAGAAGGGCGAGTGCACAGCAAAGCGGGTGAAAGCAGATGCAACCTTCCGTGAGTCTCACAGGCTTTATTTAAAAGCCAAACAATGTACAAACAGTATGTGAAACATAAATAACATATCAATTAACTGCTGTCTTTAAATGGTCTTCACGATAAATAGAATAATATAATTACAAAATAATTATAAAAAGAAAATAATGATTACAAAAAAGTGCAAAATGTCCTACTTTTTTCCCCGATTTGTATTACAGATTACGTGGATAGCCTGTTGGACCTCATCTTTCACGAGGTTTTTCAGGACCCGGCCCCATACAGTGCCTTGCATAAGTATTCACCCCCCTTGGACTTTTTCCCATTATGTACTGTTACTAACTGGAATTCAAATAGACTTAAATAAACTTTTTCCCGTTTGATCAACAAAACATGCATAGTACTTTGGAGGTGCAAAATAAATTTTATTGTGACACAAACAATAATGAGAACAAAAAAGTTGACATCTGTTGGGTGCATAAGTATTCACCCCCCTGTGTCAATACTTGGTAGAACCCCCTTTCGCTGCAATTACAGCTGCAAGTCTTTTGGGGTATGTCTCTACCAGCTTTGCACATCTAGAGATGGAAAGGTTTGTCCATTCTTCTTGGCAAAAAAAGATGAAGCTCAGTCAGATTGGATGGAGACCGTCTGTGAACCGCAATCTTCAAGTCTTGCCATAGATTCTCTATTGGATTGAGGTCTGGGCTTTGACTGGGCCATTTTAAGACATTAACATTCTTTAATCCAAACCATTCCTTTGTAGCTCTGGCTGTATGTTTAGGGTCATTGTCCTGCTGGAAGATGAACCTCCGCCCCAGTCTCAAGTCTTTTGCAGACTGCATCAGATTTTCTTCAAGGATTTCCCTGTATTTGGCTCCATCCATCTTTCCCTCTATTCTGACCAGTTTCCCTGTACCTGCTGAAGAGAAGCATCCCCACAGCATGATGCTACCACCACCATGTTTCACTGTTGGGATGGTGTGCTCAGGGTGATGGGCAGTGTTGGGTTTTCGCCACACATAGCGTTTTACATTGAGGCCAAAAAGTTCAATTTTGGTCTCATCTGACCAGAGTACCTTCTTCCACATGTTTGCTGTGTCTCCCACATGGCTTCTGGCAAACTCCAAATGGGATTTTTTATGGATCCCTTTCAACAATGGCTTTCTTCTTGCCACTCTTCCATAAAGGCCAGATTTGTGGAGTAGACGACTAATAGTTGTCCTGTGGACAGATTCTCCCACCTCAGCTGTGGATCTCTGCAACTCCTCCAGAGTAACCATGGGCCTCCTGGTTGCTTCTCTGATTAATTTTCTCCTTGTCCGACTCTTCAGTTTGGGTGGACGGCCTCCTCTTGGTAGGTTTGCGGTTGTGCCATATTCTTTCCATTTTCTTATGATGGATTTTATGGTGCTCAGAGATATGTTCAAAGCTCTGGATATTTTTTTATAACCTAACCCTGCTTCATATTTTTCCACAACTTTATCCCTGACCTGTTTGGTGAGCTCCTTGGTCTTCATGATGCTGTTTGTTCAGTAATGATCTCCAACAAACTCTGAGTCCGTCACAGAACAGGTGTATTTATACTGAGATTAAATTGCAGACAGGTGGACCCTATTTACTAATTATGTGACTTGCAAATGTGACTTGTGAATGCAATTGGTCGCACCAGATCTTTGTTAGGGGTTTCACAGTAAAGGGGGTGAATACATATGCACTCAACACTTTTCAGATTTTTATTTGTAAATAATTGTGAAATCCATGTAATATTTCCCCCCACTTCCAAATGATGCACTATTTTGTGTTGGTCCATTACATAAACTCACGATGAAATAAATTTTAATCTGTGGTTATACCATGACAAAATGTAGAAAAGTCCAAAGGGGGTGAATACTTATGCAAGGCACTGTATGTGAATGAGGTGCTGAAGATCTCAATACCCGAGGATCTCTCTGCCAAGTATGAGAAACCTGACAAGCAGGAAGTTATAGCCAGCTATGTGAGCATCAGGGAACACTCTGCGTATCTGGAGCACCACGCAGGAGGGAAGGACCACCCTGATTCTCCGGCCCAGATAGCCCAACACCAGTTAACAAAGCTTCTGTACGCCAAATACCTGTTACGGCTAAGCAATGTTTACATTGTATTTAGAGAATAAAAGGTGACACACAAATATAAAGTGTTCCTTTGTTTACAGTATGGCTACTGATGGGACAAAGTGTATTTTTGTAATCAATGTTTTTATTATACTTGGTATTTTTTGTATTTATTACCTCTGTCCCAGCCAGTACATTTAATAACTATGTTTAAAAAGCTCTGTGGCATTCTTTCTAGCAATCTTTCTGACAATAAAAGTTTATAGAAACAGTTGTGTGCTTTTAGTGTTTGATATGTAACATGTCAACAATTGACACATGTAAGATGAGCAGTTAGCAAAGTAATACAGAGGGAAGAGTAATTTATTGTATTTTATTCCTCAGTCATATTTGTATTGCAGGAGACTGATATCTCATGCATTAAAAAAAAAAAACTTACTGCTCTATTCCTCTTAGATGTAAAGGCCCATAATCTGCCCTATAGATGTTGATTGCATTCTGTAGTGAGAACACATTCAAACACACAGGCCATTAATGGAGGTAAAAACTTTGTCCTACACCTCCATGAGAGGGAGGAGGGGTGAGAGGGTTGAAAGGGGGTGGGGTAAGATGGGGGCGGGGTGAGGGGGGCGGGGCCCTCAAAACAGGTCAATCTGAGGAGGGCTGTTTTAGACAGGGTAAAAAAGGTGCTGTTTTAAATGATCCTTGTGGTATTTTGACCAAAAAATGTTATACACATTTCATTAAGACCCCAAGGAACCATATCAACTGTGGTAAAATGGGCATAATATGTCCCCTTTAATACATTTATTTTTGGGTAGGATGCACTGGATCCCACAGACTGTCCTTTTCCTTCCTACGGAGGAGGGGGGGCAGGGCATGGTCCATCTGGCCAGCAGGAGCGCTGCCTTCCGCCTCCAGTTCCTCCAGAGATTGCTGACTGGGCCAAGGGACTCTCTGTGGAGACCTCTATCCCGGTGCAACCTGCAACATTTTAAGAGCCTGAGTTTGGATTTTAGCCTGTTTTTTATGAACGATACCAAGATAGGCTCACCATCTCTTCCTAGGTTTTCCAAGATTGTTTTTAAAGTCTGGAGCCTTTTAAAAAACGAGCGAAGACAACAGGGGACTCTCTGCACTGGCTGCTGCAGGAGCGTGTCCTGTATGGGACCATTTTAGATCACACCCGCTGGGAATAAGTCACTCTGTCCAGAGTGCTGCAGGCTGGGCCAGGTGGTGGAGCTAGCCGGGTCTGGACTGGAAGACCACACAGGGCTGGCCAACAAACTGGGATTAAATCCAACGATGGAGAGGGTTAGGGTTGCAAAATTCCGGGAATATTCAAAGCTGGAAACTTTCCATGGGAATTAACGGGAATATACGGGAATTAACTGGAAATTGTGTGGGTAATTTATACTAACTGTATTTACCTTGTCATATACAGACATAAATATAAACATTTTGTTTTGTCATAGGCTGATTTGAGCCCTGAGGAAACTTTGGGCACTTGACTATATGCTTCTACATCTTTGTGTCATTCTTAACATAGGTCTTTGCATCGTATTTGCAAATGTACACAGCCTTTCCTTCTACATTGGCTGGGGTGAAATGTCTCCACACATGAGAGTGCACGTGGCAATGATCTGTAGAATTAGATGAGTAAAAAGCTTGTAAAAAAAACACTAAAGCAATGCCAGAGATAAAAATAGTTGGCCAATTGGAATCGTTTTTAAAAATATTAAAAAATTTAAGGATAAATGAATAGAAATAGGCTAGATGAACAATCCTCAATCAGCATGTTAATATAAATTTACCGCCCCTTTGCAACCCTAGAGAGGGTACTTCACCAGTGGAGGAGAAGACTGGAAAATCAGGACATCTTGCATATAAACTCTTTTTTCTGAAGATGGTTCCATTTCCCCCAATGTGGAGGACCCTTTCCCCAACACTTTCCTGGCACTGGATGTAACATTTTCTGGACCTCCGGTGCAGCCGGCTCGCCGAGTCTCCCTGGTGGGAGCTTCCGGGAAAACTCTCTATAGAATAATGGTAAAAACACTTACACAACATTAAACAACTGAATGGACGGACTGACACTCCTTAGAGGAGCTATTTTGGAGGAGCACAAGAATCCGGACCTCAGTGGAGGTCTGGATTCGCACATCGTCCTGCGGCGCACATCGTCCTGAGGCGCACATCATCCTGCGGCGCACATCATCCTGCGCCGCATATCATCATCACCGCACATGTGCGCCCATATCATCCTGCGGCGCACATCATTTTGCGGCGCACATCATCCTGCGGGGCACATCATCCTGCTGCGCACATCATCACGGGGCACATCATCCTGCTGCACATCATCACCACACATCATCGTGCGGTGCACATCATCGTGCTGCAGACATCATCCTGGGGCGCACATCACCGCACATCATCGTGCGGCGCACATCATCCTGCAGCGCATATCATCATCACCGCCCATCATCGTGCGTCGCACATCATCCTGCGGTGCACATCATCCTGCGGCGCACATCAACCTGCAGCACACATCATCCTGGGGCACACATCGGCGCACATCGTCCTGCGGCGCACATCATCCTGCGCCGCACTTCATCCGTGCCACCAGACATAACAGCCTTTTGATTAAATTTAATAAAAATTTATTATTATTAGATTGTAGTGGAAATTGGTCAACAAACGAGGTTGTCTTTGTAAGTTTATTTGTAAAAGCTTTCTGCAGAAAGGATCACACAGGCAAGGTGGTGGCTGCAAGTGAGATGAAAAGTGAAGTGTCTGTGCTCATGTGCATACAAATGTATCCTAAATGTGTTGAGAGGAAATTATGTCATGTATGGTAAGAGTGTTTGTCAGCTTAGTTTTTCGAACAAAGTCCAACCACAGAGTACAGCAAAGGTCCCTATAACATTCAGGTGACCTCATGATCAACTTCTGCAAGACATGAATAGACAATGGGCTCATATGCTACATATATTTTTAATCATGATATTCGTATTCTGCCGCAATCGACTTCTCCTGGATTTCAACTGACTTTATAATAGGAGGTCAGGTGGAAAGGTCTGTAGACACTGCGGAGCAACTCACTCAGAGATTTGTGCTCACACATAATCGTCCTCCGGAGAAAAAATACGGAGGAACTGCAGATGTAGTTCAGTAGCTGTCTGAAAGCAGCTTCACATCAACACCTGCATATGGAATTATAACACACGCTGCTCTGTCTCTTTCCTTAAATACAATGTTAAAACTCTGTGAATTCAATTAAAAAAATTCAAACCCAAGCTGAAGCATATATTGCATAACATGGCTCATCATATGTATATGCCTATTATTATCATCATGTTTTCTTTATATCATAACTTTTTTTATTGTTGTCATGTCTTTATAAAGCGGTCAACCAGTACTGTTTTAAAGCTCCTCTCTTTCTCTTTTCTTCCCCTCAGCCTCTCTCATTATTTCCACACCTGCTTTCAGACATTCCTCTGTGCTCCTTCATGCTTCTACACATTAGTATCATCATCATCAGGAGCCATCTCCCTCTGTGACCATAGTCTCAGGCTTGATATGAGATTAATCCATACAAATTGATTCTGTGGGCCCCACCCATACTTACTCTAAGTTCCATGGTGGGCATCATCCTGGCAAATGAAAACTGCTGACAGAAGGAGCAATGGCTTCGGGCATGAAAAGACAAAGACATCTTAGCACCTGTACCAGTGGAGCTGGTAAATATTTTCTCCAGCAGGGGCTATACCAATATCTAAAACATACATACCAAAAATCAAGCAAACGTGTATTAAGGTATCTCCTGAGCTGAATGAGCATTTGTATATATGTTTGGTAAGTCACTAGAGTGAGAAGTGACAGGATGACCACACTCATCAGTACCAAGCTCTTTGATCTACGATGGAGTGATTTTCAGTGAATTAATTCAGTACTAAGTGAATTACAGCCTCCAATGACACTCAAATTCAATGGTAAATGGTTTTGTATTTATATAGCGCTTTTCTAGTCTTGATGACCACTCAAAGCCCTTTACATTACAGTTTTACATTCACACATTCACACACACATTCATACAGTGCATCTATTCACAGCACTTTGTTATTCTAGGGGGGGCCCTTCGGGGTTCAGCATCTTGCCCAAGGACACTTCGGCATGCAGATGGGTCAGACTGGGGATCAAACTGCCGACCTTGGAGGACAATCACTCTACACCTCAGCCACAGCCGCCCCTCAACAACTCATCAAGTTGCAGATGTATCTCAAACCTTTTGTTTCAATTAATTGAACACATCCCTCTGCTGCCACCTGTTGTGTGGTGGGATGTAATGCTGTTGAGGCACTGGAGAAATGCACCAACAACCAATTAGTTTTTTCGGTGGGGGCAAACAAACTGAAGCCAGACTCAACAAAAACATCAAACAATATTTCAATCCTGTAGCCTTCACCAAACTGCTGAGCAATGCTGTCTGTCGCACAAATTTAGTGTCACTGGTCCTCATTCACTATATGTTCACAGAATTGTTCTTGCACAAAATAAGTGCGTCCGCAGGATCGCCGCCTGATTCATGACAAGTGCGCACCAGCCTATTTTGTTCTCATCACCTTGCTCATGTTTGTGAATCAGAATCCTTCAAAATTGACAGGCGGATCACCGCTCTCTGTAGGAGCATACTGCCACGCCTCTATTTATCTATATAAAGACAAACTTTTAGTGTATCATGAAGAGGGCATTGTTGAAGAATTGTGTTAGAGGCACACTTTTCTGTGACTGACAATATTAAAAAAAATTAAGCCTGGCCTGTAATAACTGAGGTAGTTAATGTCCCCTGAGGCTTGGACGGTGGCACAAGTAAAAAAAAAAGGGTTTGACATCAAAGTTGAATATGTGTGTGTGTGTGTCAGTATACATTTTGAAATAAGGCTTTTTAACCTACCATCAGAAAAGCATAATGTTGTAGCGAGCCAGCACTGCAGCCCTACCAGGAAGCCCCACATTTGGCTGTGTGTCTTTGTGCTTGACTGGTTGTGGATCTGCTCCAGGTGGTAAGGGGATGCCATGAGCCATAGGTTGTCCAGGACACAGCACGCCAGGATAATTCTGCACCTTCACAGGTGTATAAAGGAGCTTGCCTCCAGCTGGGTCCAAGCAGATCTAACGACCCCTGAGCTGCCAAAATGTGTGCTCTATCACAGGGCTTGTGTGGGTGTGGATGTCATTGTAGAGCACCTCTTTGAGGGTTGGAAGGTCGGAGCAGAACTCTATACTAAATATGTATAAATATACTTTTATAAGCTCTGTCAGATTTTGTATGGTAACCAAAAATCTGTTAAAATCCAACTCCAGACACAATTTCGTGGCACTAGACATTGTAGATAGTGACCGATCGAATATAGACCAATAAACAATTTAACATAAGCCAAAAATGAAGCGAAGCCCGCAAGCTAGTTTAGGCAGCCAGCTTGAGCTGCGGTGCTCCAATCATGTAGAATCATGTGACATACCTCACTCTCCACAACCATCTATAATACACACACATACCTTGTTAGGTGGTGTATTTAAGCAGAGAGAAATTTCCCATCTTCCCTTTTGCCCGCAATGCTGCTGCAGTATTGCTACCAGTTGCTTCAGCCCATCCACCCCAGTATCCACCTGTAGGCTCTGACGGGGGAGGGGGGTTACAAGTATTTGCTCATTACTACCTTCATTCCTGTGTAATCATATGGGGGAGGGATTTAATTGGAGCCCAGACGGCAAACACTAAACCTCTTCTACTATTGCAATAAAAGTTTGAAAGTGAGTTGTCTGACTGAACTGTTAGTTTACGATAGAGAATATGATGTTTAGTTGAAGCGTTGGAAGTCTTGTTGCTTGCCAGCACCGTTACCTCTGAAAAACTCTGTTGCCCCTGAAAAGCAATGAATCCTGGAATACGTTGGACTGGGGCAGGACCCACCCACTGGAATCTGTTTCTTGGGAATGGAACGACACATCCGTCTGCCACATTTGAAGGAGCCTTCACAATTTGACAGTCTAGCCGAGCTACTGTGACGCAGCTGCAAGGATGCAGCCCCTGAATTGAGATAAAGCTATGGCCACAAATGTGTCCCAGCCATTTTGTGTCCCCTATAATCACATCTGTATTTGGTTGGGTCATATTTGTATTTGCAGTGCATGTGATGTCAAATTGATAGCTTTCTTCATTTGAATGTTTTGTCGAGTGTTCGCTAAGGGCCACAATACTTTTTCTTTTTCCATGGTTTGTACAGGTTATACTGGAAGTTAACCACTTGAAAGACATATACAAAAAACGACATTACGAAATGCTCACATTCCAAAAGGTTGTAGTTCACAAACTGTTCTAATAAAACTACTACTACAGAGAGTTTATGTAATCTGTTGGCTTTAAATAATGTTACTGCCATCTAATTAAACTGGAACTAACCAGTTATTTGTAAATAATAATGTCATTCAATACTTCAGACTGAATCATCTGTCCAACGGCCCAGCTGCTCTGGACTCGCTCTTTCCACCACATTTTGGAAGCAAGGAGTTGAACTGGACATACTTTTGGCAATGTAGTGTATAGAATGCATGTATAGAATGAGAGTAACCTCGATTGCATACATAATACAGCAGCAAAAAAAATTAATTATTTTTTGTCCCCAGGGACACTAAGTGTTCTTGGGTTTCTTCAAAGTCGCCATATATACATATTCAAGTTACTATTATTCTAATTCAAAATACTTCTCATACAGATGTTAGTTAGCCACTGTTTGTCACCTAAGACACAATTAACACAACACGTAACATTTCCCAAGTTTAATCGTCGATTAATGAAAAAACACCGAAATGTTTTGGTATTCACACGCAGACCATGAATTCTCACATAACCCCTTGAAGTTTAAACTGTGAAGATACTGAGGAGCCTTGAGACCAGAAACACCCATGAGCATGCACGCACACAGAAGACTTTTGGGGCAACCTCAGCAGCCTCCCAGAATCCTCAGGAAAAGCTACGAAAAGAGCAAACACATCCAGAAGAGTACATCGCTCCCGATTAGTCGAACGTGCCGAGTGCGGCGGGGGAGTAAATGTGTCAGCCCCAAGATTCAGGTGAGATGGACAGCATTTATTTCCTGGGTACAACTCAGTATGGAGACTCCATCATGTTTTATTGTTTTCTTCTATTTAGACAAACCCAAATAAAAGGCACATAAAACATTGGGCATATGTTTACATAATTATTCTCAATGGACATACATTTAAAAAAAATGTAGGAATGTTTTACCTTTCTGCTAATCAGAAAGCCTAGCCTTCGTATATACAAAATTACCATTGTTAATGTTCTAATACAAAAAGATTTATAAAAGGTTATTTTTTTCTTGCATGTCTGTCATAACTAACATGTCCTCTGAACTAAATGGTTTGTACAAAGATATACATTCATTTGCCTTCACATCTGCCAAATTCATCATACAAACTTCACAGAAAATAAGAATCATCTTCCAAATCATAGTTTGGCCTATAAATGGTTGGCTTTTCACATTAGCTTGGAGTCAAATTAAAAACTTAAACCACATGGTTGAATGTAACTGATACATTTATGACCTCGACTTTAAGATTGCAATTCATGTTTCAAGGTTGTTCTTAAAGCGAATATGTTAACGTCACAATCATTAGCTTTAAACATAATAAAAAAATAAAAAGCTAATCATAATATTGTTTGGTTGCCATACCGTGGCCATCAGCTGTCTAAAATAATGAAGGCTTCCTTCACAAAACTGTTCCATCATACAGCACAACTAGAGGAGGAAGCATTGACATGAGGAAAACTCTTGCAAAGTATTTCAGGCACACATGTTTACGGCCAATGGAGAAGGACAAATGATGCCATACTTCCTTTCATCCTAATTTTTTTAGTTTAGTTTTTTAGTGTTTTGTTTTCATTAAGTCGCTAGTCTTCTAATATGGTTTTGAACTCAAACCTACTCTGGACTAGCTCAGTCATCCACATGCAACATTGGATAAAAAAAATTATAATAACAAAGATGGTTCATGAAATGGTTTCAAAGATCATAATGCCATACCACATCAGAGCATTTCCCTTGATGGACAGAGTTAGCATGCATACGGCTAAATTATTGAGGCAAAACAAAATGCAGATGTGGCCGGGTGAATTGTAAAACAAACAAAGATCGTCGTATCTCATTAAACTGAAATGCCCTTGATAAGTACCACGCTTCTGTAGTGTGCACATCCCACAGTTTGCTGCAGGTGCTTCAGAGTTCCTGCACTGAAAAAAGGCTGTCAACTACAAACAGGCCTCAGACCTACAAACTAATTATCTCGGTCTCTCTCACACTCACTCACTCACTCTCTCACTCAAACAAGCGTGCACACACAAAGCCAGGGAACTGTGGGACAGTTTGTGAGTCTGGTGTAGGAACTGTTGAGGCTGAGATCACAAGACACCTGTGAACATGTCCAGGCCTTTGTTCAGTCACTGTCCATGAAACACCTAGTATTCAAGTGAAGTGCACCACGTTTCTAGTAATTGTGAATGACACATCGCAGCCCTCACATCATTATTCTGACCTATTTCTCTCTAATGATTCCACTTCTTCACAAGCTAAACTCAAATAAATCGGCTCATGTAACAAAATCTGGCAACTCCTCATTTCAAGTTGGAATTCGAGGGGCTGTATTAGACAATTTGTGCAACTTTCATTAACAGCTTATCCAATAATCTGACCCAAGTCTCTCAGTGATTGATCGAGTATGTGATTGCACATGCTCAATTCTGTCACTACAGACACCAAAAAAAAGGTCTCATTGAGAGATAAAGCTTTGGGTTGAAGCAAGGAGGCGGCTGGAAGACCACGCGTTCAGCTCCGCTCTGGAATCAAATGGCCCCTCTTATGATTGCGCCACACCCTAATACGACATACAACAGGGATCAGGATTCATTAGACCTGTCAGCCCTGATCAAGAGTGTCACTGGACCAGGTAGCTCTGTCTTTTGGCATTTGTCTTTGTGTGCCACTGTCATGATGTTCTAGGACTGAAAAATCACCTATCAGCTAACCTGCCTAATGTCTCCCAGATCCCAGTGAGAGCTGTTTGGATGAGGGGTCCTGTGTTCTGGTGTCCTCTGTTGTCTCCACTGAATAGTTCAGTGATTCAACAGATGATGTTCAATCATCACACCCAGGTTATCAACCAATCTGTATATTGGCAATATAGATAACACTTCTACACTTTTGCTCTTTCAGGTACACCCAAGCTTTGAATACATTCTTTGTGATCACAGCCTCCATTTTTCCTGTTAAGATCAACCGCCAGGATACAAAAAAAACAAAAAACAAATAAACAATGAGTAAGCAAGTGACCTCTACAGAGAATTCAGATTTAAAAGGACAATTGAAATGACCTCACCTCTTTATAACTGACACTTTCCCTGAATAGGCTCTAACCAACAATTAGTTCAGCATGCTGAAAAGTTGGATCTGTGTAGCTACAGCCTGACAAGGCTTAACTGAACCATCCGAGATAAATGAACAAATATACAAGAGCCATACTTGGGACATGTAAATCTAGGAGTGTGTTTAAAACAAGAATTCATCTTGAGGCGAAGCACTAGCACTTGCAAACATCTGTTTCTGCTGCTGTTAGTTTGGCAAGAATAACACTGAGAACCTGTTCAGACCTGGTTATAATAGCGGTCTCTGGTGGTCCGAGCTAGTGTGTTTAGCTCTGATTTCATCAGTTCACCTGGCATTAAAATGCATGTCCAGTTATAAATCATACCTTTCTGTTCATGAAGACCAAATTATATTGTTAGTCAGTGTGGGTCTACAGGCAGGGCTGTTATCCGTATAGGAATGTGGGCACATGTCTAACATTTCTCTAAATGTGCGGAGCAAACAGATCACCTGAAACAGGTGATGATGCCAGGTCTGGACAGGGCCTGTGTTTCTCAACTAAACAGTAAAGCTGCTTCATGCGTTTTAATAGTTTTTGGAAAACAATGGAATTGTGTGATAGTGGAAGCACAAGCTCCTGTAAATCAAGCTGTAGCCTTCAACAGATGCTACTTGTTGGCATGTAAATTGTTGGTTTTTGGCCTTTAATGCAATTTACTAATTATCAAAAGAAACGGTCACCTTTCTTATCCTTTCATTAGCCTTTGCTCATTTCTCTGTCCCCTCCAGGATGGACGGCCACACCAGTGGTGAATTAGTTCTTGCATTGCTAGCCTGTGGTAAGTCAAGAGGTTCACTCTCACAGGTAAAAGGCAATAAAATAGTGTTTCATATTTACAAAGAAATGGTCAGTGTGTAAATTGTTGAGCATGGTTTAAAAGACTATTCTCAGTAACCCCCCTGAGTTTGACTGACAGTGATGGGATCCTATACCTGCTAAAGTAAACAACCTACCCAAACAAACATACCAAAATAGTTGACTTTGGAAATGCTTCCATAGCACACAGGTCTCATCAGCCACCGTGTAGCTCTTCTGACCTCTACAGTTACAAAGGTCCACAGTAATCATAATTTCAAATCATTTGACATTTGATAATACTGTGATTTTAAGGGACACACAAGAGGACGTGCTTTCAGTACGAGACACTTCCTCCAAGTTGTACCTTCAACTGTCATGTCCTGATATAAATACATAAAAAAAGTCCTAACAAATGTCAGATACACTTATATAGAATATCCAGCAGTGAGGAGTGACTGGTTTCCAAATATTTCAAAAATACAGACACGGTAGAAGCTGATGGAACTAACCAGCCTTTGAACCAACAGTGAAATCCAAAATAGCACTCACCCTTCCCCAAAGTGGAAGCTTTGTTGTTCTGTTGTTTAATTTTAAAATACATTAACTATTAAATACTGATAAGTCCGCTAAAATAACAATACGAAAAAACATGAACATGAAAAAATATGCCTCAAGAGGAAGCAATTCATAACAACTCTGGCAATCAATTCCATTGACGCAGTTGCTAAACAATGCCTCAGGTATAGTTAAGTTATCACACGTCATCCATGTTGGAAGTCAGATGGCCAGTTGAAGAAATCAATTTCAACTAGTTTACAAGACCAGACCAGACACTTCATTGGCTGAAGAATAGTTAAAGAATTGTGGGGAAAGGGCTCCGAGGGCATTTTCACACCTATAGTTTGTTTGCTTTGGTTGGTGAGTTTGTGAACTTGGCTAAATATCCTTTGTTCGTTTTCTATTCACACAGAAAATCTTGAGCCAAAATGCATCACTCCAAACATCAAAATTCTTTCCATCTACTAGTCAGATGTTTTGGGGGCAAAAAGTAAGACTGTTGGGAGGTTTTTTGTTGCTAATCACTGGTCCAAGTAAGACCGATTTGCTGTTACTACCATTACTACACTAGATGCTACAGTTTGTACGTGGCATTCCAAAATGCAAAGCTCAAAGACCCTGTTAGGACCACGTTTCCTCCACAAACATACCGCTCCAGAATTTGTTTGGGACCAGACCAAAATCGACCCCCTTTCAAGGGTCTTGTTGGGGTAGATTTGGTGTGATCAGCATGTTCACAGCTCTCCAAACAAATCGTGCCACGAGTCAGATTAAACAGACTGAAAAATGTAGGTGCAAAAACATCCTCAGAGGGTTAGACTCTCACAGCATATATTGTGTTAACTGCCATCACTGCTGCAGTGAGCCAGCTAACTGACAACTATCATAGTAACACAAACTGCCCACGTTTGTAGAAAGGGGAGAGCAAGGAACAAAAAGAAGCAAAACACAGGTGAAAATGCAGCAGCTGAAAATGTATGAACTGCCCATCTAACCATTGTCTAATCAAAGTGTAAGAAAATGCACTTTTGGTTTTGAAGTTTTACGAAGATCACAATTATTTGCCAGTAATGCAAGCAGGTAAACATATCATACTGAAATGCTGCAATAAGGAGCATTATTATTGCAACATACTGTACACGAGTCTCGGGAAGGATGCAACATTTGAACATGTTGGCTGCAACTGTTAAATTTTTTCGAAACAGGCTCCCCATGTCATCCCTTCTTCTCACAGTTCCAGAGCAGATGAGACAGCTCACCAGGTTCATTACACTTTCTAAAGAAAACGCTTTGATCCTTGGTTTAAATGTTTAAAGGTTTTCTAGTAATCTTTCAAAATATATAATTTGGTGGAAACCCTATAGTTAGAAAATCTTTGGTATAAAATTGTCCTTATTTACACAGTAACTGTATCCCATGAGGTCATGTTATGACTAATGAAAACACATTCTCTAAAATGCTATGCAGCCTTTGACACCATTCAGGCAGATAAGAGGTACGAAATTGAATGTCTATCCCTGTGTGAAAAGTTGACTTTGGAGAGTGGAGGCCATCACATCTGTTGCTGAAGATCATCTCCACATAAAAGTCCCGTTATTACATGAAAACTGCCAACATTTGCCATAATAATGGCTCCTGCCAGTAAAGATCATTGGTTACTATTTTTGTGGTCGTATAACATTCATTATCACCTTTTTTAATTAAACGCACTATCAACCATTTTGAGAGACATTTCGTAGATTTGACAGGCTGTTGTATTATTGGGCAGTTCAAACATTATCTGCTGTTACATGGGCTAACAGTTCTACCAAGGAGGGGAGGAAGGCAGGACTTGGGATAGAAAAGGCATGCTATCCATGGGCCGCATGGCAATGTTGAGTGGCCCGGTGATATTCATAGACATGGGAGAGGTGATAGCAACTGGGTGGGCAATATTCATGTGTGCTGTTGTCGGTATGTTGACAGAGGCCAGGTTCACTGGGCCGGTTATGGTAACAGGGTGCTGTAGGTTGATCGGTGACGTGATGTTGACCGTGCTGGTGGCGATGTTCATCTGCGCAGCGATGGTGATTGGGTTGCTGGAATGGCCGACCCGGTTCAAAGATGAAGTAATGGCTGCCGAGTTGCTGACCGGCGTTGTGTTGGAGTTGTTGTGCACACTGTTGGCATCTGTGTTAAGACAAAAAAGACACTAGTCAATTTAGGGATTGTCAACCTTGTAGAAATGTGCTACCCCTCCAAAACAAGGAAAGCCAACAACCCTATCAATTCTTGGTCATTTAACTGGGTCACAGAAAATGTGAATGTTATGAATACGTTATGTCAACTGTGGTAATATTGTTGAAGAAACCTACCTTTGTGAGAGTTGTCAATTAGGACTTGGAAGGAGTTATTTAAAATCTCTCCTACTGTCAACTCACCTGAGGGGTAAATTCAAAAAGCAGGATCAATAGACTAACCAGCTGTCTATTGTTTTTATTCAAAACTTTCATTTTAAACAGTTACACATTATAAAGGACATCTTAGTCTCTAGGTTTGCCTGGATTCACACTACACTACAGACCATATGAGATAAGGTCAGGGACAGCACATCACAGCCTAACTGTTAAATTGTCTAGCCCATACTGAGGGCGTCAGCTCACTGCGGAGTCATTTCTGATCCAATCTAGACTGGGAAGTCCCAGTCTTCGGGCATGTTTTTTCTATACTTTGTATTTCTCATTTCTTATTAGTGGTTTAAAAAGCTGAGCTATCAATCAGGTCAAAGTAAGATTACATCTCGGTAAAGATATGGCATCTTATGTAAGGTCAGTTAGTGTGAATCTAGGTTGAGTGTTATGGTCCAGTTTGTTCTACTGATCCTGCTTCATGGAATTTAACCATACATTAGCATAATATGCTAAACAGCATCTTTAAATCAGAGAAAGCTTAATGACACCAGTCCTCAGAGAAGATAAATGCTTCTGTACTTGAGTAACATGGTAGAATGTGAAGAAAAACTGGCCACGTGTATTTTGCAGAAGTTATATTTGAGTGTTAAGGTTTTTTTTGTTTCTAGCTACTGGATTACCTTTTCGTGGCCCTGAGTGGTTCCACTGCCAGTCACTTATGCCTATTCAGAAATACAGACACATATGGGGTTACAAGAGCACAGGGCAGCAGTGCGATCATCTGGAAGTCATCTTCAAGAGTTTGACGTTTTTTTCCCGGTCCCTACCGTTTTGATGGGGTCAAAAATACAAACCAAATTTTTTTTTCCTATGATATACATCTCTGAAAACAACATCTCAAGTCCAAATACCCAAAACATATACTCAATTGGCTTCATAATTGACCTAAGTTGGGAAATGTTTTTTTTCCAACTCAGTTATGGTGCTTGACTCGACTGTATAATACACTAAAAGCTGTGATGGTGAAGCTCTAAATTATGTTTCTGTATGAAGCTATGCCTCATTTCAAGCTCACTTCCCAGGGTTATTTCGACACACAAAACACAGAATACAATCACCAAAATCATGACATTTAATGCATGACTGCTTATGAGGAAAACTATAGTAAGCAAGTCCTGCATTTCCATAAAGTTGAAGCAGTCCTAAAACAGACGAATGGTCACAATCAGAGCAGCAGAGCCTTTTGTAACCATTTGTACTATGCGTCAGCCACTACACATTATGGTTTATTCCTAAAATGTTACAAAAAAATAAAATTTCAGAATACAAGCAAAGACAATGTAATGGAGGGTTTAAGATCCCTTAAACAATATTTGAGAATAGATTATTGTACTCTATTATTTGTTCAGATCATATGCAATTTCAAATGTAAGCATGGACACACACACACACGCACGCACACGTTCTTTACTTTAATCTCCCAAATGTTGGCGTTTTAATAAAACTCAGAAGGAAGACTCCCCCTCTAATATAGAAAAATATGATTACAAATATTGAGTGTTACTTTTGTGTGTTTTAGTCCAGCATTGGTAGGTAACATCTGTCACTGGAGGAACAGAGATTATCAAAAGAGCAAAGAGAGAAAACCAGTACACAGCCAGACTTAAAAAAGGAAGAATTTCTAAGACAGGAGAGACTGGGAAGAAAAAATATAGCAAATAAAGGATAGAGAACAGAATCCAAAGTCAAACTCAAATACACACTTAAATGTGAATAAAATGTTTATAAACATCATTCATTGTTTTTTGTTTTAATGCTGTAATTGATTTATTCAATGAATTTGAGAAAATGACTGCAAGTTTATGTTTCTGCTCAGTGATCAGTTGCGTCATGATCATAGCAGAAGCTGCAGTTGGTTTGTACCGAGCTGGAGTTTCTGTGTTCTCCTCCACTCTGCTCTCACTGTAACTAATAAACACTTATCACTAATTATCAGGACCTGAGCAGTACATGAAGTCACTTAGTGTTTGTTTGATTCACCCCAGAGTTTATGAGGCTACGTTTAAACATCATGAAAATGACTTGTCAACATATTGTGAGCATAACGCGAGTAAAAATGTATCCGTGTTTTTGGTGACTGATTGGGTTGATACAAAATAAGTGATGGGAAGGCAAAAAAGCACATTTTGCTAAAAAAAAAAAAAAAAAAATATCGCATGGAGGTGGTATCAAAGCATATTTCAGTGGCGTAGTACATTGTCGATTCATACATGTAGTTTAACTTGTCTGAGGTTGAAGTGATATTTTTTCTATATTGGATCCTCTTTCATTCCACTTCTCAAGAATCAGTAATTTGTCAACATTTTCAGCTCAGTTCAATTGTTTGAGCAATGGGAATGGTTTTGAACAAAAAGGCAAAGATTGACACTCTCAGATGGTTCTTATTTTGTGTTTTTATTTGCTTCAACGGCTGAGAAATCCAGTTCAGTGATGCTGTAACAGGAATGCAAATCTCCCGATCCCTAGTCCCTCATCCACTGAGACAACTAGCAGCTCCGCAGACTGTCTGCATCTTCTAAACCAGGGGTCGGCAACCTTTTGACAGTAAGTGCCAATGTAAAATGTTCTTCTTAATTAGTGTGCCATATACATTTTTTTTTCTAATATCAACTTTTATTATTGAACTACAATATATCCAAGAGTCTTCTTATTCCATCCACATTGGCTATATATAGAGCAACACTATAGAAACATGTTTACCTCATTAGAATTGCAATAATAAGTTTGTCAATAACTCCACCAACCCCACTCATATTCAGATTTGCGAAAGCTTGCTTCAGTCGCATGGCAGACACTTTTTGATTTATAGTTCTCCGGTACTGAAAACAATTGGGTGCCAGAACAGTAGGTGGCGCAACGGAAGACGAGCTTAGAGAAGCCTACCTCATGAGTTCTCAGAAGAAGTCAACGTTCATTATTTACCTGCCCCCGGCTTTTCACACACACAGTGTACGATGGTAACTAAATAAAATAAAGTGACACCCAGCGGGCCAAAATGCTTATGTTATCACTCCTAGTAGGGATGGGCGTTCGATTAAATTGTCTTCGTCGATCGTTGGGAGAGTTAATGACGAATTTTCGATTAATCATTAATATTTTCACGTTCAAAAATTCACTATTTATAAGCTACATTAAAATGCAGAAATGCAAAAAAAGCGTGTTTCCTCATTGAGATCTTTATTACAAGATGAACAAAATATGCGCTGCCGTAATCTTAAGCAGCGGAGCCGACAGCTAGAAGCCGGTGCTACTAAACACAACTGACCCTCGTTTTTTTCCCCTCCAAAATAAAAAAATAATAATTTTAAAAAACATAATGTTAAACAACAACTACAAATATATAATACTTAGGTCTGACAGGTTTTGCCAAATGTAACTCAAATCTATCAAACAAGGTACCGAGTCGAGAAAGCTTCATAAAAATAACCAGTAACTCACATACAACTTCAGCACCAGCCTACGGATTTGTGTTGAGACAGATGAGCATGTCTGGGGTCAGACGCGAACGCAGCCTTGTGACCGTCAGTCCAGCCGCAGAAAAACCAGCTCTGAGGGGACTGACGTCGCCCTGATACACAGGTAGCTCCGTGCTAACTTAGCTAGCCTGGCCGCGGCTCCGGTGTTTGCGCTCCCCTCGTCCGTGTCAGACAACGCAGGCTCCTCGTCTCCCCCAGCCTCTGGGATAGCTTTGCAGTATTGGCAGTGAACCAAGTCATTTTTTAACTCAAAATGGTCCCATGCAACACTTCGCCGTGACCTCTTCATGTTTACTTTGGAAATGGAACTACACGGTAACTCGCAGCCAGTCGCAGGTAACTGAGTAGGACTGTGGCGTTTTTTTCAAACACTGCCCCCTGTGGTCAAATGTGTAATTAGCAAATTTCTCGATAAAAAAATTATTTCATCGACGAAATTCTTAATGATCAATTAATCGATCGTCGATTAATTATGCCCATCCCTACTTCTTAGCGCAGCGGTTCCCCGGTCTTGTTTCCGAACTGCGTTGCTAATTCCACTACTTGAAGCTACATGGAAGTAGCTAGCTCCCCCCCCCCCCCCCCCCAGCTTCCACACACAGTCAGCAGTGACTCTGGATACTAACTACTAATAAGCGTTTGCTTCTAACCTGTCGTTGTTTGAGAAACAGTGTCATGATAGCCGTGGAATTAAAGTCATGACTGCATGTTTTTGCACAATTACCACCGCAGTTATCATGGTGGCTAGGACGCTAGCGCCGTTATGAAAGTTCGTTATAACCGTATGTGACCGTACACACATGCCGTCAGGGCTCTAACCAGCCACCGTCAGCCGGACAACTCCGCTGGCTTAACACACATGTCACAATAATCGTTGAATCGTGTTTGGGTTTATTGTGATATAGATAATGAAACAGGAAGTTTGAGGTCCGGAAATGATGTAATTGGCGGACCAATCACAGCCAATGGCTATCCGTAGGCTCTCCGCCATGCCAACGAGTAGTTAGAAAAATCAGAGCTGCACGAAGAGCTCTCCGTGGAGCCCGTAGAGGAGGTTCCACGGCAAAGAAGGCGGTCCTATCTGTCCGTGTCCGTCAAAAATGAGAAGCATACATTGGCCTTTAGACTGAGAGAGTTAGCTTGCTTCTCAAAACTGGACACTGCACGTTTGATTCTCCTTTGTCTGCCTGATCTTTGAAAATTCTACAGTGCCTTGTCTCAAAGTGGTGCTCAATACTGGACGTTTCGGCAAACAACATTTTCAAAACATAACGTACACACAGCATGGTACTTTCGTTTTGACCGATACACCTGAACAGCTGCACTTCATGGAGATTCATGTGGTAAATTTCTTATTATTTAATAGCGATTGGTATCCAGCTTATGGCGCATAAACTGGCACCTAGTGGGTTGGAGAAGTTAACATCAATCAAGCTAAATAATACAGGCTGCGTGACGGCAAAACCTTCGAACATTTCTTTAATACGTTTTCGCCTGTGTGCCAATGATTATGGTGCCTAAGGTTGCTGACCCTTGTTCTAAACCATCGTCGGTTATTTTCATCCGGGTAACTGCAGAACTCTACCCTGGATGCCAGTCTGGAGTCGCTCCGCTTGGGAGAAATTATGCCCGGTACGAAATCGACCGGGCCAATCAGATTGTCAGGGCGGGCTTTATACGATGATGGACAGATGATCAACGTAACGTAAATCAACCACGTCATCAAAGTGCGCTTAGGTTGAATGCCTGCCGCTGGAGAGCTGAGATGTGTAGAAACTGCATTTGAGTCTGTTTTAGAAGACATCGACAGCGCATTCATTTTGAAAGAGGAACAGAGAACACGGAGGCGACGCCAAAGCGATGCGCCGCGCTAATCCCTATCGCGCCGGCGCTTGGCTGTTCACACCGGACGCTGAAGCGACGCTGAACCACCGGGTAGCGCTAATAATATCACCCGTTGATCCAGTAGTATAAAAGCATATACTTACTTGTTGCTCCAACATTAAGCAACAGCATCCAAACATTTGTCTTTCTTAGTGTTGTCTTTATACAACATGTTCCGAGGATCCTACAACTCACTGCACTTCTCCACTTCAATTATTAATTTAATGTCATCCATGTTGAAGAACTTCTCCGCTGTTTGCTCCGTTAAATGTCGGGTGTCGAGGGTAAATTACGTATTCTCCACTCAAGCCTATGTGGAGAATACGTAGCCCCCCCTCTCTCTCTTTTTATCCCTGCTTGTGTGGCTGTAGTGGATGGGCAGAGGGGGACATTTAATAATGTCATTGGTAAAATTAAAACTCCAGGACAACAGAAGGGGAATTCAAAGGATGGGATGCATATTTGATCATTTATATCATATAAAATATGTCATCAATATCGTTTAAAATCATTTTTCAGTTTGTTTCCTGGCGCGATACGCTCGCGTCAAGCGCAAAAAATAGACTCGACGCCGAAACGATCGCTGCACAGTGCGAGGCAGCCTTGGCGCAGCGCGGCACTTCAGCCTCCGGTGTGACCAGCACAAAGGTTTAACATGGGAGTGGATGGGAGCCAGCTGTTATTTAAGGCTTGGCGCTGCGCTTCAGCGTCCGATGTGAACCCGGCGGTAGTAAATAACTCCCAATGAGTCGCTTAACATACGTCACATACTACGTTGCTCTGATTGGTTGTATGTCTATCCAATTGAGACTAGAGGCTTTTTTTTCTGGTTCGGTTGAAACACGCCCCATAATCACAGCCCAATGGAGCGGTATCAGACTCACATTCTGACTAGAATTGTGAGTATGACAACGTCAGGCTAGCAGAACTCAGCTTTAGTGTCTCTCCTCTGGCCCAGGCTAGCCATTGTTAGACTTTAAAAACTGTTTGTGATGTTGTTAATATTGGAGGGATCCATGGATATTGAAGTGTGAAGTGAAGAAAGATGAGTGAAAGGAGACATGAGGCCTACCTTTATTGTTACATGGGTTGCTGAAGCTGGCCTGGCCATGTGTCTTGAGGTGACTTGTGATATAGGCAGCACTTAGCATTTTGCCACAGATGTTGCAGGTCACTTTGCCTTCGTGCCTGATCATGTGGGAGCGCAGACGGTCTTTGGTAGCGAAGGCGGAGGTACAAGCCTGAGAAAGAAAAATGGGGGCTATTATTTACTGCTCAGAAATGGTAAGACATGCACCCACGGTGATTAGGCTGTACATGTATTAGCCTCTAGGTGCTTGTATCGTCTTTCCTGGCCTTTAGAGATCTCAATCAGGTTCCTGTGTGTATCAACAATAAAACAAGACCAACTGCAGAGCAAACATGACAGCAATATTGCAGAGGAGACCAAGTCTTGACTTACTGTTACTTGGCACTTGAATGGCCTCTCTGAGGAATGGACATGCTTGACATGACAGCTTAGGTGATCAGGTCTGCAAATTGAGATGAAGACAGGTAAGAGACAGGAAATTATTTACCTTTAGCTGTGCTAGAAGGATCATTCCAGACACTTAAATGATAACGGCTCGGTAACATGGCAGATTATTCCATAGGGATACGCAGTCATTAAGATTAAGATGCTTAAGATTAAGATTAAGATGCATTTATTCATCCCAAGCACATGCACAGTCATGCAAAGGCACACTCATGCAGGTAGGGAAATTTAATCTCTGCTTTTGACCCATCTTGTGCAGTACACACAGAGCAGTGAGCAGCCGCGTACAGGCGCTCGGGGAGCAGATGTTGGGGGAGTAAGGTGCCTTGCTCAGGGGCACTAGACAGGGTAGGGAGACTCTTCGATTTTTGGACAGATCAATCCAGGTTCGTCATGTTGTTGATTGCATCAGTCAACAGATTTGACATATTGTGCAGTTTATCATGTCAATCAGAATACACACGCTGGGAACAGTGACTGTGTCTTATGTAAAGAGTTTTAAGAATGCCATAACCAAGTTCTTTTAACACCCCTTTGTGTTTTGTTTTGGTGTTTATAGCTGAGTTAAAGCAGATTGATCAACAAAGACAATTTTGAGTAATTATAATGCCCTTCTACAGCTGAGTAGATTCAAATAAAACAGACTGTGAATTAATTGATTAATTTATCCAGGGAAACCATCTTCCTTTTACGTATAGGTAAATAAAAGTGTCTGACCAAGAAAGGGCTTATTAAAAACTGGATGGGGATATCCAATTTTTTATCTTAAAAAATATTGACTTCAACAAATTCTTCATTAAAAACTGTCTATTATAGGATATGGTGGGCGTTTTTGCAAACTGGAGCCAGGTAAAAATGAAAGGTTGTGATGTCCAAATACCTGGAGAAGCCCTTCCCACAGACAGAACAGATGTAAGGCTTGTGAACTCCTCCATCATGGGAGCGGACATGGTATGTCATGCGGTCCTTCCTCTTGAACCTCTGCTGGCAGATAGGACACTCAAACGGCTTCTCATCCGAGTGCGACAGCTTGTGGCGGTTGAGGTGATATACATCTCTGAAGGCTTTACCACACATGTCGCAACCGTGATTTTTTTTCACTGGCTTGGGGGGCTTTTTAGGGATGCTCTGCTGCTGTTGGTGTTGCATTGGGGTCATGATGCTCGTACCTGTGGCTGTTGACGTGGTGGCTGTTGTCAAGATACCAGCTACAGTAGTAATATATGAAGGGTTTCCGCTATTTTCACGTGGTACAGTGGATATAAGCGGCACCATGGTGGGGGCTGTTTGAGTCTTCTTCGGTCGTGAAACCATCTTGATGCCAGTGTGGCAGGACTCGTGCCGCCGCAGGTGGTAGCTGTCTCGGAAAGCCTTGTTGCAGTAGCCGCAGATGAAAGGCGTCTTTGACTTGGGCTCCTTTTTGATCATGGTAAGTGGAGGCCCACCACCCCCTCCTCCAGTCCCACTGGCCACATTGTCTTTAAGAAGTTCTGCAGCACTGACAGGGGGTTTCTGGTCCAAAGGAATGGGCAGCACCGGTTTCTGATCAGGTGGCTCCGTTCCAGAATTGAGCAAAGGCAAGAGGCTGTTTCCGGCTACTTGGTGCTGGTGATGCAGAGCCTCATTGGCCTGCTGTAAGGAGAGACAGAACCATGTACAATGAAGTTAGGAAACCACCATAAAGCAAAGATGAAGCAAAGCATCACTAGAGTGGAAAAACTATATTCTACACTCTGCAATGGTCACACATATATAAACATTTATTAATAAAGATATATTGGTTGCCTCCTGTCTCCACAAATATACAGACACTATGTGACACTTGAAAAAATAAAAGGATACCACTAAAGAAAGCTGGAGACTTCTTGATCAATTTAGGTAATTTTATGTATGAGATGGAATTATATTTAAAGAAACAAAATAAACCACTTACTTTCTACTTTACTTAAAGCTGTTAAAACATATTGGACTAGCAGTTTAGCAGGGGCTCTGCAGAGGAATACATAAGATTGGAAAATCACCCATCTTAATATCTGTAAATCTAAAATAACAAATTTAGTAAGATAAGAAAAAAACAAGAAAAGAAAATGTTCCAGTGAAATAATTATCACAATGACAAGCACAGAAAATACATTTATTTTTTTAAACTGTAGGGAGGACATCTTAAGTCTGCAGCTGCTGGCAGGCATTGTCTGATTGGTCACGGCAGATCCCCAGTGGGATAGGACGAACAGAAGGTGGGGGCTTATATGAATATTTGGCCGGGGAGAAAGCAGAGATTCACATTGTAACCAGCAACTTTACAACAGGTCAGCTCAGAACCTGGCGATTGAGACAGCCTTGTTCTTTTCTGTAATCGCCATTGGGCAGGGTTAAAGACCTGACCCATGGCTTTTCAGGTTCAGCCAAGCATCACAACCCGGTCTGTCAGGAGGGGGGGATGAGGTTTGAGGGGGCCAAGGTCCCAAGTGCAGCTTTCCCCCCACCACTGTGTTCTTTAATGCACAACACAAATCCAAGCACTGATGCACTTATGGCCCTTTAAAGAAAGAGGGGGGGCTACTTTGTGCAGGCGGCCACTTCATTTGTTTTAGCATGGTGGAGAGAGCCTGGGGCCGTCACATGTTGTCGACTCGCTTTTATATCTGCCACACTGTAGCTGTACTCAGACAAAATCATTACTGCAATTAGCATTTCTCCAAGCATATGTGTATGCAAGTCCTGGATGGCCAAATGCACACCCTTTCTCAACAAGAAAAGAGAGCATGGCCTGCTGTTCCATCACACTCACTCACTCTGACGATTTTGATACAAATCTGCTGTGAAGGCTGGGGTCCCCTTTAAATTAAACTACTGAAAAAGAATTAAGAGCATGGAAATTGACCAAAAAAAAAAAAAAAAGTACAAATAAAAATACTCCAGTCTTTGTTTTTGTCTGCCCACAGGAAGGTGGAGTATAAAATCACCACAACAGCGTCCCATTTGAAAGAATGCTATGTTTACAAAGCTGTTATACATACACTGCCTTTCAACTGACACTTAACAAAACCCCAGATGAAAACAGTTGTCACTAAAAACAAAATTTAAGGAGCAATAGTTATTTAGAATTTCAACCTATACATAAATAGGTTATAAATAAAATTGCAATATTTATATTATAACAGAACCATCGCCTGACAACACCTTATATATTAGCTTATGGATGCTTCATCATGTGAGGTGACCCTTAACAGTCTCCTACACACCAGCTCTAGATATTCTGGCCATGTCTACCACTAACTATCAATATACTAACCACTTAGAGTTGCATCACTAGAAGTGGTGCAATGCAGCCTAAATTCATGGTGATTTTTGCAATACAAATATGACAGATACCATGGCAACTGAAGCATCATGAAATCAACTGTGTCTTTCAGTCAGATCAACAGTCTCAAATGGGATATCATACATATCCATTTCAGATCATTTGACAATTATTGTATGGCAATTGAGGATGGGTCATCCTACTGGGTTCTATTCTTATATTTTTTTAACAGACAATGGGGAACTAGCAATTAGGGCATTTCCATAACTATGAGCAAAATTGAACTTCCGCACAGATTGTGTATAAAGAATTAAGCTCCTGCCATAGAAATACTACTGTCTTCTCAAAAACAGCCTCACATCCAATAATAATAATGACAATACAAGCTCTGATCTGCCACCAAATTAAAAACTACCAAATGCCTCACAAAGCAAAAATTATGCCAGGTCCCGTCAAGGATGCGAAACAGTGTGGAAAATAACTTGAGGGAAGGGGTCACTTTTAGTTCTATAGAGTTCGCACTACACTATCAAACATTTAATCAAATTTGACTCTCACGCCAATAATACCACAAGTAGTTAGTCTACATGTTAGGATTTACACAGATAAATCGATTACGGATGGGCATAATTAATCGACGATCGATTAACTGATCATTAAGAATTTCGGAATATCCGAGATGCCCTGAACACAGCACAGTGAGGATGTTAGCAGCTGGAGGAAGAAGCCCGACGCTAGCTCCGCTTCGTGTCCGCACACGGACCGTCAAGGCCGAATTATAGTCGGGTTGCACGCACGCACGCATGCACGCAAGACACGCAACACGCCCCTTTCGTGCCCTCTGCGGGCTTGCGTGCGTCCGCCAATTTTTCTAACTACACGACAAAGCGACGCGAGCCTCACGGAGCCCGCAAGGCTTGTGATTGGTCTGCTTACTACATCCCGTCCGGAGTCTAGTTTCCGGTTTCATGCCCCAAAATACGCGGAAATCACGGAAGATTTAGAAGAACGAATATGGACCAAATAGAAGAGCACTTGGCAGAAGAGATCCGAATATATGACCATTTGTATAACCCGTCACTGACTGGCCAATTTGTCCGCCAGAAATAGGCTATGAGGAGCCGGAGTGGCGATGTAAATAAATAGTCGACGAAGAAGAAGACGTCTCTTCTTTGTGTGTTTTGTCTTTGAAAAAAAAACGTTACTCCGCCTAGGGTTCTGGCTAGGGCTGAACGATTTGGGGAAATAATCTAATTGCGATTTTTTCCCAAAATATTGCGATTGCGATTTAATATGCGATTTTTTTATTTTATCCTCTTCCCCCCCCCCCAAAAAAATCCGTAATGAATGATTTAAATATGACCAACACAATATTAGATACATTTACTGTACAATATTCTTTCCCACATTTTTATTTAACTTCTCATTACAGAAACAAGAACAACAAATCGGTGTGCATTTAAGTAATTTAATCAAAGTCATTGTAAGTATAAACACAAGCCATGCACTTTTTAAAACCTGTGTGCAAAATTTACCATCTTGAGAAAAACATTTTTTTAATTATAGGTGTGTTACTGCTCCCAAGTCAGTAACATTGCCAGTGTTGGGAAGGATACTTTCAAAACGTATTCCGTTACAGAATATAGAATAAATGCCTAAAATGTAATCTGTAACGTATTCCGTTACATTAACTAATCTGAGTAACATATTCTAAATTCTTGGATTACTTCCACATTGAATTGCATTTTATAAGTGTAGGAATGCGGCGTTGTTATAGTAAGTGGAGCAGCAGCAGTTTAAGCTCTGTGTCCGCGGATGCGGCGGGCCAGCTGGATGCGCTGGAAGGGCAGCTTGCGGATCAGCAGCTCCGTAGATTCCCGTTCATGTCCGGGTGGTCGTGCAGCGGTATAGAGGCGCCAGGCCTCAGCAGGAACACCCCCATGCTGAACACCTCCGTCTCGCAGATGTACATGTAGGTGACCGGGGGGCTCTGGAGCCGCGCCGCCCCGGAGCTCGGCTTGCTTTTTCCGGGGAGCGATTTTCAGGTCCGCCGCCCGCACCGTGGCCACCGGCGAGATGAGCTCGCTCTGTGTGTCCGACACGTCGGCCGAAGACGTGTCGGACGTGCAGGCTTGCTTCGCTATCTTCTGGATCGGAGGAGTTTTGTGGTCCCGCGGCATTCTTGCTGCGGGTGAGGAGAGCATCCCAGAGCCCTACTCTCTTTCGCACGTTTTAATCGCACACGTTGCGATTTGAAAATCGCGTTTTATCATATCGCGATTTTATCGCAAATGCAATTAATCGTTCAGCCCTAGTTCTGGCGGTGAATTGCGTTGCAACACGCGCAACACGTTGGTGAAGCATAAACCAAAACGAGTCCGTCGATGCAGCTGCGTGGCCTTCCGCGGTTGCAGTCGCAGGACTATAATTCGGCCTTCAGTCCACGCTGAGGGGAACCCGGACAGACCCGGGTCTGGGTGAGGGGGTTCCGGGAGTGAGGGCGTGACAACAACCGGACTGAAAGGTTGAGAACCGTCAAATCCAGCTAGCTCCCAGCGGCTAGCTGCTGCGCTCTCTCATCGGGGCTTAAGAGTACAGCAGCGCACATTTTCACGTTTAACTTCCACAAGAGTCGTTCATCTTGTAATAAAGATCTCAATGAGGAAACACGCTGTGTTTTTTTTATTTTCACTGCATTTTAATATAAAAATATTAATGATTAATCGATCCTTAATTCTCCCGACGATCGTTTAAGACAATTTAATCGAATGCCCATCCCTACAATGGATACATACTTCATTCAATTAGTTCTGTAAAGAAATGTGAATTAATTCAGTGACTTAGTTGCAGTGATTTGTTTTTCATTACAGCAATCACACATTTCAAACCCTGCTACACATCAATGTTGCCAATATTCACATGGAGGGCATTTATTTTGATGCAGTTGAAGGATATAGAAAAAGCAAGATAAACGGACAAAATACAAACCTAATAACATCACCAAGATCATCCACATTCTGTGTTAATACTTGTTACCAATAATATTAACCCTTTGTATACGATTAAAGTACTCAAAAGACAACAGTTTGAAAGCAGGAGAAACTAGTCATACTATACAGGTGTTTATGACTTCATGGGATACTGCAACGCACTTGCAGTAACACTCTACAGTAGCAAAACGTGTTGAGTTATGGCCAATTCAAACCGGACAGACTCTTGACATATGCTCTTGCATTTGACAGGTAGAAAGACTTGACTGATTGAGCTGCTATAGTTTGTCAGGAGCAGGACAAACGGGAGCAATTCCGGATTGACTGGACCAATTGTTGCTTAATTTAAGCGTTTTACTAAACTCTTGACGGTTTAGAAGAATAACTACCGTTCTTTTCAGGCCTGAATCTCCAATAAATCTCAACTCAGATAGTACTCGACATAGCGTTACTTGCATATATCGTGAGCCAGGGACATAACTACAACATTGAACTATACTTTCCTGGTGCATGTGGTGTGTCATACTAACTTACCTTATTATGAACTTTAAAAAGTTATTATAACGCGACGTAAACGGCACATTTCTGTTTTCAAACAAAAGGCCACATTGAAACTTTTAAGTTACACGGTGGATGGGGAAAGCGTTGTTGAAGTGGGTGGTCAATTATGGCATAGATTTATTTAGCTATTTCTAGTTAGCGATCCTTTACTTTACGTCCATGGTGAAACTTGGAAGTTTGGTCTCTTACCCGTGGTTTAATCGCAGCAGTCCGCGTGCTAGGCAGCCTTCGAGCTGCAGCGTTAGCATTAGCTAACTCCTCGTCAATGAACGGGTATATCGTTCACATTGGTAAATAAATTACATCTCATCAATTGCTCCATTAACTGGTTTGGGTTGACAATTAACCGCTGCCTACCGATCTGTGCTGTGGCGCCAATGTATATGTGGCAGACGGTGAAGCATCCTGGTTAGCTAACCCATTAGCCATTTAGCTTAGCACACCAACATGCAATGGCTCAAGCTACTATCCATGTTGATAAAGCGCGCATCAAAAGCACTGGTACCAGAAGCGAGCTCCGCTGTGATTTAGTGCAAAATGACTCACCGTGACAGAAGACCTTTAACCAACACCACGGAGGCTGAAATACAGTCTCTTTAAACCACATACACTGGGGTTCGATCAAGCTACTTAGCAGTTTGCTAAAGCAACCCCCACAGTGGACTTAGCAAGCAGGCTAATGCTATCACCAATGTTTTGCTTGGGTAACTAATTCATTTTGAGAAGTGATAAAGAACATCTGGGTAACAACATTTACGCCATGTCGAAAACGTTGATGCGGTTTATCAGATTAATGTTCAACTATGCCACTTACCTGAAATAAAAACGTACTCCAGCTCGGCTCCATTGCAAGACTTAGGCTAAAATCTGCAGGAGACCTACAAGGAATCTACAACAAAGCAGCCAAACATGGCAGCTACAACTTCCTGTAACCCCCGGGGCTGAACCAAGTCCACAGGACTTTTATCCGCAATACTGGACTTTATAAGAAATGTCAAATCAAATGTTTTCTGGTCAGTCACAAACGACCAAAAATGTGCTATGTGAGAGAAATAGTTGATGATGAAAAATAAACATAACAAATAACAAATAAAAAAAGTTCTACATATAAGGGTGTGATGTTTATATATCCAGTGGTTTATGATCAACATTAAGCACAAACTGTTACGGCTAGATTTGCTTGTAAATAGAGGGGAGTCTGCATCATAACTCATTTTTATAAGGAAATGTAAAATTGGTGTGTCAAATAAATAAAACAAATAAAGCAAAAATAGTGAGGCAACGGTAGTCAGCCTGCATTAAACTGCTAAAGATATAGTCTTAATCATACAGATAGCAGAAATTATTATTTCTGGCTATTATTATTCATAGCCTATAAATACAATAAGGTGTCATAATAAAATACAATAACATTATTGTTGTTTTAAATCATAACAATAGCTTAATTGTAGTATAAACAGTTAATTATACAATAAAATTGTAAACAAAATACTGAATATAGTAATCAATTTATCCATTCATAGAGAAACTGTAATGATGGAGATGTAAACTAAACAACCCTTTTCCCAAAATGATTTCACAACAGCAATTAAATGTATGTAGCTTAATGTACTTACATCTAGCTGTGATTAAATCCTAACCTTCGAAACTCTATGTAGGCCTAACTTGACACAAATCTTTTTGTACTCCAAATAAATCTTAAACCCTTGAATATTAAACATATTGAAATTGGTGAATTGTAACTGTTATAGAGCTTTTTATCCAGACAAATGGCAGCTCCCCTGTTACCATGTATTTAGCAGTCTTAACAGACCCCATACAACAGTGAAAGATGTATCAATCAGAATGCTGCATGTGGTGCTGCCCTCCAATTAATGTCGTGAGCTTGTGGTTCCATTGTTGAAAGTCATGTATAATCTGTAAATCAATCAATGCAAAGTCTTAGTGACTAAAATTACACTATAGAAACTATTTCACAACTCTTGAACTCCAAGGTCTTGAACACCCTAAAAGGTCAAAATTAGTATGGACTCTCCTTATGAACAGGGTATAAACAAAAGTATATTTTTGTGCAAATGTTATACATTTGGTCCCTGTGTGTGCAGTCGCCATATTGGTGAGGGAAAGTTACCTATGAAGACAGGAAGGTCCATCCACAATAAATATCATTATATCTGGCTGAATTTTCAAGTAGTTTAGTTTGTTTCATATTTCAAACATGTAGTTATGATACAGAGAACTTGACCAAACTAAAATGCAGGTTTTACATTCCAAAGCTATCTTTCAAAGGTAGATAGGAACAGTAATTAACTTCTATAATGAATAACATCATTACATCTATAAATACCACTCTTACCATTTTTTCATTAAAACAACCAGTCAGACAGAGCATAATAATGATGGTCACACAACTGTACCCAGCCTCAAGTACAGTACTAATTGTCCATGTTTGAATTGCCCAGTAGAATTTGAGATGAAGTCCTATTTTTTGCTGGCACTACTATGGAAGTTCTCAGCAGCGTAATCAATTGCAGGGTATTGTAGAAAACATTCTGTTTGATAGTGTGTGTCTCTCTCAATAGCTGTTTGTCACTTTAATACCAAGAAGTTAAGAATAAAATCAGTGTTGTTTTTCTAATTGTATGATGTTCCAGAGCTCCCACTAAATATCTCAACTAACGCTTTCATGTCCATTTAAGGGGAGCCGTCCATCTTCGGCATGTTTAGAAGAGTATTAGAATGGGAATTTTGACACAATAATGACCCATAATTTTTTTGGGGAATCAGATTTATTACGTGGTACACGTTGAAGTGTACCACATTTCTAAAAAATATGTTAAAAAGTTGCTGAGATAAATAATTATTTAGGGCTACAAATGTCAACTTCAGGAATCACCAACATCGCTAGAAATACTCCACCATCCCTGCAAGTTGAACAATGCTGCACAACATGGCTGAAAACACACACCAATCCTTTTCAAGCTCACTGGTAAATAAATTGGTTTTAATCATAGAGAGAAAGAACAGGAAAATCTCCAGGCATTGTTTCGCTTTGCCGTCAGTAGTGACTGCATGCAGAGTGAGAAAGCAAACAAACATCACTTTCTACCAAATTGCTGAACAATTCTTTTAAACCCTTGATGAAAACAAACTTATTTTATGTATTCTCTCTGTATAAAGAATAAAATACAGCACACATATAGTGGCATAAATGATGACTTGATAACTAAACAGTTGTAATACACTATTCAATAATCCAACTTTTCACTGAATTCCCGCCCACAGCAAACTGCTTGATTTTTTTCACTGATGCACTGCTTCCATTCCAGCATCCTAAGTGTTTGTCTGTGAGTTTGGCTGCAGATGATGGAGCGGATGCTGATGAAGATCTTAAACATTCCATTGTAAACATCAATTAAATGGTTATAAATCCTGTAGCCTACATTGAGCTGCTGAGCAATACTAAGCCTGCCGAAAAAATGGAGCCTCACAGTGTCTGAATGACTTTGGCAACTTTCAGGCCGTTTGTATTTGAGAGATGTTCACAGTCTGGCATCCCCATTGTCTCTACAGTACCTCTGTGCCAACACTTTGAAACAGCAAACAGGGGAAGCAATAAAATACATTTCTTACACCAAATCCATTTAGTCAACTCTGTTTCTCATAAAAGACTCCCCTGGTGTAAGCTTGTCCTCATCACTCTCTGGCTCTTGTATCTGCAAATTGGGTCAGTTCGTACCAATCTCCTCCAACCTGTTTTATTCTTGTAGGGGTGTTTTTGTAAAGAAATTATGTATAACATTTTTATACAGTTTTTTGGCTCTCAGGATGTTGGAGGGGGCAGCACCCCAGTGCCCCTTATTAATCAGCAGTGGTGGTTACCAGTCACAAAACCCTGGAGAATATTTACAGAGATTATTGTGTCTGGAAGTGGACTATATTCCTGAATGGAACCTGTTTACACCCTGTTCTACCAACGATGGCATCCAGAGAGCATTCTCTATATCAAGTTTATTTTGACTGACAACGAGTACTACGAGAGACCAATACTCATGAATAAAAGTGTGAGCAGGTTTTCTTTATCTGAGCCACTTAATGCTGATTGGATAGAGATAAACTGGCTCTAGCTGACACATGCTGCTACTGCCCTGTGCTCTGTTTTGAAAATGTTTGAGGCATCATCTGGAAAACAAAAGAAATGTTGAATGATGTATTTTTCTCTAACTTGTAGTTTTCTAGCTGGCTAAACACAGAACTTTTGCATAAACCTGCATTGTGTTGTCTTTCCAGTTGGTTCCATTTGCAACTGGAACTTTTCTATGACTGGTCCAGGCTGGTCAGAAAAGGAACCCCCCATTGTGTTTTGAAATCTTTGTTGCACTGTACATTGCCAGCCTTTGTAGCCACATAGCACAATGCCAGTTTCAGATAGACTGGCTCAATTTGTGTGGTCAGCCTATTCTCCCTCACCACGCCCAACAGGATTAATTTCATCAACGCTCAAAGATTAAAAATAGCCATGCAACCTGCATGGCAAGGTCTGGATGTAAAGATTTATTTTGGAAAGCTCAAGGTCACATTAAGGTGAATCCAAATATCCTTCCATTACGCATTATTTTTATTTACTTCCTCCTCTCGGTTTATGGCGTGAAAGTAGCTTATGCATTTGTCTTTGTATGCAATTTGACAGGATTGAAAGTTGGCAGTTTTATTCACACTTTTATATGTGTACAGTAGTGTTTGTGCTAACTGAGGACATAGACGAAATATCCTCCGTTATATTTCTGGGATTGGAACTGAAGTGCAGTTTACACTAAACAAGTTTTGGCAAGTCTTAAACAAATATTTGTTTGGTCAGTTTTCTATCAAATTAGAACTTAATTTCAATTTGAAAATTACGTTCTCATAACCCACTGACTGGTTTATATTGATATTTAAATGTGAATACAAGGGAAGAGTAATACATGTCTGTAAAATAATTTTGTAAATACTGCAACTTTCATGGTAGGGTGCAAAAACACCAGACTGTAAAGTATGAGGTATGTGGGCTTGTGATTGTTCTTCCCTTTTTTAGACCTTTATTCATACAACAAAATTATCATACAGCTCTATAAAAGTGTTAACATATCAATGTAATTCTCCGCTACGTTCTAATATCTAATAAAGTAAAGAAAGCTTTAATCTTATGTATAAAAAAGAAACTTTCTAGGAACTGCAAAAACTAAAATATCTCCAACAAAATCTAAAATGGAGTTGGGATAGAGAAAGTGCTGCACATAGATTCACTGAATGTGTGTGTGAGTGGCTGAATGACTTAACCTACTGGTAGATGATGAGTGGTCATCAAGATGAGAAAAGTTTTATATAAACATAGATCATTAATTATCATCACCATATTTATGCTTTTTTTGACTGACTACTACATACAATAACAAGGTTACTTAACAAATCTTAAAAAAAAGTTTCATTAGAAGCTTGCCTACTTATACCAGTAGTTCTATAACTATGGGGTCAACCCCCCTTAGGAGAAGTACACAGCTTCCAGCTGTAATTTAGTGTTCAGTGTCTTTCCCACTACAGCGTGAAGATTGGGGGATCAAACCATTGACCTTATGTTGACAGGATGACCCACTCTACCTCCTGAGCCACAGTAACACATGTCTGCCCCCAAACAGAAAGAAAGCCTTTGAGGGGTACTGATGTAAACAGACACCTAATTTCTAGACTTGTCCTTTTGTATCATTATTGTAATTTCTCGCCCTAAGGTTCCGCCATGGGCGACTGGTCCATACTTGGTCGCTTCCTGTCTGAGGTCCAGAACCACTCCACAGTGATAGGAAAGATATGGCTCACAATGCTGCTCATTTTCCATATCCTCTTGGTAGCCTTGGTAGGGGATGCCGTCTACAGTGATGAGCAGTCCAAGTTCATCTGTAACACCCAGCAGCCTGGATGTAGCAACGTCTGTTATGACACTTCTGCTCCTGTTTCGCACCTACGGTTCTGGGTTTTCCAAATTATTCTGGTCTCCACCCCGTCCATCTTCTATATTGTTTTTGTTCTGCATAAGATTGCCAAGGATGAAAAGCTGTATGGTCAAAGAGAACAGGTGGTAGCCAAGAAACCTCCCACACAGAGATGCAGCCACATAGGGAAGGATGGCATGGAGGCCTTGAGAGTTGGCATGCCCACTTACTGTCCACATTACGTGGAGGAATGGGACATGAGAGAGAGGGATGCCGTAGATCAAAGCTTTTTGCAGGATAATTATGGTGAGGTCGGAGAAGACCCCACCCAGCAGTCACATCAAGTTCTTCTCATCTACATCCTTCATGTGTTGCTTAGATCTTTCATGGAGATCACCTTCTTGGTAGGCCAGTACTTCCTATTTGGTTTTGAGGTGCCTCACCTGTACCGCTGTGAGACCTACCCTTGCCCTACTCGTACAGACTGCTTTGTATCACGTGCCACTGAGAAGACCATCTTCCTGAACTTCATGTTCAGCATCAGCCTTGGTTGCTTTGTGCTCAACATCGCAGAGCTCCACTACCTGGGCTGGGTCTACATTTTCCGAATCCTCTGCTCAGCCTGCTCAACCTGCTGCAGTCAGGAGAGGGACAATGTCAAACTGTACCCAAACCATTAACCCCTCTTGCTTCAGCTCAGGCATTCTTTAAGGGGCCAGCTTGTTCTGCAGACCCCAGTAACCATGGCCCAAGAGAAGACAGGAGGTCTGCTTACTCACGCCCCAGCTTTCTCCTTTGGTGACTCAACTGTGGAATGCACTTCAAAGAGAAGTCCAGAGAGCAGAGACAATCTGAAGGTCAAGCTGGCTAACATGTTCAGGCTGGGACGTATTAAGATGTCATGGCTATGAGACCGAAATAGTGCCAATATCTTCCCTTTATACCTGCATTAAAATTACACTTGGGATCATCGGTGGAAGTATGTCAAATCACACCTGGCATTAGAATGTGTCTCCACGTTTGTCTCCAGTGACTTGTGATCAGACTCCCCACATGCAAAAAAACATGTACATCATCTCTGTCCAGATTAACCGGTTTTATCCATTGTGTATGTGTGTCTGTGTTAGAGAGAGAGCGTGAGAGAGAGACAGAGGGATACCCCTCTTTCCACGAGGCAGCTTAATATCGCACCGTTTCTCTGTTTTGACAGCCAAAGAAATTTCTCTCGGCCAGAGAAACTGCGTGAAGATTGGCACCAAGCTCTTTGCTGGTCTACAAGAAAGAACTGCTTACGTCAGAGTCTGTGGGGCGTGATTATCGGGACTTTGTTGTGACCATAATTATTTTTTAAACATTGAGCTTGTGTAATGTATTGTCTTCAGGATACCAAAGCTAAGCAGCAGTGGTCTGTGGAGGAGATAAATTGTCAAATTGAGAGAGAACTGGGTAAGGAGAAGCTGAGTGACTCAATGCACAGTGCAGCTTTACAATAAAATAAGACTTTAGTAATCATTCCTTAAATTATGGGAAATTATGAAATTGTAGCAGGTCAGTGGTCATCAGCTGAGTAAGCAGTTGTTCAGTGTGGCTCAGGACAGATTGATGTTCACACTGCTAAAGTAAGGGGCCACATGTTTTCCAGAACACCTCTAATTATGGTCTGAGTGATCTAAATATGCCTTCATGTCTTTTGGGTCCACTTGTGATTGGATCACCTGAGACGTGTGGTAACATGGACAGTATTACTGAGAAAAGAAACTCTAATACCTGAAACAAACCTTACACAAATAAGTCAACATATTCATTACTTATTTCACTTTTGATCATTGTTGTGGTAAAACCGGAGGAGTCATTTGTGCATGTGTGTCTTTTCAATTATCATGTGTGTTTTCAGTAAGATGGCTATGGTAAATGGCTTTGTATTTATATAGCGCTTTTCTAGTCTTTATGACCACTCGAAGCGCTTTACAGTACAGTTCTACATTCACCCATTCACACAAACATTCATACGGTGCATCTATTCGCAGCACGTTGTTGTTCTATGGGGGGCCATTCAGGGTTCAGCATCTTGCCCAAGGACACTTCGGCATGCAGATGGGTCAGACTTGGGATCGAACTGCCGACCTTCAGGTTGGAGGACGACCACTCTACCCCTCAGCCAGAGCTTTAAACAAACGTGTTTAACGGGTTATTGGTGCATACAATGAACATAGAAACATAAAAACACAATAAATACAACACACATAAGAAAAGCAATAAAAAGAAACAATATATATTTACTCACTATTTACTTCTTATTTACTCACTTTTTCTAATATTTACACAAAGTAACATTTATTTAGACATAAACATATATAAATAAAAATATATAAAAGATAAAAGATGTTAAAAGTGAAATGCAAAACAGTGAACAGTGTCAGATTGCAATATGCAATGTAGTGCAATATAATATAATATAATATAATGTGTTAATTTAACAAATCCTTGAGGATTAATCACTAACATTAGCTGTTGTCTAATTGTAGAGCCCATGTTAATCTATTGGGCTGTTAGCACCGGCAGCGAAGTACTGGGACGCGCCGGGAAGCTCAGCGGCCGGCTCGCGATCTACAGCGATGGTTTCGGGGGCTGTTCTATTTTTATTGCTAGCCGCGAGCAAATCAGGCCATAAGGCACACTGAAAATCGATTTAAAATTATATAAGTGATATATTATATATTATTTAAATGATTAAATATGTATCCCATACTTTCCATTTCCCGGCTCTTCTCCTGGAGTTTCAATTTCCCAGATTTTTGCCCCCACATGATGAAATTTGCCCATCTTTAATTATGTACTTAATCCACACATTTGTCAGTTGTGTCTAAACAGGAACACACAGGCACACAGTTTCATGTGGGGGGCGACTATAGGCTTGTGTATGTCAGTCACCTATGAAGACCATCATCATTTTCCCCCGAACCAGAGCGGAGAAATGCGCTTCCTGTGTGAACAGCTAGGCGGCTGCTCACATGAGAATTGCACATCACAGTACATCAGATTTCAGACTCTTTGTATATTTTTTATGATACATTTGTATTTCATTTAACCTTTTTTTGTAAACTCGTTTTATTAACTAATGAATGTAACCTCTGGAGTATAGGAAGGAATTTGTGTGTGTGTGTGCTGGTGCCGGGGCCAGCCCTGCCGTAGGTTGGAAGGGTACCCGGGCTTCTGCAGGTTGAGGCCTTGCCTCATTGTGGTCACATACAAATATAATTTGAGTGGCCTTTCAGTTGATGGGTTACGATTAGCAGCAGTATGGTATCTGTGGGTGTGACACCAGACAACTGCTTCTCCATGAAGTCTGGAGGATCTGCCCAAGTTAGCAATTAGGACGCTGATTGGTGTACCATTGTACTTTTTCTAGAAGGTGTCAGGATTTTGGGGAGGAGTAGGACCCAGACACAGAGTTTAAAACAAAAGGTAATTTTAATTACAAGTTTCTTAACAGACAAAACAAAACATAAACACTAACGGGGAAAACTGGAGAAACACTAAACCAAGAAACAAAAACACAAGGAAGAAAACACAGGGAGCTTACACAGGGGGTAAAGAGGTGCAGAGGCTCAGGAGATACAGAATATAAGGACAGAACAGGAGAGCAGGACAGGACATCACCATGGAAAAACAACAACGATCCGACCAGGACAAAGGGAAGCACAGAGGCTTATATACACACACAGGGAGGGCAGGGGCAATTAAACACAGGTGTAACACTTGAGGACTGGTGCAGACAATCGGAGAACAGGAAGTGAAGACAGAAAACAAACACCAGGACCAGAGACTACAAAATAAAACCGGAAACAGAAACACAGAGTGTGGAAACATGAAAAACAACTCGAACATACACAACAGGGATTTACAAACTGAACAGAGAACACTTTTAGAATTAGCCAGACAAATATAAACTAAAGTTCCAGACCGTTACAGAAGGAGGTTGGAAAATGTGGACTTTCCTTGAACACAACATCAGTGCTAGCCTGTTAGCCTGCTGGATTTGGGGGATTTTATGAAACTCATGGGGATTTCAGTCAGAATGGAACCAAAAACGTCCAGTGAGAGGTCACTCTGTGGATGGAGGCACCTTGTTGATATAGGTATAAAAGCTGTGGTGAGCAGAAAAGCCTCTCAGAATGAACCGCACGTCCAACCATTAGCTTGATGGTCTACAACAGCAGAGATCACATCAGTTTCCACTTCTGTCAGCCAAAAACACAATTGAAGAAGTAAAAATTGCCTTTTCTGGTCAGATTGTTTCTGCTAAGGGTGCAGAATCTCAAAGGAGTTTCCAACACCTTGGAATTCATGACAAAAATAACTGAAGCTTTTTCCAGAGTAAATGGAGGAACTTCAAAGTGTCAGTGTTCCTAATAAATTACTTGTGATAATATATTTATAGTATCTAAAACAAGAAAAGCTGTGAATTTGTGCTGACAATAAATACCTTCTGATTCTGATTGACAAACAATCACAATCACAAACAGTGATAACACAAAATTAAACTAACTACTGGCACAAGACAGACTGAAAAAATATTATATATTTAGGGCCCGAGCACCGAAAGGTGAGAGGCCCTATTGAAATTGTCAGGATTATTAGGGCCCAAGCACCTCCGGTGGGAGGCCCTATTGACATTGAAAGGATTATTAGGGCCCGAGCACCGAAATTGGTGGGAGGTCCTATTGAAATTGAAATGATTATTATTATTAGGGCCCGTGCACCCAAATCAGTGGGAGGCCCTATTGAAATTGAAACGATTATTAGGGCCCGAGCACCGAAATCGTTGGGAGGCCCTATTGAAATTGAAATGATTATTATTATTATTATTAGGGCCCGAGCACCTCCGGTAGGAGGCCCTATTGAAATTGAAAGGATTCTTATTAGGGCCCGAGCACCGAAACGGTGGGAGAACCTATTGAAATTGTAGCCATTATTCTTATTATTCTTATTATTAGGGCCCGAGCACCGAAATCGGTTGGAGGCCCTATTGAAATTGAATTGATTATTATTATTATTATTATTATAAGGGCCCGAGCCCCGAAATCGGTTGGAGGCCCTATTGAAATTGAAATGATTATTATTGTTATTATTATTATAATTTTTCTCCTCTTAAATTAATTGGCTTTTTGAGGGCTTTAATACAGCCCTCAAAAACGTACAGCTGAGGGCGGAAGAGACACAAAGGACCTTTGAGACTAAATCAAACTTACTCTCATTCTCTTACACTTGACTTTCTATATTAAAACATATTTCCCTATGCAAAATCCATCTGGATGGATTTTAACGTTTTCTTTTGGAAATGGGCGCGGCAAAATAGCTCAACAGCGCCACCTACGGAAAAGCCCCTCAAAAGCCGTCTATGGGGAGCCACCGTGGCATTGTAAATAAACAGTCGACGAAGAAGAAAGAAGGCGTCTCTAAGGTCGTCTTGGACAAAACACGTTACTCATAAATTAAGCATAAATTAAAACGAGTCCTACGACACAGCTGCGTGAAAAGCCGCAGGCGCAGTTGCAGAAGCATGCGCCGTCCTTTAGAGTCTGTGTTTACACTGCTTCTCACATTATTTATTGGAGGGATATTATTATATTATCACAATATATTTACAAACATCAAAATAGCCATCTCATTTGTCTCAATGGTTGCATTTAATGGACAGGTAATTCAACAGTATCAGTGTAGAAAACGATAGGTGTGACATCACCATTTGTTGTTAGATCCATTGACAACATTAGGACTCACCATCAGGAGGGATGATTCAATGCATAAATCATTGCATTTATTAAAGATAAAATATTCATACAATACAGCTTGACACACAAATTTACCTTTGAAAGTTATTGTCATTTGTCTATTACAAACGAACATTAGCTGGATGGCCATGAAAGTGATTGACCCCAACCAGTTGGAACAAGGAACAGATGCCAACATGAACATGATTTAATAAAAGACATCACAATATGTTACATTATCCATTGGCACCATCAGGATTCAATATCACGATGATAGAGATACAGAGAACATGAGATCAAAGACAATGCCGGCATGCATCTAATGCAGAAAAACACTTACTTTAACTATGGCGTAAAAATATGACTGTGCATTCACATTTCATTTACACACATCAAAATAACCATCTCATTGGTCTCAATGGTTGCATTTAATGGACAGGAAATTCAACAGTATCTGTGCAGAAAAAGACATGTGTGAAACAGTTGCCACCAGGATCAGGCGACACTACAAAATGATGGAGATTTTAACTTTTTCAAAAATAGATTTTCCTTCATACCGTGTGACCGTGGCATGGCGTCAAAGTTTGATTACAACCATCAAAACACGGACCCCTGTATCTTAGACATATTTGGTCCAATCGAGTCCAAACTACACATGTAAGACAAGAGGCGCGACCTGATGACATCAACAAAGACATCACGGGGACCTCCGGTTGGAGGCCCTATTGAAATTGTAAGGATTATTCTGAGCGTTTTTAAACGTGCTCAAATTTTTTAAAAAGTTTGCAGTAAATTAGAAAGTGGTGAAAATGTAAGTATTCTGGAGTATTTGGAAATGGGCGTGGCAAATGGCTCAACAGCAGCACCTACGGAAAAGCCCCTCATTTAGCATTCAATGATCCTCACGAAAATGAGGATAGTTGTGTATCATGACCAGATGCACAAGAAAGTCTCACGCCTTATTGATGGCGTGGCATTACAGTTCATCAACTCGCCGTGAAACACGAAATTGCTGTAACTTCAGTGTTCATGGCTCTATCTCGCTTTTTTACAAATTTTTCTAAATTCCTCTGCACCTTTGCCAAACAGGTACACTTGTGCCTTGTGTATCCATGGTTGGCTGCCTATTGCATATTAGTGGTTGTGTCATCTTAATGCACAATAATTGTAATACATTTTTTTAAGAGGAAAATAATTTGGGAAATTTATTTCTCTTTGAATTGTCTTTATTCTTAACTCCCTTTGCTAAGCAGACGTTGTGTGTAACTATGGGTGGCTGCTAACTACCATGCTTTTGATCCTAAGGAGACTAACTAGATTTAAGAGACTAGTTTTGAGTAGACTAGTTGACTAGCTGACCAACTAGGTCTAAAGGATTGAGCCACCGAGTTATCCTACATAGTGCTAATATATAGACACAGGGTGAAGCTCACCTGTGCATCTTGTTGTGTAGTGTTAATTAAGTATTTCACCCGCTTTTACATAAGCGAGCTTGAGAAGTCCACCAGGTGCTTTTCGCACTCAGAAGATGAGTAGCATGGACCACCATGGTGCAAGGGCTGCCTCAAGGCCAGACGACCTGTCAGAGACAGTCGCCAGTCTGATAAATGTTTCTATTGCTGATGTGCGTGAGTATGATTTAAGTACCTGCGATCAAAGGATTGAAGAACTGACCATGCACCTCAACAACACCACTGGTCCGAAATTGAGCTTATCCCACGTTCTGGGTCACCTGGCACTCCTCTACAAACAGAGGGCCAAGATGCAAGCCCAAGAACATGCTGAGGCACTCAGAGCAATGCAAGCAGCATGTCAGGCAGAGGAAAAATCAAATTCCCACCTGCGGCATCTAAGAGATCCGAAAAGAACAGGACCAGGCTGGGCAGGAGCGCAAAACTCTGCACGCGCAGGTCCAAGATCAGCAGAAAGTGGTGGACAGTCAAACAGGGCTGGCCTCCCCCGATCCAATACCCCTGAGGACAGGGCCAAGAGCTGACGTCATTCCCGGTGGAGTCAGCGGAACGGAGACGCTGGGAGAACAGCTGTGAGCACGGCTACGCAACCCTCAAGCAGAGGAAGCTTTGCCCTGAAGAGCCAGACACGCCCAGCAGTCGACCGATCCGACCCACTCAACGCCAAGGGGGGAGCCAGAGGCAACCCCCAGAAGTGCAGTGACCTGGGACGGCTATCAGGCAACACCGAATGCCTGTCAATTGGATCATTTTAGACCAGAAAGAGCCCCTCCTTCACGGAGCCACACTGCTCCATACCACGGCGACGGAAGAACCCCTGCCCTGGAGGGACGAAGGATATTCCCAGTTTGCCACTCAGGCAGAGGCACACTACGACTCACGATCGCGTCCTGGATGGTCCTCTAATCCCAGTGAAAGATATGGTCGATGCGATGACAAATACCGTGACATATCTGAGTCAGAAGACTCTGATGACTCAGCAACCCCTCGAAGAGAGGGAATCCGCACCCGACAGCTAGAAACCCTGGCTAAAGACATTGATCGCTTCAACCCAGACAGCCATGGGTGCAGACGACTACCTTCGAGAGGTCGAACGTTGCCTCCTGGATTTACAAAGCCCATCATCCAGGGAGAAGCTGAAGCTGATCTGAAAAACAACAGACCGGAGCATCCATGTTTTCATGGAAACCCTTCCCCCATGAACCAGAGATCGCTACTATGCACTCTGTGAGGCCCTGCGAGAAGAGTACTCACTCTTCACCGACCAGGCCTCTGCCACCCTGGGTGCCTTTGCGGTCATGCAGAGGAAGAATGAACCTCCAAGGGAGTATTAGAGACGTCTGAGAACAATGTACTTCCAAGGGCATAGCGCACCCGGCTTAGAAGAAGAGACCGCGTTCAAATCACTCTTCCTGCATAACCTCCACGAGAGTGTGTGGTATGACGTCACCATGCACTGCAGAGCAGGTGATTTCAACCTGCAGGAGATGAGGAGGTATTCTCAGCTAGCCTGGGAGACGCGAACACGCCCATGCAAAAGACCAGAAGAAGACACCGGGGTCATGGCGATTCAAGTCCAACCAAACGTGGACCTGGTGCTGGAAGATGACAATTTTCCCCACGCCAAGATGAACCCAAGCATAGAGAACGCGGGACATCGACCCTTCCAAAAGGGTACCCCACAAAACCAGGGGGGTGAGGATTCAAACCAGGCCCAAAATCAGTTTAGACCGCATTACCTGAATCCCTCTCAACAGCAAAGTAGGGACTGGAACCAACGGAAACCCTATCAGTACCAGGAGAATAGATATGGTGACCGAAACCCAAAACATGGGATGCATCCTGGGACAGAGGAGTTAATACGGAGATGTGTGGCTGAAGCAATAAGAGACATTTTGCCACCTGTTCCTCCAGGCTCTCCTAAGAGACCAGACACTGAACCCCATTGGTGAAATCAAACCAGAAACTCCCTCTCCCCTCTAGATCTGAAAGGGGGGGAGAAATCCCTACTCGAAACAGAGAGACCACTCAAACCACTCCCATCATCAGTAGCTGCATGCCTTAGACCCTCTGTCAGTAAATTGTATAACGTATGCTCAGGTGTTCGATTTTACTCTCAAAATGGCCAGAAAATAAGAACTTTCATCTGAAACTCGGCAGTCTATACTTGTTCTTAGAAATGAAGGCTATTCAATGCGAGAAATTGCGAAGAAACTGAACATTTTCTACAACGGTGTGAACTACTCCCTTCAGAGAACAGCACAAACGGGCTCTAATCAGAGTAGAAAGAGAAGTGGGAGGCCCCGGTGCACAACTCAGCAAGAAGTATATTAGAGTCTCTAGTTTGAGAAATTGACACCTCACAGGTCCTCAACTGGCCGCTTCTTTATATGGTACCCGCAAAACGCCAGTGTCAACGTCTACAGTGAAGAGGCTACTCCGGGATGCTGGCCTTCTAGGCAGAGTGTCAAAGAATAAGCCATATCTGAGAGTGGCCAATAAAAATAAAAGATTGATATGGTCAAGGAACACAGACATAGACAGAGGAAGATTGGAAAAAAGTGTTATGGACAGACGAATCAAAGTTTGAGGTGTTTGGTTCACACAGAAGAACATTTGTGAGACGCAGAACAGGTGAAAAGATGCTGGAAGAGTGCCTGACGCCATCTGTCAAGCATGGTGGAGGTAATGTGATGGTCTGGGGCTGCTTTGGTGCTGGTAAAGTGGGAGATTTGTACAAGGTAAAAGGGATTTTAAATAAGGAAGGCTCAACCCCCATCTCAACCCCCTTGAGCTGTTGTGGGAGCAGCTTGACCGTATGGTACGCAAGAAGTGCCCATCAAGCCAAGCCAACTTGTGGGAGGTGCTTTAGGAAGTGTGGGGTGAAATTTCTACAGATTACCTCAACAAATGAACAGCTAGAAAGCCTAAGGTCTGCAATGCTGTAATCGCTGCAAATGGAGCATTCTTTGACGAAAGAAAAGTTTGAAGAACAAAATTTATATTTAAAATAAAAATCATTATTTCTAACCTTGTCAATGTCTTGACTATATGTTCTATTCATTTTGCAACTCATTCGATAAATAAAAATGTGAGTTTTCATGGAAAACACGAAATTGTCTGAGTGACCCCAAACTTTTGAACGGTAGTGTACATGTTGATGAACTTCCAACATATAAAACCATATGATTGATCCTAGCTGAAGATTAACCTGAATTGCTAAGAGAGGTTTTTTCTAAAATGTTGGCTGTGGAGTAAAGTGAGACAAATGCTATGGGGTAAAGTGAGACATGAAGCACAAGTTAAGTTTAGTCTTAAACATATTTTAGTGTAATATTACATTACATATGTTTTATTTTTAATGTCATAAACATTGTAGAAAAGCCATCATGCCAAGAAACTACACCAGGAAGACAACCTGGGGCCAAACACCCCTCACAGAGATGGAGAGTGCAGCCGCTGAGGTCATGCAAGAAAAGAAGTCCTTAAGAAAAGCTGGAGGGATAGAAATATTGACAAGACAACCCTCAAAAGATTCATAAAGAAAAAAGAGAAAGGGGAAGTAAAATCAGTAGCCTGGGGTGCAGTAGCTGAGGCAAAGAGAATATTCACAGATGATATGGAGGAGGAGCTTGCCAAACAACTAGCTGACCAGTTCCATGGCCTTGCTCCAGTTAAGTGCCGTGAACTGGCATTTGAATACGCAGATAAAAACAACATCCCTGTCCCTGCCAATTGGACAGAGAAACAATGTGCAGGTAAGCTAGGGTGTGCAAGAGATCACGTGAATCATAATAATCATGAATGTGCTTAATTGACCAATCCCCATAATTCTGTTACTAGTCTGATATTAGTTTTGGAATGTGTGGTTGTCAATCTAGCTGTCAGGATTTTAACTATTACAACATGTGTTGTTATGGTAGTTTTAAAGTGGAAAAAGTAAGTGGATCACTTTACTCCCTTGATTTCTCATATTTTCACTGCCCTTTGTCTTGAAGACATTCTGATCATTTCCACTGCTAGGAAACATCCTGAATTAATGGGAAATGTGTAAATTTTACTGATATATCATTTTTAGCTCGCCTAGAGGGGAGCAAATGTATAAAATGTCTCACATTTGCCCGCTCTTCCCTACAAGCATGATCTTGAACCAAATCCAATCACCCAAGAGTGAGAAGAGAGATCTACATGTCATCTGCCTCGATCTCGCTAATGCATTTGATTCAGTACCGCATAGTGTCCTCTGGGCGGCTTTGACTTCTTCTAGGTACCAGATCCCATCGTAAATTTGATACTACTTTAATCTCAATTATTTTAATCTCCACACAGCACACACGAGCACACATGAAGTCAAAACTCGACATAAAGTAGCCTGCAGTTTCTCCTGGTGTCTGACTTTGGAGCCCAGTGTCTCTGTCTATTTGCGAGCAAGACACAGGCAGTGGATGAAATGGGAGAGCATAGGGAAAAGAAAGATCAGCGGGAATGACCTGTAGGGAATGGAAGCAAGCAGGATTAGCTTCCTGCTTAAAGCAACCTATGAAGTTCTTTCCTCACCCAAAAACCTACAGCAGTGTCTTAACGAAGATCCATCCTTCCCACTATGCTCAACTCCAGCTACCCTAAGGCACATCCCTAACTGGTTGTAAAATAAGTCTCTCCAAAGGTAGGTATACATGGAGACACAATCAGGTACTCAAATGCCTTGCAGCAACAAGTAGCATTGGTAGCCTGCTACCAATTCCTTGCCATCCAAAACATCCAAAACTGTTCAAAGGAAAACATTTTTCCATGAGGGGGACAGGGGCAGAAAGGGCCTCCTCTATTGACTGGAAGTTTGTCAGTTGGAGCAAGCATGAGACTGGGAGATGTTGGTGGTATTGGGCCAGTGACAGATTACATATTTTCATTACCATCCTAAAACCAGACCTGATTCTCTATATAGTTTGCCCTGTGGAGGCTATCTGGAAGGGTTTTATTGCAACAACCACCATCAGGTTGCTCTAACATCTGGGGATCCATGGACAAGCCCTGCACCAGACCATAAATGCTGTAGCCAATGGCTCTCGATCGAGAGGAAAGATCCCAACTGGGCCTCAAGATGTGAGGGACATGCACCCAGATCTGATCAAACTTGGGTGGGCCTGCCTAAGAAGAGGGTGTCTTGTGATTAAAAGGCTAAAACCCCTGATATAAAGTACACAACTAAAGATATGTCCCTAACATCCGCTGGTTGTCACTAACATCCAATAACATTAACTGGTGGTAGGCATTAATAGGGCGGTAGAACATAAAAGGGATATTCTCCAGCCAAAAAAGGCATTGAGGTAATTATGTCTGATCTACTGAGCAGGCCACATTGCGTTCATAGTACTGCCATACAAGCCAGTAGCCAGTCAGATTTATCTTTAGCCTCAACCAAACCCTTAAGGTTCGGCCTGTATTGTTGATTACAAGGTCAAAACACTGGAGAATTCAAAGCTACACGCTAAATTGGACACTCTTGAAAACTTCTCGAAGAGGAACAATATAAGGGTGACTGGTCTGGAGGAGAAGATTGAAGAAGATCACCCCTCTGCCTTCATAGAAAAGTTCCTGACCGAGGTGTTTGGAGAGGACAGCTTCACTCGCCCACCCGTGGTGGACCGTGCCCATCGCACTCTGAGACTGCCACAGCTGATAGGTCCCCCGCGGGCTATGGTGGTGCACATGCATTACTACCGGACGAAAGAACTGATTCTGTGGATGTCGTGGGAGAAGGGGCAGCTGAAATACCGAGGAGCTAATATTAGCTTTTACCTCAATCTCAGCGCGGACTTACTACGTAGAAGAACTGCCTTCCTCCCAGTCAAGAAACAGCTTCAGGAGGCAGGAATGAAGTATTCTCTGCTACATCCAGCAAGGCTCCGGTTCTTTTAAAACTGAGAGAAATACGAGTTTGAAACTCCAGCCGAAGCGTCTGCTTTTGTTAAGTCCAAGATTCTACCAGTGGTGACATCAGAAAACGATGGAGAGTGATGGTATGTAGGCTCACTACAGCTAGTACAAGAATGTGACAATGTAATGTTACTTTATAATTTCTACTGCCCTCTCTTCTAATGTTATTTCTTTTTAATTAGTATTATTATAATATATATTTATATATATATATATTTATTTTTTTTGTAGAAGAAGGGATGACAATATTACCTCCTTCATATTAGTTGGACTTGTTTTCACCTAGGCACAAATTCAGAAGCTTTAAATGTTTCTCTGTGAGTTTGATGGCTAAATGTGTCAGGCATAATATAGCCTCGTGACAAATACCAGATAGATATCTTTTCAAAGGAGGTAAACAACATAATAATTGATCGTTTGTTTCGTTATCTTATGTTAAGAGGAGGAGAGTTAGGTGCAAGCGATGTTTAGCTAATATGCACCTTTTTGCACTTGTTTTTTGGGGTATTAATGCACTTAGGTTGGGTAAGTGCTGGGGGAGGGGGGAAGCATCCTTTTTATTTTTTTGTCTTTTTGTAATGTACATGTCGCATCTTTTTGATTTTTGAATGTCTCACTCTTATTATCTATGGCCATCCTTTTTTATTGTGACACCCTTTATACTACACAGAGCAATGTTCTGTCTCCCTGCCTTATATATGATATTACAGCACAACTCTGTAAAGTATGAGTAGAGTTAGGACTAGTGGTAGAAAAGTGAAGCTCATCTCTTGGAATGTGAAATCCCTGAATCACCCTGCGAAGAGGAACAAGGTACTGGCACATTTAGGTCAACTTGGGGTACGGGTAGCCTTCCTTCAAGAGACACACTTATAAAGTGCAGATGTTTTAGGTATTCAGAGGAGTTGGGTGGGGAAAGTCTTTTATTCCAAGTTCAATGCTAGGGCCAGGGACGACAGCACTTTTATTAACTCCTTTTTTCTACTGCCCCTGGGGTCAATAGCAACCACTTGATTGTTAGGGGGTGACTTTACCTGTGTTCTTTGCCCCAGTCTTGATCGGTCTTCTACCAGACATGCAACACGGTCTAAAATGGCCACAGCTATTAGTACCTTTATTGAGCAGAATGGAATGGTTGACCCCTGGCGTTTTCACTTCCCTACAGGAAAGGTGTTTTCTTTCTTTTCACCAGTTCACCATACATTTTCTAGGATTGATTATTTTATTCTAGATGCGCGACTTATACCATTTTCTAGCCCTCCCACTCATCATAGTATAGTTATATCTGATCACCCCCCCCTATCCTTTGAACAAAATTTTCCTGATCATCCTTCCCCATATAAACAGTGGCACCTGAACTCTCTTCTACTGTCTGACAGCTTTTGTCAAATTCATCCAAACCCACATAAAATTCTTTATTGAGATCAATGCATCACCGGAAGTATCTCATAGAACCATATGGGAAGCGCTGAAAGCATACTTGTGAGGCAAAGTCATTGGCTAAGCCTCAAATCCAAAAAAAGGCAAGGATGGCTAAATTGAAAGAGCTTTCTGTAAAAATGTCACAGCTGGACAATCAGTATGCCTCGGCGCTTACTCCAGAGCTTTATCAAAAGTGGATTCACCTACATACTGAGTTTGATCTAGCCTCTACCCAGTGGCGGTTCTACATGGAATTGCGCCCCGGGCGAGACCCCCTCCGAGCATGACGTGCGCTGTAGGATGAAGTGCGCCACAGGACGATGTGCGCCGATGTGCGCCGCAGGATGATGTGCGCTGCAGGATGATATGTGCCACAGGATGAAGTGCACCGCAGGATGATGTGCGCCGCAGGATGATGTGCGCCGCAGGACGATGTGCGCGGCAGGATGTAGTGTGCCGCACGATGATGTACGGTGATGATGTGCGCTGCAGGATGATGTGTGCCGCACGATGATGTGCGCCGCAGGATGATGTGCGCGGCAAGATGATGTGCGCTGCACGATGATGTGCGCCACAGGATGATGTGCCCCGCAGGATGATGTGCGCCGCAGGATGATGTGTGCCGAACGATGATGTGCGCCGCAGGATGATGTGCGCGGCAAGATGATGTGCGCTGCACGATGATGTGCGGTGATGATGATATGCGCTCCAGGATGATGTGCGCCGCAGGATGATGTGCGCTGCAGGATGATGTGCGGTGATGATGATATGCGCCGCAGGATGATGTGCGCCGCAGGATAATGTCTGCTGCATGATGATATGCGCCACAGGATGAGGTGCGCCGCAGGATGATGTGCGCCTCAGGATGATGCTGCAGGATGATGTGCGCCGCACGATGATGTGTGGTGATGATGATATGCGCCCCAGGATGATGTGCGCCGCAGGATGATGTGCGCCGCAGGATGATGTGCGGTGATGATGATATGCGCCGCAGGATGATGTGCGGTGATGATGTGCGCCGCAGGATAATGTCTGCTGCACGATGATATGCGCCGTAGGATGAGGTGCGCCGCACGATGAGGTGCGCCGCAGGATGAAGTGTGCCGCAGGATAATGTGCGCCGCAGGATGATGATGCCGCAGGATGATGTGCTGTGATGATGATATGCGCCGCAGGATGATGTGCTGTGATGATGATATGCGCCGCAGGATGATGTGCGGTGATGATGTGCGCCACAGGATGATGTGCGGTGATGATGATATGCGCCGCAGGATGATGTGCGGTGATGATGTGCGCCGCAGGATAATGTCTGCTGCACGATGATATGCGCCGTAGGATGAGGTGCGCCGCAGGATGATGATGCCGCAGGATGATGTGCGCCGCAAGATGATGCGCCGCAAGACGATGTGCGCCGATGTGCGCCCCAGGATGATGTGCGGTGACGATGATATGCGCCGCAGGATGATGAGCGCTGCACGATGATGTGCGGTGATGATGTGTGCCGCAGGATGAAGTGTGCCGCAGGATAATGTGCGCCGCAGGATGATGATGCCGCAGGATGATGTGCTGTGATGATGATATGCGCCGCAGGATGATGTGCTGTGATGATGATATGCGCCGCAGGATGATGTGCGGTGATGATGTGCGCCACAGGATGATGTGCGGTGATGATGATATGCGCCGCAGGATGATGTGCGGTGATGATGTGCGCCGCAGGATAATGTCTGCTGCACGATGATATGCGCCGTAGGATGAGGTGCGCCGCAGGATGATGATGCCGCAGGATGATGTGCGCCGCAAGATGATGCGCCGCAAGACGATGTGCGCCGATGTGCGCCCCAGGATGATGTGCGGTGATGATGATATGCGCCGCAGGATGATGAGCGCTGCACGATGATGTGCGGTGATGATGTGCGCCGCAGGATGATGTTTGGCGATGACGATGATGGGCGTTGATGACGATATGCGCCCCAGGGCCAGCGTGTCTCCCGAGGCCGGGGTTGTTTTCATGTGGTACGGCCATTTTTCTGTCTCCTCCACTTCGTCTGAGCACTGTCCACGAACGTGCGGTGCCTCCTTCTCCTTCTTCGCTTTTCCACCCCCACCTCCGTTTGCCTTTGCCGGCCTGCTCCGATGGCCGACGGACATGCGGCGAAGCAGATGCTGCGAGGACGGTGCCGCAGGCCGCACGCAGCTCTGGCTTTGCTCTCCTCCCTTTTATCGGAACCCCTCCGGTGCGGTCGTGTGGCGGCCCCCCGGCCTGGCCCTCATCCCGCGCGTGCGGCAGGCATCCAACTCAAACTCTCCTCTCTCCTCCGGAGGGAGGAGGGGGGTTTGATGTCTCACAAAAAAAAGTTTTTTGTGTGTGTTTTTGAACGATGACAAACCGGAATGAAAACAAGCCAAAATGAAATAGGAGTAACGAGGCTATTTTTAAAATGTAAGGAGCAGAAAGTACAGATATTTGCATGAAAATGTAAGAAGTAGAAGTAAAAAGTAATCTGAAAAATAAATACTCCTGTAAAGTATAGATACCCAAAATTTCGACTTAAGTAAGGTAACGAAGTATTTGTACTTCGTTACTTGACACCTCTGTTAAGTGGGGCGGCATTGCTAGCTCTACGTCCAACCCTCCTCCTTTATCCGGGCTTGGGACTAGCAAAATGAGCCAAAAGAGACACTCTGGAAGAGCAAGTTTTTTTTTTTTTTTTCAGGGTCCTGAAAGAGTTCAGTTTCACCACGTTCCACAATAGAGGTCTGGAAATGTCTCGATTCTTAGATGCATCACGATGTGGACTCTGCATTGATGAAGAGACTGAACTCAATGACTCATGAGGTGCTGTCAGCACCTCGGCACACAAAACACACTGAGGACGTTGCTCAGTCGTGCCATTGACGGTGAAACCAAACTGCAAATAGCTCTCTTCATATTTGCAAAGCTTTGGCTTCTTCGCAACTGGCGCATCGGTTGCCTGACTTTTACGAATCAGAAACTTGTCCATGGTTGTGTTTGTTTGCTGATACAGTGTGTGTGATGTTAATAAAGTTGTAATTGCAACGTCGTGGTCTTGTGAGTGTTTTTGTATGTGTGGCTGGGAGCGACTTGCACACAAATAATAAATACGGCTCAGTGTTGCCAACTCCTCAATAAGGAAAGTAGCTATTGGCTGTCCTAAAAGTCGCTAGATGTCGCTAAATGATGTCATCGCCTAATTTGCATAATGTAATGGTCGCTATAGGACGTACAGAAAGTGAGAAAAAAACACCGTAAATATGTTTAGAACTTAGAATAAGCTTTCTTCTACAGAAGCGTATTACATTCACTTCACAAAAAAATTATTCTGTTTTTCTGGGATAATTATTTTGTCCTGTATTGTTAAATGTTAGAATATCAAATTTAATCAAAAGGCTGTTATGTGAAGTGGAACTTCTAGCTCTACGTCCAACCCTCCTCCTTTATCCGGGCTTGGGACTGGCAAAATGATCCAAAAGAGATACTCTGGCAGAGCAAGTTATATATGTTTTCTTCTTAAGTTTTGGTTTAGTTTTCAGGCCCCTGAAAGGGTTCAGTTTCATCACGTTCCACACGGGAGATGTGGATTCTGCATCGATGAAGAGACTGATTTCAATGACTCATGACTCATATTTTCCAGTGACAGTGAAGATACATTGACACTTACATCCCGCTCTGTAAGCCAGGGCAGGATCAGCGGTGGCTTTGCGCATGTGCGATTCATTTGCAGTCTGGAGGACGCGGAGTGTGGGTCTCCTCTCTGCTCTGACTGCAGGACTCCTGCGTAAGGCTACTGGGAGACTGACCGCCTGTGAGTGCGTTGGGACGGCGAAGGGGCTCACGGCAGCACACGCTGCTCGTTGAGGACAGTAACTGCAGAACGATACGTGCTTTCACGTCAGTCTCCAAAACACCAGAAAGTCTCCAATATCACCAGAAAAAGTAGCTTTTGACAAAAAAAGTCGCCATGAGGGTTTGGAAAGTTCTTTAAGAAATTTATAGAAGACTTATCCGCGATACTATTATCTATGTTTAATGAATCATTTTCAATTGGCCATCTCCCTGAAACCCTGAACCAAGCCTCTATCTGTCTCCTACCTAAAAAGGGCAAAGACCCCTTGTTGTGCAGGTCTTTCAGACCGATTTCCCTTCTAAATGTGGACTGTAAAATTCTTGCGAAGTCCCTTGCTCTGAGGCTTGAAAATACTCTTCCCAAGCTGGTGCTACCTGACTAAACCGGATTTATCCGAGCAGACATTCCCATTCTAATATCCGTAGGCTCTTCAATATTATTTATACTACCAACAGTTCGGAGGATCCTGAACTTGTAATATCCTTAGATGCAGAGAAAGTGTTCGACCGGGTGGAGTGGGATTATTTATTTATGATCATGAGGAAATTTGGCTTTGGTGATGAATTTTATCTCCTAGGTTAAATTGTTGTACGCCTCTCCCTTAGCCTCTGTCCATACTAATGACTCTCACTCAAAATATTTCCCACTACATAGAGGCACGAGACAGGGCTGTCCTATGAGTCCCCTGCTTTTTGCTCTGGCGATTGAACCGCTTGCGGCTTCTATTTGTCAAAACCAGGCAATTGAAGGAATAATTTGAGGAGACACAACACACAAGCTATCGCTTTATGCCGATGATCTACTTTTGTACATTGCTAACCCAGTATCTTCTTTGCCGCACGTCCTGTCTACTTTGGAACGATTTGGAAAGTTTTCAGGCTACAAACTGAACTTAGAAAAAAGTGAACTTTATCCCATAAACAAAGCAGCTCTCGATATCCCAACCCCAGCCTTCCCATTCAAGAGAGTGTCTTCCCATTTTAAATACCTTTGGGTGGTGGTGCTGCGGTCTTTTCACAAGTTGTATAATTAAACATCACACCATTACTGGATCATTGCAGGCAGGACATAAACCGCTGGCGCAGGTTACCTTTTTCATTAGCTGGCCGGGTCAATCTAATTAAGATGAATGTTCTTCCTAGGTTTCTGTATTTGTATCAATGTATTCCGATTTTCATTCCTAAAAAAAACTTTTTTACACTCGACCAAATGATATTCGCATTTATATGGGATAGCAAGACCCCCGTATTCGCATAACTTTTTTACAAAGGCCAAAAAAGTTAGGAGGTATGTCAATACCTAATTTTCTTCACTATTACTGGGCTTGCAATGTTCAAAAGGTCATAATGTCGGCTCATCGTGGTGCAGATGTGGAAACTCCCGCTTGGGTTAAATTGGAATATTTTAAATTACAACTCCATTCACTGGTTACAGATCCCTTGCCTCTTAACTCTGATTATTTTAAAAACCCTGTAGTTGCCCATACTGTGAAGATCCGGGTACAATTTCGGAAGCATTTTGGCCTGCAAAGTGCATCAATACAGGCTCCTATTCTTGCGAATCATCTTTTCACCCCTTCCAAGTCAGATCTGGCCTTTCGGGCCTGGCATGGTAATGGGATTAGACTTGTTAAGGATCTTTATGTTACCAATGTGTTTGCCTCATTTGATCAATTGTCAGAGAAATATACGTTGCCCCGTTCCCATTTCTTTCGATATCTACAGATTAGGCACTTTGTACAAAGGGGTTACCACTCTTTCCCTGAACAACCCCAAAGCACGCCCTTAGATAGTCTCCTAGGATTTAAGGCTGGTCTCAAGGGCACCATCTCTTGGATTTATGGGGAGATTGACACAATAACCCAACCCACAGTCTCTGAATAACCTAAGGACAATTGGCGAATAAGACCTACGCCTTTCATTTGCTGATGGTCAGTGGGCTTCAATCCTTGGCCGGGTTCACTCCTCTTCCCCCTGTGCTAGGCACGGTCTAATACAGTTTAAGATTGTTCATCCTCTCCATTTCACCAAAGAGAAAATTAGTAAGAATATACCCTAATACTGATCCCACATGTGACTGATGTAAGCTAGCCACTGCAACCTGGCTACACATGCTTTGGCTATGTTCGAGCCTCCAAACATATTGGGAGAAAATCTTTGCATCGCTTAATGACATCTATGACATGACGATCTAACCTCAACCTGTCATTGCACTCTTTGGGGTGATGCCTGAAGGCACAGTAGGGCCGGTTGGCATGCATGTTGTGATCGCTTTTACCACCCTTCTAGCTCGGCGCCTTATCCTCCTTAACTGGAAGAGGCCGGTGCCACCATCTCATACAATATGGCTTAAAGAGATCATGTTCTATTTGAAGCTTGAAAAGATTAAATATACACTGAGGGGAGTTACAGACACATTTGAAAAGGTATGGAGGCCTTTTCTTACATATTATGACAATTTAACCCAAATAACAAACTGGGTCTATTCATAATATCTTTAGCATAGCACAGTGCAGAGTGTACATTACATGTATTTTTTATTTTATGTATTGTTGTTGTCAAGGGGATGCTGGGTTGGGGGGTGGGGGGAGGGCACATGGGACGGCAATATGGGTCTTATGTACAGTTCGAAAGGAAGCCAAATATGAAATGTACTGACGAATGCAGATAAAGACGTTCTTCTACTTTTTTTATCCAGTGAGAGCTGTTTTTGTGATGGAATGTGTGGATGTAAATATGCCCTATGAGTAGGTGAACAGGTAGAAAGTCAGGAAGGCAGAGGTCCCCCAAAACACAAAAGAAGATAGATAGAGACTCTATTATATTATTACTTTATAATATTGACAGAAAAAATGACAAGACAAACTGAAAAATGGGAAACAGAGACAGCTGAATTCTTTTCTCGAGATCACTTCTGATCGTGATGTATGCCATGCTCCACATGCAAATAAACATGTACATTGTTTGTGTTTGCGAAGACCAAATAATTTGGTTTTTTTCGAGTGACAGTTTACTGGTTTGTCCGATGTCACTTTGTGAGTGTGTGTGTAAGTTGGCGGGATCTTGTGAGAGACAGGTAAAGAGAGAGAGGTTGAGGAGGAGTCAGGAGGGGATGAACTCATCTTGTGCAGCTGTGCTGTTAAGAAAGATTTGACCAATTTAACCCTTTGAAACACAAGCTATAAAAAACCCTTCTACTTTATGAACAAAACAGTTTTATGTATTACTATATCAAGTTTGCCCACATGGATAAAAAATACAAATAAGTGTGATAAGACATACTATAATAATTATTTAGATAAAATAATTATTTTTGCAGTAATCTGGACCAAACAGTAACATATTAGATTTTAAAAATATGTTTATTTGTCACTTCTTCTTGCATAACGTACACATAACTGACAATCAATAACACTGATATTGAACTGTATTGTATCTGTAGTGTAACTTTAGTATAAATGTGTGGACTTCAGCTGTTAGATATACATATACATTACACATACTGTCCTGTTAAGGACAAAATACATAGATTTTTCTCATTAGGCAAGATAAATGTTGAAGGTCAAGTAACTGGAAACCAGGGTTTTCATCTTGGCTACAAGCTGGGTCACCTGGGAGAGGGTGCATTATTAAGACTCCCCCTAGCCAATTTCATTTCATCTGTTTCAATTCACTTGGACTCATTGATTAACTGATCAAAGGTCAGGGTTTTAACCTCTTGAATATGACGGCTTCGGGACATTTTTTCAAATTTTGAACATAAATGAATCCTGAAAAATCTCTATTTGAATGATAAACTATTATTTTGGTTTTCTAAAGAATCCGATTGAACTGGTTCTTCAGGCAACCTATAAACAAATGGTTCTTCGTGGAACCTTACATTTTAAACTTTTCATTACAATATATGGAAAAGCAACATCAAGTTCAACATGTTTGCTTGAACATCTCAGTAACCATCCAGGGCACTACAAGGCATCCGGAAAGGATAATGTCTTTCTTAAGTTTTTGGGATACCAAACATGAAAGATTGAATAAAAAGGCAGCAGCCAGGTCAGGTGAGATGTCCATGCTGCCAACATCAAGAAGCATCTAAATGTCCCCTGTTTTATTTATTTGGCAATAAGCAAGATGTTTTTAAGGAAGCACAATAAACCTTTCCCAACAGTTAGGCAAGGAGGCTGGGAAAAAATGCATGAATACAAAAAAAAAGATAAAACCTGTTGTTGTTCCTAACAATCTGATCAGAGCATTGATCAGATTCTGAAGTAATGTTAAGCACATCATCTATAGTTTTTAAACAGGAATTCGAAACCTTAAAGTAGAATAAATGTTACGTTTGAATAATTTGAACAACAAACACCAAACTCAAAATAGTTACAGAACGTTAGACAGAATACTTCACCTTATCAATAATAAACAGCAGTTGTGCGCCCCCTTTGAAGACTGACGGTAGGAGGAGTATTACAGCACTGATAAACTGGCCTGAAAAAGCAAAGACATTGTAAAGACAAAGGTGATATTCTAAATAACACACTCCATGGAACCTTGTAAAGTTCAAAATTCTAATTGAAAGTAATTACTATATATGGAATTTTGTTTTTCAAATGATTACTTACCCACCCATGTTAACTGATGCAGCTGTGCAGACTGCAGGTCAAACAGCAGTGCAGAGCTTCACGCTCCTCCGTGATTTGCAGTGGTAGTTTCCACGTCTGTACCAGTTCATTACACAGTTTGAGCAAATCTGGCAAGAAATCACACTTATAATTATTATAAACAATATAATTGTAAAATATAGAAGGAATTAATCTAATTATTAAAACAGTTTAATCAGAGTTAACTAAGAATCCACCACAGAAAAATTATTTCGTCACATTATTTGACTGAATTTACCATGACTGTAGATCTCCAGCTAGAGACCAGAAGGCGGGAAACAGACAAAATGGCGAGGTTACATTCTTCTCTCCAAAAAAGGTGATTTAACATGAAAAATTCTTCAAAGCACCAAAAGTGGAGCTAGGTGTGTTTTGATGAACTCTTCTTTTGAATTTCGTTCCCCAAAGAACCATAAACAGCAAAAATAGGTTATTTAGTGAGAAAAGGTTATTTTTGGTTTTGCGTATAAGTAGCTTCTATTCATTATAATTCTCTCCGAATTTGGTCTGTTTGTGTGTGCCTATGAGTCAAGAACGAGTGGAGGAGAGGTGGAGAGACCATGATAGTGGGGACATTTCGGTTTCGGCGTTGAGTGTAATGGCGAGGAAGAGAAAACGGTGAACAAAAAAGTCTGCAAGCTTTCCTTGGCAAATATATTTGAATGGAACTTCTTACATGACTGCATATCTGCGACGGCATCACACAGTGATATCAATGTCTGGAAGCAGGATAGCCGAGCAGGTAACACCGTCATCCAAAAAGCTACAGTCCCTTGCCTATGCCTACCATCCTATCTACCCCACTGGTTCAGAGAGACACAAATAATTATCAAGAGCAGTGGGGTGTTCATTGCCAAAGATTTGCCGTAATTTTTGGTGGTTGGAGATGTGGGCTTTCAGCACCTTGTGAAAACGCTCGATCCGCTTAACAAAGTACCCAGTAGCACATTTTCTGCACCAAGGTAATTCCAGACCTCTATGAAACAAGACGCAAAATTATCAAAAACTCATTGGCTAAAGCACAGAGCCTTGCTCTCACTACAGTTAGTTGGACCTTGCGGCAGCAGAGAGTGAACTCACTGTGACTGATCACTATAAGTGGGAGTGGGAAATAAAGAGCGAAGTACTCCAAACGCTTCCCCTGTAAGAAAGTCATACAAGCATTTATTTGGCAGAGGAGTTGACAAATGCAGTGAGTACGTAGAAGTTGGAGAGGCCAAACATTTCACTCTCAGTAGCCACAGATAACGCAGCAAATATTGTGAATGCGATCCATGAAGCTGATGGACAGGGGCCACAGATAAGTAGCTTTGCACACGTTGTAAACCTCGCAGCTAAGAGAGCGGTTTCAATCCAGTGGTGTCCTGGCTCCCGGGGACACAGTAGACTTTTTTTCACAAAAGCATCACAGCCCACCATTTATGTTAAAACCATGACGTCACATCACGGTGGAATACAATACATGACATGTTGGAAATATACACAGAACAGCAGCCCGCCATCTACTCTGCCTTAGTGGACAAAGGTCTGAAGAAGACGTCTGTCAAGGACATAGCATGTTGAATGACAGAAACTGGCCGAATAACTGATTCAGCTACTCAACAACACCCACCATACTGAGTGTAATTATGCATATTATTTCATTTAGTCTTTGGGTTGGGTTTATTTTGTTATTTAAGTTCAAGTATGTGTTGTGTAATTTAAGTTAGTAATTTGTTGTCTTTTTTAAATGTAGCGACTCCCCTCGCATAAGTGCCTGTAGTTTTAAGGAGCGGACCGTTTAGTAAACAAACCGAAATCCCTCGCTTGCGGTCCGAGGCAGATATAAAACAGCTGCCGTACAGCTGCGTCTCAAGGAATGGTAGCAGAAGTAACGACAGGATGCCAGCTGTACGGCAACTCCCAACCTTACGGAACTAACTATCATAGTTAAACACCCCACTCTCTCCGTCGTTCTTGGAGAAGCCAGGTGCTGTTACAGTAAAACTCGACACTACACTTGAAACGTCTTCCTGACCTTTGTCGTCATCCTTTCGAAGGAACAACCTACGATCGACCTTCAGGCAAGACTGGATAATGCATGATAGATGCACTGAGAGACCGGATAAAAGACAGTAAATATACTGTTCTAAGTGTTTCATATTGCAAATACAAAAAATGTCAAACTGATCACAAAATGGGAATCTTTGGATGAGTTGATGATGATTGTAATGACCAATGGTAAATATTATGTGTGATGTTGCAACTAACATTATTTATTGTTGTCTTTGAGGAATCTAACCACTGTTTAATTGCCTAGTATAGGTTGCTAAGCACACTTAAAGCACATTCTCTTTTGTTTGTGCCCGTCAAGACTTTTCTTTCTACTTATATTTATGTTGCATCTGTGTTTGTACTAAAACTTTGACTATTCAAGGTTTTATTCAGGCGTACTGCATATTACACCTAAAGATTAAAGTTCGATAGTCTAATTAACAACGCAATTAAAATAAAATGTCACTCGAAGTAGCAGCAACAAGTAAATCTGTTCCCACACATCAAGACAGACAAGACTCGCAAAGAATAATACAAGAGAATGACCAAGAGCTGCACTTGTTGCAACCAAACCTCCACTCCAGATATTGTCGGTAAAATGGACACCTGTTCTGCTCTGACTGAAGAGATCCTTGCTCTTGTGAGTAATCGTACAGACATCATTGATGGGAAATATAATGAACGAGTCGAGAAGGAAAGAGTGAGAATAGTGCTGAGTAAGGAAGAGCATGGCTCCATCTTTGGACTTACAAAAACTGAAACCGCACTTTCAGAAGCATCACGGAACTCAGATCAATCGATTGCAACTTCCAGTAGCTCTAGTAAACGGCAAGATGCAAAAGCAGAACTCGCAGCCAAGCAAGAGGAGGTAAAGGCGACAAAATACATTCTAACTCAACTTGAAGAGTGTTGACTGAAGTGGAGCGTAAAAGGACAGAGAGACTATCGAAGCTAGAAGAGGAAAGAATGAACCTGCAGCAGCTAAAGGCAGAGAAGGAAGTCCAGGTAGGCGCTGCTAGAGTTAGAGCGGCACCATGTCAACCTCAACTAGCACCTCTGAAACAACAACATCTAAAGATACCGTCTATCTGGCCCAAGCAATAGCAAGTGCACTCAGCATAAATCGCTTGGCCGTACCTGATCCAGCAATGTTTAATGGAGATCCAATGAAATTCCTCGATTGGAAGATGTCTTTCACAACCCTTATTGATCAGAAACCTCTCTCACCAAGCGAGAAGATGTTTTACCTAAAAATTTATCTCGTCGGAGAAGCCCAGAAAGTGGTGGAAGGGTTCTTCTACAGGAACTCGGAGGACGCATATACAGGCGCCTGGAAAGTCCTACACGAGAGATATGGGAATCAGATGGCCCAATACTAGTGCGACTGATCCTTTAGCACTGACAGATTTTATTTTACAGACTTTCTCCAAGGCGAGGCAATCCCACATGTTAAAGGTTTGACCATCTTGAATGATTGTGAA